>NC_050445.1:99073349-100295849 GCF_903995425.1 Onychomys torridus | reverse complement strand
TGATTTCTTTACACTCTGGTGTATGTGAATATCTCTCATTCCTTTCTTTCATCCACCCTTCAAGCCCCCCCTCTTCCTTCTTGTTTCTCCCACTTTCACAATCACTTATGAGTCCCTGTTAAGACCAGGAATTGTTGCAAACACTGAATTGGACCTACAGAGAGCTTGTCCTTTATGACTTGGTGGACACTGGCCCTCCCTGTCAGGTAACTATGTGATTAATGGGCTTAATCCTATAATCCTTAGACTCCACCTCCTTACACAAAACTGAGCAGATGAAGGAGAAGAGGTTACAATAGATTTTTGAATTTTAAGCAGATTTTCTTTGGTTCTTCTCTTAGACATCCTTTCATGTTTTGCAAAACCTGGCTTTTGCTCAGGGATAAAGAAGTAAATCTATGATGCACTATGATTTACCAGAGTTCTTTACGTTCCCACCTCTATCTCTCTGTCTTTTATCTCTATGTCTCTACTCTCTTTATCTTCCTTTCTGTTCGGATATCTGTTCCCTGCACATAAACACACACACACACACACACACACACACACACACACACACATACACACACACACACATGGGGGTGGGAGGGCAAGGGAGAAAGGAAGAGAGGGAGAAGAGGAGAAAGATGCTTATTCAGAGTTCAAAAGAATGTTTTAAAATATTTGAGAGTGAACACTCAAAATGAAGAAAAGTTCTGCTAATGGAGTAAATCTTTATCTTTGCCATCCTGGGTTCCTGATTTCTTAATGTCCAAACTCAGCAAAATATTCCAAGGAGCCTCTCTTTTAAATCAAAGTCTTAATTTGTTAAATCAAACCAAAAAACACTTATCACCTTTTCAGACTATTCCCACTTTTCAGCTCTGCTCTCTTCTTATTGAAAGTCAGCTGTGGTTACAGTACTTACCCAAGAAAGGGGGTGCTGGAAATTTTAGTTTCCTGACAGACTACGCCCAAATACTGAATGATCACCTGGAACTGGGAATCATTGAAATTCTACTTCTGCTATTTCAGATTAGAGCTCACAGCCCTTTGGCATCATCTACATATAAAACATTGTAATGGCATTGGGGGCATTTAAACATGAAACACAGGAACAGATAATGTGGTATAGAACCAAATCACTCCACAAATGAAAATTAAACAGAATTAATGAATTTTATGCTGCAGTCTCTATAAATGAGCCAGCACACTATGCAGTGAAATCCTAAACCACAGCCTTGAAATAAAGAGCTTAATGTAATTCAGTGCTTATTGGTTGCCTAGAGACTAACTTGGGAAGGGGTGGGGGAAGCAGGACTCAAAAACATGAGGAGTTCATAGGTTTAATAAGAAAATTATTAACTCTGAACTGCTCAGGGATGTGATATCTACACTCCACAGATCTTTCCTATCCCAAGAGTCCCGTAATATAGCAGAGAGCGAGGTCAGAGGGCATATGGAGCAGGCTGTTGTAGAACAAGGGGGCAGTGGTTAAGGCTCCAGGCAGTCACAAGGAGCTGGCAGCAACCTCTATAAACCTTTAAGTTATTGCAATTCTGCATCAGCTCAGTGTGTTGACAAACTGAATATGTGGGTTTGCTTTCTTCTTAATTTATTTTTGTGGAAACACATAGCTTAGGACTTGACTATTACATGAGGCATTTTCTCTAGTCTTTCTGGTGTCAGGGATGTTTTCAGAAATACCGTCTTGGAAATTTTACAGACCTACACAAAATATATTGATTATATACATCTCCATTCCCTTTTCAACTCCTCCATTACCATCTTCATCTTTCCCCTCCCAGCTTTTTTTCCTTGCATAGAAGCAAGCTAGGTTTGGGACATTTAGTTGATTTTATAACACACAAAGGGAATGAGCTGAGAAGCAGGGCATGTGTCTTTATCAAAAAGCCCTTTTCAAGATGAGAGACTGGCCTTTAAGTTTTACTTCAAACTGTACCGTGTGAAAAGCCTGACTTATCTCTCCCATCAGAGCCCCCTCCTTCATTCAGCTTCTTGTCTTCAGTAGAGAAACTAAGCAGGTAATGATGTTTGGTGACAATTCACAAGCTAGTATTTTAACTTTGCTCTAAAAGTATGAAATAAATGACTTCCTCAGTTTTAGAATAGTGCTTACACAGGAGAACTAGGGCTTCAGCATCTCAGCTTGAAATAGTTAGTTAGGGAGGACATATTTTACCCTAATTATTTTTGACAGGAATTAGGTCAGATTAATTAGTTTAAAATTCAGCTGAACAACAACGTCTTTGCTAATTACTTCAGGATACATACATAATTCATTTACAATAGCAAGAAAAAAAAAGGAAGAAACAGAAGAGGATACCAGAGGATAGTGCAAGGAAGCCAGGCTTTACCCTGTGGATGGGCCACTCACAAAAATAAGACTTCTTAAGAGCTTACAGGATTCTTGGAAATGTTGTGGGATGTTCTGTATGTTAAATGTGTTGCTCTGTTTGGTTAACAAATAAAACATTGATTGGTCAGTAGCCAGGCAAGAAGTATAGGTGGGACAAGGAGAGAGGAGAATTTGGGGAAGTGGAAGGCTGAGGCAGAGAGACACTGCCAACTGCTGCCATGACAAGCAAGATGTAAGGTACGATATGCCACTAGCCATGTGGCAAACTATAGATTAATAGAAATGGGTTGATTTAAGATATAATAGGCTGGGTGGTGGTGGCACACGCCTGTAATCCCAGCACTTGGGGGGCAGAGGCAGGCAGATCTCCGTGAGTTCAAGGCCTGCCTGGTTTACCAAGTGAGTTCCCGGAAAGGCGCAAAGCTACATAGAGAAACCCTGTCTCAAAAAACAAAAACAAAAACAAAAACAAAAACAAAACAATAACAGCTAGCAAGAAGCTGGAGCCATTAGGCCAAACAATTTAAATAATATAAGCCTTTGTATGTTTATTTTATAAGTGGACTATGGGACTGCTGGGACTTGGAGGGACCCAGAAAGAAAAACTCTAGCTACAAATGGCACCCAATGTGGGGCAAGAGTTTCCACCTAAAACCTGAGAAAAATGATTCTAAAATAGAGCTAAAAACAGCTTCCTAGTTGTCTCTCTCAAGTTAGCAGAAGCCTTCCTTGAGCTACTCTATGGCGGGTTTCATGGAGTGCATGCAGGGTTCAGGCTTGACCTAAACTATGTTACACAGGGGTGTCTCCAAGCTGAGCACTATGCTGTGTGTTGGATATAGTTTTTTGCTAGTTAAAAAAGAAAAAAATAAATAGAAGAGGTTTCTGGGCTACACACTGCTTTGAAAAAAGCATAGACCCACTGTTTCTGAGTTGATGGCTCCCAGAGCTGGCAGCAAACTGTACCACTGCCATGTTGGGAAGCTGAGGTAGGTGGAGTCAACAGCCACAGTAGCCTTTTCAGTCTTAGAATGCTGCAATTTAAAGCTATACATTCACAATAAGACAGATTCAGATTGAATAGTTTACAATGTGTGTAAAATACATGTAGGCTTGAAAGAAAGGAAATATATACATCTATATAAAGAAATCCATAATTTTTAAAAATAAAGTCTTTAAAGAGACAGTAAAGATAGTATAAAACATAAGCCACATAAAGATGGATATTACAGAGAAAATATGGATTGTGTTGTCTTTGGGATTTTTAACTGAAGAGAGATATTTGATTGTAAAGGCAGTGGAATTAAACCAATATGTATATTTTAAAGATACCTTGACTTCAAAATTTGGATGTAAGGATATGTTGCTTTAAAAAAAGAGGCTTTGCTTTTGTTTCCACAGAAAGCCAGATGCTATTGATTTGTTCCAGATTAAGATACATCAGATTTGATGAGCCTAGACCCCCTAAAAGCTCTCTGATGACACCATGGCCCAAATGATCCAACATCCAAAACGGTTTCAAGACAACTGGCTCAGACAATACCCCCTCACGGATTACTCCATAGTCCTAAAATTTTCTTTGTGTCCCCATAAGATACAGAGATCCCCTCCTAGAGGAGGGGAATATGGAACATCTTATTATGCCTAAGTACAGGTATCTATGTAAAAATATGTCCTTTCTTAGCTTTATGCTTCTATGCATCTATATTTAAACACTTAAAATACTTCAAAATAGTATTTGAAGCTTGGGACAAAGTAAGAGAATGAATGGTGAGCATGATTTTATAAAAATAATTCTCCAGTTTTGCCATCTTAACATTTTTGAGACTGTGGGTAATAAGCAACACCTCACTGATGTCTAGTATTTCATCATTTGTTGTTATCAACAAACTGAAAATAGTTAATATTTCATTCCTGGTATGGAAATTATTGATGTGATGTTTGTATTTGACCATATGTTACATTGGCACAGTATTTGACAAATGGAATTTAATATTTCTTAGCTATTGTCCTCTCTTTGGAATAGTAAATTGAATGAATATTTGCCACACTGCCTGTACACTTTTAAGTTTTCTTCAAAAATACCCTTGAAAGTGAATCATAACTTTGTGCTTAGATTGTATGAAGAAAGCTCTTATAAATTTAGCTTCAATTTTCAACAGTTCAAAAATTTTAGTTAAAATATTTCAATGCATTAAATATCCAGTGGTATTAAACAAAACACATTCTTCTCCTAAAAGGACTTGGACAAGGAGTTGAGTGTGTGTGTTACCTTTTTATCATTCTGATTGAGGCCAACAAGACAGTTCAGAATCCAGATTCTATCTCAGAAGAGATCAGATGGAAGTTAATGTGTGTGCATGTGTAGTAATTGTGTGATTTAATGCAGGATCATGAATGTGCTGATCTCATAATGCTCCATCCTCACACTTAGGTTTCTATATGGAATAGGTCTTTCTTCTTAATATATTTTATTTTGTTCTTTGAGAATTCCACACATGAGTACAGTGTATTATATATTTTTATAATATTCTCTATCCTCCCATACAACTTTTCTTGGCTCTCCTCTACTGTCCCTCCTCCCAAGTTTCTTTCTTTCACTCTTTCCCTTTTTTTCCTTCTTCTCTCCTTATCCTCTTCTCTTTCTTTCTTTCACTCATGGAGTCCAATCAGCACTGCCATTTTGTCCATGGATGTGGGAGAGGAGAGGTCTACTGAAACATGGGCCACCAGTAACGTGGCCCTCCTGAGCAGCAATCAGCTTCCAGTAGCTCCTCCCATAAGGGTGGAGCCTCCCCTGTCCATGATGGAACTTTAAATGATTTGACCTTATGCAGGTCTTATTCAGGTAGCCACAGCTCCTGAGAGTTTCTGAGGGCAGTGATCCTGTCATTTTCAGAAGACACTGTTTTTTTTGTTTTTTTGTTTGTTTGTTTGTTTGTTTTTTTAGCAATCCTCTTTGACCTCCAGCTCTTACATTTTTTCCTCTCACCACACAGTAGTTATCTTGATGTCAGGATGTGTGATATAGAGGGCCCATTTAAGCCAGAATACTCTTTGTGTGGAATATTTTAACACTTAAATGCTTGCCTATGGGTATTGGTTTCAGATATAAAGATCAGATAAACTTCTCTGCACTTTGATCCTATTAAGCAATTATAAGTCAATCCCAATCAAGGAAATGTAGGTCAACTTTTGAGTGGCTTTGGCAACTTGTAATCAAACAGTTTAGATAACTGTAGACTGAGGATTAGCATTGTTGGCATTCCAAAGCAGTGTAGGTTCAGTCACAGTTTTCCCTTCCAGATACTTATAGGTGGAAGTTTTTCTGTATCCTGCCAGGTCCTGCAGCAGCTAGGTCCCAAGTAAACAGACAGAGGCTTATATTTTTTGTTGTTGGTCTGTTTCGGTTTGTTTGTTCTGTTTTGAGATTGTGTCTTCTGTAGTTGAGGATAGTCTTGAGCTACTAATCCCCTTTTCTCCAGATCCCAGGGGCTGAATAATTAGTGCAAGCCACTAAGTGAAGCTTTTATTCCCCTTTAGTGCACATTTTTTATTAAGAAATTTTCTATTCATTTTACATACCAACCACAGATCTCCCTCTCCTCCCTCCTCCCACCCCCCAGCTTCCCCTCCCCAACCCACCTCCTATTCCCACCTACAGAGGCTTATATTAGTTACAAACTATTTGGCCTATGACTCAGGCTCATTAATAAGTAGCTCTTATAACTTAATTCAACCCATTTCTATTATTCTATGTATCACCACATGTTTCGTGGCTTTACCTGTGTCCCATAACATGTTGCTCCTCGGATGTTGGGCTGGCATGCTTCTCACTCTGCCTTTCTCCTATCACTATCTCTCTTGGATTTTTCTACCTGGATCCATCCTGCCTACTCCTAAGACTCTGAGGGAAAGGAAAGTGAGGCAGATAAGGACATCAGGAAAGAGGAGAAAGCTGACTTCATGGAAAAGGCTCATTTGTTGAAAGTGTTTATCAATTTTTGATTATAGATTCTATGTACAGGATCATAGTATCTACAACTAGGAAAAAAAAACATGACTTTTTCCTTTCTCATCTGTATCTTCTTTTATTTCTTTATCTTATCTCTTGTTGCTTGTTCATAAAAAAAAAACAGCCTTATGAATGACAGACAATTTGAAAGTAATCCAGACACTCATGACTTGAAAAATAAATATATCAAAACCAATGTATATAAGTGGAATATAATTCAACAATGAAAAAATGGTGTACTGCCAGTTGATGCTTGCTAAAAGTGAGTACCTTATAGGTCATATCAAGGAAGAAATGATTTTCAAAATTGTACATAACATATGATTTATACAAAATGTCTATAAAAGCAAAGTTTATAGAGACAGAAAATGTGTTTATGTTTATATAGGACTGATTATGGGAATAGGAATTGATTAACTGTATTTGTGTTAAAGGGATATGTGTGAGGATAATGAAGATTTTATAGTATGTACATTGGTGATATTTACACAACATTATAATTTTTGAAAATGTATTGAATTAGATATTCATATTAAATAACCATATGACATGTAAGTAATACTTCAATAAATCTCTTATATTTTTATAAGAATCTCTTATATTTTTAAAATAGAATTTGGTTTAAAGCATGCGGGGTGTGAAGGAGAACTTCCACAGAAGTCATTTCCTGTCTCAAATCCCTCACTCTCCATTCCATCCTCTGCCACAGCAACCTTCTTTCCCAAGCTCTTACTTCTTTTTAAAGATCGTTTCTCTGCTTCTTGTCCCTTCATCCTCATCACACATTCAACCCTCAACCCACAGCAATCTGGCTTAAGCCCACAACATTCTACTGAACTTCTCTTGCCAACTTTATTATGACCCCCTTTTGTAAAATGGAGTGGGTGGATTTCAGCCCTCATCTTTCTCAATACTTGCCTTCTACTGGCCATTTTTCTTGTGAATATCTTTTCTTCTGGAACAGTCTATAGTATTCTATTCTTTTAATTCTCCGTCCATATCTATTAATGTGTCTTTGTATCTTATTTCTGAATTACTCTTCCATACATTTCTTTATTTTTCATTTAGAGATTAATTTGTTTTTATTTTATGTGTATGAATGTTTTCCCCGAATGCTTATCTATACATAAACTCATACACCCAAAGAGACACAGACACATTGTCTAGTGTTTTCAAAGGCCAGAGCCGGTGCTAAACTCTATGGAACTTAATCAATGGAGCATTGTGAGCTACTATGTGGGTGTTGTGCCTCATGTCCCTGCAAGAGTAGCATGTGCTAATAGCCTGTGCTACCTCCCTTGGCCTTTTGGTATATGTCTTCTGAATTGGTACCTGTTAGGCTACTGTGTGAAGTTCTCTTCTCCTGTTACTTCTGAATGGGATGAGAGGGTCATTTCCATAAAGATCACAAAAAAGGCATCTACTTGTTAAAAATGTAGACATGGACTACATTTTTATGATGTGTTCTGCATTTGGTACTCAATATTCTGAATCTTACTGCTTTGCTTGTTAATTCTGCTGACCCCAGAGATTCAGAATTGTTTTCCATGTCACCACCTGGTTAATGTCACACACTCAATATGCTCAATTATGATTTATCTGTTGTCAAATCCAAAATTTATATGTTCATGTTGGTGGGGGGTGAATGGAGGGGAGAGTCTTGAAAGAGACAACTGAAAGGGGGAAGTTTGGCATAGGTAGAATCCTAGTGCAATAATAATTTCAAACCAATAGCACTTACTGTTCCCAAGCTATGTTTTATTCTTTCAAGAATTCAAAGGGAGAGAAAGTGGGGAGAGACAGCTAGAATTGAGGGGGCATTTTTGGGTGATATGGAAACCTAATTCTGTGAGTTATGTGGGAACTCCCTGGAATGTGTGAGGGTGACCCTAGTGAAGATTCCTAATAATGGAGGATACAGAGTCTGGACTGGCTGTCTTTTGTAGCCAGGCAAAGTGGTGGGGCTGGATTGCATTTGGTTGAGTTGTTGGCCAAAGGGGTTCCATGGAGATCCCTAAACAACCTAGATTGATACTAGAACAAGGAGGTGACTTTCTGCAAGCTGAGAGAAGGGCCCCATTGCTAAGTCCAGCATCCACATGGCTCATTGAACAGTGAGAGGTCAAGCTGGTGCCTTCATAAAGCCTTCATCCACAGTTCCAGTCTCTTTGATGCATGAAGGTACTTTACAGACTATGGAAAAAGAAACCTAGAAACTAATCCAGCCATAAAATACTCAACCCCACTTTGTCCTGCCTGCAAGATAAACTGGGGCAATGGTGCCTCAAAACGTGTGGGAATGGCCAGCCAATATTTGGATTAACTTGAGCCCTATGCCAAAAGAAGCACCCCATGCCCTATATTGCCAGAATGACAAGCAACTAGAGACTGAATAACTCAAAGACCTGGTACAGAACCAAACACAATGGCCACAAAAAGTCAATGTAATAATTTTTTCTAATGATATTCTGCTACACTCATAGATCAGTGCCTTGTCCAGTCATCATCAGAGGCTTCTTGCAGACGGGAGTGGGTACAGGGACTCACAGCTAGACATTATACAAAGGGAGCCTAAATTGGGGGTCTCCATTGGGTCTCTCCCCTCAGAGATCAAGAGCCTCACAGAAGATGAGGAGGAGAGATTGTAGGGGTCAAAAGGATGGAGGATACCAGGAGAATGGCCCACTGAATCAACTAAGCAGTGCTCATAGGGGGGTCACAGAGACTGAAGAGGCAAACACAGGGGCTTGCATGGGTCTGCACTAGGTCCTCTGCATATATGTTGTGACTGTTAGCTTGGTGTTTTTGTGGGACTCCTAACAGTGGGAGAAGGTATGTTTCTGAGTCCTTTGCCTTCTCTTGTGACTATTTTACTACTATTAGGGTGCCTTGCCCAGCTTGATATGGAGGGTTTCTGCCTTGTCTTATTGTGTCTTGTTTTGTCCTGTTGTCTCTTGGAGGCCTGCTCTTTTCTAAAGAGGAAACAGAAGAAGTGGATCTCAGGGATAGGAGAGCTATGGGGGAAAAGCTAGAAGAAATAGAGAAAGGGAAAAGGGTGGTTGGGATGTATTGTATAAGATAATCTATTTTCCACAAAACATTTACTACTATTATAAGACAAGCATTATAGACATTTAGAAACTGAACTTATTAATTTTTTTTGTCTTTGAATCAGAAGAGATTATATTACATTAACCTAAAATAAATAAAAATTTTACTCATGTTAAAAATTCAAACTTTAGCTATGTGGTACATTTTTTGTGTGTTAAAGAAAGAATACAGTACCCACATGAACTCTAGACCTTTTGTGTATGAAGCTCACTCTATTAGAAAGGTTTTTGCCCTCTTGGATTTTGGCTGACTCATACTAATGAAACTGGTATCTTTCTCCATATCATTTTGCTTGGAGACTCTAAGCCACCAAGTTTAAATCAAAGGCCCTCTAATGCACAAATGCTATGCAATTTGTTGAGCCGCCTATGGGGTGATTAAACTATATTATGAGTCTCAGCTTCCTTAGCTTTCCTTAGAGTCTTAATGAAGGCTGGAACCAAGGTGCAACCATTTGGACTGCACCAATATATACCAACTGAATTATTTAACAGGAAAATTTTTGTGTATAATGTGGAATCTGAAAAAAATGCCTGTTACAATATTGTGTTTTAAGCTTCCATAAAATTGTGGCCAAAACTAGGAAATTGTATAGTAGGTATTTGGATGAAAATACATATATTTGTATAATACTTACTTTTAATTGATTAAGTGGAAATATTGGGATATTTTAATGAAGAAGATAGGAAGTATTAAATTTCTCACTACTACTTCAGTATAAGCCATAATGAATAATATAAAAATTCATTTCCATATATTTGGATACAGGAAATACTGCATAAATTTTAAGCTGTTTTAACAGTATCAGAAATTGAATACCATTTTTATTTAAGTAGACATGGGAAGAGCCTTGTTCAAGGTCTTACGTTGCTGTTGATTCACCTTCCCTGAATTAGTGGCATTTAAGATGCTACAATGAAGATTTTCTTTTCTGAAAATACATTTCTCCTTCTAAAGCCTGCACTTCTTTTCTTTATATGTTGACTTTGTGGATGGAGTGCCTGCCTCAATTATAATTTCAAGGTACTTCATATAATTTTACATGTGAGATTTTAAAAGGGAAATGTGCCCCTTTGAACTTTTGTATTTAGAGTACAGAAAGCAAATTCTATGGATTAACCTTAAAATTCTTTAACTAGAATCTTGATTTGTATATGCATAAAATCCTTGTATAATTGTCTGTCTGTCTGTCTGTCTATCTGTCTCTCTCTCTCTCTCTCTTTCACACACACAAATAGTTAAAGAAACAAAGAGGACACGGATTTGAAAGAGACCAATAGGGGTACATGGGCAGATCTGAAGGGAGGACAGGGAAAAATAAATGAGACAACTCTATTACAATCTCAATGCTAACTCATATATTGCCCATTACCTTTGCTGATTCCTTCTTCTTCAATGCATACTATAGTGACAAATTCAGCTCTGGACAGCTCCTTCAGAAGCATGTCACATGCAATATTGTGGCAAACCAATGCTATACAACTTCAGAATATATTTATGTATCCACTTCAGCCTAAAAATTATTAATACAGCTCCAAAAATAAAGTTCCTCCATTTTCTAGTTCTGAAAGCACATAAGAGTTTCTCTGAATCTGTGTTCTCTGCTAAATGTTAATTGTATTTGTCTGTATTATACCCCATACCTAAATATTTAGTCTATGTTTCTCTGGTTAACAATCTATTCTAAGTTCACTTTGATGCACACATTGACTTTGAGCAGTCTTCCTTAAATATCTTAAATTGGACACGTGTCAATCTACTTCTGAGGGAGATTGAGAGTCAGCTGAGATGTGACTGGAGTCACATTTGCTCCTATCTTATGATACATATTCCACCTTCTTTAAGTGGCTGTTTGATACAGGCTAGTAGCTTTATATCCTTGCTTCTGTTGCTTTTTTATTAGTCAATCAAGTCACAAAACTACTCCAGATTCAATGGCCAGCAAAAGAATTCCCAAACCTTTCATCAGGAGAAACACAATTACATCGCAAAAGAAACAAAGGTAGTGATGTGGGATGGTACCACATTTTTAGTTTACTACTTTCATAAAATGTTAAACTCTAGAAAAGCACAAAATATAGATTGAAATTATGGTTCCAGGGTGAAGAATTTATTTATTATGTCAGGCATTGATATGAAGAAGAAACTTTTTTAAGTTCTTAAATCACAGAGAGAGAGTTTCATCCCTGGTTCAATTTCCTGTCTACAGAAATTTGTATATTATATCTCTATGAATAGAGATGTCCTCATATCTCTAGTGGAATAATACCTATGATTACCTTCTTTGTTATGGTTGTTGTGTAGCTACAGAATGTTTACCTTTGAAATTTCTTCAGAGGCTTCATTCTGCAGGTGCTTCATATTGCAGGTGTTTCATGGACACTGAGAACAACTCACTATCATTTTTTATGACCAAACTACTGCAGTAATCAATGGATGACATTGAACCAAAAAAGGAAGCAAAAATGAAACAATTCATAATTCATGTGCTTCCCTTCGATTGGCTATTTGTCCCTGTGCTTTTTGCAATCTTGGATTCAACAATTCATGCTCTTACAGTCCCTCCTCTTTCTTGACAGTAGGACACCTGGAGCTCCACCTGGGGCCTGGCTGAGGATCTCTGCATCCACTTCCATCAGTTATTGGATGAGAGTTCCAAGATGACTGTTAGGGTGTTTAGTCATCTGATCACCAGACTAGGTCAGATCAGGCTTTCTCTTGACCATTGCCAGCAGTCTACAGAGGATACATCATTGTGGATTTCTGGGGACCTCTCCAGCACTCTGCCTATTCCTGTTCTCATGTGGTCTTCATTTATCATGGTCTGTTATTCCTCCTTCTCCCTTTCTGTTCTTGATCCAGCTGGGATCTCCTGTTCCCTAAGCTTTCTTTCCCTCAAATCTGGCCCTTCATTACTCCCACTGTTGTCTAGGTTGTTCATATAGATCTCATCCATTTCTCTGTCATTTGGTGATCCCTGGGTCTTTCCTAGGGTCCCGTTTTCTAGGTAGCCTCCCTAGAGTTGTGTAGCAGGCTAGTCATCTTTGTTTTACATCTAGTATCCTCCTATGAGTAAGTACATTCCATGTTTGTCCTTCTGAATCTGGGTTACCTCACTCAGGATGATTTTTCTAGATCCATCCATTTGCCTGCAAACCTCATGATGTCCTTGTTTTTCTCTGCTGAGTAGTACTCCATTGTGTATATGTACCATACTTTCTTTATCCATTTGTCAGTTGAAGGGCATCTAGGTTGTTTCCAGGTTCTGGCTAGTATAAACAATGCTGATATGAACATAGCTGAGCAAATGCCCTTGTGGTATGATTGAGCATTCCTTGGGTATATGCCCAAGAGTGCTACAGCTGGGTCTTGGGGAAAATGGATTCCCAATTTTCTAAGGAAGCACCATATTGATTTCAACCCCACATCTGACAGAGGGCTGATATCCAGAATATATAAAGAACTCAAGAATTTAGACATCAAAATGCCCAACAGTCCAATTAAGAAATGGGCTATAGAACTAAACAGAAAATTCTCCACAGTGGAAGTTCAAATGGCTGAAAGACATTCAAGGAATTGCTCATCATCCCTAATTATCCGGGAAATGCAAATCGAAACGACTCTGAGATATCACCTTACACCTGTCTGAGTGGCTAAGATCAAAAACACAGAAGACAGCTTATGCTGGAGAGGATGTGTAGCAAAGGGAACTCTCCTCCACTGCTGGTGGGAATGCAAGCTTGTACAGCCACTTTGGACATCCTTACAATTCTTATGACCCTCCATAAGTGTTACCCTGCTTGAAGGTGGAAAGCTTATGTAAAAGTATTTTACACGATATTCAGATGGGACTCAGAGGGCTAATGCCTATACCCTTAGGTACTGAGATAACACTGTGGCTTTTCATCTGTGGAATATGAATTGTGATTCATACTGTTATTTTTTCTCTTCCCTGAGAAATTGCCTTTAATATTTACAGTCTCATTTATCCTTAATATACCATATTTTCTGAATATATTTTAAGGATAATATTTTATTACAATAGATATCATCCAATAGATTATAAAGAAGATGCATTAGCACAAGATGTTAAGACAACACTCAGGATATAATTCAGGTATTCATTTTATAACCATACAACTACATATTTTTCCTACATATAACTAGTTACTACACAACATATGTACAAATATATATTTCAATTTAGTAAGTATTTGGACTCTTTAAGATAAATAATTGTTCATTTTTTTATGGAATTTAAAGTTATCAAGTATTCACTTGAAAGGCATTACTAGAATTTACTTCCCTAATTTTCCTTTACTGACACTCACATGGTGACAAACTTCTTGTTACATTAAGTATCATGGCAATCAGTATCTTATTGTAGTTACCTCTTCACTGGATTATTTCTTCAAGAAAGATCTTGAGTAGCAAGTCAAAGAATGTACATTGCTAAGACTAAGATCTACAATTATTATATAATTTACATCTCCATCATCATCAACTGCCCTAGGAAGAAACCTTACAGGGCAAAAGACTTAGAACTTATTGAAGAAATGTGACACACCAACTCTCTGAAAAGAGAAAGTCAGCAGAGAGATTCTGACATGGCTTAAACTAATTCTAATTCTTCACGTAGGTCTAAAGTTCCATTTTATTTAATATATATTTTGATTGATTATAGGAAATGCTAATTTGATTTTTCCACAAGCACTGAAAATTCTGTCTTACTATTGCAAAATGCCAAATGATCATACTGATTTATATATTTCCACACAAGTATTTTAAAAAATAATATTATTTAATATTTCAAATAATAATTTATAAATTAGAGATATGTAAGTAAATACATATCTTATACAGATAACAAAGGGAATATTTTTTTTACAAAGCTCAATGAAAAATTTAACTACATCCTGTTTAACTGCACGTCTATATTTATCAGAGATAATTACATATGATTTAAACTGCTTGAATTTTATTACTTTTGATGAAATATTTTAATAAGGTTTGGTGTATCAACACCAGGCAAGTGCTGTGCATTACAAATCTTTGTAATCTCTTCTCTCAGCTAATATTCCAAGAGGACTATGACTCAGGACTGCACAGCCCACTGAAAGAAGGGCTGATAAAAGCTCATGCTAAGTCTTCTTCCTCCAAGTGAGTCAGTGTCATCCTGGCACCAGATGAGGATGTGTTTTTAATGAATGCCAATGGGAAAAACTCTTTGAAGGATGCTAGTTTGATGAACTCAGAGATTAAAGTCATCAAAATTATGTTATTTCCATGACCACTGATATCTTTATAAAATGCTAAGCGAATCACTCCAAATACTTGTCAGAACAAGCTGCAAAGTTTTCAACTAATAAAAACTAACTAAATAAAATTCTGGACATTAAGAAAAATGAATTTTGTATTTTTTCCATATAGAAAACATCATATTGACAAATACACATGTCTTTTTTTCTTTTTAAATTACATTTTTCTCCTTTCTTTATTTATTATATTTGTTTTAGTTTTACACATCAGCCATGGGTTCCCCTGTCCTCCCCCCTCCCACCCCCACCTTTCCCCCAGCACATGTTTTAAGAAACTATGATAACAAGGAGGAGTTCCATCATTTGCTAAATTTTCTATACATTTCATAAACTACCAGATATGAATACATCTACTATTAAAGGCACAAGTGTGCCCCCTTCTGAATAAATGAAATATTGAGGCCTCTATCTGTGCTTTAAATAATGATGTCTCTCCTCTTGGGTTCAAACTGAATAAATAAATTTTAGCAAATATCAGTTGTGAGCAACTCCTTTGGTGAAACAATTATAACTGATAATTTTTTTAAAAAGAGAGAAAAAGAGAAATGGTACCTGCTATGTGGTATTCACACTGAAAACTTACAAAATCAAGCACCCCAGAAGACATTCGGTATCATTTCAGACAAAGAATCAAAGGCCAGGAGCTACATCAACAAAGAATGGAGAGAGTTTGAGTAACAACTGGTAGCTATTTTAGGAGCCAAAATAGAATCAAAGATACCCTGAGAAAAGGAAAGTATCAGCCCACAAAGATGGTTCAGTTATGCTTTGATAATATAGGCTGTATGAGCTGTCTCCATATTGACTTCACTCTCTGCTTTGCTTTCTTGTTTTTGTAGGTGATGAAATATCAGAATGATTAAATAAAATTGGGACTATTTACTGGTTACTTTTAATCAAATGATCTATCTGTACTAAACTCTCTGATCCAAGTAAGCTATTCTGATAGTTTAATCCATGCTTGATAAATTCTGTCTTTAAAAACATTCACTTCTCCACTAGGAGAGAGGGTGCCTGAGCTGGCTTACCCCAGGAATCAGATTGGTGAATAACCTGTCCTCATTGATCCTTTCTCCAGTAACTGATGGAAATAAATGCAGAGATCCACAGCCAAACACCAGGCAGAGCTCTAGGAGTCCAGTCAAAGAGAGAGAAGAGGGATTCTATGAGCAAAGGCCATCAAGATCATGATGAGAAAAACTACAGAGACAACCAAACTAAACTGTAGTTAGAGTTTCCATGCCTGGCCCACAGTCAGGAGAAATTTCTCTTCCGTGCCAGTCCCATAGTCGCTCAGACCCAACCAAGAAAGCACACAAAAACTTATATTGCTTACAAACTGTATGGCCGTGGCAGGCTTCTTTTTATCTACTTTTTTTTAATCTTAAATTAACTCATTTCTATTAGTCTATACTTTGCCACATGGCTTGTGGCTTACTGGTGATTTTACATGTTGCTTCTCATGGCAGCAGCTGGCAGTGTCTCCTCCTAGTATCCTGTTCCCCGCCTTCTCCACTTCCTTGTCCCACCTACCCTATCCTTCCTGCCTGGCTACTGGCCAATCAGCACTTTATTTATTTTAACCAATCAGAGCAACACATTTGACATACAGAACATCCCACAGCACCAAACCAGTAGGAACTCATGAAATTTAGACCAACACCTGTGGAGGCTCCATAGGACTGGACTAGGTCCTCTGCATAAGCCAGTTATGTAGCTTGATCTGCTTAAGGGGCCCCCTGGTAGTAGGATCAGTATCCATCCCTGGTGCATGAACTGGCGTTTTGGAGCCCACTACCTATGGTGAGGCAGGGGGAAGAGCTTGGACTTTCCTTTACTGAATGTACCATGCTCTGCTGACTCTCCATAGGAGGCCTTACTTCTTTGTAGGAGGGATTGGGGAATGGGTTGTTGGGGGGAAGGCTGGAGGGGCTGGAGGAGGGAAGAGGTGGATCTGTTATTGGTATGTAAAATGAATAAAAAATGCTTAATAAAAACAAAACAAAATATTCATTTCAATCCAGAGCCCACATTTGTTCTCTTGTACATTTAGAACAAAAATCGGTTTGGAATCAAAATATAGAACCATGTTGGATTCGATTCTTTTGATCATGTACCAGTTGACTGTCTCAAAGTTGCATGGAAATGAAATAACAATGATAGCATAATGAAAAGGACATTGGTAGCTGATATGGAAATAAAAAGATGATGTGTTTAATTCATAGCATCATTAAAATCAGATAGTTGAATGACAGCTTACATCACAGTTGAATATGTCTTAGGCTACCTAAATAAGCATGAGCTAACTTAACTAAGTTCAGTCTTATTGGATGACTTTGTCTTGTGTTTGCTGTGGCAAAGGCAGGCACAAAACCAACTTGTCTCCTTTCAAATGCAAGGGGCTGACTAGGCATGTGTTTGTGATAGCTCTTGGGGTACTGGTATCTAGATCAGATGTTTCACTAGTCTTATCATTTTATCACACTAAAAATAAAACAGCCAACCTGTGACTCTAATGAAATCTCTATATTTAGTTTTTCCAGATCATATGAAAAACCAATCAATCATCTTTTTCTTATTTGTCTAGTGTATTTTAAGAAAATACTAACCACTGATGTTATGAAAGATTTGGATACAACAAACACAGATCTTTCAGTGTAATAAATACAATCTACTGTCCATTTGATTCTGTTTCAATATAATTCTATGATTTTACAGAGCCAATGAAAAACTGAATTCATTCTGTATTTATTACTGTATTAAGTCTTTAGAACGCGTTAGGATTATCAACTATTTTCTTTGAATTGTTCTCAGTGGATAAATCTTATTGTAAAAAACACATTTAAAAATTTAAGATGCCTTATGTATGGCTTAAACTTTGTTAAGGATCAATAACAGATTAAATTAATCACTGGACACATATCATGCTAAAACTGTGAAATATTTTCATTGAGTCCCTTCTTTACTTCCCAGGTCATATCACTAACTCATGCAAGCTACTATAAGCATTTGACACATAGGTTCTCTGTAGTCTTTCCTAGTACAAGATCCAGATACATCATTTGCATTTTAAGTTGGCAACCTATTATTTGGCCAATGTATTCAATTTCAAAGAACACTTATTGAATCAACACATGTAAAAAGCCCTTTGATTAAATTAATGTGCATTGTATATTCATTGCCAAAAATATGTTCTCAACTAAAACATACACTATGATCATCACTGACTATTCATAATTGTGCAATGAACCATCTTTTAGAATAAACAACCTCCATAGTTCTTATTTAGAGAAACTTTAAAATATTCAGACTAGTAATTACATTGAATAATAGCTTAATTTAAATTGCAAAAGACCTCTAGGGTGTTATTTATTTCATTTCCTCTGTGTGATAACTTTTACACAGAACGAAGCTAAATATACTCATGAATCAATGTGGACAATATGGAATTAATATTGAAAATAAATCTATTTTACTCTACATTTCTTCAAAATGCATAAATTGAACCCTATATTCCCATCACTATTTATTCCAGCCTCTACTCCACATGCATAAAGCCCATTTCCTTGACTCTTGAAACTGAAAATTTTTATCTACATGAGAATGATTTAAATATGAATGCTGCCTCTAATATAATTATATTTGATTGAGGGAGTAGTTTCCATTTCTGTTTGTGCCTGGTGTGTTTATCACTATGGCATTTGATACTATTTCTGGTTGAATGATATACAACTTTCCTCTGGTGAATTTTGTATCTGCAAATGACTAGCTATCTTTGGGGACACTGCTTGAGAGAAAACCATGGGATGTAGATCTGACTAACCAACAGGTCCCCCTTGGCTTCAGAGTTTGGTTCAAATATGAACCACTATTAAACTTGATTGATTTCATTAAAACATTTCAAATTAAAACAACACACAAATACTACAATGTCACTATCCATTTATGAGACAGTCAATATTCCAATAACAGAGATGGAGGGGCTATGCATATGAAGCAAGAGGAGCTCATTTATGTAGTTGAGAATGAAAAGGAGACAAGTACTTTTGAAGGCAGTCTTGCTGATCCTCATGCAGTTCACAGACACTTTCAATACTGTCCCTGTTGTTTATCCATATATTTATAATTACTTTATTCACAATCACCCAAACTTGGAAGCATTCAAGATATCTTTTGTCTTAGTAACTTTTCTACTGCTGTAATAAAACATCATGATTAAGACGATATAGGAAAAAAAAACACATTTATTTGGGACTTATAGACAAAGAGGGTTAGAGTCCATGATGGTAGAGCAGAAGTAGCAGGCAGCAAGTGGGTGGAACAGCCGCTGAAATTTCACATCTCTAACCACAAGAAGGGGCAATAGTACATTGGAGAGAGTGCATGGTGGGAGACTTTTGAATACAAAATCTCTCTCATGAGTAATACACCTGCTCTGACTAAATGCACTATTAACTGGAGACCAGGTACTCAAACTTATAAGCTTACAAAGGCCAAACTCATTAAGGCTACCACATATGTCAGCAAGTAAACTGAAAGCCAAACTGGAACATCAGCACAGGAGAATATTGCATAATGAACAAAAGAGATGAGCTATCAATCATGGAGAAGGTCAATGTGTTATTTATTGCTATGTGAAAGAAGGAAGTCGGGAAATGTTATATATATAGTTTGATTTCAACTGAGTAACATTTTTGAATGATCAATGTATCTTTAGAGTGTCTATAGATGTATCCATAAAAATATCTCTGGCTGCACATAGATTGGCATGGAGTAGGAAAGGAAGAAAAGATAGAATATAAGATATTTAAAATGGTAAAACCACATCAGTGTAATGATAGTTACATGATATCAAATATTTCTCAAACCCATGTGGTACAACACAAAGAGTGTCCACTAGTTTAAGTCACAGGCCCCTATTTAATAAATAAATATCAATTCTAGTTCATCCACATTAGAAGTGCACCACATTCAAGGTATTAACAGGAGGAACTAGAGTGGGCGTGTGGGAATCCTATATTTTCTGCTCAGTTTCTCATCTTAACCAAAAAGTACACTAAATGTGATGACTATTAATTTGAAAAGAAATGATCAAATGGATTATAATTCTTATGTTGCTGAATTTATTTAGGGATTAAAGTCATATTAAAGACTACTTTGGAGGTTCTATGTCTCAGTCTATGTAAGTATGATGCAATTTAAAATGAGATGAATGGCAAGAATAGAGAGAGAAAAATGGAATCTTAGTCTTTTCTGGCTTCAGGAGAGCAACTTAGCTTGGACTCAGGGCTATCCAAAACTTTTGAATTACAGGCAAGTGCAACACCTCCAGCTTAGGCTAAGCTGGCCCTTTTGATTCTTTATTCCAGAATAATATGTATCTACAGAGACTGATAGAGTGATTCTATTTTAGGATAAGGTAAAATATCATACACTATTTTATGAGCAAGAAAGGGAACAGTTTCCAAATAACATAGCTAACAGAACCTCCAGAAACGTAAAGATGATAAATCAGAGCCCTTATACAAGTAGTGTTTTTAACTCTGGTTAACACAGAGATCCAGGACTTCAACAGAATTCCCTCAGCAGCTAATTCAGAATGGGTGCATACAACAATTTGTAAATAATGAGCAAGAAATTTCCCAAACCCAGGATATATGGCCCTTCTTTATTACATTTACCTGGCATCTTTCTATGTATTTTTCTGAACAGCTCAGATGTTTGATGAAGACAAAGTTTGGGCTCCACTATATTTAGAACCTGGTTAGGTCTTAGTGTCATGTTGCACTTTGCTCATCCCTAGGAAAAGCATCCAAAAGAATCACCGAGCAGAAGTTGGGAACATAGGAACAACAAATAGAAATTGAATTTAGTGGGACTTTATTGTTACAACAGATACATTGACTGGGTCACAATGACCTGTCAACTTTTCCCAGAGAAATAGTCACCATATTCTGAGTTAGGAAGGAGCCTGGCATCTTGGCAGATCTTTTTTTTTTTTTTTTTAATGTGGAAATGTAGCAGAAAGAGGGAGGTAACATGTCCATACAGTGTACATAGCAGTGACATGGTAGCAAAGATCAAGTGACACCCATCCTAGTACATTCTTTCTTGCAACAGAGTTCTGGTTTTGTGAAGATTATTTCAGGACACCTTTTTCAAATAGTTGGATTGTTAAAGTATATTTCATTCCCTGGCATATTATGGAATAAATATATAGGTGAATAGTGCCCATGGAGGTCATTAAGGACCTCACTGTTATCTTACTAACACTTTTATTTCTGATGACATGTCACTAGTTATTACAGACATTTTAATAGTCCAACCACAAAAGTCCCTCTTGGCAAAGCCAAAGTCATCTAGATCCATTCATCATTCCAGGGAGCTTTTCCTCTAGGTGTGAGCATGTGTATGTGCATGATACTTGGGATTGAATTATGTTCTCACACATGTTATATAAGTTCTTTACCACTGAACTACATTCTCAGGCCTTTTAATTTTACTTTTTTTTTTTTTTCATTTTCTTTTGAGACTGGATCTTTGGAAGTTACCCACTCTGGCCTTGATATTGTGATCCTCTAGTAAAAATCTCATGAGAAGCTGAAACGACAGGCCTACCATATTAGGAGTGACTTACAAGTATTGGTGTAATTATTAAGGCCACTATATGTAGTTGAAAGGGAGGTTTATTTTGTGAGGTAACTTACAAGTGAAGGGATAGGTAACAGGATCTGGGGAAGGTGTGGCACAGTCTGGTGGTGTTCTCTGGAGAACTCTCTTTGGTCTACCTCCAGCATCCAGGGTCCAGGAACCAAGAGAGCCCCCACATCTGGATCTCAGGTCTTCAGCATCCTCTCTCAGCCCCGCCTTGTAGGCGTGACTGTTACCTAAGCCTCAGTGGGGGCTGGAACTTCCAGATCAACGCTGGAATGGCTACCCACTACATACAAGCTTTCTTGAAGTCATCATTTCTTGCCAAGCATTACTTCTGACTATTTGTGTGTTACTTGTTTTTCAGATTTATTCCTACCCAACAGAACTCTGCCTTTCTGACAATTTTGTTTCTGCTGAAAGACCAACATATCTCTGTGATAATGTAACCATAGCAATGACACATATAATAGTCTCTTATTGTTCTACCACACTGTACTTCATAAAGACTTTGAAGTATAGTAGTCCATTTTAGGAACTGTAAATCTCTCAAGATAAAAAAAAAAAAAAAAAAAAAGTCTGACTTCTCAAAGGTGTCCTGGGATGTCTGACTCAAATAATTGCCTTTTTAGCAGGTACAATGGGCAATTCTGCCAACTGGGATTCCTGCTGCTAATGTGGTTTCCCATATTGTTGTGTGGGAAGCCATCGTGACATCAGCCCCTACACCACCATGCAAATAGCAGCTCTCACACACACCTACTCTCCACAGATTATCACGGACAGCTTCCCTCTCTCCTATTTGTATAAAAAGGGGAAGCAGATGAACTGTGTTATTTGAGGGGGTGGAGATAAAAATTTCCCAGCTATTTCTTGCACATAGAAGCCATAGAAAAGGTTTCCAGAAAGATTGGAAAAAGAAATGAACACTCTTGGATTCAGTTCTTGTCTATGCTGCTCCTTCAGGCATGCCTTCCCTTCCTTTTCAGAGTACTGGCAAATGTGTCAAGGAAAGATGATTAATCCAATTTCAGAAAAAAAAAGTGTTTCAAGTAAAAAGAAACAAGTAGAATGATTTTTATGGGCATATTGAAATTTTTTTATATTAACAGCATTGAAGATGAAACTAAATAAAGGTAGTTAAAGCTGTACTTGCTTTATAATTAGTCATATTTAAGTGTTGAAGTAGTTAGAAAACTGCATATCCTTCCAAGAATAGGTTTTGGTAGGCAGAATTGATTGGAAGCTTCTGGCAGAATACTTTCCTTAATGAAGACCTTTGTAGGATATTGAGCATGCTTATTTACCATATGCATAACAAAAAAATGTACAACACTGTTTAGTTAGTAACTTTCGCCATTACCTTGACTTTTATCATAGTTATTTGCAAGTTAAGAAAGTCTTTCAGAGTTCACTAAGGAACCTGGAAACAGTAATATCTGGCTGTAACTACAAATACACTTGAACTCCCTATTCACATATGTGTATGCATAATAATCTTTTATTTTGAAGCTGGCTAGATCTATTTTTTCTTTTGTATATAATGAAACCTTTTTCTCAAACATTTTTTACTGAGAAATTTTTCATTCATTTACATAACAACTACCGAGTATCCTTTCTTCCTTCCTCTTGGCCTTTTTTGTGGGGGGGAAGGCAATAATCTCTCTTTTAAAGAGAGATGCTGATGTGTTTCTAGTTAAGTGGGAATGATGCCAGGTGTTATTTAAAACAAAATATCTAGACAGAGACATCCTGAAAAGGCTCATGTTGTAATTGAATGATGCCCTCTCAAGGGAAACTGGTACCACCAGGGTAGGTATAAATAAAACAACAGAATCATAAGCAAGCAAGTTGAATGCTTTAAAGATTTTTTTTGAAAATTCTCATGCTAGCAAAATTGCATTTGGACAAATAAATAGTGTTGTGTGTGTGTGTTCTATATTACCTATGTGTGGTGATATATTGTGTCCCCCAATATATTGTGCATCCTAATAAACTTGTCTGGGGTCAGAGGACAGAACAGCCAAGACATAGAGGCCAGAAAATGGTGGCACATTCACCTTTAATCTAGCATTCCAGAGGCAGAGATCCATTTGGATCTCGGTGAGTTCAAGGCCACAATGGAAACAGCCAGGTATGGTAACAAGAGCCTTTAAACCCAAGAAGTGATGCCAGAAAGCAGAAAGGTACATAAGGCATGAAAACCAGGAACTAGAGCTTGTTAAGCTTTTAGGCTTTTGAACAGCAGTTCAACTGAGATTCCTTCTGGATGAGGACTCAGAGGCCTCCAGTCTGAAGAAACAGGATCAGGTGAGGAATTGGCGAGGTGAGGAATCTATGGCTTGTTCTGCTTCTCTGATCTTCTAGCATTGACCCCAGTACCAGGCTCCAGGTTTGCTTTTATTAATAAAAACTTTTAAGATTTGTGCTACACCTATGGAATATTTTTACTATCTTAATAATTTTGTGTTCCATTTATCCCTTCATCTGCCCAATGCTTTGCCATTAATTCTTACATTACTTCTTATGTAATCCAGGCTGGCACTGAATTCTTTAAGTAGCCTGGGCTAAGCCTGGAACTCATGTTCTTCCAGCCTCAGACTCCTGAGTACTGGAATAACAGATATGTACCACCATAGCCAGTTTATATTTTTCATTTCAGAGATTTTCCTTGTTTTAAATGTCATATTAAAAAGTTGAATGTTGCGTGATATTTTGTTTATGTTCTGACAAATAAAGCGTGCCTGGAGATCAGAGGGCAGAGCTAGCCACTAGTTAACCATGGAGGCCAGCCAGTGGTAGCACACACCTTTAATCCCAGCACTTGGGGGAAGGAAGCAAGAAGATCAGGATTTCAAGGCCACGCTGCGATACACAAGATTAAACAAGTCTAAAAGAGAAACAGAGCTGGACAGCGGCAGCATACACCTTTAATCCCTGTACTAGGGAGGTGGAGACAGGAATATAAAAAGGGTAGAGACAAAATCTCCCCTCCTCAACCCCTGTTCAGTCTGAGGATTCTAGGATTCAAAGAGACAGGATCTCAGATTTGGTCTGAGATTTCATGGAGGTAAGAAGTCTCTAGTGCCTGCTGCTCTGCTTCTCTGATCTTTCAGCTTTTACTCTGATAGCTGACTCTGAGTTTTATTAATAAGACTAATTAGGATCACACTTCAGTTGAGTGTATTTTGAACAATTTAAATCATTTCTTTTAAATTTGTATGGTTCAGTGTATAAACATCTAGCTGCAGCTGGCATTGGTGGTTCATGCCTTTAATTCCAGCACTCGGGAGGGAGAGCCAAGCAGATCTCTGTGAGTTCGAGGCCAGCCTGTTTTAAGGAGCAAGATCCAGGACAGGCATTAAAATTACACAGAGAAACCCTGTCTTGAAGAAACAAAAACAAAAACAAAAACAAAAAAAAACAAAGTCTAGCTATAGTCTGATTCAGGCTGAGGTGCCTAGCATAGACATGGAATTTTCTCTCACATAAAGAATCTGGTATTTCTCTAGAGCCTAGCATAATAATAATCAGAGAGGCTTCATCAAGCAACTGATAGAAACAGAAATAGAAAACAACAGCCAAACATATGGAGCTTGTGTAATCCTGAAGAAGAGGGAGAAGAAGGATTGTATAAACCAGAGGGGTCAAGAACACCACAAAAACACAACCCATAGAATCAACTACTCAGGGCTCATAGGGACTCACAGAGACTGTAGAAACAATCAGGGAACTGGTATAGTTCTGACGTAGGTCCTCTGCATATATATTACGGTTGTGTAGCTCAGTGTTTTTGTGGGACTCCTAACAGTAGAAGCATGTGCTGTCTCTGACTTTTTGCCTGCTTCAGCAACCCTTTTCCTCCTACTGGGCTGCCTCATACAGCTTTGATATTATGTATGTGCCTAGTGTTATTGTGACTTGTTATACCATGTTACAGTGTTATATCCCTGGGAAGCCTGCTCTTTTCTGAAGGGAAATGGGGAAAAATGGATATGGGTGAGAGGGGAGGTGGGAGAATGGGCTGGGAGGAGAAGAGAGAGGGGAAACTGCAGTCCAGATGTAATATATGAGAGAAGAATACAAAAAAAAAGAGAGAAAGATTCTATTCTTTTGCTATCTCTGTCACCATTCTTGTTTGGTGTCATGTCAATAAGCTTACTTTACATTTCATAGAGACTAGAACTAGTTCTTAGTGGACCAGCATTATTGATTGACCTTATATCTAAGTCATATTGAATTCCCCCTTTTTTCATCAGGCCAGTCAGGTGAGGCCCATATAACACATACTTTGTTTCTTTCTTATAGATTTTAGCAGATGGCATAGAATAGGACCCCCTGTATCTTAGTTAGTATTTCTATTGCTATGAAGAGACACCATGACCACAGCAACTATTATAAAGCAAACATTTAATTGGAGTAGGTGGCTTACAGTTTCAGAGGTTCAATCCATTATCATCATGGTGACGATCATGGCAACATTTAGGCAAACATGGTGTTGCAGAGGCAGCTGAGAGTCCTACATCTCTCAGGCAACAGGAAGTTGACTGAGACACTGGGTAGAATCCTGAGCATAGTAAACCTCAAAGCATGCCCCCACAGTGACATACTTCCTCTAACAAGGCCATATCCACTCCAACAAAGCCATACCTCCCAATAGTGCCAATTCCTTTGAAATTATGGGAGCCAATTACATTCAAACCACTTTCCACTCCCTGCACCCCATAACCTTGTAATAATATCTTAATGCAAAATGCATTTAGTCCAACTTCAAAAGTCTTTATAGTATATCACAGTCTCAACAATGTTTAAAAGTTCAAAGCTCAAAGCCTCTTCTGAGATTCTTACAATCTCTAAACTATAAGACCCTATGAAATCAAAAATAAAAAAAAAAACCCAGATCACATACATTCAACATATAATGGCACAGGATATACATTATCATTCTAAAGCATAGGAAAGAGAGCACTGTGAGGAAATACTGGACCAAAACAAGACTGAAACCAGCTGGGCAAACTCCAAACTCTGTATCTCTATGTCTGATGTCAAACACTCTTTGGATCTCCAACTCCATTCAGTTTTGTTGACTGAAACACATTTCCTTCTATTGGGGTGGTTCCACTCCCTGTTGTCAGCTCTCCATGGCAGGTATCCCACAACTTTGGCATCTCTACCACCTTGGGTTCTCCAAGGCAAGCCAGGTTTCAATTTCATGGACTCATGCAATGGCGTCTCTACTAGGCTTCCATTCAGGGACTCCTTCCCCCTGCCCCATAAAACGCCTGGTCTCAGCAGCTTTCTTTAGGCATGGAGGCAAACTCCAGAACCCATTTATTCTATCTTTATCTCTAAAGCTAGAACCACATGGGTGAAGCTACCAAGTGTTGCTGCTTACTGGAGCTGGAACATGCCCCCCTTGTTCAATTACATCTTCACCAGCTTTCTGTCCTTTACTACCTAAGTTAGGTCATCCTGAAAATGAAGCTCTAGACTAAGCCTGCCTCGGCCTCTGCCTTCTTAGTACTGGGATTGAAGATATGTCTCACAATACCAAGCTCTATGCTTTTCTTTATTTTCTTACCACAAGTTGGAAACATAGCTGGGTGGGATCTTGTCCTGAGGTCACCACTCCCTTTATTCATTTTCTTAATCCATTTATCTCCTTGTACACTTAGCTCTATTCCACTTACTTTTTTCCTCAAAATTTTTATTTTGTAATTTATCCTGCTCAGCTTTCTACTTTTCAATATAAATCTTCATTAGAGTTACCACTAATAACCACATGACAGAGTCTACGCTAGGCTATTCTGAGATTTCTTTCTGCCAGAGGAATTAATCTAAAACTCTTCACTTTAGTCACAAGCAGACTCTTAAGACAAGGGCAAAAACCAGCCATTTTCTTCACTAAAATATCACAAGGCCAGTCTCTAGGCCACATTCTAGCATTCTTCTCTTCTGAAACTTCTTAATTCCCACAGTTAAATCACATTCAGCATCACAGTCTTCCGTGCTGCTACTAGTTAGGCAGTGCTTAAAGCATCCCACCACTTTTCTAACCCAAACTCCCAAAACGTGTATAACTCCAAAGAAAAATATAGTCACAACTATCACAGCAATTCTCCAGTTCTGCTACCAACTTCTGTCTTAGAGTTTCTATTGCTGTGAAGAGACACCATGACCATGGCAACACTTATAAAAAAAATTTAATTGGGGAGGCTCACTTACACTTTCAGAGGTTCAGTCAATTATCATCATAGTGGGAAGAATGGCAGCATATAGGCAGAAATGGTTCTGAAGAGGTAGCTGGGAGTCCTACATCTTGCATGCAACAGGAAGTTCACTAAGACACTGGGTGGTATCCTGAGCATAGGAAACCTCAAGTCCTGCTACCACAGCGAGACACTTCTTCCAACAAGGCCATACCTACTCCAACATAGGCATACCTCCTAATAGTACCACTTCCTATGAGATTATGGGGGGTCAATGACATTCAAACTGCCAAAACATATAAAAGACCAACTCTTGATGCTTCATATAACACATGGTTGTACCAGTGAATGACTAACCCTATGTACTCAGAACATACCTAAAACAGGTATGTAGTGACAGGGCATGAAGAGATGGCTGAGTGTTTAAGAGCACATACTGCTCTTCCAGATTATCCAAGTTCAGTTTTTAGCATCCATGTAACCCCCCCCCCCAAAAAAAAAAGCCTATAACTCTATTTCCAAGGAGATCTGAGCCTTCTGGTCTCTGTGGGCGGCTCTGGTCATGTACACAAACCCACACACAAACACATAATTAAAAAAAATCAAATCTTATAAAGAAGTTATCCAGTACTGAATCTTAAACAGGGGTTGATAATAAATGTATTTTTCTTTGAAATTTTTTTTGGTGTAGTAAAAAAAGACTTAGACGTTATATAATCTCTTAACTCTTATTACTGAAGATATTTGGGCCAAAGAGGCAGATTTGATTGTGCCTGTAAATTTGGAATAATATTGACTATAGCCCAATACATTGATCTTTAATTTCACATAATAGGCATGTCATATCAAATTCTGCCCAGGTACTTATTAAAGTCCCTGTGTGGCTCAAAGAGAGATGTATAAGGTAAAGATCAGACTCATTTACATATCTGCTTCTATGTTTGGGGGTGTCAATATCTTTAGCTCTAGAGTCAGACCATCTGAACTGTGATCCAGTTACTCCAGTTATAAGCTAAGATAGTCACTTTGTGTCATTGTGTGTGTATTTTCTGATTGGTATAATGGGAAATATACTGCCAACTTCTTTGGAATGCATGCTACTTCAGTTACTATGAGATATAAGGCATGGAAAGTTCCACAAATCACAGTCATCACCATTAAATTACCCTCATAAGTACAGGCATTACTTCATGAATGCATAACTTAAAGTTGAATTTTCTTGGGAACATTCTTAGTCTGTTGAGAAGCCTAAAAAGTCTGTTGTTCTTTCTTCCCCTAATTGAAAGAAGTCTGAAAAATGTTATTAAGTGTACCTAAATTTTGAAGATTTAAGGTTTGAATTTTTCCAAGGACTATGCTCAGGAATTTCATTGTATAACATCCAGTAATGAAAAGGAATTGCATGTATAATGTATTAAAAGAAATTTACCCATAAGAGAATGAATATATATGTATATATATATATATATCCCTCAATACTGAATGGCTCAAAGGTGTGGGGATATATTGTATACCCCAATAAAGCTTGCTTGGGGATCAGAGGACAAAGCCAGTCACTATATTAAACATAGAGGTCAGGCAATAGCAGCACATGCCTTTAATCCTAACATTTGGGATCTCTGAGTGTTCAAGGCCTCACTGGGAGCAGAGCCAGGTGTAGTGGCACATGCCTTTAATGCCAGCACTCGGAAGGAAATAAGATGGCAGGGCACAGGAAGGTATGTAAGGCATGAGTAAACAGGAAGTCTCTCTCTCTTGAGGCTGAGGATTTCATAGAGGGAAGAACATAACTGGCTTGTGCTATTTCTCTGATCTTTCAGCTTTCACCCTAATATCTGGCTCTAGGATTTTTATTAATAAGAGCATTTAGCAATTCATGATACATAGAGGTCTCCATGAAACCTGCCAAATTGCTGTGTTAATGACTGTGAAGAACTTTTTACTTTGAAAGGGCTGTGCAAACACCACAACAAGAAATGTAAAGACATTGTCGACTGATGTGAGAAGAATATTCATGAAACCAAGACGGGAGACTATTTTAAGCCCCAAATAATGTTTGCACAAAACACTAATGTGCACATGTAGTCAATACAGTGCAACATGTCTGCCTATAAGGTATACAGATTAGATATGCAGCCATTGTAAAACAATGACTGATAACTTCAAAGGAAAATGAAAATAAATGTCAATCTGTGTTTGTGTGTGTCATGGATAGGTTTTTAGGTCACAACAAGACATATTTAACTAGTGTGCAAGATTATTTTCCCCATGCTCCCAGCACTATGCAAACCACAGAATACCATATTCAGATATGACAGAGACAAGGCAGGCAACACATCCACATGAAAACAAGGACAGATAATGTATTTGTTGAATTGATTCCTATCTACTGCTGCTTTTTAATGAAACCATGGGTTATATTAAAAACTGCCTGTAGCTGAGTATGAGGTGAAGGAAATAAAGTAGTGGTACAGAGAAATATCACAGTAATGGATAGTTGTGAGTAGTTAAATACTTCTTACTTGAATATACTGACTTAACTAACCAGGTCGATTATTTAATTTCCTCATAGATTTTTCTATCTAGAGTAAAATTATAGAGCACAGCACTAGTTCTAGGTTGTACTTTCAGATTCTGCCCTCATTCAATTATTTTCTAGGTACAAGCCTCAATTTTCCCAACCTGAAGTGACTTAAAAAAAAAAGTATTGGAGGCTGGAGAGATGATTCAGTGTTTAAGAATTTGAGGGAAGAGAGGGAAATCTGTAATTGGTACATAAAATGAACAAACAATTTCTTAATTAAAAAAATACGAGTTATTCTTGCAGATGACCTGAGTTAGTTCATATAACATAACACGTCAGGTGGCTCACAACTGCCTGTAACTCCAGCTTCAAGAGACAGAAGCCTCCATCTGGCTTCTCTGACCACTCATATGCACATGGTGTGTAGAAACCACACACACACACACACACACACACAAATAAAAATAAATCTTAAAACAATGTTGAATATGAATTCTTGGGTATACTTAATATTTATACATATACATACACATGTATAAACACACTTCAGCATACAAACATACATATGTGTGTGTTCATATTTTATGTATATATAAATGTACAAGATTTCCTAAAATATATCAAAGATAAATTAATTTAAAATTACTTGTTCATAATAACTTTGCCTTTGCAGATTTTGACATCTTTCACATGATAGATATTTTGTAAACATTTATTAAATTTATTTACTACTTCATGATTCAAATAAGGAGAGTGAATATGTATAAACATGCACAAGTGTGTGTGTGTGTGTGTGTGTGTGTGTGTGTATACTTTCACGTCTGTCTAGACTGTCCTCTCATCCATTTAAATCTTGAAATTTACCTCCTTTTCTGAATCTATGAGATTTAAGTGGCACACAATCCAAGGTTTCTCACTCTTAGCCTTCTTATTGCTGTTTGAAATTGTATAATCATTTGTTGTTTGGGCTACACTGTGCATTACAGGATGGTGAGTGGTATGTCTACTCCTCACCTAATGTATATCAAAATCCATCATGCCAACAGTTTATCTGAGCTTTGTTTACTATCCCCTGAGAAAGTTGCTTCCTGCTGAGAACCACCAGCATACTTCCTAATGGTGAAGCCATGTGCTGTCACAGAGCCAGAAGCTTAAGTATGGACTTGGTCCTATCACTTGTTTCTCAAAACATCAGGCAAAGGATAAAAGCTTGTTAAGTAAGAGCTGAGGATGACAGTGATCACTTAATCTCTTCAAATCCTGTAATACAAAAGCAATAACCAATCCAGTACAGAGAGATCTTTTAACTGCCTTCAATGGGATTACATCTGATTATGCACTTCTGCCATGTTTAGTTTTGATGCTTGAAGCAAACATCAAGATGGGATTAAATGTCCAAGTATTAAATTCTAGTAAATGCCTTTGTGAGAGATAATAGGAAAGGATTCAAGAAAGCTGAGGAATGTAAAGATACAAGATTATGAATGTAGTTCATGGAAGGAGAGAGGAGAGATGGGTGGAAGTGCTGGTCCATGATGTGAAGATGTCTCAGATAAGCTACAAAGAGTTCTGAAGCCATACTCAGTCCATAATGATTTCTAACTGTCTTGGGAGTCTTGTGGTGTTAATGCCTCATGTGGAATATAAGAAGGGAGATGTGACTTTGGCATGCACTAGGTAATAGATTATAGAACACACTATCAGGGTCTCTTCATTATGATCCTGTAGAAGAATATGGCCAGATGCATATGCATGGTGGAACAGTACTTTGTAAAGAGTGAAAAATACTAGAGATATTACTAATTGTTAATCCCATTATTATTATTATTATTATTATTATTATTATTATTGATATTATTACCAGTAATTATTATGGCCATCATTCCCACGCTGCTCATATGATTCAAATACAAAGTGCACCAAGCAGCAGTCCCTACCACTAAGCCCTCTATTAAAGTCCACTCTCTATATTGCTAATAGTCATCAGACATGCCTATTTAGACATATGCTAAGAATACTCAAAGGGACATATCCAAATCATACACTCCTGATTCACATACCCTGTCCCAACTCCTTCTGAATCACTACCATCTCAGTGATGGGTACTGCCATGTCCCCAGTGGCTCAGACAAAAACTCCTAAAGTCATCTTTGGTGCTTTTCTTTTACACATCACATCTGATAAATCAGCAAATTGTGTAATTTGGCCACTAAATTATATCCCAAAGTCAATTACCCATTCCTTCCACCCCATGTTCAGCTGAATGTATATACTATACCACCAATATATCTCAAAGTTTCTTTCTTTCTTTCAATAAAACAGATTTTTGTTTGGGTTAATAGAAAAATAAGCCCTAGATGTTTCCCATTATTAACAAAATAAAAGCACACCAGCCAACAAAGTGCATAAAAACTGATTTCCTTTAAATCTAAAGCTTAAAAGATAATCAATTATTGAGATGAGAGTGTCTGTTAGTGTCTTTTTTATAGGCAATGTATTCTACCATTTTACCTCAATAAACATGAGATAATATTCTCCATGATACATTTATTTTTGATGTCCCTTTTCCAGTTAACACTAGGTCTTTGGTGTCTGTTTGTGTTAAGAATTTCTGATTTGAGATTTTGCTTTTGAAATATATGAGAGTCAATAATGGAACTGTTTCCTAATTAACACTTTCAGAATAAATCATTGGAGAGTATGAGATTTTTAATGAGCAAGAGATGACATTTGAGAGTCCAAATGAGGAGATGGTGAATTCTAGATGGTGTTGATAGAAAAATGTCATCTGTAGGTTAATAGACCACTGAAAAAGATAGAGATTAACAGTGCAGAATCCACAGGAGTAAGAATGAGATCAAACTGTAATAAAGACAGAGAGAACAAAATTACAATGAAGCAGTCAAATGGATATGTTTTTTGGCAATAACTGTGAAAGGTCTGGTAATGAAAAAAACAGAGTTAGTAGCTGCCAATAAAGAAAAAAATACATGAGATTAAACAGCACAAGTTATGCCATGATGACTTCTATAGCAATCTTGAAAAGGGTTGAGAAACACTTAAACAAAGCCAAATATGTTATGAGCAAAATTAAGGCTGGCAAACTTATTTTCTGGTTAATGGGTAGGTTCACATTTAAAGTACAGTGTTACTGAATTATATAATTTGTTTTAGTGTGGCTTTCTGTTGCTGTGATAAAGTAGTGAACAAAAACAACTTGAAGAGGAAAAGGTTCATTTCAGTTTATAGACTACAGTCCACAATCAAGAAAAGTCACCATAGGACATCAATGAAGGAACTTGGGAGACCACAAAGGAACATCTCTTACTGGTTGCTCCCAGATTTATATTCAGTTAGCATTCTAATACAGCTCAGACCAATCTGCCTAGGGCTTAGGCCAGAAACAATGGTCTGGTCCCTCCTCTATCAATTAGCAATAAAGAAAATGCTCACACAGAATTGTTCACAGGCCAATCCAATGGAAGCATTTCCTTAATTGAGATTCCAACTTCCCAGGTGACTCTGGCTTATGTGATGTTGATAAAGAATAATCAGCACATAATTTAAGTTACTATTACTAATGCCATATCTCTTCTAGGATGCATACATTTTAGAGATGTCAGACATTTGCCTATGATCGGACTGAATCATTAAAAACATCAAGTACCATACACAAACACTTCTGCTAAAGGGTGTTTGCTCATAAAGCACTGTTGAGAAAATATTCTTGTTTGGTGTCCTCAAGGCTTGTGTGGACCAATCTGAATAACATCCATGTTTTTACATTGGGTCATTGCTTTAAGTTTTCAAGTTTTGTCTCTGCACTTGGGAAGCAAAATAGCTCTAGTATGATACTTTGATCCCAATGCTACCTGCCATGAGTATCACAATTAATAACCTCTGATGCCTATTTCTGAAGTGGCTTCTTCTCTTTATTCATTCACCTAGAACTGGTTTTTGGAGCTATACAGAACCATCCCAAGACCATTTTGAAGACATGGAATCAGACCTTATGCTTTTCAGCACAGATTTTCAAAAGCTTATTGTATTGTATTATATAAAAGTTGTTCAAGGTATGGCAAAATGGCTTATTAAGAGAATTTGCTACACAAGTTTGAGGGCATGAATTAAGATTCCAGTGCCCATGTGAAAAGCTGAGCATTTCTGACTTATGCCTATAAATCCACCTGATGAGTTTGGGTAGAGGCAGAAGATACATGGGCTTTCTCGTTATCAGCCTAGCTCCAGGTTCAGTAAGAGGCCCTGTCTCAAAGCAGTAAGGTAGAGGGTAAAGAGTAGCATCCTACCCTAGCCTTCAAGAGTTGAACATATACAACACATATGTGTGTGCATATAACACATACACAGAGTTATTAATAAATTTAGTGTAGTCATCTTGAAATTAAAATATTTTCTCAATGTATTATCTTAAAGTTCAAGGATAAAGGTGAAACATTAGAACTTAATGTTCTAGTATCTAAGCCATTCTCATCACTTTCCCTAATATGTCTCAATTAAAACCATGTTTCTTTTGTCATATTTTCTGAAATTCAACAACCTGAATTATATGGAATCTGATTTTTGAATATAACTCTGTTACTGTATGTGCTCATTTTACCTATATTTAATCCATATCTAATATAAATAAAGAACTGCTTAAATCATTTTACATGGATTAAGACTTTTGAATACAGGTAAATATTAATCCCATTTTCAAAGTAGGAAACTGAGGCTCAGGGAAGTCAAATGACTTACCCCAAATACACAGGAAGCAATGAAAGTACCTGGAAATGAAGAAAACTCTCCAATTCCAGCTACAATGTTAATCATTGTGCTATAGCCTCATTAAATGTCCTGATTTTATTGGTTATTAAAATCTTTATAGCTGATGCACAATGATTTATGTAGGACATATAATAAGCTAGTATATAGCCAAAAGAAAATAAAGTTGTGCCCATGCTTCCTCAATTAAACAAGGATGATGCATTTATTCAACAAAGATGCCCTGTGCAAAGAAGCTTCAAGATAAGACAGATAAATCAAATGATGCCATTATCCTTAAGTAGACAGCCTTCCAATGAGACATAGCCAATTTAAAAAAAAAAAAAGGACAGAAGGCAGATAAAGGACACATGAGTCCTGAAAGAGGATATAAAGTCAAGGGATTTTCTAGTTTCAATTGTTATGTTATTTTATTTTTCAGTGCCAGATAACTGTATAAAAATGTAATTGATAATAAAATTATGGAACCAAAGAAAAGTTCCTTGGCTTCAGGATTACTATCCTACTAGTATAAAAGTTCACTCAAAGATAAAAAGTTTGGTGTTGAAGAAGAGTTTGTTTTAATGGCTATCCTAATCTAGTCATGCAGTATTATAGAAAGGATTTCAACACACTAAAGTGATGTTTTTAACAAGTCTGTGTAAGGCTGAGCAATCATCACTAAAGAGGTAGCTAAAGATTGAAAGAATCATGGCCAGTGAATAACTATAATAAAATTGTTTTCTGGACACAGCAGGGAAGTTGCACATATGACTTCCCAGTGGCTGTGAAAGTATGCACAAGACCTGCTAAGCTCAAGTCAAAGAAAATGGGAGACTGGCATGAAGTGTCCTTAACTGAGTGCTTATTGACATTTAATAGCTCCTGGGAGGGACAAAGTCAGTTTTGTTTAAAGGTGTAGCTGTTGGTAGGTCAACCATTTTCGAAAGGATGGCTCAACACTCAAAAGTACAACAAAACTGGACTACATGGGTCACAAAACAAGCAAGCTAACTAACAAACAAATACATCAAAGTGAGTGGGGAAAAAGATGGAGTGAATCACAGATGATCTGAGAAGAGGTCCTGACTAAGATTCAAGTACATTATATGACCTTCTCAAAGAATAAAATATGTATTCTTAAAGTTTATGACTTATTTTCACCAGACTGTCAAGGTGGCTCATTGGATAATAACATTTTCTGGCAAGATGGTCAACTTCAGTTTATTCCTCAGGTCCCACATGGTGGAAAGTGAAAACCAACTCTTGAAAATTGTCATCTCTATTCTATTTCAGTGTCACAGGATTAGCACCAGACCAGTACACATACTCACAAAATAAACATAAGACAAACATTTCACAATGCACAGTGACAACAACATTTAATGACTAATTGTAGCATGAATCTTAAAAGGTCTTATTAATAAAATCAAACCTGAAGCCAGGTATTGGGGTGAGTGCTGGAAGATCAGAGAAGCAGAACATGCCACAGCCACCTCACCTCACAAATTTTTCAGGTGATCCTATTTCCTCAAACTGGAAGCCTCTGAGTCCTCATCCAAATGGATCTCAGCTGAACTGCTGATAAAGCTAAAAGCTTAATCAGGCTCTAGTTCCTCGTCCTCATTCCTTATATACCTTTCTGCTTCCTGCCGTCACTTCCTAGGATTAAAAGCATGTGTCACCATGCCTGGCTGTTTCCTGTGTGACATTGAACTCACAGTGATCCAGATGGATTTCTGCCTTGAGGATGTTAGGATTAAAGGTGTGTGTGTGTGTGTGTGTGTGTGTGTGTGTGTGTGTGTGTGCCACCATTTTCTGGCCTCTATATCTAGTAGCTGTTCTATTCTCTGACCCCAGATAAGTTTACTAGGGTGCACAATATTTTGGGGAACACAATATCACCACAACTAATAAAAGTATCTTTTCTACCAAGTATCAGGGAGGACATGGGCCAACAGAGCAGGACTTATAAAATTAACACACATTCTCCCCTAAGCTTAATGATGCTGATTATCACTAAGAATGATAGGCATAAATATATCCTCAGCCTTGTGCAAAGTAAGTCTCTTACAGAAAACTGATTTCATTTTATATTGTCACTAAGACTCTCATTAGTATGTCCCTTTATCCATCAAATTCTTTGATATGCTATGATAATTGGAGACAAGTTACTGAAACTCTGAATCACAATGAACCCAACTGTACTAGAGGTCTTTTATTTAGTGTTCTTGTTAAATGTCTCTGACCACACAACCCTCTCCCTTTTGTGCCTTCCCAATCTTGCAAAATCCCATTGTTTTCCTCATGGTGTTCTGCATATGTAAATCCCTGAACCTTTGAGAAGCACTTGTAGATTCACTTCTTTACTTGTGTGCTTCAATGACAGCACACCTTATGCATGCACAGAACTAGGGAAGCATCACTGGAATGAGGCTCTGACTGACAGACATCCAAGGGGCAGAACAACTGAATGATGCATTGGCAATAAATCCCTGACTTCAGTCAACAGATTGGAAGCATCTAACATTTTCTAGTTTAATTTTTGTTGCTCTGATGAAACATTCTGACAAAAGCAACTTACCAGAGAAAGGGTTTATTTGGCTCACAATTCTTGGGTTCTGTCTTCAAGGGAAGTCAAGGCAGGGGAAGGAAGGCAAACTGGTTTTTGTTTGTTTGTTTGTTTTTGTAAATAATTCTACAGAGCATTACTACTGACCAAGGAACCCACTGCAAACAATTAGGGTAGGAACCAATGAGAACGCTACTTCCTAGCTATCTCACATATTCTTGCTGAGCTAGATTTCCTGTACAGTTCAGGGTCACCTGCCTAAGGAATGATGCCACCCACAGCAGGCTACACACTCCTACATCAATCAACAATCAACAATTCAGGTATTAGGTTGCAGCAAGGAGAAAAGTAAGTAATACGTCTATCCTGTGGTGAGTCTATACCAGCATCTTTTAATAAATGTCCTAAAAATATATTTATATATAAAAAAGCCTACAAAGTGCAAAAAAGTATAAATATCTCCCCTAGGAAAAAATACCCACAGTGGATATACTTTTGTGATGACTAGGTAGCATAACTGACATAAAGTCTCTTATAGCCAAATTAACCTTTTAATTTTTTTTATTATATTTGTGTTTTAATTTTACACATCAGCCATAGGTTCCCCTATCCTCCCCACTCCCGCCCCTGCCCCAACCTTCCTCCCATCCCCTCCCCTCAGTTCCCATCTCCTTCAGGGCCAAGACTCCCCTGGGGTTCATTTAAACCTGATGGATTCAGTACAAGCAGGTCCAGTCTCCTCTTTCCAGGCTGAGCAAAGTGTCCCTGTGTAAGCCCAAGGTTCCAAACAGCCAGCTCATGCACTAAGGACAGGTCCTGGTCCCACAGCCTGGATGCCTCCCAAACAGTACAAGCTATTCAATTGTCTCAATTATCCAGAGTGCCTGATCCACCTGGGGGCTCCACAGCCTTTGGTTCACAATTCATGTGCTTCCATTCATTTGGCTATTTGTCCCTATGCCTTTCCAATCTTGGTCTCAACAATTCATGCTCTTACAGTCCCTCCTCTTTCTCAACAATTGGACTCCTGGAGCTCCACCTGGGACCTGGCTGAGGATCTCTGCATCCACTTCCATCAGTTATTGGATGAGAGTTCCAGCAGAACTGTTAGGGTGTTTGGCCATCTGATCACCAGACTAGGTCAGATCAGGCTTTCTCTCGACCATTGCCAGAAGTCTACAGAGGATGTATCATCGTGGACTTCTGGGGACTTCTCCAGCACTCTGCCCATTCCTGTTCTCATGTGGTCATCATTTATCATGGTCTGTTATTCCTTGTTTTCCCTTTCTGTTCTTGATCCAGCTGGGATCTCCTGCTCCTCTAAGCTTTCTTTCCCTCAAACCTTGCCCTTCATTACTCCCACTGTCATCCAGGTTGTTCATGTAGATCTCATCCATTTCTCTGTCATTGGGTGATCCCTGGGTCTTTCCTAGGGTCCCGTTTTCTAGGTAGCCTCCCTGGAGTTGTATAGCAGTCTAGTCATCTTTGTTTTACATCTAGTATCCTCCTATGAGTGAGTACATACCATGTTTGTCCTTCTGAGTCTGGGTTACCTCACTCAGGATGATTTTTTCTAGATCAATCCATTTGCCTGCAAACCTCATGATGTAATTATTTTTCTCTGACAGAGGGCTGATATCTAGAATATATAAAGAACTCAAGAAATTAGACATCAAAATGCCAAACAGTCCAATTGAGAAACGGGCTATAGAACTAAACAGAGAATTTTCCACAGAGGAAGTTCAAATGGCTGAAAGACATTTAAGGAATTGCTCAGCATCCCTAATTTTCCAGGAAATGCAAAGCAAAATGACTCTGAGATACCACCTTACACCTGTCATAATGGCTAAGTTCAAAAACACAGAAGACAGCTTATGCTGGAGAGGATGTGGAGCAAGGGGAACTCTCCTCCACTGCTGGTGGAAATGCAAGCTTATATAGCAACTTTGAAAATCAATATGGCACTTCCTTAGAAAATTGGACATCAATCTCCCCCAAGACCCAACTGTAGCACTCTTGGGCAAATACCCAAGGAATGCTCAATCATACCACAAGGGCATTTGCTCAGCTATGTTCGTATCAGCATTGTTTGTAATAGCCAGAACCTGGAAACAACCTAGATGCCCTTCAACTGAAGAATGGATAAAGAAAATATGGTACATATACACAATGGAGTACTACTCTGCAGAGACAAATTAACCTTTAAAAAAAATTACATATAAAATAACAGGAATCCCATAGTACAAGAGTACAGGGAAACTTGATTCTACCTAACTTAACATCTACAAAGAACTAAGTGGATATGAATTAACTGCTTCCTGTTGGGCATCCCTGGGTCTTTTCTCAAACATGAAGTATAAATAAACCTTTACTATTTTCAGTAATATATTATTATGCTCCAGAAAGTATGAAATTATATGTTATGGTTCCAGAAACATCAAAGTGAGCCCTTTTTCCTCATTTTGATCTTTCTTCTGATTCTTCTTTGCTAAATTAAATCTTTAAAACATAATTTTTTGGGGGGTAACATTTAAAGAAAAACATTAAGTGGTTTATAATGATGACTACTAGGTCTTTTTCTGTCCTTGTGTTTCTATAAGATTTTAAAGTAAGAGCATTTCTGAAACATCAGTTTTTCCTGTTTAAACAGTACTGTAGGAGGAAGGCAAATGGATATTACATTACTGTGATACATGCACACAGGCACAACTACCATTTGTTCCCCCACACACTGTAGCCTGCTGCCAAACAGAGTGAAAAACAGACAATTTCAACGTGGATGATTATCTTCATAATAGTGATTGTATTTTAAAGCCATTGCAACATCAGATGTCTGAGTGAAGATTCAAATGTCAATTAAGATTTGCCTTTTTAGAAATAATAAAAGGAAATCAGGACAAAATGTTGAATCAAACATGTTGCTTTCTGGAAGTCATCCAAATAGTGTTTTATTCTCATCCACTATCTCTAAGATTCTGATATTACTTTATATCTCCATTCCCAGCTTGTATAGAAAGACAACAAGATGATGGAAGGAGAGTCTTCAAGAATAAGTCATTAATAGATTTTAAATATTGAAGATGGATAAACTTTTACAACTAACCCATATCATTTTTACCTTTAAATCTTGGCAGAAGTATATCTGAAGAGAATGGTGTAAATGATTAGACTTTACATGTCTTCCAGACTATATAGCATGATATAAATCAGGTATTAGTTAAGCTGTGGTTATTGTTTATGTATCTTAGATATCAATGAAGATGTCAAAGGAGGCAATTAGAGTAATAAGGCTCTAGGCACTGTCTTATCTACAACTCCACACTATGGCTTGCCTTCTATAAAGTTACATAGGGAAATGAGTCCTGGATGGTGGCTGTGAAGTTTCAGTTTTTCACATCTCCCTCACCAACAGCTAATCCTTTCAAACATTCATAACATGATTCCTTGTGAGTCTCTGGAAACCTAGCAAAGAAATCGAAGGTGTTCTGTATTTGAGATAGAAAATTACGATATCACCTCATATCTTGAAACAGACCCTTTCAGAATACATCTATCTCAGCAAGAGGAGAACTCATTGCTTCTGTGTTGACAGGAAGCTGCATTAGGGTAAAGAAAGAGAGATAACACAAATGTAAGTCTTTGAAACCTTGCCTTACTTCTCAGGTGATTTTGCCAGTGTAGAAATTGTGACTAGGAACTAAGTAAGCCTTAGTACAAAAATAAATGCTAGAAAACTACCCAAAAGTGTATAGTTCTTTATTTTGGACTAACTTGTGTATCAGCTGACTAGTTTCTAATGAACCCATCCTTTTTATTGGGTAAATTTTAATAAAAATGTTCCAGGAGCAATTCACAGTATCACTGTAAAAGCAGAAGCAGAAACTTGTCATAAAGACAACAGGGAAAGTGAAGGTAATGCAAGGAAAATGGTGCTGGAAGCAGAAGGATCAGGAACTTGGGTAGGATCACTAAAGCAGAAGTAGGGAAGAGTGGTGTTTCATGCCATGCCTGTAAACTCCGCACTCAGGAGGCTGAGATGAGAGGATCACCATGAGTTAGAGACAAACCTGGGCTACATATTATCAAGCCAAGCTGGGCTACATATGGAGAACAAATAAAACCAGAGGGAAAAAGAGGTTGTGGATAAGAGAAACACTGAACACCCACAGAATAGGACCACAGTACAATGGTCCCATTTGAACAGGGACATAAAGGAGTGTTCAGAAAACTTCATGGAGAAGAATAGGATTTGTACCATAATCTAATTTCTGTGATAGAAATCATCCCACTATGTGTAATTTAAAGAGGAATATGACTGAATGCTTTCATTAAAAACACATTTTATTTATTTATTTTATGTGCACATGTAATGGTATGCATATTAAGGTCAGGGTAGAACTTGCAGAAGTGGCTTTTTTCTTTTCACCATGTGGGTCCGAAAGATCAAACTCAAGTTGTTAGGTTTGTCAGCAAGCACCATCATGGTCTGAGCCAACTCACTGGTCCATGGCCTATGACTTAATACTAAAGGGAAGAGACACAAACACTTCAAGTTCTGAGCATCTGAGAGTAAGCCTCAAACACCACTGTCTTTAAGCAGTTATAATCCCTGAAATGGAGCAAAAGATGCTCAACACAGGGAAGCTCCATTATGACACATTTCCCTGAAATTTAATTTTGTTTTAGTATTAGATTCAAAAATTACATTGGTTTATCACAAGTGGTATGGATCTTCCACATAATCTTCACCTTTGGAATGTCTGCTCAAGTCTTATGCCATAAGCTTGGCCACCAATACAGTGATGTTAATAGGGAGAAAAGTTTTAGGAGGTGAGTGCTGGGACTCTGAGATCACTCAGTTGGAAAGGGGATTGCTATTCAAGCATGAGAACCTAAACTTAGACTTGAGTTTAATTCCTCAGAACTCATATGAAAAGCTGAGAGGTAATACAGGGTTGAGGATGCAGAAACTGGAGGATTCCTAGGGCTTACTGGCCAGTCAATCTAGCTGAGAATCAGTGGGCTACAGTTTCAACAACAGATCCCATCTCAAAAACAAGATGGAAAGTATAAGGCACTCATTGTCAACCCATAACACCTCTATGCACACACACACACACACACACACACACACACACACACACACACACGAGAGAGAGAGAGAGAGAGAGAGAGAGAGAGAGAGAGAGAGAGGACAGAGAAGTAATGAGGTGAATCATAGTGGAAGGTTGTTAGGCTATTGGGAGAATGCCTTCAGAAGGTATTCAGAATATGTTCATGGACATCTGAGTTAATTCTCTTTCTATAAGAAAACAACAAAGCCAAACAATCCTCCATCTTGCAATATGATCTCTGCAACACTCCTTCCTTGAGATGACATCCACCATAAGTTTTCTTAAAGCCACATTGACTATGTCTATACTATATCTATAAGTCTCTCAAAATGTGAGCTGACAAACCATCCTTTTAAATAAGTAACCACCCTCTAGTATTTTGTGATAGTAACAGCAAACAGGGTAATAGAGACTCACATTCTCCCCCCCTTTTTTGACATTGTTTCCTGTTTTATTATTTTGTGGTATGAACAAATATAGGGTTTTGCACATGCTAATGCACCACTAAGCTACATAATGAGTTCCTCTCTGACATTAGAGCTCATCAATAGGTAAGTTTATTGTGGTGCTTTGAATGAGAAATGTTCCCTACAAGCTCAAGTGCTTCAGTAATTGGTCTCCAGAAGGTGATGTTGTTTGGAAAGGTAGTGGAACCCTTAGGAGGGGGAGCTTTGTTGGATGAAGTATATCACTGGGCTTTGAACCTTTATAGTCATCCTACTTTTTGCTTGCTGCCTCTTCCTATGTGTGTGACGGAAATGTAATCTTTCAGTTTCCTGCCTCCCCTGTTGTGGAATATGGCTTTATACTGTGTGAACATATGTCACTTTGCTTGATTTAATGAACAACAAAATGGCCATTAACTAGGAAGAGCTTAGGCAGGACTTCTGTGGACAGAGAAGACTTGGAGAGGAAGAAAGGCAGAGTCATCAGCTGGACAGAGAGGAAGAAAGACATGTAGGATGAGAGATAGAAGCCACCACCAACCACTTAACAACACATATATTAATAGAAATGGGTTAATTTAAGTTATAAGAACTAGTTAGAAACAAGCCTAAGGTAATACTGAGCTTTGGTAATTGATAAGAAGTCTCTGTGTGGTTATTTGGGAGATGGCTGGTGGGACAGAGAAAGACTTGCCATGCTCTTGCTGTTATGGACTCTGTCTCAGGAGCAGTTAAGGAAAAAATAAACTTTCCTCCTTTAAGATTCTTTTCTCATGGGATTTATCATAGTAACAGAGTGGCTGGTAAAGTTATAAGCCTTATCCCACTGTGCTAGTTGTGGGCAAGGCTTGCCCCCTTCTCTGATGTACTATATTTAATAAAGCTCTAGATGTTATATAGTTGGCAGACACAGATGTGAGAGTAAGAATATTCTCAAAATATGAAGTAAATAAACTGAAACACAAAACTCATTAATGTCTGCTCTGAACTCTTCCTTTAGGAAAAGAGTACTGCTTCTTATTCTCTGACCTTATTAGAAATTTTCATAAAAGCTTTATAGAAGGTGAGGTTTTCAGTGGAAAAGGACACATTCTCATTTTATTCCTTTCACATATATTGTGTACCCTCTTTAGATTCCTTTGTGCCCTTCCTTTGTGGTACTTTTCTTATTGTTTTCAGACAGAGAGTAAATTTTAGGAGAGTTTTGTTTGTTTTGATGAATCCTGATGGCATTTTCCAGGCGGAGAAGATACAGGCACCAAATGACACAGCTGAGACTAATGCAACTCATACATTAAATCAAAAGCTCATCATTTCACCTCAACAATGTGGATTCAGCAACTAAGACATTGGGAGCATTGACGTGGAATGCAAATGTGAAGAAGCAAAGACAAGAAACTTCCTGAATCTCTGCAGAACGTCTTCTTCAACAAAGATGGAAGTGGCCAGATTTTTAGGAGTCTCATGGTTTTTGTTTTTGTTTATTGTTCTGATAAAGTTCCCAAGAAATGATGTGTGGACATTCAGGGTCAGCTACGACTGAAGCTTGGTCCATTTGCTCCAAGTTTATAAATATATGGAGACATTAATTTATCACAGCTTTAGCACCAAACAAGTTCCTTGGGGATAATGGAGAAAGTCAAACCATAATTTTCAGGAGACTGGTAAGATTCTATTATGCTCAACCAGACTGACATCTTTGGAAGTTAAAAAGCTTAGCTATTTAAAGAAAGGGCTTGCAGTTCAGAACATTTGAAGAGGGTAGTGAACAATACTATTAATCAGAAGCCCGGTGCCTGCAGTGTGGCACCTTGAGCAGCCTAGATGCGCAGGAAGGGGCTTGGCCTTGCCTCTGATTGGATCGGTGTGCCACTGTGCCAGTGTGCTGAGCTCTGCCAACTCCCCCTTAATTTGGAGGATGTGGGGATCAGGGGTGGCTTGGGAGGGAGAGCTGGGGGGTGGGAGGAGGTGGGAACTTGGGTGGTATGTTGGATGAGTAGAAAAAATCTTAATTAAAAATATTTTAAAAACTTAAAACATAAACAATTTAAGAGAAAAGAAAAAAAAAAGGTTACACTCCTTCACCCTATCATATGACATCAAGGCTTATACCTCCCTGTTTGCGGTTTTTCCCTTAAAAAATCCCTAACCCTGAGAGTTCAGGGCCATCCTCCTTTTCCTGGCTAGCTAGTATGTTGGACACAGACCAAGCCTGGGCTTATAATAAATCCCTGTGTGCTTTACACTTGGAAAAAAATGTTTCTCTTTCACTTAGAACCATTAAAATTCCATGCTGGGCAGGAATCCACATGAATTACGGCCTGCCTCCATTTTCCCAGTGTACAATTAGTTGCCCAGTCTGACTTGGTAAGGTGCATTCTATTCCATTTCTAATCAAACCCTGTAAATCAGCCCTTCCTCATTTGTCAGTACTTTTTCTATTTTTGTATTTTAGAGACAGAGGCTCAGGTCTCAAACTGTAGCCCAAGATGGCCTTAGAACTCATTGTATAGCCTAAGAAGTTTTCACCCTCATAGTAATTCTTCTGGCTCAGCTTTCCATGTGGTAGGATTACAGGAATGAGTCATTTTGCCTGCCTGACTTCTTCATTTTTTGTCTATGTTAGTACACTATTTTTCAAGTTCTGTTTTATCTTCCGATGTTAACTAGGGTGACCAATGATCAAAATCTTACATTTGTATGCCAATGCCCATCTATTAATAAATAAAAATTGAATTAGAATGTATATAAATATTTGGAATTGTATTAAAATATATATCTTACAAGGCAATACTGAACATGGCATTTAGAAGTAATTCTTTGCTTTATTATCTTCCTATCTTCTACTTGAATTTCTCAGTCCCCATGCTGTGGGGTTACAGTGAATATTTTTGAAAGAATGGAAAAATCCATGATGAAAATTTAAGGTCAACTAGAATTTATTCCTACTTTTCTAAATAATGGAATAGTGTATAAAGTTAAATGGAAATAGATGTGAGACTTGGACCTAGAAAGCCTATGGATACAAATAAAATATTTAGATGACTCACTAGTTTGCCTATGCATATGGACCTACTTCACAAGTACTGCTTCAAAAATAAATAGGAAATGGTGCTGTGGATAATTGAGACAGAGGGAAATACATCATGATGATTGTCTTTCAAAGCAGCAACAGGTCCTGAAGCAAATAGAATAATTAATCACCTATTGACTTAATCTGAATAATTTTCAAGCTTCAGTGCCATCAAGCAATTCAAGAGTCATAGTAGCCACTAAATAATTAAATGACAACTTTCCAATGTGTGAAACAGTGGAAACTAAAGTTTTCAAATCCAGTAATTTTAAGATTTATTTTTATACCAGGCAGTGGTGGCGCACGCCTTTAATCCCAGCACTTGGGAGGCAGAGGCAGGTGGATCTCTGTGAGTTCGAGGCCAGCCTGGTCTCCAAAGCGAGTTCCAGGAAAGGTGCAAAGCTACACAGAGAAACCCTGTCTCGAAAAACCAAAAAACAAAACAAAACAACAACAAAAAAAGATTTATTTTTATTTGTCTATTTGCAGGTACATGCCCTTCCCGATGCAGCTGCCCAAGGAGGTTAGAGAGAAAACTGGATTCCCAAAAGCTAGAGATGCAGACCACTGTGAGCAACCCAATATTGGTCCTAGGATCTCTGTAGGGCATTGGTCCTGGTCCTCTGCAATAACTGTACCTTCATTTAACCATTGAGCCATCCCACCAGTCCTTAGCCCACATATATGTTTAAAATAAATCCTTCACTTCTTGTCATTCAATCTGTCTGTGGCTGAAAACCTGTGCATAGATTATAACACCCAAAGTCAGGAGCATGCACACATGGGAAGCAGGGCCTGCCCTTTGGACTTGCTTTCTTATTCCTTTTCCTCTGTTAAGCCAGGTTACATGAATCTGCCAGCTATTACCCAAATCTATGCAAGCATGCAAATGGTAACATTCTCAATATGAATCACAATATTGAATTCTGTTTTCTAATTCTGAACATCCTAAGTGTTTCTCTGACTTTTGATACATACAGCTTTATGCACACTATTGTGGAAAATGTACTACATTAGCAGAGGAAATCATGTATATTTCCTTCCCAGGTATAATTTCTATCTTTCTCTATCAAAACCATTTCACTTCCTTGCTATTTAGACTTCTGTGTTTCTTTCTGTCATCTACTGAGATAGATAAGCCAGTACAATCTGTGACCAATGTCTTTTCATCTAAGTTAAAATTGATTGAATGTACTTTTTGTTTATGAATCAACACTAATTCATATCTAATGAATATGAATTAATGAATGTTTAATGAACATGAATTAATATAAACTGAAGCATAGCTTTTAAAACATCTCTTTGCATTCATTTTTAATCTAATATGAGCATTGAATAAAACATTAATTAGACTTTCATTTTTCTTCTGTATTTGTCCCTTACTGGTACCATGAAACGTTGTAAACTTGACTATTTATAAAACACAAAAGAAATTTATGGTCTTTCAGTTCTGGAGTCTAGAAATGTAGCATCTACTGTTGACAGACATTTCTCTCTGAAGATTGGGAAAACTCCCTGCCTTTTCTAACTGCTGACTCTTCCAGTAACTCCTGCTTGTCTCTGGCTTGTGGAATTGAACAACAACCTCTGTTTCCTTCCTCCCAGACTTGTCTTCCCTGTGTATAAGACTCTTTTCCAACTTTCTTCATATGAGAATGCTAGTCTTTAGATTAATGTCCTGTATGGTCTAATATTCACTAATTTAAACATTATTTAACTTAATAACTGCACAAGTCTATTTGTAAATGACTCCACCTTCCAAAATATAGAGAGATTGGCCTTGAAGGGTGGTTTTATTAAGGGCAAAACCTAACCCACAACATTATATTCATTGTATACAATTCTTCCTGCCCTGATAATTTTCATCTGTACTGAAAGAGTGAACTGTGAGTTTTGTATGTGAGCTCAAGATGCTTTCATAATCCTTTCAATTATAAATCATTTTGTTTTAAGTTTATAATTTCAGTCCAGTAATACTTAATTTTTACTTTGTAATAGTATCTCAAACATTTTTATTTCTGAAGTATATAGGAGTCTCAGATCACCAGCACTTCCATATTTCATGATTTCTGTTACCTGCCAATTACCACAGTCTAAAAATATTAAATGGGAAATACTGTAAGTGGACAATTACCAAGGTTTAAAGTTCATGTTGTACTGAGTATCCTGGCAAAAACTCACACTTTCCTGCTTATGCCCATATGATCCAAATATCACCTCTTTCTTTCCCTGGTGTACCCTTACTGTATATGCTACACACAGAATAATATGTACAATATTTTCAGAAAGATGACCTTAACATAGTTTTATTGTGACATATTGTTACAATTTATCTTTTCATTATCTTGTCACTTTTCTCTTGCTGTGCTTAATTCATAAAATAATTTTTCACAGGTATGCATACATAGAAAAGTAACAATACTGAAGGTTTAGCACTATTATGGCTTCAGGCATTTACTTAGTGTCTGGAGAGTGTTCTCTGATAACAGTGACTATCCCATTTAAATGAAAATATGATTTACATTCTTTCTGGGCTTGCATTTTCTGCTATGTTTGCTCTATCTACTTTAGTTTTCTATTTCCTATGCATTTGCATTTCTTTGTTCAGTTGTATAAAGGTTGGATACCTTACTACCTTTGAAAGCATTTATTTTGTTTTGTTTTGTTTTTACCATTGAAGTTTATAAATGTTGTTTGACTTAATATATGCAATCTCTTATTTAGAAGACCCTAGTTAATGAGAAATGACTATATATCCAATTCCTTATTTCCAACATAGTTGATAGATTTTGTGATGAACATCTGGTTTTCTAATACTCTGCATCTCAAAATGTATCTAAATCTAAACTATTTTAATTACCAGACATAGCAATACTTTTAGACAGGATTGTAAAAGATGAATTAATATTCTTAGACAATTATTATTTCATACCTGTTATGAATTGTATTGTTTCCCACATTGCCATTACTCTCATATTACATGGTGAAATGAACTCAACGATGCCTTTGTGACTTTTAAAATTTTCAAAAAAGAATTAAAATAAAGTTACCCTATAATAGGGCACAATGCCCCTACAACAAACCAGAGGCTAACAAATTAAAAGCCCAGTGATAGATGTGAATTTTTCTTTTTGGGTCGTTGTTCAGGAAGTTTCTACAGATCTGCAAACATTACAGACTACTGGCATTTCTCTTGGTTACTCTCCAGAGCATGAAGTTAAGACTTTATTGTTGAACACCATATACTTGAGTCATGACATGAAGAAATCTGTTACTCACGTGGATGCTTCATCCCTACTGGCTATCATTCATAGGGGTGAAGGATGCTGTATGAGCTTCTAGATAAGAAAAGTAATAATCAGCTATACCTTCATATGAACCCTACAAGCTACAATAATGACCAGCCTGGAAAGACATGCCCACTGTTGCTGCTTTCTGATAAGAGTGAAGTCCCATTCTACAGAATGAAACTCATGCTCTGCACCCTTATAGGAAAAAGAGTTTATGGTTGTATAGATCATGGACCCTTTGGGAAAGCCTGCTACTTTAATGCTGTAAAATGGACTTAGAATCAAACTGACTTCTAACAACTTACGGATATATTCACAGATAAATGCATCTTTCTTTGCTCATCCTTCACCTGAGAAACTTCGATTTGTAGTATGGTGATTAACACAGTAAACCACAGCTAGTCAAGTTGCCGAGAATGAAAGTCTAAAGAATGCTCATCCATGAAGGGAACATATGTACTATACCCCACCTCAAGGCTCAGGGATCATTGTGAAAGAGGAAAAAGTGTAATTGCCAAAGGTGCTAGATGAATACAGGAAAACATTGTCTTCTGGACACAGTAGGGCATCTTCATAAATGAACTTGTAGGAGTTTTGGAAGAATGTATAAAACCTATGCAAGCCTAACCCAGACCAAATCCTAGAATGGAGAGGGGAATTGGGTATACAAACTCTACCCTTGACATAGAGTTGTAGACAATTGTTAGCTTCTGGGAAGGGAGAAATTGTGTTCTCTAAGACTGTAGCACCTGCTAAATCAATTACTGTCCAGTGGAAGAGCACACACCCAAGAATATTTAGACAGCATAAATTTTCTCTGACAGTTTAAAATATGACAGGGAAGAAGGGGTGAACTGAGGATGAGTTTGGGAAATGAGGTAAGGTGACCAAGATATGTTTACAAAATCTTCAAAAAACTCATTTAAAAAGTTAAAGCTAATTTAGGGTCAAATATTATTGGATACATCACCTATGTTTAGCAGCATTCAACTGAGGGTAATCTTTTAATATTTTTATTGTGGTAGTTTGGGAAGAAACGTATTTTACTGGCATTTATGTAAATCAAAGATACCTGCTGGTGTCTCTCTGTTTCAACAATCCATTTAGATAAACATTTTGCTCACTCTATTTCCTGGAGGATTATGCATTTAGACCTTACCTGTTTTCTAATGATGTATATTATTGAGAGCTCTAATGCTTCCATGATGTTATTATCTTACAAGTTATTTGATTTGTTTGCTCAGATATCCAAACAACTATATTTTTATCTTTAAAATTCACACGTTTACAATTTACTGGAAAGTGGTTCAGTTTTAATCATATTTACTTTATTTTCCTTGAGGCATGATGTAGTTTAAACATTTCATTTCCTATTTCTATGATGTACTTATGAATAATATTTTAGAATACCTTTTGATATCCATTTTATTACTCATAGCTGTTGAATATATATTGATGTATCTCATTGTTCGGAACTCACCCATTCTTCTATAGTCCTACTTAGACCTGTCTAGTTAATTAACTGGTCTCTATCATACATGGTCACTACCTTCAGCTCTATATTTTTACCAACCTGTCTTTAAACTCCATATTTTACTGTGTTTGATAAACTACATGGAGATTTCATTTCTTTTTACTTTCATTTTGTTGGTTTTTCCCTACTAAAAATTTTCACTGTATGTATTTTTTAATTTATTATGTATGGATGTTGGGTGGATGAGTGAATTTATGCCACCCTATGCAAGTGGATGTCAGAGGACAACTTGCAGGAGTCTGTTATCTACTTCTATATTGTGGGTCTTGAGAATCAAACTCGGATTGTCAGCCTTGGGGGCACCTTTACCTACTGAACTATCTCACTGGTCCATTCTTGGTTTTGCCTTGTTATTTTTGTTCCATATTAAATTTTTTTGTTCTCTGTGGTGTTATTTCCTATTCTGAAGTCTGACAACTCATGTTTTACCTCTCTGTTAATGCACCCTTATTATTTATTACCAAAACTCATATTTTCCCAACAAAATCTCTTTTAAATTTTAGACTGTTTCATCAAATTATTTGAAACCACAGCAATGTGCATTTCAATGATATGCTTCCATGCCTGACAACCTTTTTATTGTGTGTAATTTCTTTTGGCCTATCATTTTTCTTCCTTAGTTCCCCCTTTCTTACTGCATATCTTCTCAGACATATGAAGTGGTTCCTTTTCAAATATTATTCAAACATTTGAATTAAGTGGGGGGCAGGGAGAGACAGACACACACACACACACCAAAAGACAATGTGTATGTGAAAGAAAATGAGAATCACATCTTAAGTTTTGGAGATTTGCAGTTGCAGATTGACTGAAAGATCTTGCCTAAAAGACATGCTGAGAAAAAGGTCTTATTTTACCTAATCCAGCTCTCTTCATCCTCTGATTCTTATAATTCTATGGTACTAACCCTCAAATACTCGTAGTTTTCTATGTATGTTGATTTTTTTATAAGTGACATAGACCTGCTGTGATGCAAACATGTTTCCCCTAGAGTTTGTGTGAGAAATGTAATCCTTGAATTACTGTTCATGGCATTTGGAACTGAGCCCTGTGAGATGTTATTGTAGTTCTATTATGTGAACAGGGTGGAACCCCATGTGACCTTTATGCTTCATAAGAGGCAGAGACTAGAGCACTCATACTGCTTGCTGCAATGTCATGTGAGCCCTCCTACCATGTGAAGGCACAGAGTAACATACAACATGTTGGCACCTTGACGTAGAACTCCCCAGGCTTCAAAACTGTGAGCAATGAATCTTTATTCTTTTTTTTTGTTTCTTTGCTTGTTTTGTTTTGTTTCATTTTTCAAGACAGGGTTTCTCTGTGTAGCTTTGCTCCTTTCCTGGATCTTGCTCTAAAGACCAGGCTCTTGCTCTAAAGACCAGGCTGGCCTAGAACTCACAAAGATCCGCCTGGCTCTGCCTTCCGAGTGCTGGGATTAAAGGCATGGGCCACCACCTCCTGGTGAATCTTTATTCTTTATATGTGGTCCAGTCCTGTGTAGGCTCCATGGTTGTAGAGTCAGTCTCTGTGAGCTTCTAAGCCCAGGTGAGTTGATTCTGTGGGTTTTCTTGTTACATCCTTGACTTCGCTGGCACCTACAGTCCTTCCTCCCTTTCTTCAGTGGGTATTGGTGAAATTATTAAGGCTACTCCATGTAGTTAAAAGGGAGGTTTATTTTGTGGGCTAAATTACAAATGAAGGGGTAGGTTGCAGGGTCTGGCAAAGGTATAGCGCAGTCCAGCGGTGTTCTCTGGAGAACTCTGCTCGGTCTACCTCCAGCGTCCGGGGTCCGGGAACCAAGCGTGAGCCCTCTACCCGATCCTTGGTCTTCGGCTTCCTCCTCCGCCTGCCTTGTGGGCGTGACCATTACCGAAGCCTCAATGGGGGTTGGAACTTCCAGGCCAATGCTGGGATGGCTATCCACTACAAGTGGGATTTCATGAACCCAGCCTATTTTGTAGCTGTGGGTCTCAGCATCTGTTTCCATCAGTTGCTGGATAATGCCTCTCTGATGACAATTGGACTAGGCACCGATTTATGAGTATAGCAGAACATCATTATGCACATCATTATATTGACATTATTTTCTACATTTGTGTTTGGTTTTACCCTAGGTCTTTGAACCATTCAGCCTCTGGGTCCTGGAAATCCAGGAAGTTTCAGGCGTAGACTCACTCTCCTGGCATGAGTCTGAGACTGGAATAGTCATTAGTTTGCCACTCTTGAAATCTCTGCTCCACCCTTACTCCAAGAAATCCCATAGGAAGGAAAGACTGTAGATCAAAGTTATGTGGCTGAGTTGGTGTTCCAGTCCCTTCCCTGGAGTCTTACTTGGTCACAGGAAATGGTCAGTTCAGACTACATATCCCCTATTTCTTGGAGTCTTAGCTGGGGTCATGCTTGTAGATTCCTGGGAGTTTTCCTTGCCAAATTTCTACCTCATCCTGAAATACTGTTTCCAGTCATTTCTCTCAGTACTCTCCTTCTCCATGCTTCCCCCTTCTGATACCTTATGGTCCCTTCACCCCCCACCCCTACTCCACCCACAAACCATCTTCTACTTCTCCTTCCCAGGAAGATACAAGTATCCTCTCATGAGCCCACCTTTTTACCTAGCCATTCTCGGTCTGTGGATTATAGCATGGTTATCCTTTATTTTACAGCTAATATCCATTTATAAATCAGTACATACTATGTTTGTCTTTCTGGGTCTCAGTTACCTCACTCAGGATGATGTTTTTTTAGTTCTATTCATTTGCCTACAAATGTCATGGTGTTATTTTTTTAACAGCTGAGTAATGTTCCATTATGTTAATGTATCACATTTTCTCTATCCATTCTTCAGTTGAGAAGTATCTAGGTTGTTTCCAGGTTCTGGCTGTTACAACTAAAGCTGCTATGAACATAGTTGAGTGTCCTTGTTATATATTCCCAAGAGTGGTATCTGGTAATATTTTGTTTGTGCTCTATGAAATAAAGCTTTATTGGAGATCAGAGTGTGGAGCTAACCACTAGGGGCCAGGCAGTAGTGATACACACCTTTAATCCCAGCAGTTCGGATTAAAACAGGAAGTGATATGGCTGGGCTGAGAGAGGAAATGGTAAGGCAGGGGAAGAAACCGGAGTTTGGCCCTTTAGGTCTGAGGATTCAGCAGAGGTAAGTATTTCTAGTGACTGACTGCTCTGCTTCTCTGATCTTCCAGCTTTCACTCTGATATATGACTCTGGGCTTTTAATATTAAGACTAATTAGAATTTTTGCTACAGTGCTATAGCTGGGGCTTGGGGTAGATCAATTCCCCATTTTTTGATAAACTGCGATATTAATTTCCAAAGTAGTTGTATAAGGTTGCACTCCCACCATTAGTGGAGAAATGTTCCCCTTGTTCTACATCCTTTCCAGCAGGAGCTGTCAATTGCGTATTTGATCTTAGCCATTCTGATAGCTATAAGGTGGTATCTCAGAATTGTTTTAACTTGCATTTCCCTGGTGGCTAAGGATGATGAACAGTTCTTTAAGTGTTTCTAGGCCATCTGAAATTCTTGTTTAGAATTCTGTTGAGAATTCTGTTTAGAGCCATACTCTGTTTTATAATTGGATTATTTGGGGTTTTGATGTCTAGTTTCTTAAATTCTTCATGTATTTTGGAAATAAGCCCTTTGTCAGATGTAGGTTTGGTGAAAATCTTTCCATTCTGCAGGCTTCTATTTTGTCCTAATGACACTGTCCTTTAACTTACAGACGCTTTATAGTTTCATGACGTCCCATTTATTAATTGTTGATCTCAGTGCCTATGCTACTGATGTTCTATTCATGAAGTTTTCTCCTGTGCCAATTGTTTGAGGCTATTTCCCACTTTCTCCTCTATCAGGTACCTTTTTAAATGAGTAATAGGCATCAAAATCATGGTGGGGAAACATACAGAGACAACCAAACTAAACTAGTGGAAACTCATGAACTGTAGACCAATGGCTGTAGAGCCTCCATGGGACTGGACTAGCCCTTCTGCATACTCAAGACAGTTGTGCAGTTTGATCTGCTTAAGAGGCCTCCAGACAGTTGGATTAGGATCCATCCCTAGTGCATGAGCAGGCTTTTTGGAGCCCACTGCCTGTAGTGGTACATGCCTTGGTACAGGGTTTGGACCTGCCTTAATTTTTGTGGAGGAGGTGGAGATGTGGGGTAGGCTGTGGAGGGATGCTGGGGATGGGATAAATGAGGGGAGAGGGATCTGTGGTTGGTATGTAAAATGAATAGAAAGAAATTAATAATAAAAAAAAATTATCTTCACAACTTAAATAATCATTTCCATTTTAGAAATTGAAAATGGGAAAATTAAGACTGCAAAGAATATGAAATTCATTATAAGCCAGTTTTTAAATGATAAAGTTGTCAGAGAAGCCTACTGGGTCTTGAGAGATGGCTTAGTGTTTAAGAGCACATGGTGCTCTTTCAGAGAAGCTTCTTGGCAGCTTATAACTAACTGTAACTCTAGATCCAGGGGGCACAACTTCCTGTTCTGGCTTTTGTGGGCACGGTACATACATGGTGCAGTCAGGCATGCACCTACACATTTACATACAAATAAAAATAAATAAAAGCGATTTTTAAAGTCTGCTAAACATACAACTCAAAACTCGTAGCTGTCACATTATACCACATTGATTAAAGCTCCAGAGGGTCTGTGAATTCTGAGGACAGAAACAAACACTCTGGCCTGAGCTAAGAGTTTTGAGAACAGTAAGTGGATGTTCTTCAGTACCATGCTTCAGAAACACAGATTTAGGAAATAGCTATTTAAAATTATAATTTAAAATTTGAATTTTGTTTTGAGAGAGAGTCTTGCTCTGAACCCAGGCTAGCTTTGAGCTAATCATTTTCCTACAAGCTTGCATCACCACACCTGGACAAAAGTTTTCTTTTCTTTCCACCAATCAGCATCAGAAGTAAGTTTCACATACTCTTTATGTAACAAGAGAGAAAACCTGAAGTATTTATGAAAAGAATTCACTTTACTTCTATCAGACAAATATAATAATTATTTTTCATTTCCAATGTTTCCTCATAAAAATATGTTTGCTATGTGAGTAACTTTTAAATAATATATAAAATATTGTGTCATGGTTTTTGTTAAATCTTTCACTGTAAGTGGTTTCAACATCATCACACTGTGACTTCTAGCACTTACATTAGTTAGTGTATGACAGCTGCAATAAAACCAAACCAAATCTAAAGTGCTTTTACAAAACAAAGATTTTGCTGAGTAATACACTAGAGAAAGAACAGGATGAAGGTGGATTCAAAATTTAGCAGCAGACTCTTCTTTCTATCTCTTCAGAACCAATTAGCACATCCAATGAGGAACAAGGTTTATGATGGATATAACTAGGATCTGGGACAGGAGATAGCCCATATAATTGCAACCCCTCCCAAACCACAAGGTGTACAGAGAAGTCTCTGCTTAATTTTATTTTCCCATGAAAAGACAATAAAATTTACATGTTTTTCCAGAAATGAAATTGCCAAACCAAAGGGTCTGACATATCTACTAACATTTTATGAAAAGTATTTGTTCATTGATTGTGCACCATGATGAGTGCTGAGTGAAGGCTCCCACTCTACTGCACACTTGCCATCACTGACTTCTTTTTTGTGTTTTTTTAAAAAGTAGCGTAACATCAATACTCCAACACAAATATACATGCCCAAATATCATAAAAATAAATCTGTTCATTAGGAAATTCAAGTCTTTAGAAGATGATATACTTTCCATATCATTAGATAATTCCCATGCACACTTTCTTTTAAGTTAAAAGTAGTAATACTTGGGGAAATGGGAGTGGTCCTATGCTAGCATGAACACAGCTTTTAGAAGGAAGGACTGAATGCCTCCTCTAATCATCTTCACAGACTTGGAATTAATAAGTACCAAGAATTTTCTCAGACCTGGAAAAATAAACATCTACCTGCATTTCAGCATAAGATGGGTCTTCCTTTTCCCATGCCCAAAAAAACTGAGATGATCCCTCAGACAATTCCTCCTAGGACAAATTTTTCTTACCTATTTGAATCCCATGTGTTCTTAAACATGTGTGGATATGGAGAGGCTATTTTTTGTAAATATGGTTCTTATTTTTAGAGGCATAATTTTACCTAGCATAAGTAATATTTACTATATTATAGATAATTATGTTTCTAATACTTCAAGTAACATTGTAATACTTATATATTTTAGTATATTCTGGCTTTATATGGTGTAATTGGTATAAAATACACAGCATGGATGAATCAAACACAGAAAAAAGGAAGAATTGGTCAGGAAAAGAAAGAGAAAAGAAAAAGGACTAAGAAAGTTTCAAATAAATTAAAAAAATATCGTGTGTTATGGGCTATTTGATCAGACAGTGAACCCCAAGATTGGGGGCTGCATTGTTTACCAGAGGAAAATGCTTCTAGCTGTGGTATGATTCAACCCTAAGCACACACTTTTATTCTAAGCATTTTTCTCCTGTAATATTGTAAACAGGATTAAATAAAGTCAACCATAGGTCCCATAGGTTGAGAGGCAGAGCAAGGAACCAGCTGACAGGAAAAAAACAAACATAGAGAGCAGGAGGAAGTCAGTAGGACAGAGAGAGCAAGCCCCACAGGAAGTAGGAGGGAAGGATATCCAGTTTGAGGATTTTTGTTTGAGATGGTATAGGAATAAGATCTCTTTCTGGGACAATGGCAGAGGAGGAAGCAGCCAGCTGCCTTTTCTGCCTCTTTGAGCTAGCAGATTTTCATCTTAGTATCTAGCTTCTGAGCCTTTATTGGTAAAATAAAACAATAGAGAATTATATTAAAAACAACAAGCATGTATGGGAGAAGGGGAATATCTTGGAGAAAGTAAGAAGGTAGAGTGAATATGATCAAAAATATATTTTATGAAATTCTCAAATGATATTTTAAAATTTAAAAACAAAGAAGAAAATCCACTTTTTTGTTCTCTCATGAAATTTGTTTAAACCTCTTTTGCCTAGTTCATCTCCCCAATGCTTATGGTAAGCAATGCATTGAACATACTGAGTACTTAAAATTCACCATGTGAATAACTAAAAAGAGAAACATAGCAGAGGGATTTTAAGGTCAGCCTCAAAATATGCAGTCAAATTATCACCAAATAAAACTGACCTAATATATCAGGAAAAAGGTAAAGAGGCTTTCACTCTTTAAATGTGAGCATGCCAAAACACAACCCAGTAAGTCAGGCATGGTGGTTCATGTTTGCCTTCCAAGTACTCAAGAATATGAGGCAGGAGGATTATTGTGGGTTTGCAGCAAGACTGAACTTCAAAACAATTTCCAAGTTGGCCTTGGCTACAGATGACACATTGTCTCACTCGCATCCCCCAAAAGGAAATAATAATTAGAATCTATTTACATAAGGCACAGTTGTAACAAGTTGTTGAAAACAATACAGGCAAGAAGAAAGTAGCTGTAATGACAACTCACACAGGAGTTTCTAATACTATTACACACACTGGAACTAGGCTTAGAAGTTCCACAGCCAGGGATTTCCAGAAACATAAGTGGGTAATCACAAAGGCTAAAAAAGTCTATGAAATTATTTAATAAAAGTGTTATTGAACCATTTTAAGGTAATTGTTTATATTAATTATATATTCACAAATGAAGACATCTTAAGGCTTATCTCCAGAATATACAAAAAAAAATCAAGAACTAGAAATCAAAATAACGAACAATTCAATTAAAAAATGGGCCATAGAGCTAAACAGAGAATTCTCAAACGAAGAATTTCAAATGGCCAAAAGACATTTAAGGAATTGCTCAGCATCCTTAGTCATCAGGGACATGCAATGGCTAAGATCAAAAGCACTGAAGACAGCTTACATTGTAGAGGATGTGGAGCAAGGAGAACACTCTTCCACTGTTGGTGGAGTGCAAATTAGTACAGCCACTGTGGAAATCAGTATGGCAGTTTCTCAGAAAACTGGGAATCAATCTACCTTGAGACCCAGCTATACCATTCTTGGGCAAGAAATTCTCAATCATACCATAAGGACACAAACTCAACTATGTTTATAGCAGCATTATTCGTAATAGCCAGAATCTTAGAAACAACCTAGATGTCCATCAACTGAAGAATGGATTAAGAAAATGTGGTATATATACACAATGAAGTATTACTCAGCAGAGAAAAACAATGACATCATGAAATTTGCAAATAGATGGAACTAGAAAATATCATCCTGAGTGAGGTAACCCAGACTCAGAAGGGCAAACTCATAAGTGAATACTACATGTAAAGTAAAGAATAATCAGACAACCCACAGCTCCAGAGAAACTAGCTAACAAGGAAGACCCAAAGAGGGACACATGGATTGCCCTAGGAAGGGGAAATAGATGATTTCCATGACTAAACTGGGGATGAGGGCTGGACAAAGGATGGTAAGGGATAGGGAATGAGATCAGAAGGGAATAGGATGGTTGAGCTAGAACAGAGAGGGAGAGAGAATACAATGAAAGAGATATGATAGAGAGAGACATCATGGTGATACAGAGAAACCCAGTGTTTGGGAGGTTGCCAGGAATCCTCAAGGATGACCCCAGCTTGGACTACTAGAAATAGTGGAGAGAGTGCCTGAACTGAACTTGCTTTCCCAAGTGATCAGACCAGTTAATAGCCGGACTGTCATCACAGAGCTTCTCTTCAATGATTGATGAAAGCAGATGCACAAATCCACAGACAAACACCAGGCACAGCTCCAGGAGTCAAGTAGGAGAGAAAGAAGAGGGATTCTATGAGCAAGTGCATCAGTGCATCATGATGGGGAAACCTGCAGAGATGACCAAACCAAACTAGCAGGAACTTGCAAAAATTGGATCAATGGCTGTGGAGCCTGCATGGAATTGGACTAGGCCCTCTGCATGGCAAGAGAGTTGTGTAAGTTTATCTGCTTGGGGGCCCGCTGGCAGTAGGATCAGAATCGATTCATGGTGCATCAGCAAGCTTTTTGCTGCCCACTGCTATGTTGGGACACCTAGTACAACCTTGAGCAGGGGGAAGAGCATGGACTTGCCTCTACTGGATATGCCTCCCCATGGGAGGCCTTGCCTTCTTGTGGAGGGGAGAGGTGGGGGTAGGTTTGGATGGGAATGCTGGGGGGGGGCAGGAAGAAGGGAGAGGGGGATCTTAGTTTGGTGTGTAAAATGAATAAAAAAATTTCTTAAAAAAATAAAAAAACAAAAAAACCCTGATACTGATAGATGACTACTAAGATGAGAGGTGAAGGCAAAATAAAATACCAGAATCAACACAGAAGCATGCTTTCAATATAACTACACATGCACACACACACACACACACACACACACACACACACACACGTACACACTTCTACTACACAGGCTTCTACTACAGGACAGCAAATCCTCGAGTGTCTAAAAAATATAATAGCTCACTTACATTCTGGAAGACATATTTCAAGGTTTCCCAAAGGCACTGACAACATTGATTCCTATCTACACTGTCTTTTCCTATACACACTACAATTACTTAAGCATGGCCAAAACAAAAATCAATAATAAAACAGTATAATTATTATAATCTGCTGTAATCGAAGTTCTTTGAACTCCCTCTCTCCCTTTACCCATATCTCTTCCTGTGCTGTCCTCATAATTCTTCTGAGGATGAAATGTAGCAAGATGCTGATTTGATAAGATGAAGTTAGGTGAGTGACATAGACACCAGAATGTACTGTTGGGCAGCAACACTACTCCAGCATTACCTTGGCATCTCTACTGCTATAGTCAGACCATAGGGTAATAATCTAAGTGCCAACTAAGTGACTGATGATCAAGTAGTGTGCACAGCAGTAGAACCTATGATGAAAGGTGAGGCTAACTGTGGAAGCCCTAGGTGAGAAGCTGCAGAAGGTAGATTTATGTCACAAGGGGTGGGACAGGTACTGAGTTTCATTCTGTTGTCTGAAAGAAAAAGGGGGTGGGGCACTTTCAGGTCTTAAGAAAGGGCAAAAAACAAGCTGGCTAAGACAGGACCATAAATCCCAGACAGCATTTTAGTAGGAATAAGAGATCTGAAGAGTGGTGAGAGAGTGGATCTGGAAAACAGAATTAATACCTTACAGCATAAACTGACAGCATCAAGAATTGTTGGGCAGAGGAAATTATTTCTAGTGTTCTATACTATATCATGGCAGACAGTATTAAGAATAATGCAGTATATATCTTAAAATTACAAAAGATAAAAATGTAGCATGATAGATGCACTAATATCCTGCTTGAAGTCTAACCTAGTACATGCATGAATCAAATCATTTCCCACATACATATAAAAATTTAGTCAAACATGCCATTTAGACCAAAGGTTAGTGCCTGAGGTTATAGTCAGAAAGGCAACTGCCCCTGGGTACCACCGCTGGACACAGGCCATCCTGGGAGGACCTGACCAACTTGGCCCCAGATTCCAGACAATCGGCGGGCCCTGCAGAAAGGCTCCCCTTTTCCATGACTGCAGGCAGACCCTGGAGTCCCCATACTCTGCCCCCACACCAATCTCCTGGAGACCCCAGCCACTTCCTGAGAATCAGACACCAGCCCCAAGCTTCCATCCTGTCCTGGAACTCCCATCTGGACCAGAGACCAGAGGAACTTGCTTCTGGACAAGAGGAGCTCCCATCTGGACAAATTAAGGAGACCCAGGGACTACCCGAGACTCAGAGTCCAGCCCCCCAGCTCCTATCCGGTTAGCACTCTCATCTGGACCAGCAATCCCATCTGGCCCAGAGCTTCCATCTGGACCAGAGAGAGGCTTCCTAAATATGTCAGCTCTCTCTGGACCATGTACACTGCTAAGACCAAGAACGAACTCAAGAGGAGATGGGTAGATGTCAAGGCAGAAGTACATACAACAAAATAAAGAGAAATACAACATGACCAGAACCTAGCCCTCATCCAACAGCTAGACCTGAACATCACAGAATGGAAGAAGAAGAAGAAGAAAACAACCTTATAAGTAACATCATGAAGAGGCAAGAGCCTTATATAGAAGAAATCAAAAATAAAGTAGAGGAACAGAAAAACAAAAAATTGGAAGAATGCTATAAAAAACTAGAGGAAAGGACAATTAAAGCAGAAGAAAACAATAAGTCCTTGAAAGAAAATCATGAAAAAGCAAGAGAGACAGTCCAAGACCTGAAGAGGGAAATAGAAAAAATGAAGACACTAGCAGAAGGAATGCTGGAAATAGAAAATCTGAGTAAACAAACAGGAACTTCAGAGGCAAGAATAACCAACAGAATGCAAGAGATGGAACAGAGGATCTCTGGTATTGAAGATACGGTAGAAAAAATAGATTCATCAGTCAAAGAAAACACAAAACCAACAAAGTCATGAACCAAAATGTCCAAGAAATTTGGGACACCATGAAAAGACCAAACCTACGAATAATAGGGATAGAGGAAGGCGAAGAATACCAACTCAAAGGCACAGAAAATATATCTAACAAGATCATAGAAGAAAACTTTCCCAACTTAAAGAAGGAAATGCCTATGAAGATTCAAGAAGCCTATAGAACACCAAACAGACTAGACCCCACCAAAAAGTCCCTCGCCACATACTAATTAAACAACTAAAAGTACAGAATAAAGAAAGAATATTAAGGGCAGCAAAGGAAAAAGACCAAGTGACTTATAAAGGCAAACCCATCAGAATAACACCCGATTTCTCAATGGAGACTTTGAAAGCCAGAAGGACCTGGACAGATATAATGTATACACTAAGACCATGGATGCCAGCCTAGACTAATACACCAAGCAAAATTTTCAATCATCATACATGGAGTGAACAAGACCTTCCAAGACAAAACCAGATTAAACAATACTTATCCACAAACCCAGCCCTACAGAAAGCACTAGAAGGAAAATTCCAACCTAGGGAAGTCAGACGCACCCATGAAAACACAGGCAATAGATAACCACAGCAGTAAACCCCAAAGAAGAGAAGTACACACACGCTACCACAAAAAAATTAAAGGTAAGAACAGGAACAAACAATCATTGGTCATTAATATCCCTTAATATCAATGGACTTAATTCACCTATAAAAAAACACAGACTAACAGAATGGATATGAAAACAGGACCTGTCTTTCTGCTGCATACAAGAGACAAACCTCAAATTCAAAGACAGACACCTCCTAAGAATAAAAGGCTGGGAAAAGACTTTCCAATCAAACGGTCTTAAGAAGCAAGCTGGTGTAGCCATCCTAATATCCAGCAAAATAGACTTCAAACTAAAATCAATCAAAAGAGATGATGAAGGACATTACATACTCATTGCAGGAAAGATCCACCAAGATGAAGTTTCAATTCTGAACATCTATGTCCCAAACACAGGGCACCCACATATGTAAAAGAAACATTACTAAAGCTTAAATCACATATAAAACCCCACACATTAATAGTGGGAGACTTCAACACCCCACTTTCACTTCTGGACATATCAGCCAAATTGAAACTTAACAGAGACATAATGGACTTAACTGATGTTATGGCTCAAATGGATTTAATCAATATCTACAGAACATTCCACCCAAACAAAAAAGAATATACCTTCTTCTCGGCACCCCATGGAACCTTCTCTAAAATCGACCACATACTTGGCCACAAAGAAAATCTCAACAGATACAAAACAATCGGAATAACCTCCTGTGTTCTATCAGACCACCATGGTTTAAAGTTAGATTTCAACAACAGAAAAAAACTCCAGAAATCCTACAATCTCATGGGAACTGAATAAAGCTCAACTGAATCACCAATGGGTTAAGGAAGAAATTAAAGATTCCTAGAAATCAATGAAAATGAATACACCACATATCCAAACTTATGGGTACTATGAAAACAGTGCAAAGAGGGAAATTCATAGCACTGAATGCCCACATAAAGAAGCTGGAGAAATCTCATGCTAGTGACCTGACAGCACACCTAAAAGCCCTTGAACAGGAAGAAGCAAAGTCTCCCAGGAGGAACAGACACCAGGAAATTATCAAATTGAGAGCTAAAATCAATAAAATAAAAATAAAGAGAACAATACAAAGGATTAATGAAACAAAGAGTTGGTTTTTGGAGAAGATCAACAAGGTAGACAAGCCCTTCTCCAAACTAACCAAAAGACAGAGGGAGAGCATCCAAATTAACAAAATCAGAAATGAAAAGGGGGACATAACAACAGACAATGAGGAAATCCAGAGAATCATCAGGTCATATTTCAAAAACCTCTACTCCACAAAACTGCAAAATCTAAAAGAAATGGATAATTTTCTGGATAGGTACCACATACCTAAGTTAAATCAAGACCAGATAAAGCATTTAAATAGTCCAATAACCTTTAAGGAAATAGAATCTGTCATAAAAAGTCTCCCAACCAAAAAAAGCCCTAGACCTGATGGTTTCAGTGCACAATTCTACCAGATTGTCAAAGAAGATTAATACCAATACTCTTTAAATTGTTCCACACAATAGAAGCAGAAGGTATATTACCAAACTCCTTCTATGAGGCTACAATTACCCTGACTCCTAAATCAAACAAAGATGCAACAAAGAAAGAGAACTACAGACTGATCTCCCTCATGAACATGGATGCAAAAATACTCAATAAAATTCTGGCAAACAGACTCCAAGAACACATCAAAACAATTATCCACCATGATCAATTAGGCTTTATCCCAGGGATGCAAGGGTGGTTCAACATACGAAAGGCCGTCAATGTAATATGCCATGTAAACAAACTCAAAGGAAAAAAACCACATGATCATAAAACTAGATGAATAAAAGTCATTTGACAAAATCCAACCCCCCTTCATGATAAAGGTCTTCAAGTGATCAGGACTACAGGGCATATACCTAAACATAATAAAGGCAATCTACAGCAAGCCAACAGCCAACATCAAATTAAATGGAGAGAAACTCAAAGCAATACCACTAAAATCAGGAACGGAACAAGGCAAGGCTGTCGCCTCTCCCCATACTTATTCAATATAGTACTTGAAGTTCTAGCCAAAGCTATAAGACAACATAAGGACATTAAGGGGATACAAATTGGAAAGGAAGAAGTCAAGCTCTCCCTATTTGCAGATGACATGATAGTATACATGAGTGACCCCAAAAATTCAACCCAGGAACTGATACAGCTAATAAAAACCTTCAGGAACATTGCAGGATACAAGATCAACTCAAAAAAATCAGTAGCCCTCCTATATACAATAGACAACCAGGCTGAGAAGGAAATCAGAAATACATCACCCTTTACAATACCCACAAATGATATAAAATACCTTGGGGTTATGCTAACTAAGCATGTGAAGGACCTATATTACAAGAACTTTAAGTCCCTGAAAAAAAGAAATTGAAGAAGATTTCAGAAAATGGAAAGATCTCCTATGCTCATGGATAGGCAGGATTAACATAGTAAAAATGGTGATCTTACCAAAGCAATCTACAGATTCAACACAATTCCAATAAAATTACCAACACAGTTCTTCAAAGATCAGGAAAGAATAATACTCAACTACATATGGAAAAACCAAAAACCAAGGATAGCCACAAGAATCCTGTACAATAAAACAACCTCTGGAGGCACCACAATCCCTGACCTCAAGCTCTACTATAGAGATACCATAGTAAAAACAGCTTGGTACTGGCATAAAAACTGACATGTGGACCAATGGAATCGAATTGAAGACCCTGACATTAACCCGCACACCTATGAACATATAATTTTTGACACAGAAGCCAAAAATGTACAATGAAAAAAGGAAAGCATCTTCAACAAAAGGTGCTGGCATAACTGGATGTGAATGTGTAGAAGGCTGCAAATAGATCCATGTCTGTCACCATGCACAAAACTTTAGTCCAAGTGGATGAAAGACCTAAACATAAATCCAGCTACTCTGAACATGATAGAAGAGAAAGTAGGAAGTACTCTTGAAGGCATTGTCACCAGAGATCACTTTCTAAATATAACAGCAGTAGCACAGACACTGAGAGAAACAATCAATCAATGGGACCAACTGAAACTGAGAAGCTTTTGTAGAGCAAAGGACATGGTCAACAAGACAAAGCAACAGCCTACAGAATCGGAAAAGGTCTTCACCAACCCCACATCTGACAGAGGGCTGATATCCAGAATATATAAAGAACTTAAGAAATTAGATATCAAAATACCCAATAGTCCAATTAAGAAATGGGCGATAGAACTAAACAGAGAATTCTCCACAGAGGAAGTTCAAATGGCTGAAAGACATTTAAGGAATTGCTCAACATCCCTAATTATCCAGGAAATGCAAATCAAAATGACTCTGAGATACCACCTTACACCTGTCAGAGTGGCTAAGATCAAAAACACAGAAGACAGCTTATGCTGGAGAGGATGTGGAGCAAGGGGAACTCTCCTCCACTGCTGGTGGGAATGCAAGCTTGTACAGCAACTTTGGAAATCAATATGGCGCTTCCTTAGAAAATTGGGAATCCATCTCCACCAAGACCCAGCTGTCGCACTCTTGGACATATACCCAAGGAATGCTCAATCATACCACAAGGGCATTTGCTCAGCTATGTTCGTATCAGCTTTGTTTGTAATAGTCAGAACCTGGAAACATCCTAGATGCCCTTCAACTGAAGAATGGGTAAAGAAAATATGGTACATATACACAATGGAGTACTACTCAGCAGAGAAAAGCAATGACATCATGAGGTTTGCTGGCCAATGGATGGATCTAGAAAAAATCATCCTGAGTGAGGTAACCCAGACTCCGAAGGACAAACGTGGTATGTACTCACTCATAGTAGGATACTAGATGTAAAACAAAGATGACTAGACTGCTACACAACTCCAGGTGGCTCCCTAGCAAACGGGACCCTAGGAAAGACCCAGGGATCACCCAATGACAGAGAAATGGATGAGATCTACATGAACAACCTGGACGACAGTGGGAGCAATGAACGGCAAAGTTTGAGGGAAAGACAGCTTAGGGGAGCAGGAGATTCCAGCTGGATAAAGAACAGAATGGGAGAATGAGGAACAACAGACCATGATAAATGAAGACCACATGAGAACAGGAATAGGCAGAGTGCTGGAGAGGTCCCCAGAAATCCACAATGATATATCCTCTGTAGACTGCTGGCAATGGTCAAGAGAAAGCCTGATCTGACCTAGTCAGGTGATCAGAAGACTAAACACCCTAACAGTCGTCTTGGAACTCTCATCCAATAACTGATGGAAGTGGATGCAGAGATCCTCAGCCAGGCCCCAGGTGGAGCTCCAGGTGTTCAACTGTTGAGAAAGAGGAGGGACTGCAAAAGCATGAATTGTTGTATCCCAGATTGCAAATATCACAGGGACAAATAGCCAATCGAATGGCAGCACATGACTTATGGCTGTGGAGCCCCCAGCTAGATCAGGCCCTCTGGATAATTGAGACAATTGAATAGCTTGATCTGTTTGGGAGGCACCCAGGCTGTGGGACCAGGACCTGTCCTTAGTGCATGAGCTGCCTGTTTGGAACCTTGGGCTTACACATGGACACTTTGCTCATTCTGGAAGGAGGGGACAGGACCTGCGTATACTGAATCCACCAGATTTAAATGAATCCCCAGGGGTGTCTTGGTCCTGGAGGACATGGGAATGGATGGGAGGGGCTGGGGGGGAAGGTAGGGGTGTGGGTGGGAGGGGAGAGGACAGGGGAACCCATGGCTGATGTATAAAATTAAAACATATAATAATAATAAAATAAATTTTAAAAAATTAGTTAAACACTCAAATTTGCTTTATTCAGTAAATGTAGTAAAATATCTTTTTATAATTTCTTTCTTGAATGCTGAATTTGGAACTGGGTAGATATCTTAGTGGATAAAGCCCTTGCCGCATAGACATTAGGATCTGAGACCTTTTTTCCAGAATCTATGTAAGGGCAGACATGGTGACATGTGTCTGTCATCCCTACATTCCTTTAGTAAGATAGCAACAGTAGAGAGAGATTTCCTTGGAAGCTCTCAAGCTATCCTCCTGTATACATCAACAAAACACTCAATCTTATGGCTATTGAGGTGGAAGATGTGGACTACGGTCTAAGTTTGTCTTCCAACCTGTATGTGTTTACCCTGCCCCAATTGCATGTACATGGCATACACACACACACACACACACACACACACACACACACACACCACATGCAAAGACATGCCAAATTTTTTTTTGTTTTTTTGCAGAAAGTAATTTTTATTATTTAAATATATATATATATATATATATATATATTTGTATATATATAAATTTATTATATTTATATTTTAATTTTACACATCAGTCATGGGTTACTCTGTCCTGCCCCTTCCCGCCCCTGCCCCCATCTTCCCCCCAGCCCCTTCCATCCATTTCCATCTCCTCCAGGGCCAAGACTCCCCTGGGGATTCATTTAAACCTGGTGGGTTCAGTACAGACTGCTCTAGTCCCCTTTGTTTGTTTTTTGAGACAGGGTTTTTCTGCTTAATTTGGGGCCTGTCCTGGATCTTGCTCTGTAGACCAGACTTGCTTCGAACTCACAGAGATCTCTCTGGCTCTGCCTTCCGAGTGTTGGAATTAAAGGCGTGTGCAAAACTGAGGAGTATATGCTGAATTCTCAAGTGAAGCACTTTTCCTGTTTAACAAGCACCGCTAAAGCACAGAAAAAAGGCATTCTTTAGCTTAGCTACTGACTACATGCCATTATGACTGACTTATCCTTCAGTCTACAGAACCATCACTCAATAGTTCTCAGTTCAGGAGCTAGAGAGATGACTCAGTGGTTGAGAATGCTAACATCTCTTTGAAAGGATACTGGTTCAACTTCCAGAATGTACATGGCACTTCACAAGAGCCCATAACTGGAGTTTCAGGGAATCTGACACCCTCTATGACCACCTCAGAGTGCTTGTATGAATGTGATCCACATATATACATACACTCAGACATACCCCCATGCACCTACATTAAAACTGTTCTTTTTTCAAGTCTGCAACAGGTGTAAAGTTTTGACAAATGGCTCACCTTTGGGACGAAATTTGCATGGGATTGGATGTATAAGTGGGAGAAGCCCAGAAATTGTACAGAATGTCAAGCTGTGTGCTGCCTGGGGAACTAAGGTAAAATGTAAGGAACTTCCAAGGTCTACATCCCCTTTGTTTGCTACCATCTTTTGCTTCAGTTAACCAAGAATCAAGCATATATTGTTTGAGTTATCACCCTGCCTTTTATTAAGTGCCTAATGCACATTTTATTGATAGAAAAAAGTCCTTTGTTTCAAAACTGTATTCCAAGTAAATCAGATTTGGTTTTGGGGTAGAATTTTGTCTTTTTCCTCCTTTGCATAAATAACTGTTTAATATTTTTCAAGATTTTTAATTTTATTTTTAGTTATATGTATGTAAGTGTGTGTGCTGAGTGTGTTTTTTTTGTGTGTGTGTGTGTGTGTTTACATGTGTGTGTGCATATGAGTGCAGTGTTCATGGAGGCTAAAAGAGAGTGCCAGAGCCCATGAAGCTGGAGTTACAGGCAGCTGGGAGTTGCCCAACTTAGGTACTTGGAACCAAACTCCTGATCTCTGAGAGAGCAACATACATTCTTAACTGTTGAGGCCTTGCTTACACTTAAAAGATGACACCATATAGTTCTGATTTTTACATTTTTATATTATTATTGTGAAACATTTATTTTTGAGTTTTGCATATCTTTTCTCACACTATTTTCTGTCCTTAAGCTCCAAATATTTAAGGACTTTAGAGCTTAATTTGTAAACCTTTTATATATTCTGATTGGCATACTCTTATTGTTTTGTTACATATCTTATATTAATAAAAACACAGTAAATGTAATTCTTAATAAATCTTATGTATATTGGTGATTATTCCTTCAGTTCAAGTCCAGGGGTGTGTTTGAGGACAAGGAGAAAAGGCTTGTCATGCATGTGACTGTTTCTCCTTCAGGTTTACCCATTTGTAGGGATGAACACAGTATTCATAGCAGGAAATTATTGCAACTACTTCTGCTGGCTAAAGGTAATAACTTCATTGAAAATTATTCCACAAGGATTTTATAAAAAATATCTGTACTTATGTTCATCACACCTATAGATAGCACACTTCAAAAACCCCTGAGCCTTACTTAGAAAAGCTACCACTCTGGTCTAGTGGTTCAGAGGCTGGGGAGGAAGCTTGACCTTCAAAAGGCTAGGAAGAATTACTTCACATAAATATCAAATGACTATCCCATTTGAAGATAGTGATCCCAGATGGAAACCAAACACTCTTTTCATAGTATATGAAGGTTTTTGTTTGTTTGTTTGTTTGTTTGAACACAAAGATTATGCTTTTAGGACATTATGTGATATTCTAACTCACTCTTCACTCACCTGGTGCCAGATAAGCAGAATCCATACCAAATCAATATTAGTGACAGATTGCCAATTGAGATAAGCCAAAGCTACAAAAATTATGGAGTTCATTTCAGAAAAACAAGTGACACAAAAATTAAAATGAAATAGGCTTAAAATTTGAGAACTATTGGACACAGTAAATCACAGCTATAGAAGAAATGAAGCAGTCTCTCAGAAGATTGACTTTGACAAGAAGAAATACAACATGAGCCATGATGTGTAAGGTCAGGTAGTCATCCAAAGTATGTGCTCCTGATAGAAGAGTAAAACTCTAAGGAAAATTTACTATTAAATGAAGTTGACCATGTACAATAGCATCCTTAAGTCAATCTATTTATTTCTAAAAAGCACATCACACTTTCTTCCCCAAGAAAATACTAAGACATTGGCTAAATTCAAAATGTAGTAAAAAATCAACACAATGATCATTGTGAAGTTTCATCACTAGTCTGTGGTGGGAAGCTGAAAGAGATTGGTATCTGGTAGCAAGATGGCTTAGTGAGTAAAGGTCTATTGCTAAGGCTGACAGTCTGACTTCAGTGCCTGTGACTCACAAGTGGAAGGATAGAAATTACTTCTAAAAGTTGTTTTCTGACATCCACATTCACACCATGGTTTGTGTGTGTGCAAAAAATAAATAATATGCAATAAAATATACTACACCCTAAAAACCCAGCAACTCATCCTTATAAAACACAGTGTGTGTAACTTATTCATATTAGATCTTAAATTTCTCCAGTGATGCTCATAGGAAAGAAATTTACCAAAAAGCCTGCTGGTGCTGAACTACAAGGCAGTGTGACATTTATTCCACATATCACTACTTAACAAGCAAAGAGACACCTTTTTAAATGTCTTGAAATGTTTTTTCTTTCTTTCTTTTTTTTTTTTTTTGGTAATACAAGATTTGTTGGAAGGAGGAACAGCAGCCAGCCACCAGGGAAGCAAGATGACCAGGAGTTTAGGGCTATCCTTGGCTACATAGTGAATTCATAGCCAGCTTGGGCTACAGGAAATCCTCTCTTGAAAAACATAGCAAACAAAATTAAACAAATTACACAATAAAAATCTAAAGAAGACTGAATCACTTTACATTGCTTCATAGTGAGGTTTCAGCCCTGACTGTGATGCTTGTTAATTCATTGCCTGGGATAATTTCCAAACGTCTCTGTGCCTCAGATTCCCTATCTGTGCAAACTGAAATGCAGATTAATCCTGTATATACTAGCCAAGTTAAAAAATAGTAAGTTATATACAAATCCTACTGCAATTTTTTTCTGTTGCTGCTTTTAACATCTAGTGGTAGAAATATGAGTTCATATTAACCAGAAATCTCCCATATTTATCTGGAGTTAAAATCTGTTTCTATAAGCCAAGGAGGAAGAGGCTAGAACAAAATGACATTTTCCTCATAAGTATTTCATACTTGCTTTCATCTTACTCCTCTTTTTTGTTAGGCATTTGTTTGCCTAAGGAAACACACTGAAGAAAAAGCAAAAAGAAGACATGGAGTTACTCACACTAAGAATATTCACCAAGAAAAAGGCCTTGAATACCAGGTCATTATCCTTACAGGAGGTGTGCTGAATTGTTTCCTTTCTGCACAGCCCTGACCCACTCCATCTTATTGTGAAATGGCCCTACTGTGCAGAACATATCAAGAGCTTCTTAGTTTCACAACCCCAGGGTGCACCGTTCATGTAGAAACCATAAACAGTGGTTTTCTCCAGAGGATACATTCACACAGAACACAGTCAGTATGATGTGCAAGGTGCTGTTTCTGTCCCCATTAAAGGTGGTAAGAATCAAGCAGAAGTAGGTACTGTGGAAGGGATGTAAAAGTCAAGTAACTTAAGCTACCAACTAGAGTGGTATAAAGGAGAGAAGCCAAGGAAGAAGAGCACATCAAAGGATGATATATAAGTCTCTCAGCTAGGGAAGCACATTAATAACACATTCAAAAAGTCCAAGAGGAAAGAGATTCTTGCCTAGACACACACTGATTAAGCTAGCATGAATATTCCTCAGATCCTGCTTCCCACTCACATGGGAAGGTACAAGAGTAGAAATCAGGCAGAAGCTGAGTTTCTTGGGTTGACCCAGGGTACAATGAGACCAGGTGAATGCAGAGCAATTCATTATTTGGATAAGATGTTGACCAGAAGTACCTATCTTATGTGTTCAGTTCCAATGGTTGCAGGTTAAATGGGAAACCCCTAGGGTTGATAATATCAGTAAGAGCCTAAGCAATGCTGAGAAAGTCAGAATGTAACACCTAGCTCTGATTACACTCATATAAAGTTGTTACTGTAACCCCTAAATGACAGCAGAGCTAGTAAGCCTAGGATGAAGGTCTGCACAGACATGACCCTGGAGGCCACAGAAAGGGAGAGAGTGAAGAAGGAAGAGTGAGCACCCCCCATGCTTCTGCCCAGACAGAATCTGTAGTAGAGCAGTTGTCTTTGAGAGATGGTTGAGAATTAAATTTGAATAATTAAACATTTTTACAAATTTCTGGATTAGATATTAGTTTTTGCTTTGGGGGTTAATTTTATTATTATGCAGAAAGAGTTGTGGAATACAAATAGCTACAGACAATATATCAAATTGATTTTTTTGTTTATATCTAAAATGATTGAGAATTCTAAGACTTCCACAATCTGCATCTGTCTGATTCCCATAGCAAACACCATCAAACAGAACAGTTTGGTTTTAGAAAAAGCTGGAAAATGTATATTTTGCCAATGAGCCTGGTACTTAATATAGCAGGAGATGTAAGAAAGAAAAAATAAACGAGGTTATTTTTTTAAGAAACCTAAAATGACAAAATGACTGAGCTTTCATCTTCCTGTGCATGGTCATATAGCACAAAGCTACAGAAGTTTTATGGACATTGGGCAGAAATTAAGACAACTGATCAAGACAAAAGAGAAGGCCTCAGACTGCAAAGAAACAGTCAGAAGGGTATTCTAAAGTCCTTATATCCATCCATCAATTTTCTACATGAAAACTACAGTTCCAAATCAGATGAGTGAGCACCAACTGCAGGATAGTATGCTTTCCCAAGGTAAAATGAGCCAAATTCTTGCCTTGCACACCTCTTCTCACATACATATATTCACCTGCACTCATATATCAAGAAGAACATCATGATCAGGAGACAGAAAATACAATGTAAAATTTTACATGAAAATACTGTTATATTATTATGTGCCTTAATTTTATACATCAGCCATGAGTTCCCCTGTCCTCCCTCCTCCCGCCCCCACCCCAACCTTCCCCCCAGCCCCTCCCCTCCATTACCATGTTCTCCAGGGCCAAGACACCCCTGGGGACTCATTTAAACCTGGTAGATTCAGTACAGAAATATTTAAGTTGTGAAAAAAAAATTAGACAAAATAAATTTTGTTATGACAATATATAAAAAAAAGAAAAGAAAAGAAAATACTGTTGTATAGAGGATGTGTGCCACTTTAGGAATGAAGTAAAATTCAGAAATAATAGAGGAAATACATGCGAGACAGATAGTGAGTGAGTAAATGTGCTCTTTGCTGAGGCTCACAGTCTGGGTTCAATCATTCAGACCCACATGTGGAAGAAGAGAACTGACCCCTGCAAGTTAGTCTTTGACTTCAATGTCTGTGCTTTAGCAAGGATAATCCCTGTCTCACAATAAGTAAATGAATGTAATTATAAAAAATGAAAAATAAGTGATGGCAGAAAATATTTAATAAAAATGCAAAAATGTTTTAATATTTATAAAATAATCAGTTTAAAGACAAAATAAAGAATTCCTTATAAATTATACATATATGTATAAATTATATATATATATATATATTGCAATGTAAGCTTTATTTAGATTGTAAGCTTGATTAATATTTCCTCTACACTCTTCAATAGTAACTATCTATAGCAATCAAGGATGCAGAAGCTATCCAGGACCTATATATATATCAACACTATTTTGAAATTGAAATAGAGATATTGGGGAGGGATTATTCATAAGAAACTGGGTATTCACATTTGGAGAGTATGATGGGATTTTCTGAAAGTATTGGGTTATGTTTGGATTCAAACATTTGCCAATAATCACTTGGTACATTTTCAAGATTTTAGTCTATTGGAATAAAATCTCTATCCACTTCTTCAGATGTACAAAGGCATGAAGCAAAATATTGACAGATCAAGAGGAAGAAGAACACTGGACTCTTTCTGATAAAAATGGAGCCAGATCTCCTTGTCCCAAAGTGGAAAAAGGTTGGAATCAGCATGTATCTACATTAAAGGAAGGTAGCTGCAAAAACATACGGACAAAAACAAATTTCATGAAAACTAGGACATAAAGATGCATTATATATGTACATATTTATGAATGTTGACACATTACATATGTACATATTTAAGAATGTTGGCATATGTATGCATGTATATACAATCTAGAAGGAGCTTTGCAAAGTTTTGACAGTACTTATACGGGAAGGGTGAAAGTGGAATCGGAAGAATCACACTTTAATGGTAGCCTGTTCATTCCTCATATTGTGCTCTCTCTTTCCACAGAGTAATTCCAAATGCACAAGGAATCATTAATTGTTTAAAAACATTACAAAAGGAGCTATCCTTGTACAACAAAGCAAACAGATCTGTTTGCAGGTTAGAACCTATTAGTTAGGAAAAAGGAGTCAGGCAGTCTTTAATCAGCAGGAAGGACGCTGCTTGCCTCAGTTCTGTGTACTGGAAGACCAAGATTGAGCATGCATGTGTAAGCTATCAGAGACATATAAGAAACAGCTCAGGAAAATGTGGGTGAGAGGAACCAAGAGGGTAGAGTTCAGGTCATTTTTATCAGAGTTTACCTTGTCTATACCTGCAGGGAAGTTGAGAACATAAGATAATTTCAGAGTTCTCCAACTCTAGGCAAGTAACCTGGGCTTATCATTTGCTCACTGAGCCTCTGCTGAAAGAAGGTGCTAGACATATTAGGAGAATAATCACTTCTGAACTCTGTGTTGTGGGATAAAAAGATTTCAAGTGCCTGAGGAAAGTCAGTCTTCCACAGAGAAATAAGGTCTTGTACAATGTGGCAGCCACAGCCAACAGCAGAAAGAGGAGGGAGACATCCAGGCACAAAAGGGTGTGAGATCAATGCAAGCCACAGACAACATTTACTCCAGGCTGTGTTTGACTGGCCATGATTTACAAACTTCTCCATTTCTTCTAATATTGAATTGCACAAATAACCTTTTCTTGTTTGGTCATAAGAGTAGACACGTTTCAAAAATTATGCATAAACAAAGCTGCAGGAACAGCAACTTAGGCACAGAAAAGTCTCCAAGTATCGCAAGAAAAGCACCACCAGATGAACAGCTCAAAACTGAGTCAGAGCCAAGTTGAAAGTTCTTACCATTTTGTAGACCTTGTCTTTGGTAAGATCAGAGTAGTGATTTAGCACCTCTTTCAGTTTTTCTTCAATATCAACTTCTTTTCTCAACCTTTGCTGTATTTTAGGAGACTCAGTAAATGAGAATAAACTTTTTTTTCTTGTTTAAAAAAACTTTCTGCTTCACAGATCTAATCCCAGTTAACTTCTAAATTATTTTAGTGCATGTCTTGATTTTAGATTAATAACACTTTTCTGGTACAGATTGTTTTATTTATTTGTTTTTCTATTTATTATATTTGTGTTTTAATTTTACACATCAGCCATGGGTTCCCCTGTCCTCCCCACTCCCATCCCTGCCCCCACCTTCCCCCCATCTCCTCCCCTCCATTCACATCTCTTACAGGGCCAAGACTCCCCTGGGGATTCATTTAAACCTGCTGGATTCAGTACACGCAGGTCCAGTACCGTCCTTCCTGGCTGAGCAAAGTGTCCCTGTGTAAGCCCAAGGTTCCAAACAGCCAGCTCATGCACTAAGGACAAGTCCTGGTCCCACAGCCTGGATGTCTCCCAAACTGTTCAAGCTATTCAGTTGTCTCACTTATCCAGAGGGCCTGCTCCAGCTGGGGCTCCACAGTCTTTGGATCATAATCATGTGCTTCCATTCATTTGGCTATTTGTCCCTGTGCTTTTCCAACCTTGGTCTCAACAATTCACACCCTTACACTCCCTCCTCTTTCTCAACAATTGGACTCCTGGAGCTCCACCTGGGGCCCGGCCAAGGATCTCTGCATCCACTTCCATCAGTTATCGGATGAGAGTTCCAGCATGACCATTAGGGTGTTTGGCCATCTGATCACCAGACTAGGTCAGATCAGGCTTTCTCTCGACCATTGCCAGCAGTCTATAGAGGATGTATCATTGTGGATTTCTGGGGACCTTTCCAGCACTCTAACACTGAAACAAATTGAATGTGTTAGCAAAATAATGACAAAGGCATGGGGAGGGTGCAGGTAGAGATGAACAAATGCTCTCAAGTCTCTTCTTTTCACTTCACAAGAGCTATAATAATTGACTTTAAATAACAAGCAAAGTGTACCAGAGTCTCCTACATCTCCTCAGGAGACAACAGAACACTGGTCAAGTGATGTGTCAGCGCAGCACGAGGAGTCTTGGTTCCTTGTGGCACTGAATGTCTAACTCATACATCATATCTCAGAGTGATGAATATGATGCTGATGTCACCTGATGGAATAAGACTTAACACTTGACAGCCAAGCAGTCTTGTTTTCTTAATACTTAACATTTGTGAGTGAAAAATATTATAAGACATTTGCCATTTCAGGGAAGCAAATTTATCATTTATGTGAAAAACTTTATTTCTAGAGTTGGATTTGGGTCTTAATAATATGAGGTTTAGTTAAAACATATGCTTGTTATCATGTACAGATGTGTTCATCTCACACTTATCCTGGGACTCACAGCCTACAGGCCCCACACTGGGCATACCTGACATAATTGGAGGGAAACAGTTATTTCCCTCTTCCTTCTTCAGGAGCACAAAGTTTTGGATACAGTTCCTAAGACACAAGAAATCAACATGCTGATAACTTTATGGATGTGAAAATTATCAAGTCACTTGCTTATTAACTTCACAGCATGAGGGAAGTGATGAATGTCAGGAAGTAAACCAGGAACATTTAGCATTTTGGTGATTCCCAAGCATTTACTTTTGCTGACTAGAGTTTATTTAAAGCTGAGAATGAACAAGAACTGAATTATGAGACAAATTAGTGAACCTTGCCCATGGGATGACACCAGAATAGAATAATTGATTTCATTCCTCTCTGTGGTTGAAATATTTCTAATTCTGTACTCCATTGTGATACATTGCAGGCTACTACACTTTTTAGTGACAGCAAAATTATCTTCTGAATGTACTTTAGAACTTCAAATAAATAACTTTAGACAGTTATGGATGCTTTTGATGATCAGAAAATACACACATCCAGTCAAAACAATAGCATCTGACTGTGATCTCTAATGCATCTCTGTACATCTACTCAATTTATTTCATTGAATATACCATGAACAGTATGAGAATATTGTACCATTGTGACATAAAAAGTAAATTTTAGATTGATGTTTTCTCTTAATGTAGAGGCTTTAAATGAACTAGCTATAATACTTGCTTCTTTTGACTAAACAATTTATACTGTAATCAATTTAATTCATTTTTATATTCAAATATCCAGAACATGGCAATAGCTAGCAATCATTCTCTCTAAGGAACAGATTCACCAAGAAAACAATTGGAACACCAAACAGAAAGAGTTATGGCATCCATGGATACATCATTCTTGCTGTGGCCTCAAAGATTTTTTTAATGGTTTATTCTGCTCCTATATTTCAGCTCAGGTGCGGGATCATTTTGTATTTCAGATGCACTCATTCTTTGTATCAACTCCATAATTGAAGTGGAGAGTTAACAAATGAGCTCTCTACAGGCCAGTGGCTGGGTGGAGGGAGAGTAAGGAATGAATGAGGAGAGGGAGAGAGAAAAGGGAGGAGATTGACTGATTTGATCATCACTTCAAGAATTTGACCAAAGAAATACAAGGAATTCAGAATAATTAATAATAAGGAATGATCAAAAGGGAAGTAGAAAGAAAATATTCCTTATTTAAAAAGGCAAAAAGGAAGGAAGGTAGGTCTAGAACATTTATGTGAGGGACTAGGAGCCTGGACACATCCCTGACAGGTAGGGGCATATGGACAGAGGACACAAATAAATAGAATGATAGAAAACTTCTGGTTTCTTCCTTATCCTCTTGATGTGAGACAAAGGCCTGGCACATCAGGTTTTCAATGATTGAGAGGCCACTGCTTTCTGCTGCTCACTCAGTCACGTTCAAGACCACTCTTGAAGATGTTTCTTGAATATGTGAGCCTGTCAGTTTCCCTTTCTCAACTGAGCTGACCAATCCAAAATGAGGGGAGGATTACCTATCCCAGAGTTCCCCAAACACATAAAGCACCTACTCTTCCAGAAAGAAAAGATTCTAAATTCCCTCTGCGGGGCATCTTTTTCATTGTATAATGCCCCTTTCTGCCTCCCCCCACCAGGTGTTTATGTTTCTTCATTTTTAATAAAAATTATTACCTGTTGTTGTCTACTGTGTCTGAAATATTTTCTGCCTTTTAATTCTTTTTTTTTGTTTGTTTGTTTTTGGTTTTTCAAGACAGAGTATCTCTGTGTAGCTTTGTGCCTTTCCTGGATCTTGCTCTGTAGCCCAGGCTGGCTTCAAACTCACAAAGATCTGCTTGCTTCTGCCTCCCAAGTGCTGGGATTAAAGGCATGTGCCACCATGGCCCAGTGCATTTTAATTCTTTAATTGAAGGAGTAAATAAACTTAATTAGGACTTTAGATGGCAACATTTCTGCCTAGATGTAAGTTCACTACTAGCATGCTCAGTAGCCTAGCTGAATATTCCTCTGCCAGCACCTTGGCATGTTTTCACCTGTAACTCAGACAGAATTCTGCCAATCAAGCCACAATTTCTTTTGTCTTTGTTTATTAGTATAAAATAAATGTGGGTCATAAGTTTCAAAAGAAGTACTATGCTTCAAACTCATTGGCTTCAATACAAGTAATACTTCAATTGTGGAAACAGCCTTGGCTGGCTTCTAGATAGTTCCAAGTACACAGCAGCCTCTTCAATTTGTCCTTGCAACAACTCTTTGTTTGCATTATTCTTAGGCCCACTGGATAGATGAAGAAACTGACAGTTCTAATAACTGTTGCAAGCTCATGAAAGAAGTGCACTGTGAGAAGGTTAATGATTGAGATGCTCTTTTAATAATAGTGCTTCACTGTGCTATCATTATATTCAGCCTTCCACAGCTTCAGAGTGTTTTGCCAAATACACATGGAAAATAAATATGGGAAACTTGTATCTTTGATGAACATACAAAGGAAAGACATTTGCAGGATATACATAAATAATGTGTCATTTGTGTTGGGATTTGGCATCTGTAGTGGGTCTTCTAAGCAATTACCTGTAATCATAGCACAAGTTGTAGTTGTAACTTTGTCTTTGAAATATCCGAGAGCAGCCCAATAGGAGGAGAAGAACTCTAAGAACAGGCAAAAGAGTCAGAGAGACACAGCTGCTTCCACTGTTAGGAGTCCTCCCGAAACACCACATCAACAGCAATAAAACATGCAGAGGACTTGGTGCAGACCCTTGCAGGCCCTCAGCTTGACTCCTCAGTCTCTGTGAGCCCATAAGAGCCCTGCCTGTCCAGCCTCTATATGGAGGCTTTTGTGTTGTCTTACTCTATCTTTTTTGGTCATGTTTGGTTGTTGTTTCTTAGAGGCCAGCTCTTTTCTGTGGGAAATTGGAGGGGGAGGGGGGAAACTCGAGGAGAGGGGAGATGGGGGGAACTAGGAGGAAAGGAGGGAGAAGAAACTGTGGCCAGGATGTATTGAATGTAAGAACAATCTATTTTCAATTAAAGAAAAAAAATATCTGAGAGCTGGGGGAATTCTGGTTGGCAGTCAATTAGTACTTTGAAGGAAGGCTTCTTGCTGTTGAAACAGTCTCCTCAGATCAGAAATCAAGGTTCACAGCCAAGTGCACAGCGAGTCTACCTCAATGTCCTTGCTTGCAGGCTGTAGCTTGTTGTTCCTGGAACTAAATGTCAAGACAGGATGTGACAACATGATTTAGCTCTCCTACACAACCTAGACTGAGAGTTCTTAATTCATCTTAGAGCATTTAAAACCTGAGTCTGTGAAGTACAGTAAGAAACATGGAGCCCAGGGGAAAGGAACTGTCAGGGACAGAGTAAAGGCACTGTCATCACAGGACAGCCTTATACGCAAAAACTGCATTTTTTGGCTCCCCCACACTACACTGCATATATCACTATGTCATTTACATGATTTTATGAATTAATGCATAGATTCTCCAAGAGTTAAGATAAACATTTTCAGATGATAAGTGTGGTAAACCACACAATTGTCCAGTATTGAGAACATAAAATTAATTTACTCAGATAAACAGATAATGATGGGCCTATGTGTCATATTATGTTTATGGCTTATTAAACAGAAGGTCAGGGTTTTATTTTCCTTACATTTCACAGTTAATGAACACTTTTTACTAGACAAGTATCAGACCGAAGCCTACAACCTATGCAAAATTCTATTAAGGGATCAGAAAAAAAAATGTATTGATCAATGCCAAACCTGGATCAAATTGACCACATACAACCCACTGTTGTTACCACTCAGACTGGCATGACAGTACCATAATTTGAACTTGTGAATTTATTTATTCTTTGGCCATCTAACTGGGGCTCTACACTCTAATGCATGTAACCCCAGGTATCAGAGCCTAGAAGGAGACAAAGTGACAAGTTAGTCAAAGAGATTGAAAGTCTACAATAAAATTTCTGCTTTCCTAGGTTGCATAAAATATGAGTATGTGCAAATGTAGAAGGCTTTAATAGTCATTTTAACTCATTTAAAGAAAATTAAAGTCTTTATTATTGTGAGAATTTTGTATCTAAGTGCTTTAGTTACATCATTCATTTTCACCTCCCCCTCTTCCCCATCCAACTCCTTCTTGCACCCTCCATTCCAACTTTGTCCCAAACATGCATGACTTCTGCTTCTATAAGTTATATATATATATATATATATATATATATATATATATATATATATATAGTTATATAGTTATATAGTTATATAGTTATATAGTTATATAGTTATATAGTTATATAGTAATATATATAGTAATATATATAGTTATATATATAGTTATATATAGTTATATATAATGTCTGTGTCATATATATAGCTTTTGTGTGTATAATACAACACAGATATTATCTAATGAGTTCGTTTGGTGTTGATCACGTGTATATTTATTTGGAATTAACCTCTTGGGAATGATTAACTTTTCAGGACTCTTGATCCTAGAGAAAACTAGTTCCTGTTCTCTCAGTAATCATGGACTACCTGTAGCACTTCAGCTTGTGATGGGGTTTGTGAGATTTCCTCCACCCACACTGGCATGTTGACTGATGATGTATGTCATAATGTAGGTCATATGTAAATAACTAGTATTGTAATTTCCTGGGTATAGCCCCATCTAGCAGCAGGCATCTTGGTTCTGTGGCTCTTTAAATACTTCTGCCCCCTTTTTTTCTATATTGCTTGAGCTGTGGCTGTAAGACTTGTGCTGTAAATGTAGAAGTTAGGACTCCTTGTGCAACTGGGGATTTCTACGACAGCTTCCATTTGCTGTTTGCTGCATAAAGAAGCTTGCTTAATGTGGGACGAGAGTTGCACTTATCTAGACTCATCTGGCTGGGTGGGTGAGCCAGTAGAGACCTTTTTAGAAATAAATGGTTTCTATATTTCATGAAAGTATCTTGACCCTCTATTAAAAGTATTTTTCCTATAGTGTAGATATCCTAATCTTGTTATCCTTGGAATAACCATTCTTCCCATGAGTTAAGATATAAGGTAGTCAGATTTCTGCAACAGTCATAAAATACACAATCAACTTATAAAAGGAAAAAGAGTTTTCTTTATTGATAGTTTTGGAGGTTTGGGGGCATATAATCTAGTATATGTTGAGGCAGTACACTATGGCAGGCAGCATGTGACAATGAAGAGAAACAGGAAGAGACAAGGCCATGTGCTCCACTGACCCTTTAAAAACTTGATACTAGACCCTATCTTTGATGTTCCACCTCCTTCCAAGAATGTCACCCTGGAGACCAATACAGACTCCAAATATAGCATTATACCAAGACCCATAAGAACTGGAGATGGTAGTACAATTACTAGCATCTGTCACTGGTCAAGGCTCAAATGCCCATAATGTGGCACGAGTCAGAGGTGACATCACACTGATAATCTGCAATGACTATATTTAGCTTACAGAGTTCATTTGTTCATATCATGTTTGTTCTGAAATAATGTTCTAATTTTTTATGTCAACATGAGCATTTTCCCTTAGTTTTGTTCATCATTGCAATTTTTACTTTAGTTACATATACACTGTTCCAGTCAAGTATGCCTCTGTCTTACTTCACAAATATTCAGCAATGCTTGACCACAACTTTTGCACACATTTTTTTTCTTTTTGAAAAGATTATGTTTTTTGACATTAAATTTCCTCTCCATTGTTTTTTCTCAAATTTCATCCACCTATGACATCTCAGGTTATACTAACTTTTGTCAGTCTTATATACTCTGAACTATTACTCCATTCTTGTATAAAGAATTTTGGACTTTATATATCTAAGGCCTCTTATATCCCCCATCACCTAATATTTATATCTTTATTTCATAAATAACTAAAGTACAAGTTATGAGAGTAATATTCTGTACGTTTTGTACTTAAGATTATGCTCTGAACATTGGAAATTGGGCAAACAGGCCCTTGATGCAAGGGCACAAATTCTTCACTACCTAGAGGACACTGAAAAATTATTCCATCATTTAATAATTAACCTTTTTGGATCAAAATAAAAAATGTAAAAAAAAAAATGCCTAGATATCTGTTGTTATTTTTTTCTTGACTGAATTTGTTGGCATTATTACTAATTAATAGAAAATAGATCCAGAGTCTCATGAAACTATTTTAAGGGAAAGTCTCTGAGCAATGGAGTATGCTTTCTAAATAGCAATAATAAAAGTGCCTAAGGAAGAACGAGAAGAGACTTTCTGGTGAATAATTTTTGCAAGATTAAATCTAAATAATTTTTGCCTGGAGATAAACATTCTTGTGTCTAGTTTAACTTTAGAAAGAACTCATTAGATTACACAGGTAAGCAGTAGACAAGGAAAGGGCATAGATACTATAGCCAAGATTGATATTTCCTCTCTACAGGATCTCACTAGAATTGCTCCTCACATTTACAAAATGACATGCATGTGATACATCATCTTTGTGACTCTTTTCTGGAATTTTCTGTTGAAATACTTCCTATTGTTATATGCCAAATATCTATATGAAAATATGAGAAAATCACTGAAAGCCAAAAGAGTTTATATAAATCAGGTTTCTTTACTGTGGTTAGAAAACCTAGTGTGAAATCCATTCCTCCATGTGAATGGTTAAGTGGACATAAAATTATAGGGTAAGTGTTCCATGGGAAACCTCTACAGCTTGTTTATATTTCACAGTCAAGCTCTATATCTACTGATGAATAACTTCCTCTGCCCTTAGCGCCCAGCAACATAGCACACTATCATTTCTGTGAGTTGCAGTTTAGGTACTTCGTATCAATGGAACTATGCATTTGACTTTTTGTGCCTGACTTATATCACATAACATGGAGTCTAGCATGTGCATCCATGTAATTAAATGTAGCAGGTTATCTCTACATTTCTTAAGGCTGAATTCTATTGTGTTCTGTTCTGTTCTGTCCTGGTATTCTATGTTCTATTATATGAACTATACTTTTTAATCAGTTCATTAATGGACTTTTAGGTTGTTTCTGTATTTTGGTTATTGTGACTAATGTAGTAATATGGGAAGTTAAGAAATCTCTTCCAGATAAATGGATAAATAATTAGGATTGAAGGATATCATGGTATGATTATTAATTTGTTTAGTCCCCACAGTTTGCTCTTTTCCATAGTAGCTGCACCATTTTATATCCCTAAGAATGATACACTGTTATGGGATAATGCTCTTATACACTGGTTTAACAAAATGCTGATTCTCCAGTAGCCAGGAAGGAAGTATAGGTAGGACCAGCAGAGGAGGAGAATGCTGGGAAAAGGAACAGCAGAGCTAAGAGTCATCAGCCAGACACAAAGGAAGCAAGATGTGAAGGCAGAACTGAGAAAAGGTAACAAGCCATGTGGCTAAACATATATAACAATTATGGGTTAAACTAAGTGTAAGAGCTAGTCAGTAATAAGCCTGAGCTAATAACCAAGCAGTTATAATTAATATAATATTCTGAGTGGTTATTTTATAAGCAGCTGTGGGACTGAAGGAGAGAGAGATTTGTCCTGACCACAGGCCAGGCAGGACCCAGAAAAACTTGCAGCTACAGTACACAGACAGGAAATTTCTCCACTTATTTACTGGTACTTTTTATCTTTTATTTTATAAGAATACCAGATTAATAAAATCCATTAATAATATTTATAATCTTGGAGGAAATAATTAATATTATCTGGTGTCTTCTAGATGAAATCCTGTCATTAGAATACAGATTTAATGAATGAAAGTTAGTTAATTGACATAGCTATCTCAAATGCTTCTTCCAGTAACAATATTCATAGTTTCTTCTGTACTTTGGAGTCTAGAGTTATGCCTGTAAAACTTATTTGAAATTTTGGAACCAATTAGATAGAAAGGGGCTTATAGACTTGTAGATTGGCAAGTAGGCAAATACTAATTTGTAATCATAGAGATGATTAGCAGATTCTTCATTTAGTGACCAGGATTTGCCATCTATGTTATTTTTGTTGCTATGACAATACACTTGATGGGAACAACATTAAGGGGGTTTAATAGTCAGGGATCTTAAAGTAACAGGATTGATAAAGTAAAGATGAATAAGTTGGATCTGATCCCACTGAAGGAATGCTTCAGAAGCAATGTGGAATAACTAGCCAGAGAGAATGCAGACAAGCAGCTAAAAAGCCAAAGTTTCCTATTTTCATGTCCTCTTAGGAGCACCAATACCAGAAGTTGTGAGTTGTGGGTCTGACTTAGGGCAGCTTTTTTTTTTTTTTTTTTACTCTGAAATGATCCAATCAAGAAAATCTTTCCCAGGTATTTCCAGAAGTAGTCACATTGACAACTGAGATTAGCATAGAAGGAAGAAGGATTTACTCTGGCTCACAGTTTCAGGGAATGAACTCCATCGTGTTGTGAACATGAAATCTGAGTTGGGTACTTGTTTGGAGGAACTTGATGCTTCCTCTTATTATGTTTTGACCAATCCAGTAGTACAGATAGGTCAAGAAGCAAGGCTGAGCTATGACACTCAAAGCCATCCCTACAGTATTCTCTGTCTCTTTGCTTGATCATACATACCAAAAAGATTTCACAACCTTCCCAAGCAGAGATAACAGCTTCAAACATTCAAATGCAGAATCTGAAAATGGCTATTCCACAATGAAAGTCATGATGCCCTCTAACATAAAATTTAAGTATCTACCACCCATGTTTCAGTTAGCGCAATTGTAATGGTTAGCTGCTGATACACAGTAAACTTCGTTCATTGTTAGTAGCTAAATTAAGCATCATTTATGAAGCATGCTTTTCTGTAGAATGTCAATTCCTTTGAGTCTTCATTATGCCTACATGTGAATCAGCTTACAGATAAGGTTAAGTTTGATTATGTGCCTTCATCAATTCCAACTACCATTGTTCCATGTGGTCCTCCATCAATCCAGTAAGATCTTCTGGCATTGTTTACCTGGCATTAGACTTGATTCCAAGAAAACAGGAAAGTACACACAAGAGCTTAGGCATTCTGATATTTCAGCTTGGAATAGACCTATACTCACCCAGTCAAGTGATGAGCCTCAACACAATTTAAATGTAGTAGGGAACTAGATCCCAGTTAGCAATGGGAGAAATGAAAGGCTCTTATGACAGATATCATGGGTCCAGGGAAACAAAAAAGTTTTGTTTGTATTTCATAATTGATCTTCTACACAACATTTATTTTATTTCATGCCTAAAATTCCATTTTAATATTGTATCCTAGAATCTTTTACCTCAATTTCCCACACCTCTATCCAATACAACTTATGTTATAAGTTTTTGTTCATGATAATTTTCAATTGTGATCTGTCCTGTATTACATACTTTAATCTGATTCTTAAATCTGAAAACCTAAGTAAAATTATTCTCTGGTGTTATGTAATGTTTTCTGTTGTCCTTATTCCCATTGTCTAAATCTATATCTTGTCACTTCTAAAATCATATGGACAACAAATAATTGAAAATTGTACCTTGTGACTAAAGCTGAGATATAGAACACAAAAAGAAAAAAATTAATGATGCCATGATGAAAAAAAAAAAAACCAAGAACAAAATAAAATGTAGTAAGAGCTGCATTACTAAGTCTCTATGAGGAGCATAAATCAGGAGACAGCTGGGCTGGTGTCACTGACAACCAAAATTTCCACAATGAAATGCAAGAATGAGATGAAGCCTTGTGCTTTGAGTTCATTAGTAACTCTCAAACCAAGGGTGAGATGAATGAATGATGCATCCTCACTTGGAAGAAATAGTCAATTTAATCTCTGTGAACTTCATCCAAGCAAGGATGAAATTTAATGGAGTCTACTTTTTTTTTTTTGTCCAAGCCCTAAAGAATAAAAGTTATCAGATATTGAGTATTAGGCATGCATATTATACAGCAGCTGTCAATTCTGATACAGAAAGGTGGAGTACAGGGAGCTGTGAGAAGCAGCTATTCTATATTTATGGATGATTTGGGAGTCTGAACAATCCTCATCTAATTATAATTTCATCATGGACTCACTTCATCAGAAATGTGTGCCCTGAAATATGTCTGCTTAATGGATTTATAGTGGTGAGCCAGAAAGCTGTTTTCAGATGGACCAGAGAACTACTGAGGCAAGATTCAGGAATACAGGTGAATATTAAGTCATTTATTATTTTATTATAATTTACAACCAATTTAGAGATGAGGTTTTCTACATGGGAGTATTTCAGTACTTTTATAAACAGTGATGACTAGAGGACTTGATGCCAAGGTCAGAACAATGAAAATAGAATGTAGAGATTTACTCATGAATCAGAATGGTTAGAATAATGTAACCAGGCTGGAGTCAGAGAAATTGAAGTCAAGAGAGAGAGAATGGAGGAGAAAATCAAGTTAAAGGAGAGAGATAAAGAAAAGCGGTAAAGTGTGTTTCTTAGATCCACTATGTGGAAAGCAGAATTTTCTTAATCCCAAAGTTTTCATGAAGGTCACTAAGGGTCAGAACAGTCATCTAGCCTACCAGAATTCTTGAAATTTAGTGAAGACATATACAATGTTTTTCAAATTACAGATCATAAATGATTCATATTAGTCACAACAAATAATGTTGTTAAATGTACCATGATACAGTTAAATCAAGAGAAAGTAAAATTTACTTGGTAGACAACAGATCATACTTATAAAATTATTTAGATTTGTTTACAATTTGGCAAATTTGATATACTCATAGGTATAAAGTTCTCCTAAGTTATGAATAGTTTTTCAAACATTTCCATTCATTTTTTCACTTACACTAACTAGTTACAAAATGCTCAGGATTTGAATAGAAATTCCTCTTTTTTCACCCCTGTTACCACAACTTTGTTTACTCAAGACTAGGACAACAGTACTCACTTTCTAGCCCTATTGTATACATGCCTTAGAATTTTTGGTTCAGATACTGTTATTAGTCTAACACACATAGCATTTCAAAAACTTTGGACACAATAACTCAAGTCAAACCTATTTCCAAACTCAGTGTGTAGTAGGAATTTTAAAAGGTACTTGGTTAATAAAAACTCAACCCGAGGCCAGTTATTGGGGTGAATGCTGGAAGATCAGAGAAGCAGAATAAGCCACAGCTATCTCACCTTGCTAGTTCCTCAGGTGATCTTGTTTCCTCAGGCTGGAAGCTTCTGAGTCCTCCTCCACATGAATCTCAGCTGAACTGTGTTGCTCCAAAGCTTAAACTAACTACATGCTTTTTCCTCTTAGTTCCTGGCCCTCATGCCTTATATACCTTTCCTTTTCTGCCTCCACTCCCTGGGGTTAAAGGTTGGGTTTCTGGGATTAAAGGCATGGGTCACCATGCTTAGCTGTTTCTAAAGTGGCCTTGAACACACAGAGATCTACCTGGCTCTGCCTTCCAAGTGCTGTGATTAAAGGCGTGTGCTACCACCGCCCAACTTCTGTTAGGGCTTACTCTTCCTATTTTCTAGCCACCATTTTTGGCTTTGTTCTAGTGGCTGTCTGTTCTCTGACCCCAGATATGTTTATTTTAGGGAACACACAATATTTCAGGGAACACAATACCCACCACATCAGTGAAGACAAGTATTAGCATAAATAAACAAGACATAAATAAAATAATACTATTGGAAGAAAGAGCAAACTACTCAGCAGGCCACAGAAATATACTATTAAAAACGCCAGCCTTGACATAATTTAAATTTTTTGCATTCAAATCTCTATGTATAAATGCATTAACAGATTATAACCACTTTTCAGAATTGTAATTTACTGCACTGTTTGGTTAAGCAGTATGTGAAACTGATAACCTTAAAAGAAAATGATTTTCTTGCCTTTTATGAAATAACAGGTGTCAGTATCTGACTGAAATATGTATAAGGAGGGAGAAAATGTCTGTAACAGAGGTTCTGAACAGGCTTTGATCTAAGACATTTATTATTACCACCTGTAAATTAATACACATTTTTTCTTTTCCTTTGGAAGAAGTTGACTAATAAAACCTGCTGCAAAGGAACACCTTTTGTTTCCTTGTTGACTAATTACTGAGGTTGTGTTAGAGAAGAACCTGTTATTTTCAGGTTCATAAGATCCTGGCTAAAGTTTTTCAGCTCATGGTGAGAAAACACTGTGTTCTCTGCCTTTTAAAATGGGAGTTCTTTGATCAAAATTATGTAACTGTGTGTTCATGTCTATAAATTAAAGAAGATGCACAAACTAGAAAACACAGTATCCTGAAGACTGTGGCAGAAGGATCATGATGAGTTCAAGGCCAGCATGTGCTATAGAGCAAGATCCTGTCTTTATACAAAAAAAAAAAAAAAAATCCAGTGATAAATTACCTTTTAAAAAAGTGAAATCAGTAAGAATTCTTTTAATTTGGCTAAAAATTTTAGCTAATTAATTTGATAAGAAACATACACTGTCATATTACTGAACATATCACAATAATGATTATTTAGAGTATTGTCTCAAAACAATTAATCATATAGTCAAATGAAATGAGACATTTGGTATTATATTTCAAAAAATTTGTATGATTCATCTGCAATAAGAAATAATTTAGGCTTAGGCACTGCATGTATAATTCCACCCCATCTAACAGTGAGATGTCTCTAGCAATTCCCCATCTCAGCAATGAACATTGATCCAGAGCCAAAAGATTTCCTTCCCCTAAGTCCCATTGTAAAGGCAAAGGCTTACATCTCTTGCTTGTCTATTAAATGTCACACTCCATAAAGTGTCTTCTCTAGTGTTGTGGGGCATAGTAGATTAGAAGTAGGAAATGAGATGAGGAATGGTGTAAACTGCAAGATATGTAATTGCAGACATTGACAAACAGGTATAGATATGACTAATCTATATATGAATTCACTATCCTGAAACATTAACAACAATCATTTTTTATTTCATAGATCTTATTTTAGGCTGGATATCATCAGCTAAGTGATTTGCATGGATTAGTTTTTCTCTCATTTTCTCATCTAACTTCTAAGATGTATGTGTGTGTGTGTGTTAAAATTATTTTCCTTTTATAGATGAGAACATCAAGGCTCAGAAATATAAAATACTTTATCCAATGTTACAGTCTTTGAAAGCTACAGAGGTAGACCAGGAATCCCAACACTGGGTCAAGGAAGGCTCTCAGAAACATATGGATGGTTGTTTACACTAGTGATTATAATCATAGTTATAATTTTCTATGCAGTGAAAGATGCACACATCCCTACAAAGTTAGTTCTATTAAAAAACAGAAATAGTCCAGAGCCAGAGAGATTCCCATCAGCAGGAAGGGCACATTATGCTCTTTTAGAGGACTAATGTTCATTTCCCAGCACCCATGTGGCATCTCTCAACCATGTGAGACTCTATCTCTAGAGGTTCTGAAGCCTTCTTACCTTCTTCTGGCCCCCACAGAAACTGCATGTGTTTGGTGTATATACATATAAGCAGGCAAAATTCTTATACACAAAATAAAATAAAATTGTCCATAAGGTTACAAGATTCAATTATCTGGAAGTGTGTGTGTGTGTGTGTGTGTGTGTGTGTGTGTGTGTGTGTGTGGTGTGTACTAATTTCCTAATTTCCTAATTAGTGAAGTGCAGCTTTTGTTCTTCAATCTCCTCCTAATTTTTACTTTTTATTCAAATTCTACTTATTTTGATTAACATTTCAACAAAATGTACTTATAGTGCCCAGTGGTTTCATTTTCCCCCCAGGAGTTAAAAATTCTTTAAATTTTGTTTTTCAGGAGCATGATTGCAGCTCTCTCTGGATTTTTAATAAATTCTGAATTGATGCTCTGGTTTAGCCTATAAAATGCTGAATCAATGACTAAGAGTAATTGACACTTGGGAAATTTTAAAATAATTATACAGCACCGGGTGGTGATGGTGCACACCTTTAATCCCAGCACTTGAGAGACAGAGACATGCAGATACTGTGAGTTCGAGGCCAGCCTGGGCTACAGAGTGAGTTCCAGGAAAGGCACAAAGCTACACAGAGAAACCCTGTCTGAAAAAACCAATAATTATAATAATAATAATAATAATAATAATAATAATAATAATAAGGCATCTCTGCTATATCCTATATGCTAGTTCCAACTTACTACTGGCTTTTAAATGAAAATATACAGCATTTTTTTCTTCTCTGCTATGTTCAAGCACTGGTTATATTAAGGCATGGCTATGTTTATTTCATTTGCCCATCACTAAATCTTTCTGAAGCAAGCTTCACCTCACTGATCAAAACATGTAGGTTGGTATACTTGATCCAAGTGACTGCCAAAGAGACACTTGAATGTAAACACATGACACATCTTGTGGGAGGTGATGGCCTTCATAATGTTGAACAGGTATGCATCTGTTTAATATGCATCTGTTGTAAAATCAGAATAAACTGTTCACACAGAAGCAAAACAAAGTTTACCACACACAACTTGGACAAGAAAATAGGCATACATTCTTGTTTCAACTGCCACCTTTGAAGAATTATACTTTTGGAAATTTTTAAAAAGGCATTCAGGATCTCATTCTCTAAATATTTCATTATTAATGGAAATGTCTTTGTAAATAAATTATTTTAGTAATTGTCTACAGGGAAGAATACAAGTCTCTGTGTAGAAAAAGGAAATATTTAGAAGCTCTGTAAAGGTTAAACCATGTAAAGAAATTGTCTTGTCCAGTAGTCTTCAATCCATGTTAAATATGTCTGAAAATCAAATAAAATCTACTCTAAAACATATGTCTAACCCCAATTTATATCCAAGTTCCCAGAAGAAGCTGTTTTCTTTCCTGTACCTGTTGTTGTTTATATTTTCATTTCAAGACACCTATATCCCCACTGTTCCCCATTATTAACAAGTCATAATTTGTTACAATGGAGGACTTAAATAATAAACTAGGTAAAGTCTGTTCTTCATTTAGATTGTTTTCAGTTGTCTTCTTTTTTTTTTCTTTTTCTAGTATGACATGCTATATGTCACGTTCTACTCAGTGAACATGTTTCTATAGACTATCCTTGGCTAAGATGGCTTCTCCAAATTTTTTTGTGATGGCTTAGCAAGATTGGAGAACGCTAGTCAGTTGCTACATAGATTACCCCCTTTATTTGGATTTGTCTGAATCTTTTCTCATAAATATATTAAGGTTAGAAATTCAGGATGATTACCACACAGACAAGTATTGTTCTAGTCAGTAACTCCCTGAAACTGACTGGATATGCCAAGCTCCTCCTTTCCAAAGCATGTATAAGCAGTAAGGACTGCTGAAAGACAGTCGTGGATGAGCTGAACTTTTTAGAGTGGTGGTTCTCAACATTCCTACTGCTGCAACCCTTAACACAGTTCCTCATGTTATAGTGACACCCAACAATAAAATTACTTTATTGCTACTTCATAACTGGAATTTCTAATTAATAATATAAACATCTGATATGCAGGTTATGTAATATATGACCCCCAAAGAGCCTGTGACCCATAGGTTAAGAACTGCTGGTTTAGAAGCAGCTCAGACCATCTCAGTTGTCTGGAAGAAGCAGAGATCAGCCCAGATGCCTGGAAGAGGATCAAACCAACTACAGTATCAGGAAAGGACACTCTCCAACCTGTTGAGCCATCTGCAGGATATGCAGTGTACTCCAGGTTTCCAGTGGTTTTGTACTGTCACCCATGGTGTGATGGGCTTTGGTGATACGGGTGTCTTGGAGTAATTTCTGCTCCTGTAAGTAACCCTCACTAAGATTTCTGTAAAATAACAATAAAAATTCACTAGTCTATCATGGTGGACTCTAGCAGTATCTGTACTTTGGACACTCGTAGATGTTTAACCATGTATCCCCAGGCATAGAATCTATCACACAACAGCATCCTTGAAGATAATTTAGAAAAATTCTGATTTGAAGCCCTGTTCATTCTTCACATTTATTTAATATTCTATTTATAATTATACAGACTCCTGCATCTTGCCTAATACTTCTGGGTACTCTCTAACACTATAGTTAAATCATTCCAGCTTTGATAATTGAAGACGTTTTAGTTGGATCCTGTATCTCAATTTTATAAACCTATAATATTTTTTATTACAAGGCTCATTGTGTATATTCTCTATTTTGGTCTTAAACTTAAGTATTGCTACTTCTCCAAGCTGCCCTGGTTCTTTTCACTGTAGAACAGTATTAGAAACAGCACCAGGTCATTATATATGCTATTTTGACACTACCAACTAACAGATTATCATGTGGCTCATTCTAGTTCTCCTCTGATGCTTACCTAAAAATTGCCAGCTGCAATAGAGAAAAACATGGCTTCCTTTACCCACCATCTACTTACTCAGTGCCAGAATATATGCATAATGGATTCAAAATGACTAACCTGTTTTCCTATGGAAGAAAATTTGCCTGCTAGACAACAACTTTCACAAATACTCCCTAATGTTTTCAGCCTCTTCCTGTCCATGTAAATTCCTTTGTGGATTTTATGAATACCTTTGAAATGTGGCTAAGATTCTTGGTTGCAGACTGCATTCTATCCTAAAACCTTCCTAAATTAGAGTCAGTGAAAATTTATATGCCAAGGATCATTACTTGAGCAATAAGTTTATGCTGTTTTTCTGACAAATATTCATCATTAAAAATGGAAACCACTTCTTGTATTTGTTCTAAGAGTGAGCCTGGGTAGAATGTTTTTTAAAGGTTGTAATGAGAGCCTTGTGTCACACAGGACTTGAAAGCACTAGACATTTCTATCAATACCAGGTTCTGCTTGTCTAACTTCAGGTTTCTGGGATTTAGGTGTAAGAGAGTAAGGGAAACAACTTGTGAAGCTCTTTGTGCAGACTAAACATCTTCATACCAGGCAGCAAATATCTGCTCTAGAAATATTAGATGAGTTAAATGGACTATTAAAGGGAAAGACAATTAAGATATTTTGAGTCAGGTAATCATAGGGAATATTTCAGTAACCTAGGACTCTACTTGGCTTGGCTAATGTATGCCTTTCTCTAATAACATCTTTAGCAGTCTAGCTCCTTTAGCCGCACATGTTATGCAACACACCTCTCTACCAGAAATCCTTTTAGCAACCACAGACCCCACACTTTCTGTGGGATAAACTTAGATACCTCTATGAAAAACAGGATCAATTTATCATTTCCTTAGTGATCACCAAACACAGTCAAATATATTCTAAATACACTCTGGTTCAAGTGTAGCAGGGTCAATCCAGTATAAACTGGCTTGGGAATCATGCTAAATAAGGCAAAAATAAGTACCCACGTAAATGTTTAGGGTGAATTCCCTATTCACCATATTATGCCTGTGTGTATTTGTTTGTGTTATACGATTAAAACAAGATGTATTTTGAGGAGAAACTCATGCAATGAGAAAAGGCTTACCTGATTCAATTGCAAAACAAAGAACCACCATAATAGTAATGCCTATATAACCAAACTCCTCTTTCTTGAACCTCACCAAAGGAAGCCCCTAACAATAGTCAGGGCCCTTGACTGCCCTTACTTGTGTGGCCACCTGCTCCTTTGTGTGTATTTTGATCTTTTCTATGGTTTGCTTTAAATAATATTTCCTTAGAGCTGGAGATGGTTTGGGGGCTAAGTGTACTTTCTGCTCTTATAGGCAATCCAGCTTCACAAGTATGTGTCCCTAGCACACATACTTCCAAGGAAAACACCTATACATATAAGAAATAAAAAAGTAAATTTTCTTGCTACCTCGTAATGTGAGTGGGTTTTGACTCTAATTCCTTGAACAAGAGACAAAGTACCCAGGAACTCTGGATGCAGACATAAGGATTGGTAACAATAAGAGTAAGTAGGTAGTTAACCAATGCTACTTATTATCCCTTATTAATAAGACTCACAGAGAAAAAGAGGGGGTAGGCCAAGAAATCAGAAGAGAAAGAAGAGAGAAAACAAGCAAGCTGCCTCTTTGTTCTGCTTTGTGGCTTTTATGATTCCTAGCTTAGGCATGAACTAGGTTGCTTCCCCACAGAATCATTTGGGGTTGTATAACAGTCATGCTGTCGTCTGCACTGAGAGCCATGAAATGAGAGCCTCTGATGGTAGTTGTAGGACTGAGGAAATAGCTTTACTAGTATATTAACCACCACCCCAACAACCCCAGCCATCAAGAGATTTCTACATTGTCATAGCAAATTCATGCTGCTCTACCAAATACATTGTGGATTAGTGACTTAAGTAATGAAGGTCTCACTGCCTTGGTCAGCAGTGGGAAGTCAAGAATCCTGGAGTCTATTTAGTACACCTTCTCATTCTGTTAATCTCTTAATATCTATTTCTTTACATCTGTATATCTGTCTGTCTCTACATCTATGAAAGAGGGAAAGAATAAAAGAGGAAAAATAGAGAGACAGAGACACAGAGAGACAGAGACACAGAGAGACAGATATAGAAATAGGGATAGAGAGACACATAGAGAGAAACAGAGAGACAGACAGAATGGGAGATCATGTTTTTTTGATGGGAGGACTAATCTCCAAGTGCCATCACACTGGGGGCTGGATTTCAATGGATGCATTTTAAGAGAACCCAGCCATCCAGCTCACAGAAGATCTGCAATCAAGTATGAGAATCACTAATCAGACAACCCAAACATCTCTACCCTAAACTCCCCCAGATTTCTCTGACTCAGGAGTTTGAGGAAGACTCCGGAATTATGACTAGAGAGGATGGTGTGGCTTAATGTTCGCATGAGTCACCAAGGATACTGCAGCTGTGATGAGTAATTTTCTGGGCATTTCCCAACCCAGTTCTCCACACTGTTTCACTTGATTAGCTCCACACAGTCAAGGTAAGGGCAACTTTAAGTGTCTGTCTCCCTCAAAGCCCCCAGATAATGTCTGACTCTCTTCTTTGTCAACACTTCCTACTCCAGATGGTGGCTGCCCCTGATTCTTAAGGTTTGTGCCAATAATTATTGTTACATAATTGCATTTACTTCTGAGTATTTCAACCTCCTCATGGAGGGTAAGAGGAAGACATGCTTTTAAAAGTATTTTCTTTCTTTCTTTTTTTTCCTTCCGTTCAGCATCTTCAAGTAAAGGATTTTTCATTGCTATTGTCATGTGACAAGATCTTACTATTCATCATTAGCTGGCCTTGACCTCTATGGATGAGCTGACCACTTACTATTAGAGATTTACCTGCCTCTGCCTTTATAGTGCTATGATTAAGGGTAAGAACAACTATGCACAATCAAATAACATTTTAATATGAGATGTTAAAAGGTATTGTGGAAGAAAACTAAAGAGTTTCTAGAAAACAGCTGACATTCTCTTTAACATATGTAACACATATATACCTGACAAAGATAATACAACAACCTTTGAAATTATACATTGATTTAAATTGTCTACATGAATTTTATGAGAAACATTTTCTGGGTGTGATAAGAGATGATTAGATGTATTTTGTTAAATGTTCTAGTTTTGTTCCACTGCAGGAACTAAGTCATAATTTAGTAAACCCATAGAAAATATATTCTTCTTGCTTCTTAGACAATGCAGTTGAAAGCTACATGAAGCTCATTATACAAGTAAGGCCCCATCAAAATCTACTTCATGAGGTCTATATTCACTTACAGTTTGGCTAACAAATATTCAAAACCACATTCTCAATAACTTCTCTGTATATCAGCCATGTCCAACCTGCAGGCTGTGAACTGCATGTATCCCATGATATCCATGAATGCAAACAACAGATGATAAAGTCATATTGCAACATCAGAAGTTTGGGTAACCTCAATCCACATCATCTATTCCTACATTATTCTTACAAGAATTATGGGGAAAACAGTACTCAGACAAATTAAAAATATTTGTTTGCATCACAGTTCACAACATCCTGAGACTATTGTGCTATAAACACCCCTGTGAGTTCATATGTGCATTTCTTTTCTGTGTCTGGAAAACAATTTCCTTGTAGTAACTCACCACTTCTGACTCTTACAAATCATTCCATGTCCTCTTCCATAGTGATTCCTAATCCTTGGGAGGAGTGGTAGTGATACATGTCTTCTCTCATTTGTGGGTGTTAGCTTTAAATCTCAGACACCATTAATATTTTATAAAATCAAGGACTGTGGCGTCAGGGTGTTCTATGCACTGGCCTTCCCAGCTTCCCTGGTCCTTGTCTACAATATGCTAAAAAACACCCCCCAAACCCTCTCAAGTTAGAAGAACTAAAATATCTCTATTTGTAGCTATCAGCTAAAACTATTCATCTAAGCACAGTAAACCAACTCCCAAAGTTTATATTTCCAGAGTTCTTTCTCTGCAAAGGAAAATAGTCCTATGGCTCAAGCACCATTACTCCATATGATTTTGCTGAAGAGCCCTCATCCTTACCTTGGGATGTAGACAAATTTCTAAACGGTCTTACTAAATAAAAATCATGGAGCCAGATATAAGGGTGAAAACCTGAGAAATCAGTGAAATAAGGAAAGCCACAGCTAACCTTTCCTCACCAAGTTCATAGCTTCCAAAAGAGTGAGTTACTTAGAGTCTACCCTTGCTGTTCTGCCATCTGATTTGCTCTCTCTGTCTGGCTACATCATTTCCTCTTCCTGACCAGCTCTGTCACTTCCTGTCTCTTTGTACAGACCTCCAGACTTCCATGGTTAAAAAGTGTTTGTAATTTAAGGCATGTGCCACCACACCTGGCTCTGTTCCCAGTGTGGTCTTGAACTCACAGAGATCTAGACAGATCCCTTCCTCCCAAGTGATAGGATTAAAGGTGTGTGCTATCATTGCCTGACTTTTGTGTTTACCTATAATGGTTGGCTTTTGCCTCTGATTTCCATGCAAGCTTCATTTATTAAAACTCAAATAAAATATCATCACAATGTATGTATTATTTATTTCTGCTAACTCTAGCTCTAGCTAGGCTTGGACCACGGGAACAGACAGAGTTTGTATGACACTCATATAAACTGCAATATCCCAATGAATCCCCAATGCTGGTAAAGCCGGATGGAAGACCTGTCTGAACATACATCCCAAGGCATATGTTATATTGTTATTGCTGGAGACTGACAGCTAAATAACTTCTCCGTCCATGCACCATTTCCCAAAATGTCGTCTGGTCTCAGTTTCATGGCTAAATTCCTTCTACACAGTGATGATAGTTGGATTTTTCTTTGCTCCTCTGGCATTTGTTACCTTCTAAATGGCAGCCAGGTTTTTGTTTTACAAAGATTTCTATCAATTGTGAAATTTCTCTCAGTTCTGTCATGTCATGGAAGATCAGTCTTCCTAAAATTTCACTCATCTGCAGTATCTATCCGTATTTCTTTAATGTCTTGCATCATGGACTTGAGAGATGGCACAGAGGGTGTAAATGCTTGCCACCAAACTTGATGACCTGAATTTAACACTCCAGACTCTCATGGTAGAATGAAACAACTGACTCCTGAAAGTTTCCCTCTAGCTTCTACATATGTATCTAGGCACATGCATCTCTTCAGTGTAAATGAATAAATACAAGTTATCTTAAAAACCCTCAAAATATTGCATCGTTTTATGTCCTTTGGAGTCTGATGCTCAATTCTAGCATATATTCCCATTCTTATCTCGGAACAAAGAATCCTAAGACTCATTTTATTTCAAATTCTAGGTACTTATTCCATCAGAGGGTTATCTCCTTCCTGCTTCTGAAGAGTCTGTATGGCAGTCCTTTACTCCCCTCATCAACAAATAGCCTATTTCACATATGTGTGAATAGGAAGGTAGAAAGGAATAGGGAGGGAGGAAGGGAGAAGGAAGGTGAAGAAAAAAGATATGTAGATAGGCAGAGCAGTCTCTTAAACAGAAATGGGGCTGAGGAGAGGGCTCAGTTGCTAAAGTGACAGCCACCAAAGCATGAAGACTTGAATGTGCTCCCCAGAATCCACATAGGAGAATAGGGTATGGTGATGCATCCAATCTCAGCACTGGAAAAAGAGAGATAGTGAGAATACTGGGGTTCATTGGCCAGTTAGCCTTGTTGAATTAGTGAGTCCCAGGCCAAGGAAAGACTGTCTCAAAAAAGAAAAAAATATGAACAGCTGCTGAGATAGATGCTTATGATTGACTCTGTTCTCCATAAGTACATACATGATAGACACACACACATACATGCACACACACACACACACACACACACACACACACACACACACACACACACACACACACACACACACACACACACACAACACCACACATATACACGCACCCTGGGCTGCCATTTCCTCCCAGGCAGTGTAACTTGATGAACTAAGCTTGAGAGAGAGATGGTCAGAGTTCTTACGAGCCTGATAACCCTAGTTTAATCCCCAGAACTCAAAGAGGAAGGGAAGAAATGACTCTTCTTTGACTTTTACTCCAACATTGCAGAACAGTGTATCAGTATTCACATAAATACATCACACTCACATGGAATAATCCTAAATAGAGTCAAGGAAAAATAAAATAAGCTTGCAACTGAGAAGGAAACATCTTGCTGAGATTATTTTCACACTGAATTTTCCAGAAGAAACCACAGTTAAGTGCAAAACCTCTGAGCTGACTATGATGTGTTTGCCCCAAGGCTGAGCTGTGGCAGGGCCAGGAAATGAAAGGCAGAGCCAGCTCCTTTCAGTTCTGGTCACAGTAGCTCTCCAAGAGAGCTAGAAGGATTCTGCAGCCCTGGGGCCAAATTGCCTCAGGATGAAAGAGTCCTGCTTGGCCTACAGGGGAGATCAGCTGTTTTCAACCTCTTTGCAGGAATTCATGAAGACTGTGGATTCTTTCCACTTAATCTAAAGGCAAAAGAAGCTCTGGTAGTTGAAAAGCATTCATATTTGTTCCCCATCAGCCCTAGAGTGATATTTTACTAAATCTTTCTTGAGGAGTTTTCAAAATCCACTGTCTTACTTCTCCTGACTCAGTTCCCCTGCTTAAAGCTCCTGCTAGCTCCCTAAGCTTCCCTTCTTAAACAGGGATTCTTTGTCTCTAATTCCTATTCACTCTAGAATAAAATCACAGGGAAATGAAATATATCTCACTGGGACCATCTTCATACATGGATTAGTCTGTATTTTAGAGTTGTGTTTTCAAAAACTCAATTTTTAAAAAGTAGTACTTTAGAAAAAAAAAAAGCAAACGAAAAGAATTTCCTGAACTGCTCAAATGATACTTCCCATTTTCCAGGCTACATATCACTACCATAAGATTGGGAAGGCCTGTCTCTCCATTACCATGAGACTCTGTATTGCGAGAAAAATAAAAATAAAAAAGAAAGGAAGGAAGGAAGGAAGGAAGGAAGAAAGAAAGGAAGGAAGGAAGGAAGAGATCAATCTCTTTAATTTTTACATAATATTTTTATTGATTATTTGTGAATGCCACTTCATGTACTCAGGTCACACTCACTTCCCAGTCCTCAAAGGCTTGCTGCCTGAACCTTGCACTCCCCCCCGCCCACCCCAAATGTGTGTCCATATACCCTTTGGAACATGATCCAACTTCTGGTGGCCAGCCCCTTAAAGAAAACTGAGTCCTTCCCCACAAGCTTTTCAGACCTCAAAATGAGACATGCGGAAGGAGGAAAGTTGCAGCTTTGTGAGATCCCATGCCTGGAAACAAAACCTCAGATCAAGGACTGCAGGGCCAGACTGTTGGTCCGGAAAGACTGTTGGCCCGGAAGGTACATGTCAGCAATGCTAGTCATAGCATTTGTCCACTCTGTGCTGGAGCATCACTGTGCTCCAGCTGACCACCTGTGGACCACAGGAACAAACTATCAATATGACCACCAGCAGCAGAAGCATGTGTCACATTCTCAGCTTAATAGGGTTAAGAGCTTTCAACATTACCTTATTTGATGTCATTTTTTTAAACTTTTTTTTCTCATTTTATAGAGTCATTACACTGGAGCTCAAATAATTTCAATCATCTAACAATAGGTATTCTTGCATCAACATCATCCACAAAATGCGTACTTTTGTAGAGGAACAGGGTCACATGTAGCCTAAGATTACTCTGAATTTACAGTTTATTGTAGGTTAACCTTGAACTATTGAGCCGCCTACCCTTACTATCCAAGTGCTAGGGTTACCATCATATAACATTATAGTTCTCCTATTCTATCTGCTTTAAGCAATTATTTATTGAATGTTACATGTCAGAAAGTGTTCTAGGTATTTAGTAAATAGAAGAAAACTGAAAAGTCATTGCTCTATTATGTATTTGTAAGTCTCTATGAAGAAATATAGAATATAAGTTTATAAAATATATACTATATGCTATATGTGGAAGGGAGAAATAAACATGTAGAATGAAAGGGGAGCAAGGAAGAGATGGGAAATTTGTGACGGATACCAACATCACAAATAGACTGTCTCGCACAGTCCTCATGAGACAAATAGTGGGAGGAAGCTGTTCAAGCACTTTCCTAAGCAAGGAATTCTAGTTTGCTTTCTACTGTGATAAACACTGCCAAAACCAACTTAGATAGCAAAAAGTACATTTGGCTCACAGGTGTTATAATCCATTATAAATGGAAGTCAACATAGGGACTCAAAGCCAGAACTTGGAGTCAGGAACCAAAGCAGAGACCAAGGAGGAATGCTTGTTTACTGGCTTGCTTTCCCTGGCTTACTCAGCTACTTATACCACCAAGGCATACCTGCTCCAGAGTAGCACTGCCCATCATATGGTGGACCCTGCCATATTAATCAGTAATCAAGAAAATCAGGACATGCTGCAGATGGATCTGATAGAGGCAGTTCTTATCCAAGGTTCCTGCTTCATGGAACCTGCCTCTAGACCTGGGTGCAGTTGACAAAGATAGGAATCCAGGTATTCTAGAGTCTTCTACTTCAGGAATCATTTCATTGTCCTAGAATTATAGACATACAACTGGACCATATAGTAATCTGAAACCCTACTTTCCCCAGCATCTTAGCTGAGTTTGAAAGCCAGCTCTTTCTTCTCTCCTAAGACCTCACTGCTTCCATTGTCTTGTAGGACCCACTCCACTTGTTAAACCATGCACTCATTTCATTTCTGTTTATACTTTCTTTCTGTAATGTTTGAAAATACATTCACCAGGCAGGAGTTGCTGCCCAGGTTATCTAAGCATATCTCTAGGACTCACATTTTCTGACATACAGTATATGTTCAATAAACACTGTTGAGTAAGTAATTCTCAGATAATAGGCTGGCCATATCAAATACTAGCCCTGTGCATGGGTGAGCTCTCTAACTCAAAACACATGCTATTTCATTAATGACCCCTTTTCAAAAGCCATCCTAAAACTACATCAAGGAGTAGCCAAGAAGTGGTACGTGCAAGCCAGTAAAAGTACAATCATAATCCTGTCCACGTAAGCCACTTTATCAGGGCCATTGTCTCTTATGTTATTGTATGCATTTTTCAGTCTCTATATTGTGGAACAGAAGCCTCAGTCAAGTTTTAGAAAACTAAAAGCTATCAGAATTAAGAATCAAAGAGCATGTTCTAAGAGCCAACTCTGTGAAGAGCATTGTAACACAATGCCTGAGACTCTTAACAAACACTTAAAAACGTTCAAGACAAGAAGAGTCTCACCCCCACACACCCCATCACCCAACTGATTGAAAAAACAAAAGCCAGCACATTTCTACACACATGTACTCAGTTGTTTGTTTGACCTTCTGTCTTGAGAGTAGTTTTGTTGTTGTTGTTTTATTATTTATTTAATTTTTTACTTTTTATTTTTTTATTTGCATTGCTGTTTTGCCGGATGTATGTCTGTATGAGAGTGTCAGATCTTGGAGTTAGAGACAGTTGTTAGTTGCCATGTGGGTGCTGGGAGTTAAACCCAGGTCCTCTGGAAGAGCAGTCAGCATTCCTAACAGGTGAGCCATCTCTCCAGCACTTGATAGCGTTTTTAAAGTCTCCTTTCCATATGCAATGCAATGGAGTAGATCTAGGTGTATCATTTGCTTCTCCCCAGGTATTCATTTTTCCCAGTTCTTGCAACACTGTGCTTTTCCATTTGTAGCAAGGCTCTGTTGTTTGGGGAGCACTGCCTTCCTTGCCAAATAAAAGAGTGGACTCTGATCTGTTAGAGCAATTTCTAATCACTACCTCCTTTATGGGAGACCACCAGGAACCTGAGAATGAGGAAACATTTAAAAAAAGTAGAACAACAGAAAGTGATACCATCCTTAAATGGAGTTTAAAAATCACTATATCAAACAGTATCTGCTTTGGAAGATTAATTTACAGAGACCATTCACTTCAGGGAGGTTTTTTTTTTTTTTTCCTGATGCCTTAAAGGAGAAAAAATCCTGACAGAGATGATACAACGGGTATGCCCTCTGAGTCCTTTCCACCCTGAAAGCTCTGGGCCTATATTTACATATTCTGATTGAGTATTATTCAGAATTAAAACCAAAATAAATTCAAAATGGCTGGCAAAGACAGGGCCAGAGTTCTACAGAGAGATGCAGCTGAGGTGAGGCAACCTTGGCAGAATGCCTCTCTAAGGGCACATTCATCTAAGGAGAACTGATTTATGTGAGGCTCATGTCTGCCATATTTTACAACTGTAATGGCCAGTAAATAAAAAGAAATTGTTTCTGTCAGCTTACCTCCTCTCTTATCATGAATGGAAGAAGTCCAAGAGCCCAATCTTCTAAAAATTCTATAAAGGTCAAAAGGGACTGAGTTCTGCCTTCTCTGCAGAACAAAGTGATTTTGCATTTTCAGACTGGAAATCCTTATAGACTCAGCACATAGGTTTTTAATAAATTTGAAATACTACTTCAACTGAACTTCACTGTGTAGTTTTCATTTTAAATACAAAGATACTAAACCATTTGATTGAATCATTCCCTGTAACTGGAGGGTAGTAGCAATCAGTTTTCCTATGTGCTTTGGTTTTAATGACACCACAGTATAAGCCTTCACAAAGTATTATCAAAGACAACTTTTATATTAGTAAATATGTGTAGTAGAAATAGCTGTCTTTTTCATTGTAGATACAGACACTTTAAGTATTTATAGAATGGATCTCTCTCTGAAGTTGAATGCTAGCTAACTGTTTGCATCCAATTTCTACTTATTGAACAAAGTATCACTGGACTCCAGTTATGGAGTGATTCCTTTTCACTTACAAAGATAGGCCTGAGAATTAGAAAAGAAGAAGAAGATGAAGATGGTAAATTGTATGATCGCTAAAAGCAGTGCTTACTAATAAATGATGTCTAATCCAACTGATAATTTCTATCTAATTACTTACTGTGTAACCAAAGAAAATCCATTTCTCTTCTCCTAGTATAATTTCCTTGATTTCTAAAGGAGGACAGTTAGTGGTAGTCACATGCCAGAGTCCAGCTCCAGATGAGGACAGGGTCTGAAGATAGGTGGATGCAAGAGCAGGGATGGAGGAATCAGACACGGGACACTTCTTAATTTTGTTTTGGGAGAGATGGAGAGAGAGGAAGCACATCTAGGTATGGCTTGTCCTACTCTGACAACATGTATCTCTCATAGGCTTTATTGATACAGAATTTAGTAAGTAGGGATACATTCATAATGTTCCAAAACATAGATCATATCATTTTTGTTTTTGGACATGTGTTTCACTTCTTTTTGCTCATCTTTTAGTCATCATTAATGAACTATGACAAAACAGAGTTATCATTTCCAATCATTTTCCCTCAGTTTTGACATCATTAATAAACAGAGTTATCATTGTTACTCATTAACCCCATAACCCTGCTTTTGAGAAACTAGAGGCATATGACAGCCTGTGCTCAGACTGGTAGCTTTGGTTGCTTCAGGAACACTAGACCAAAACAAAATGTTCAAGTTACCCTGGGCATTTTGCCATGTCTCAGGCAGTGTTTTACTCTTAGTGGTCAGAGTGCTCAGGAAAAATCCTGAGGTCAAAACTGCTACAGTTATTATTCAAATTCTGGCATCATACAGTCAATGTTCATATTTATATCTTTATAGAATTGGTCTAGATGTCTAATCCTGGCATTCTGTTGTTCCTTGGTCATATGACATTATAGTGGCTCTACATGAACTAACTTCTAAGAGAAGGAGGTCCTAATATCTCATACTTATATCATCTTTCCACTCCATACTTTATGTCTTTGTGTAGGGCAGTTGTATGCCATGTAATTATCTGAGTGTACAGTGGGAAGGGGCTTGTAATCTGAGCTGTGGCCAACTCCTCTAGCCCACCAGATCTTGTTGACCTTTTTGAATTTACTTTGTTTTGAATATCTTGTTCCAGTGTAAGTACAGGGACAGCTGTTTCAAGAATGTCTCATAGCCTCATGAAGAGACCTCTGGCTTCTTTATGTGTCACAACCTCAAAGACTTAAGGAAGACTTTCAAGTAGATAAGAATATCTCCCTCAGGATTTGGAATTTAGCTCAGTGGTAGAGCACTTGCCTAGCAAACACAAGGCCCTGGGTTCGAAACTCAGCTCCAAAAAAAAAGAATATCTCCCTCAAAGTGTGTGTGTGTGGGGGATAATATGTTCAGGACTTTCCTGGGTAAACTTAGAAGCAGCATTCCTGGGAGAAGGTATAAATGATTCATAAGGAATTTTCCATCAACCCAATATCCTCAAGTTGTACAAATATTAAAAGTGCCCGAAGTATGTAACAGGTGGCGATGGAAACCAAAGGTGGCAAGGCAGCCATCATGTGGCTCAGCTCTGCTGCATCTTTGTCAAGCAGATGTGCTGGCTCTCTGACTTCTGCCATTCCGTTCAGATATGGCTGTTCCAGTCACAAATAGGGCCATTGCTGTGCATGTACCCTAAGAGGTTGGAGTGTTGTATAACTTTCTTCACTGCCATTTCTACTCTGTGTATGTTTTTATGTGTTTTACTTCAGTTATATAAATTAAATTGTGAGAAAAACGTTAAATAGAGACACATACATATACCAAGCTCTATGATGGTCCAAATGGTAAATAACAGAAGGAGTAAAAGGGTGCAGATTTTGAGAGTATGTTTAAGAATAATATGGATCTTATATATAGTATAGATTGTGCTTCTGGAAAAGGCAACAGAACCAAAGTATGATCCCATGTATAAGAAAAAAGAAAGAAAGAAGGAAAGAAAGGAAGAAGGAAATAAAGGAAGAAAGAAAGAAACAGTCATTCAAAACTTAGAAAATTACAGACTCTTTTGAACACCTTAGAGCAGTTGAAACACATTAAAGAAAAAAAAGCACATCCCTCACATGGTGAAAATAGAAACTGTATAATCTTGCAACAGCTATTTGATGGGACAAGTCATTTCCTTCAGTGAAAATGAAGAAACAGATTAAGGAAATTTTTTGATTTAAAGGTTTAGTGTTTAGTGGTTCATTATCAGGAGAGACTGAGAGAGAGAAAGTAGGAAGCAATCAGATATGGTGGAATATTCTTAAGCCAGTGTACAGAGAAGATTTCTTCTTAGTAAGTTACCAGGGCTGGGGATGCATTTCAGCAAGCTGATTCCTTGGCTAGGATGGAGGAGATCCCAGATCTAATATCCAAAACACTAAAAAGGTGAAAAGAAAAAATAGAAAGGAAGAACACAGAACACGGAGAAGAGAAAGAGACTAGAATCTGATAACATTGAATTTTTGCAAGAACACAATTTGAAGAAATAAGGAAGTCTTCAAGATGAAGTGTCTTCTCTTTAAGGGATGCTGCAGAATGGTAATGTTTCCTATAACAAGGATTAAAGAAAAGGTAATGGAGGGATTTTAACTACTGTAGTCCACAAAGCTGCTCAGGAGCTTTGACATGTCTGTCTTAGTTGAAAAGTATATCTGCATCTGCTTCCATCAGTCATTGGATGAGAGTTCTAGCATGACAGTTAGGGAGTTTGACCAGACAATCACCAGAGTAGATCAGTTCAAGGTTTCTCTCAACCATTGCCAGTAGTCTATTGTGGAGGTAACTTTGCGGATTTCTGGGGACCTCTCTAGCACTTTGCTTCTTCCTATTCCAATAGGGTCTTTATTAATCATAGCCTCTTTTTTCTTGTTCTCCCTCTCTGTTCTTGATCCAACTGGGATCTCCCACTCCTCTAAGCTCTCTTTCCCTTGAACCTTGCCCTTCATTTTCCTGCCCCCACCTCACATCCAGTTTGCTCATGTAGATCTCATCCATTTCTCTGTCATTGGATGATCCCTGTGTCTTTCTTAGGGTCCTGTTTTCTAGGTAGCCTCCCTGGAGTTGTGAGTAGCAGTCTAGTCATCCTTTGTTTTACATCTAGCATCCTCTTATGAGTGAGTACATATCCTGTTTGTCTTTCTGAGTCTGGGTTACATCACTCAGGATGATTTTTTCTAGATCCATCCATTTGCCTGCAAACCTCATGATGTCATTGTTTCTCTCTGTTGAGTAGTACTCCATTGTGTATATGTACCACATTTTCTTTATCCATTCTCCAGTTGAAGGGCATGTAGATTGTTTCCAGGTTCTGGCTATTACAAACTGAATCAGGCCCTCTGGATAAGCAAGACAGTTGATTAACTTGAAAGGTTTGGGAGGCCCCCAGGCAATGGGACTGGGGCATGTCCTTAGTGCATGAGCTGATTGTTTGGAACCTGGGGCCTATGCAAGGACACTTTGCTCAGCCTGGGCGAAGGGATGAGCGGACTGGACCTGCCTAGATTGAATCCAGGCTGAGCTGAATCTCCAGGGGAGTCTTTGCCCTGGAGGAGATGGGAATGGGGGGTGGGCCTGGGGGTTGTGGGAGGGGCTGGAGGAGGATCCGAGGCTGATATGTAAAATTAAATTAAATTATAAAATAAATTAAAAAAAAAAGAAATGTAGCAGGAATCTTAAAGGGTCTCATTAATAAAATCAAACCTGAGTCCAGTTATTGGGGTGAATGCTGGAAGATCAGAGAAGCAGAGCAAGCCACAGCTGTCTCACCTTGCCAGTTCTTCAGTTGATCCTGTTTTCTCAGACCGGAAGCCTCTCAGTTCTCATCTGAATGGGTCTCAGCTGAACTGCTGCTCATATGCCTAAAAGCTTAACAGCCAAATGCTTCTAGTTCCTGGGCCTCACACCTTATATAACTTTCTGCGTTCTGTCATCACTTCCTGGGATTAAAGGCTCACTTTCTGGGATTAAAGGCGTGTGTCACCATGTTTAGCTGTTTCCAGTGTCGCCTTGAACTCACAGAGATCCAGACAGATGGATTTCTGCCTCTGGAATGCTAGGATTAAAGGCGTGAGTGCCACCATTTTCTAGCCTCTGTATCTAGTGGCTGTTCTATTCTCTGACCCCAGATAAGTTTATTACTGTGCACAATATTTTGGGTAACACAATACCACCACAAATAAAAATAAAAATAAAAGTATAGCCCAGTTACCAAGGGCATGTGAGAGTCTGGGTTAAATTTAAGAGCTATGTGGCTGAGAAAATGGATGAGTGCTTAAGAACATTCACTATTTTTGCAGGGGACCAGAATTCAATTCCCAGCCCCAATGTGGCAGCTCAGGGTCATCTGAATCCCCAGTTCCAGGGAATTAGATGGTCTCATCCAGCTTCTGGGAGCAGCAGGACCACACTTGGATACACACATGCAAGGCATAGCACTTATACACATAAAAATAACATCAAAAAAAGTTTACAAAGGAGCAAATTGAAATTGAATTAACCAGAGACATCACAACTGCCAAAATGAGTATGGTAGTTATCAGCACAGAGTTTACAAGCAGAACTGTGAGATGAATAACCTAACCAAGCAAACAAGAGAAGAGAAGCAAAACACAGAAAAGCCTGTCAACACACCATGAATTTGTGCAGAAGGAAGCTACAAATAAAGATGTGGAAGATCCAAGGAAGCCTCCAGAAGGAGAAGTAGATGGCCACTCACCTGGTAGACTGTAAGAAACAGAAAGGTTGTCCATAGAAATGTCAAATTCTACCAAGCTTCAAAGAAAGTCCAGAAAAGTCAGAATGGTGATTTGAAAACAACCAAAGGTTCAGCTTCTACGGAATTTCTTCTGTGCCAGCAAATCAAGTGAGACAGTGATATTTATTTACCCAGTTCTAGGTAAGCCATACAAAAGTGACCATGCTGGGTAGAAAGTGAAATGTGACATTTGTCTCTTTATCCAATATTCTTTCATTCATTGTTGTTTTCTAGCTCACTGGACAAGACATAGTAAAACATTTATTCCCAAACTAATCGATGGTGAGTAGATTTCACCTGTGATTTACATAAATGAACACAAGTCTACCATTTTCCTTGTGGGTTTTCTCCATCCAGATTGAATTAAATTCAGGATCTATTAAAAAGCAAGTTGGCAAGATGGCAAGGTTTTACATAGAAAATAAAAGTTTCTGTTAAAAATGGTCAGGATTAAATGATATACAATAACAAAAGTCAGTTAGAAATTAACAAGTCTTACTCTTAAGTCATGGTAGGTTTTAAGCATTGCTGAATAGCTAAAATACAAAAGACATAGTATCTACCATTTAGGTTCACAAAGATTAGAGAGAAAATTACTGTAGCAAAATTATAGGACTAAAGAGCAAATAACACACTTAACATGTGAATATTTTGTCAAGAGCAAAACACACAACAACAGCATTCCAAAGAGATGCATTTTTTTTCCAAGACAGAACAAGACTCTTTTTTGAGAATATTATTTTTCCCAAAAGGTCAACCTTTTATGTGCCTATCTTGGTCATAAAATACTGAGGAGTTGTGTCTTAATATATTTGAGGTGGAAGAAAGTAAAATCAAGTACAAATTTCTTATGCATCATTTACTAGATCTAATATACAGTATTTCTTCAATTTTAGGAACTACACTTGTAATTTTAAGTCTGTTTTAATTCAATAGACACCTATCTTGGGGATTTTGCATCCAATACGGTGGAATGTTGGGAAAGAGCATTCATTGCTTTCTACAAGTAGGACCCTAAGAGAGAAAACAGACAGAAATAAACAGTGCAATCTATAAAGCTTCTCAGACTCTTTAAAACTTAATTCTTTTTAAATGCTTACTACACTTAACCATTAATTTATTGTGTGTGTTTTCACATGCATGTATGTGAAGGTCAGAGAACAACTTGCATGGTTTGATTCTCTCTTTCGCTGTGGGTGCTCCAAGTATTGAACTCAAGCCCTCATGTTTGACAGAAAACTCATTTACCCACTGAGTCATCTCTACGGGTCTTATTTATAAACTGTAAAGCACAGATAACTGTGACACTAACACTGAAAAAACATTTAAATTCAAAACTAGAGATTTCCTCTGTTGTTGATGTTTTATATAGTAACATAAAACTTCATTGTTCAGCCATTAAACTAACAGACATTTTATCGACTAAAGTTAAATTTAAATATGCCCTAATAAAATAAAAAAAATTATTACAATTACCACAAATCATCAGGTTAAACAAAGAATCATCTCTTTAATTTTTAAAACTGAGGCTGGAGAGATGCCTCAATGCTTGAGTGTATGTACTGTTCTTGCCAAGGACCCATGTTCAGTTCTCAGCACCCACATTAGCAATAGCCTGTAACTGCAGCTTTTTAAGTTATTCCAGCTCCAGGATATACAATATAGGCACCAGCATGTAGGAACACAATTCCCACACAGACAGATGCCCCATACTTTAAAATAATCCTTAAAGCACAATGGTTTACTTCTTGTTTATATCAAAGGAAGTTTAATACATTAAAATTGTCAACATTCAAAAGTTTGCCAATGAATTATAATATAGAGGGTTTTTTTTTGTGGGTGGGGGGGAGGATACTGACTTCAATACAAAAAGGGGATTTTTTTTTTCTGTGTTGAATGAGTATAGAAGACTAATAAAAAGCTCTGTAAGTGGGATACTCACCTAGGTGCTGATGCTTGCAAGAAATTGGAAATTATTGTGGACATGGACTGGCTATTAGTCTATCAAGTGGAAGAAAATTGCTGTAAGTCAGATGTGGACAAACAGAGCAGTCACTTTTACCTTTGCAAGTAGCTAGGATGACATCAGAGAGAATAGAGTCTTGGTATAATTATGAACCAATTGTTTCAATGAGTTCTGACTTCCTACTCTCCACAAAAGTCCATGAGCATATAGTAAGTGGATTAAAATATGCATATTTTTAAGACATTGGACATAAGTGAATAAAATTGTGATAAGAAGTTTGGAAGTCTAGTGTTGAGGATTCATCTACTGATAGAGTATCTACTTACATGAGAATTGCTTAGATGTTAATTCTGCTGAATCCTATACACTAGCTCCCAATAGTGAGTTGAAGTAGGGGAGCATACTAAGCACAACATTCAGGATCTTCTCTAATGGCCTCAACAGAAAGAACAGGTCACATGAGCTTTGGTATAATTAGTATTGTGGGGATAAAATTTGGTATGTGTTAGAATTTCTTCAGTGATGAGTACTTATCATGTGGAAGGCAATATAAAAGAAGAATGACCAATTAAAATGTGTATTAATGTAGCAAAATAAGGTCCAAGATCATTATTACACTATGTGGAAAAGAGTTACATTAGGTAAGATATGTGTGATACTTAATACTGTCAACTTGGTAGCCTCTAGAATCACTCCAGGAGCAATCTCTATCTGGGCAAGTCTGTGAGGAAGTCTATAGATTGGACTAAGTAAGTGTTACAGTTTCTTTTCTCTTATTGTGATGAAACTCCAGGACCACAAATGGCTTATGCAAGAAAGAGCTTATTGTGACTCATGGCTCCAAAGGGTGAAACCATAATGGCAGAGAGGCATGACAAAAAAAAAAAAAAATAGGAAGCTGAGATTTCACATCTTTAGCCACAAACAAGAAACAGAGAGGACAAAATGAAAGTAGGCAAAGACTAAAAACTCAAAGCCTATGCACAGTGACTTAATTCCTTCAATGAGGCTGCAACACCTCCCCAAACAACAGCATCCAATGCAGAACAAGTGTGCAAATACTTGGGAGGCATTTTTCATTTAAATCATTAAATAATTTAGTGATTTAATGAGTTGGGAAGATACATCACAAATGTGAGTAGCACCATCCTATGGGGTGGGGTCCTGACTGAATGCAAAGAAAAAGTGAGCAAAGAATTAGCATCCATCCCTCTCTAGTTCCCATCTATGGATGCAATGTAATCAGATGCATCAATCTGCTCCCACCATGCTTCTATACACCATTGTGAGTATATTCTCAACCTGTGAGCAAAATGAACATTTCCTTCCTGACGTTGCTTTCCTCAGGTAATTTTTTGCAATAGCAGGAAATGTATCTAATTTAAGAAAACCAATAATAAGTTTTGTTATTAATCTTTAAAATTCACCTGTTCCTGAATCCATAGCCTTGTTCACTACATTTGATCTTGACTTCATCCTTGACTAGCAATCTGCTTTATCCAGAGGTTTATGGAGAAGAAAAATAGTTTGTGAGTTCTGATAGTATGATTTCATGTTTCTGTTTACAATTAGGGCATGAGGACACAATATTAATTCACTAATCTTAGAGGAAGGGAAGAAGAGCTCTACCAACTGAAATGAGACAAATGGTGTCTTGCCCAACTGAAGCCCAGCTGCTCTGTAGACACAAAAGCCATAGTATATTGTTTTCAGTAGCCGGTTTTAGGGGAGATTAATGATTCAGAATTATTTGCACCAAGATCTAACCAATCAAAAGAGCAAGAAAATAGCTCATAAACATAAACTGCAGTAATTTCTGTCTATAGAGGTGGTTGTAGATGGCTTTGAAGTTTATTTACTTGCCTGAGAGTGTTTGCCATGGGAGTTTTATGTTTGGAAAAGAGTATAAGAAGTCAATGTATGTAGAAGAGGAGATCTCTGTCCTTTTTAAAACAGGAAAAAACCTGAAAGGAACATACTTCAGCAAAGTCTAGACTAAGAACGTTATGACAACTTACTTGTTCAGTTTTAAGGAATGGTGCTAAATGTAGCAGCTAATTGAGAATTATATGGGATATGTTATTTCTTTCTCCTCTCATGACTATCAGGAGTGGTGGAGACTTTTTTTCACTTTTATTTTGAAGGAACATGTTCTGTACAATATTTCTCCAGAAGGAGATGTAGATACTTTTATTAACAAGGTGTATAACTATGACCGTGGTGAAAGAAAGCCTGATATTCATAATATATTAATAGGATGTTATTGTATTGATACAGTGGGAAAATTTACGGGGCATAATTGTACCATTAATACTCTATTTTTATTTGTATAATAAAACACCTGTCATGAAAATGCTGATTAAACAAGACTAAGATATTCTAGTGTGGAGAGTAGGCATTAAAGGTAAACCAGACAATTTAGATAATTTGCTTTACCCTTTTAAGCTGCTGCCAGAGTTGAAAGTTGGAGGGAATACTGTTCTGTATGACAAGGAATAAATAAAATTGGTAGGCAATTTCAAATATTTTAGCTTCACCTTTCTTATGGTTCCTCTAGGTAATCAGTAAATAGTTCATACAATCACATAAACACTTCCCTCTCTCAAACACAACCAACAAATGTGAAGAAGTGGGTTCCACATTATATTCTCTTAGTGCATTTGTGAGGTTGCCTTCAAGTGTGATCTGCTTCACCCAGGGGCATATCACCAGGACACAGCAAGCTAGCTCTGAGCCTAACCTATAAAAGATCTTTATGGAAGTCTTTTAGTATAAAACATACTTAGCAATTGACTGATTTCTATTTCCTGTTTATATCTATCCTCTTTTGAAAAATTAAAACTACTAAGAAAAAGCCTGTTTTCTGTTCACTGATTTTTTGAGCCACAACACTTGAGGATGTTTTTCTATGATAAAAGGCCATATCCATGCAGGATTTAAATGATCTGTTGACTTAAATGTTTTCCTGCTACTGTTATTGCTAATTTCTAAAAACTTAATTAAAAATATGTGTATAGGTGTTTTACCTTCATGTATGTTTGTAAGATACAAGCAGGCAGTGCTTGGAAAGGCAGCTGATCCTCTGGTACTGGAGTTATAGATGGTTGTATACCACCATGCAGGTGCTGAGGATGGAATCTGGTTCTTTAGAAAGGCAACTCTTAAATTCTTGAGACGTCTCTTCTGTGGTGATTTTTTTTTTAAAGATTTATTTGTTATACAGTGTTCTGTCTGCACATATCCCCACAGGCCAGAAGAGGACACCAGATCTCATTACAGATGGTTCTGAGCCACCATGTGGTTGCTGGGGATTGAACTCAGGACCTTTGGTAGAGTAAACAGCACTCTTAACCTCTGAGCCATCTCTCCAGCCCCCTGTGGTGATATTTTATTTGTGCAACCTAATAAAGTTTATCTGAGGATCAGAGGAAAAAGCCAGCCACTATATTAAACATAGAAGTCAGGCAATAGTAGCACTTGCCTTAATGCTATCATTCAGGAGGCAGGGATCTGTCTTCATCTCTGTGAGTTCAAGACCACACTGGGAACAGAACCAAGTATGGTAGCACATGCCTAAAATTCCAACACTAATTAACCATAAAGGTCTGTCAGGAAATGACAGAGTTGGGCAAGAAGAGGAAGTGATGTAGCTGGACAGAGAGCACAAATGAGATAGCAGAACAGAAAGGCATGTAGGTGTGGGTATACAGGAAGTAGGTCTCTTTGAAAGCTCAGGGTCAATCAGGTGAGGTTTGCTTGTGGCTTTTCCTATTCCTCTGACTTCTCAGGTAACCCTGATATCTCTGGGTTTTTTTTATTTAATAAGACCATTTAGCAATTTGTCTACACCCTTCCTCCCTCTTTCTGTTATTAATGTCTGGTATGATTCCATTATGATCAAACAGTGGACTCATCTCAGTATTTCCAAATTCAGTGAGGTTTATTTTATTGTCATAGATATGCTGTATATGGTGGACCATTGCATAGGCATTTGAAAAATGCATTCCACTGTGGTTTTAGCCTTAGTTTCTACAGTGTCTGTCCTGGAGAGAAGAGAGCAATCTCAGGACCTGAAGGAAGGAAAGATATTCCAGGGTAGGGTATTGTGTCCTATTCCTCTTGTAAGTTGTAAAAATAGGGGGTTTCTAGTCTACAAGGATTATCCCTATCAAGAGCTTCCTTGGGAAATTTGTCTTATCTTGTGAACCAATGAGTGGTAATAGTGATTTCTTTATACTTGGATTGCTTACTGGTAGAGAGACTTCTAAGAATTTCCAGACAAAAGGGATTCTCAAACAAGACTACCGTGTGTGTGTGTGTGTGTGTGTGTGTGTGTGTGTGTGTTTTGAATAAGAATAGCCTTCATGAGCTCATGTGTTTGAGTGCTTAGAAATCAAGGAATGGTACTTAATGGGATGGATTAGAAAATATGGCTGTTTTGGGAGTAAGTATGGCCTTGTTAGAGGAAATTTGACACTGGGGAGTGGGGTGGTGGGTGGGCACTGAGGTTTTTAAAGCCTAGTGGCTCTCCCTTCCTGCTGGCTGTGGATCTGGATGTAGAATTCTTAACTACTTCTCTTGCACCATATTTGCCTCTATGCTTACTGCGATTCTGATAATGAACTAAACCCCTGAAACTGTAAGGAAAAGCCCCAATTAAATGCTTTCTTTTGTGAAAGAGTTTCCATAGTCAAGACATTATTTCACAGCAAAACAACACTGTGTGTATAAGTGTGTGTGTGAGTGTGTGTGTGTGTGTGTGTGTGTCCCCAGATAGATGAATGAGTGTGTGTTTATAAACAGACCTAAGTTGATTAATGGCCAATGCCAAAGTAGTCTATGCATCTGTTCATTTAACTGATCTTTTCTTCTGCCTTCATGCTAAAAGCAAAATATAAAAGCTTTCAGTGACATTTTCAACAATATAAGAAAAGGGTGATCAGAGGTAGATTTTCATAGCCACTAGAGAGCCTAAGATGCTAGAAGCTGCCAGAAAACCCCTACACAAACATGTATCCTACAAACAAGTATATATGTGAGTCAAAACATTAACATTTCATAGGATGCATCAGTCTGTGCCAGGCTGATTGTAGGTCCATCAAGATACCTGTGGCAGCTTCAATAAGACTGGTCCCCATAGGCTCATTTGTTTGAATATTTGGTCCCCAGTGTTAGAATTTTTTGAAAAAGCTTAGGAAATGTGTCCTTGTTGTAGGAGGCATGTCACTAGAAGCATGTTTTGAACTTTCAAATGCTTAATCATTCCCAGTTATCTTTCACTGAATCATGCCTGTGGATGAAATGTAAGCCTCTGCCCTGCAGCTCCCCATGATGATCAAGAACTTACCATCTGAAACCACAAGCAAGCCCCACTAAACTTTGTCTTTTTAAATTGCCTTGATCATGGTATCCCTTCACAGCAATAGAAAAGCACCTAATGCTGGTTGGTGGTAGCACACATGTTTAATCCCAGCACTGGGGAGGCAGAGGTAGATTGATCTCTTTGAGTTTGAAGCCAGTCCAGTACTGGGGAGGCAGAAGTAGACAGATCTCTGTGATTTCAAGACCAACCTACTCTACAGAGAGTACTACAGGACATCCAGGGTTACAGAGGGAAACCTTTCTCAAAAACAATCAAACAAAAAGGATTTTAAAAAAGTAACTAAGTTGTGTCCAGACTCTGGCTATTATGAATAATGTTTCTATGAACATAGGTGAGCAAGCGTCCTGGTAAAATGACTGAGCATTCCTTGGGTATATGCCCACGAGTGGTATCATTGGATCTTGAGGTAGACTGATTCCCAATTTTCTAAAAAACTACCATACTGGTTTTCAAAGTAGCTCTATAATTTTATACTCCCACCAACAATGGAAGAGTGTTCAACTTACTCCACATCCATTCCAACATAAGCTATCATCAATATTTTTTATCTTAGCTATTCTTATAAGATGCAGGAGGGAATGGATGGTAGATTGGGGCGGGGGCAGGGAGGCTAGAATGGAATGGGAGGAGGGAAGAGAGGGGGATCTGTGGTTGGTATGTAAAATGAATAAGAAATTTCTTAGTAAACAAAAAAAAGAAAGTAACTAAAACAATTGTCATGTTCAAGTCTCTGAGACTGTCACCTTATATGACACAATCGACCTTATATGTGCAATTAAGTTAATGACTTTAAGCTGAGATCACCCTAAATTAATTGGATGCATCCAATGTAATCACAGGGTCTTTAGGAAGAGGGAGACAGGTGAGTCAAAGGTAGAGGCAGAGGATGGTGAGATGATAAGGAGGGCGCATAAAGCTAAGGATGCACAAGGCCTCTAGAATTTGGAAAGCCAAGCAAAAATATCTCCCCCAGCCTCTCTAGAAGCAAAGCATTCAGGCTGAAACCTTGATGTGAGAACCTCTCGGATCCAGAACCATCAACCTATAAACTGTCTCTTACTTCAAGTTGCTGCATTTGTTTTGTTGTCTCCTGCTAGCTACAGCAACAGGTAGGACCAGCTAAGCTTCTGTGTTGAATTATGACCCCTGTAGTGTTTCATAGAATCTTCCATTCCACCCATCTCTCCATAGCCATGCTAGTTTTTTTTTCCTACCTGACAAATGAAAGACAAATAACTTTGGAGTTAGTTTCAGAAATTCCTTGTGCTAAGACTCACACTCCAAAACTCCTCTGTAGGATCTAAAAGCAAAACTTCATATAAATTAAATTTAGCCACGTTTAACAGAGCCAAGCACGATTTGCAATTTGGGAAGCTCTTGGAATCAGAAAATATCCAGAGAAATTTCAATCTGCCATGGAGTTGGCAAATATTTATAGACAGAAAATGGAAATGACGTAGAAAGGCATTCCCATTGGTTACAACTTGATGTTTGCCTTATTTGAACACAGTTTATACATTCAGCTGTCTTTGTTTGACCAAAGCTCAGTTGCTGTGATTGGCTGACATTGAACTACCATTGCAAAGATAAACTCCTGAATTAGGGTTTCATCTAGTTTACTTATAAACTAGGTTGTAGTTCTTTATGTAAGGCCTTATATACCTCTATATGGGTAGCCTTCGTAGATCAAATTTAGTTTAATTCCACAATGAATGTTTACACATAGAAAGGATCTGTGCACTAATAACTGAAAAAAATTCTTACACACTCTGATTATACACACACACACACACACACACACACACACACACACATATACACAAATGCAACTTTTATGTAAAATTATACTTAAAAGGACTACTTAAGTATTATATGATGTTTTATTAATATGAGCTGTGTACAAATTGAGGTTTTTGTTATTCTATTTATTACTAGATTTTTAGCATCCCAAATAGGAATATTGTTGAATAAAGATTAACATGGTAGAAATGCAATTTGCTACTTTCTATTTACTTGAGTTATAAAATTCAGTTAATTTCTGAGATTGAACTCATTAGCTAAATCTAATATCCCTGCTGCCCCGTGTGTGTGTGTGTGTGTGTGTGTGTGTGTGTGTGTGTGTGTGTGTGTAATCAGGTCAATATCATATCACTTCCTCAATTATTTTATACCTTAATTTTTGAGACAGTCTCTAACTAAACAGAGTTCACAGATTCATCTAGACCAGAGTTCTCACCCTTCAAAATGTTGCAACCTATAACATGAATCTTAAATGGTCTTATTAATAGAAAACCCAGAGCCAGATATCAGGGCAAAAGCTGAAAGAAGAAAGATCCAAGAAGCAGAGCAAGCTACAGCCAACCTCACCTCTCCAACTCCTCAGCTGATCCCGTTGCCATGAATGCTCAGGCTGAAAGCCTCTAAGTCCTCACCTGAAAGTATCTCAACTGCTTTAGGTCCTGTTTCCTCACTCCTTACATACCTTTCTCTGGCCTATCATCACTTCCTGGGATTAAAGGCATGTGTGTTTCCCAGTACTGGAATTAAAGGTGTGTGTCACCACAGTCTGGCTCCGTTTCCAGTGTGTCCTTGAACTCACAGAGATCCAGACAGATCCCTGCCTCCTGAGTGATAGAATTGAGGGTATGTGCCACCACTGTCTGCCCTCTATGTCTAATCTGTGGCTGGCTCTGTCCTCTGATCTTCAGGCAGATATATTAGGGTATACAATATATCACCACAGTAACCTTTTAATAGTGATCCTCATGCTGTGGTGACCAACAACCATAAAATTATTTTATTGCTACTTATATCTGTAATTTTGTTAAGTTACAGATCATAATGTAAATAACTGTGTTCTCCAATGGTCTAATTCTATATATTCTAGACTGAAACCCAGTGGCCTCTAGGGCTCCTCATCTCTAAATCCCTGGGATTAGAATTATAAGCTCACAGTTCTCTGCCCAACCTTTTATGTGGGTTCTGGGAATCCAAGTAAGGTGGTCATGCTCAAGCAATCAGCATTTTACCAATTAATCAATACTCCTGGCTCTCTTCTGTTTTCTACTACTGAAAAACCCTCAACTCAGAACTACTGTTTAATGCATATGGTTCTGGAGGAGTTAATTATTTATTTTAGCTGTAAATTTATTGGTGACAACTTTAACTTGGTTGTGATAATCAAGGCAGAATATAAAGTCATATTAATGAACATGAAATGAGTCATTTACTCCATAAATGTGCGAAAGCAGTGGCTCATAAGAATGCCAGCTAAGACAGAGGAAAGTCCACAGTTTTCCATGGATGAAGAGCTTTAAAATCCCATATGGAACACATTATAAAAAATTGATATAGATCAAGACCATTATATCTGAACCTTTAGGGCATGTAGAATGTTTGCTGTGATGAAAATTTGTCTTAAAAACACAGCTGGAAACCTCATTCACAGATGGAAGATGCTAAACTAATATGGCATTCCATGACAAATTAACATAAAGGATTGATTTTTAATGGCACAAAGAAAGGAGGGCTTCAACTGAAGTATTTATCTTTTTTATTATTTCTTTTCCTTTTTAAGATTATAATATAATTACATGATTTCTCCCTTCCATTTCCTTCCTCTGAACTCCCTCCAAACCCTCCTATATATCCCTCTTTGAACTTTTTCAAATTCATAGTCTCTCTTTTCATTGATTGTTGTTACACACTCATACATACACAGATACCCATACATTGAAAAATATGTAAGTACATCTACTTAGTCTTTATAATGTGACTTGTATGTGCGTTTCCATTGTAAATGAACAGTCTTATTAAATGAGAAACATGGAGCCAAATGCAAAGTTAAAAGCCCAAGCAGCTAAAAAACCCTTTCTTACACTTCACTGCTGCTGCTGTCCTTCCCCTCAGCAAGAGGCCTACTTCCTGTGTGTCTGTCCTTTTTTTGACTTTCTGTTTTGCCTTCTCATTGGTTGTAAACCCAACCACATGACCTCCTTGTCACTGCCTTTCTATACAGACCTCCAGGTCTTCTATGGTTGATACTGAGATTAAAGGTGTGTATCTCCATGCTGGCTCTATCCTGGAACACACAGAGATCTGCTTAGCTCTGCCTCCCTAGTGCTGGGAAAAAGGTGTGTGCCACCAACACTGGCTTCTGCTGTAGCTTGCTCTTAGCTCTTACCCCTAGGCAACTTTATTTATTAACACACAAATAAAATCACATTTCAGTACAAATAAAATATCACCATATTCCATGGCTGACAATTTGTATCAGATTACCAATTTTCTCTTTTCCAGGGAAGATTATTTCTCCTGCTCTCAGCATTCCTCAGTTTCCTACAGATCTTTGTGTAGGTTTAAGATCTTTTTGTCCTTCCCTATTTTCCCCCATTTATCACAATGATCTCTGAGCCTTAGATACAGAAGTTGTATTGTAAAAGTATCCTTTGGGGGTGGGTTCCACATTTGATGTTTGTGGTTTTTCTGTAATGATCTCTATCAGCTGCAAAGAGGGGATTCCTTGATAAGGGTGAGAGCTGCACTTATCTGAGTGTAAGGACAAATGTTTAGTTAGTGGTAGTTTTGGTTTAGTGAAGCAATTGTTGTAGGCTCTCCAAGATCCTTGACTTCACCAACCCTGAGTAGCTGCATAGATTTCTGGTACTATGCATGATTTCACTCTTGTTGAGTTTTTCTAATGTAAGATTAGAGACGTTTTGCTTACTACCAAGGTATGCATGCCACTACTGCACTCACAGTGTTATTGTGATATGCTAATCAGTGTGGTTCATAGGCAGAACGGCTGGGTAGAGATGTTGATTGCTTCCATCACAGGAAGCTTCCATAGGGCTTTCTGGTACCAGGAAAGCTAGTCTTCAGGGAGGAGGCTTTTAGATCAATCCCAGTTCAAGGGCATCTGGGCCCTGTATATGAAGTGCAGGCTGTCTTCAACTCACTTTCCACATCTAGGGAGTAACTAAGGACAATAACAATAATGTTTTGGAAGTAACTTGGACAACCCTAACCAAATCCAAATCAAAAGAGGTATTTTCATGTATGATATTGGCCTTTTTGTTAGGTTGACTTTGGCTTTTGTAAGCCTACATTGAACAATATTATTTAGACAATACACAGATATTTATATACCAACTTAGAGCTTTTCTACATAATTTAGGTAGATAGTCATTAGTGTGATTATTTATGACTTTCCAGATGTTCTTACAGTTATTTTCCCCCTTCTTCTGTTTTTTTTTTTTTTAATTTTCTTCTCCCTCCCTTATTAGCACTTCTGCTACTGTTTTTTCCACACCTCACATTATTTAAATTATACCATCCTAGGAAGCTCAAATACAGGATATAAAACCATGTAGGAGTAAGTTTTAACCTTGAGGAACCACAAATAATAAATTCAACTTGGAGAAATGTCATAACTCTACACAAGGCTACATTTTTAAACAAGCAACTGACAAAGGGTAAGTTCAAGAATGATAATAAGTACTTTATAACTACACTGAAAGGATGAACTGTGAAAATATGTACTAATATAGAATGAGTATTACAAAACTGATTAATGTTAGTTGTTATCATTACCATATTAACTACCATTATTAGTTATTGGGCTAAAATATGCATGTGCTTGGGATTTTCAGCTACATCCTGTCCCATGACATATAACAACAATGGATATGAAACTGAGGTTCTTGCACATACCAAAAACATGCTCTACCACTGAGCTAAATCCCCAGTTTTAATAATAATATTGAGTAATAAAAACCATCCAGAATTCAATTTTCTTGTAGTAGGTAATCAGCAAAATAACAGTTAACTGAGATATTCCTCCTAATGTTCTTCCAAATTAGTGAGATCAGGATGATTTTGTTATGTGTCAGTACATAAGCTAATATTCTGGTGCAGTCTATTCAAAGAAGAGAGAAAGACATACCTAGGCTCTCAGCCCATTACTGCTCCAGGGTCAGAGAACATCCACACAACACATGCTTCCTAGCTCCTTATTGGCTACCTGTCTTGCCAGTTTTTTCTCAACCTGGCAGAAGTCAATGAAGCCTTACAAAGAACAAAGGAATGGACAGAATAAGAATGTCAATGAAAAGACTGAGCATCTGGAGTCATCCTTCAGTCTGGAGAACAAAGGATAAGTCTCTCATTTTAGGACCTGTCTGTATGTTCTACTCATTATTATGGAGTTCCATGCAGGAGTGAACATATGAAGCAAGGGACTTACTTTTGAGTAGGAGAATGAGAAAGGGAGATTAAATGGAAAATAGCATGAGCTAGATATTAGAGTGATATTTTCGCTCATTTTTTTTTGTCCAGAATCGTTCATGCTTATTACTGAAATCGTAGTAAGTGATAAGTGGAGGAAGCCTACACAAAGAATGCTAGCACAGTGATTATGATTGCAAAGGACAATAATTTTCATTTTTTGCAAAAATAAAATTATTCCATTTACTTGAAAAGAAACAGACAAGGGAAAGATATAGGTCAGAGGAGAATTGACTTAGTCTGACAAGCAGCATCATATGTAAAACAATCGTGAATAGGATCAAAGTACATTTTATACATCTGTGTATATGTGTGTGTATGAAAATGTCACACCAAAACACAATCTTTTATACAATTAATGAACATTTTTGAAAGGGAAACAGTACAGGACTTGGAGTTGGGGGTCCTCACAGATGTACCAATGCATCTATTGCTGACAATATAACACCAGGCCACTTGAGATAAATCCTTAGACTCCCAATGTTTTTATCTGTCATACATGGGGAGCTTTTAAAACATAACTCATAATTCTCAGAAGGAGATGTGATCATCAAAGGGGAACCAGCTGTCATTTCCACGTAAGGCATAACAACAATGTGCTATAAAGATATTAATAATTCACTTACCTAAACCCTACAGATGCTTTAATGAGTTTTATCATCATGTAATACTGGTTGTAATCCATAGCTCCCAACTCTTAAAATGATTTGTAAATGCTGTAAGTTTTAATTAAGAGCTACCATTTCTCCCATTCCTGTTCTTCATTATCCTTTGCATTTTCTAGGTAGATTTTATTAGAAAAATAAAAGTCCTAATCTTTTACAACCCCTGGAGTCACACTAAATCTGCATCCCTCACTACCCATCATGTCAAATGTATGGGCTATCAATGAATAACACAGATGACTGCAAAGAGCTTCTAAGAATGATCAACTTTTGGGGTCAAACCCAGACATATTGCACCAGATTGTGTGGGAGCCCCAGGATATTCCTTTAAAAAAACTGGTTTGTGGCACACTACTCTCCAGAGACAACTTAACAGTACTGCTTGATGGTCAATCATTGTTTTCTGTATACACCATTTGCTACAGGAATAGAGACCACCAAAGCTGAAAAGGATACTTTCATGTTCTAGACAAGACTCTGGACTGTAAACAGAGGGTAATACTATCTCCAAGATCACATTCTTACTGAGCCAGGAGCTGAACTCAGTCTGATGTTTTGAATATGGATTCTTTACAATTATACCTAATTTTACAATTATTCGTAATGTTAACACAAACACACTATAAATAAATGCATTTTCACTTCCTGAACAAGAGAAAAGTTAATCTTTGTATTTAGAGTCTCTGGCTCTGGTGTGTGTGTGTGTGTGTGTGTGTGTGTGTGTGTGTGTGTGTGTGTGTCCTTATTTATAGGAGAAAACAACTATCAATGCATTGTTTGAAACCAAGGTCACTTTTGTTGCTGGAGTGATGGCTTGCCTGGTTCTTGACCATTTGCCTCTAGCTTCATTATTATGGAAGGGGAGATGATTAATCTTCATAGAGAACTTAAATAGTCTCAGCTGAAAAGCCTTTCAAAATTACAAAATTCCAAAGCATTACAAGTCTTTACATCTGAAACCTATACCATTCTGTACAAACTCTGTATGTAGAACTAAAAATAAACAGCACCTTCTCTGGTCTAGGCCCTGCTTCACTCAGTAGCTTAGTCCCCCGGAAGAGTCAAAATTACTTTGTAAATTATGAACACACGAGTTTATGAATCTCTGTAGAAGCACCAATCAGGACAGAAAGAAACAGATTAAAGGTTGTAAATATTGGGCTTGAGCTCCAGTTTCTCCATTTTGTAGTTGTTTCTAAAGAAGCCGTTATTCCAACTCTCTAGGCTTCTGATTCTTCCTCTTAAATGGCCATCATACCATAAAAGCACAGAATTATACCTCAGCACATGATCTTGGTATGCAGACCTGGTGTTTCCTATTGGCTATCAGTTGTAGTGTGTGATTAACATCCCTCTTTCACAATGGTCACTGTTTTCTTATTCTCTTCTAACACCACAGTTTCTTAGTTAGTGACCTTATTTATGGCTCAGTAAAAGGGAGTCAAGTGTCTACTTCTCTAGTCAGTGTTCGGTCAGCATTACAGCTGACCCTGCATTTGAAATATGTATGGATGTCTGAGCACAAAAGGCAGAGTCTCAGGCTGACCAACACATTCACTCAAGTTCTTCCTATGCAATCTTCAGTTGTTTCTACAAGAGTCACCACCTGTGGGCTAAACTGATACATTCAAGTGACCAACATGAATGGACTTATGAACATGGTCCCTGATGCTCTACTAAATGTGCAGATGAAGCCACACATGAATATGCTTCTTCCCTGTAGTTTTCAATGATCTTAATCAATTTTCTTTTTATATAATCTTCTTCTGTTTTTCCTATTCCATGAAGTTTATTTTTGTGAATTAATGTATATATCATGTTCATAACAAATTCTTCCTTAGCTAGCCAAGTTGGCAGGTGATTTTCTTGAGATTATTTATAATTTGACCTAATAGTTAAAATTACCCATTCTGTTTTAAGTTGCCTTCTTAGAATTCTGTTATAAAATGAGTAATTCTTTATAAATTGAGAAGTCCTACCAAATGTAAAATGTTATTTTTAGAAAGCAGTGATTCTGGAAAGAAACTGACTTTTTCTTATTTTATTTGACATCAAGAAACTATTGGTGTCACCAGATCTTATTCTTCTGATGCTTAATAAATATGTACATTTAATTTCTCTTCATTTCAACTGCTTAAGACATGTGTTATATCTTTAAGATTCTCTTCTACTAATGCAGAGACTCACAACTGCACAATATACTGAGAGTGGGAGATTATGGGACACTTAGTTCTAAAGGGGATGTCTTCATTAATTCCTCCTCTCAGGGATCAGAGAGATATATAGAAGAGACAAGAGCTATGTGGAAGAGAAGAGAGCTATGTGGAAGAGAAGTTTGAAATGTTACAAGAGCCAGAGTAATTTCAGGGGAACAGTTTCCTCCAGGCACAATAGGACTGATGCACATATGAAATCACAAACACTATGGAAGTAGTACAAAGACTATACAGTTTCAAGCCACATTGAGTATCAGCTGAAAAAGGGAGGCCAATAGAGGCCCCCACCTCTAAGGACGCTTGCAAATGAAAAATTAGTTTTCTCCAATAGAATCCCAAAGACTATATTGGTCACACTTCAGAGTAGGCCTCAAGTCCAGCAGTAAATGGCAAACATTAAATGAAATCAATGTACTTTTATAGACTTGTCTTAAACTGCTTTGTTGGGCATTTCTTTGTCTTATTGGCCTTTTGTTTGTATACTTTTGTTTTGTTTTGTGTGTGTGTGTTTTCTCTCTCTCTCTCTCTCTCTCTCTCTCTCTCTCTCTCTGTGTGTGGTCTCTCTCTGTGTGTGTGTGTGTGTGTGTGTGTGTGTGTGTGTGTGTGTGTGTGTGTTGGGCTTTTTTGTTGTTGTTTCTTTTCTTTTTCATTTGTGTTTCTAAAGATAGAACAACAGGGCATGAAGATAGGTGGATAGAGATGTGGGGAGAATATGGGAGGAGGCAAGGGAGGGAAAAATCTTGACGAGAATATAGTGTGTTAGTTTTTTGCAAGAAAAAAGATTCACTTCTAGGATTGGTTCTCATTTTTTTGAAATATAACTTGTCAAGTATGCTTTAAAAAAACTCATATTATCTTAAGTACAAATGAGTCATAATAATTCTTCTACTGATTAGAAACCATCTAGAAAAATGTATATCAAAGCTGTGTTGGAATACAGCCAAAGCATCATTACAATTAAAATTATCACTGGAGTCCACAGCTGTTGTCAACTGCCCCACAGTCTTTATTTTTTTTTTAATTTTTTTTCTTTCTTTATTTTTTTAAAATATTTCTTAATACTAATAGTAGCAGCAGGACAAAACTTGGGGTCAAGTCAGATATTTTTTCTCTCATTAGGAATGATCTTTGTTTGGTTGTGAAAATCAATCACACTCATATAAATTCTAACATGTGAATATAAAAATGTGATTTTATAGGAAAGGTAAGTTAACTTTTTATGGAATTCTAAAGCACAGAGACAGAAAAGTTGGCAGTGATTGAACTCAAGACCTTGTTTGTAGGATCATTTTATGCCATTGAGAAGGAACTCCAAAAACTACTATGGTCTCATATGCCAATCAAAGTTGATGAAGAAAGGAAGCATAAACAAATGTGGAAAGAAATGCAGAAAGTTGTTCAGTTTGGTGGAGAGATATTTTCATCATGTCTTCATCTAATCCACAATAAACCTGTGTTATAAAAAACATCTGCCACAAAAGAGCAATAAGGAAATCACAATCATACCTCATAGATCTGGAGTCAGAAAAAACTAAATTTAATTTTTCCTCCTTCTTGATATGTTTCATGGGATATTTATGTAAGTGATATCTAAGTGCCATCTCTGCGTTTATTCTTGCCATAAGATCAAATGTTCCATTCTCCCAATCTGTCTTTCTGCCCATGCTCCACTAGCCATATTGAAATATGCTCACATTTCCTTCCAAAGTGCTTTTCCTGATGCACTCTTTCCCACTTAGACAAGTTTTTGCTTTGAACTCATAGCTTTCTAGAAGATACTTCAGACCAGTGTTAAATACTGTACCCTGGTTTCACTCTACCCATTTATGCTGACCTAAAATTCCTTTAGTCCACATCTTCTTTAACCTCCTACATGACCTTAAGATAGAAATGTTTCTCCATCCATGTACAGTGGACAAAAAGTCACTTCATATTCACAGTACCATAAGTTGAAAAGCTATTGAATACACTAATATAATGCACATCACGGAACAATTATAATGTCTACTGTAGAAGGCCAGCTCTTTCTGCATACCTGGAGGATGTATGAGAAGGAGTGATAACTTTTCCTCCTATATGGAGAAGATATTACCAAGGAGACAAATCCCCTAAATCTTACAGAAGATTTCATTTGGTTTCTAGTCCTGTTTTATTTCCCACTGCAAACTCAGTAACTTATGAAAATGACATTTTCCCCAATGAGTCTAGTAATTTTTCTTAAATTATTATTTGTCAGTTCTACTATTAAGCTCAACCAACAGGATTTATCCATACTCTATGACTGAGTCCTACCTAGGCTTGTATTTAAGAAGAGAAAGAATGAATGCGTAGTAAGGACTCAGGAGTGATTAAGGAGTGTCTAAAGACATATCTCAAAGTTCAGGCTTGCCCACTGCACTCAGAATTTTAGTTGTGATAAATCATACATAATGCAAGAGCAGGAGAGTTGAGGAAAGTTCAGAAAAAATCATTTAAACCTCCATTAACAGAGGGTTAGAGCTCTCTCCACTGTCACACCATTAAGCATCTCATTATCATTAGTTCTCTGTCAGTTACAACAATTTTCTTTTCATCCAAATACCACTTCATTCTCTGACCCAACAAATGCAATTTGACCTCATTAGCCTCCTTAGTGTTAGCCTTGGAATAATAACAAGGTGAAGCCAATCACCATCTACACATTAAGCTTGGCATTCACTTAAGTCAGTTCATTGTGATTGCCAAGGCTGTAGGGTACATACTTGTAAGTCAGGCCACCCAGACCATGGAGGCAATCTAGGGTCTATGTAAATGTATAATAGTGAATAAATAGACATAGATTCCATAGATTATTAATGGGAAATAAATTAGAAGTGTTCTTTGATGTGATGAGAAGACACTTATAGATGGTATGTCCTTAAACAAGTAATTATGGGAATAAAGGAAATGGGGTACTTTTAAGAGTGGTGATAAACATTTTTAAATGAATCTTTTTCTAGGGATGACAGAAAATGAAACATGGAGGGCCCAAGTTATATTCGAGCATCTAATAAGCAAAGCATATTTTATCATATATCCTATGTAATGTCCTAAATATCTTATGTATGACTTTTTTTGTTCTTTATTGCATATTCAAGTTTAATGGATTGTGCTGGATTTTATCTAGATGTTCTTGTCCCAGGATATGCCTGGTTTTGGAACTTGATTAGCTAGATGTCCAGTTATCTTCACAGTTATCAGGCTAAGGACATAATTATCTCACTCTTTAGGACCACTCAGGAAATATAATGTATTGCTACGTTCAGTATTCCAACAGCTTCCAGATATTTTGAGAAGGGGAAAAAGAACAAAAATCTAATTGTAAAATTGTATTTTTATTTCTCCAGTACTATAAGACATTCAGGGCTGTTTTCATCAAATAATATTCATGAAAGACATGTCCAGGGACTATTTCCCCAGAGGTGCAGTTAGTATAGAAAAGAATCGTGGCATTTTCTACTCAAAGGAAGCAGACTATAAACATGTGTAACTCTCTCTTTCTCAGATGAAGAAATAAAGACCCAGCATAGTTAGGAGATTTGCCAAAGATCACAGAGTAAATGACACTGTTTCTGGGCTACTCACTCTGTTGAGGGAAACAGATACATCTTATCATCAATTCTGGCCCAAACCTGAAGGTAGTGATGGTACAACTTCATAGGTAAGAAGAATCTCAGCAAACTTAACTAGTGGTCTTTGAGGCAACAGGATAAAAGAGAGTGATATTGAGAGTTGTCTGACACAAGGCCTGCTTTTGTCTTTCTCTTTCAATGCCATCACTAAATCTCTGTCTGTTTCTCTGTCTCTATCTGTCTCTCTGCCTCTCTGTCTTTCTCTGTCTCTCTGTCTCTGTCTCTCTGTCTCTGGTCTCTCTGTCTCTCTGTCTCTCTCTCTGTCTCTCTCTCTCTCTCTCAGTTGTTTCTGGTACAGTGTTTCTGTGCATGGGCCAAAAAGAAAAAAATATTAAGTTGCTTAAACTGAAAAATAATATAAAGAGAGATGGAGAGATGTAAGCAATAAGGAATGGGCAATAAGTAACATTTCCACATAAATAGCACCAGAGGATAATACTTAACATTAGCTTTTGCTTTCCTTCTTCCCCAAGATATACCTATGCTTTATCCAGGCATGCCTTCCACTTCATAAAACCAAGTTTTTGATAATTCACTAAGAATTTCCACCAATTGTGTCTTTATAGACTTATTTTTTGTGTAGCTTTATGTTTGTAGGGTAACTGAACAGAAACTTTAGAGAATTTACACATAGAAACTGATATAGACACAGCCTTCTGCACCATCCATGCATGCAGCAGAAAGGTTCCTTGGTTATACCTACAATGATGCATTAGTACCAGTTGAGTTCATAGTTCACATTAGAGTCCACTCCCAAGAGGTTTTATTCTGTGAACTTTTTACAAATGTATTATGAGAAATATTTGCTAATACTTTCCATCTGCATTTAAAGTTAATTTTGCAGTTAACAATTAGAAGGTAATGGGATTTGCCATTGAAGATGACATGTTTAAAGAAATTATAAGCCATAATATATAATTAGTGAAGTGTTTGAGTAGGAATGAATGAAATCTTTTAAAAACAGTCAGTACTAGCTAACAACTGTAGCTTTTACCATATCTTTTAGAATTATAAACATATGAAAATTATATTTTAGAAACCAGCAACACATCCCAATATTCATATATTCAAATATACATAGTTGAATTTCCATGCAAGTTGAAAATGAGTCTAATTTGTTTCTGTGCTTACTGATAATGTGTGTTCTAGCAAATATCTTTGTCATATAGATTCATACATATTTAATATTGCAAAGGAAGTATGAACTTGCTTCTATGTTTATCATAAATAGAAAAATGAGCTTCCTCTTATAGTTTTCTCCCTAATAATAAAATTATTTAACTCAGAATGTTAATTTGCAGTAAAATGACCTTTCAAAAACTTAAAACATGTGCCAAATCCCTTAGGGAAAGTTCAAACTGTCTACTTACTTGAATATACTCACACTTTTTGGAATGAGTTGTTATTGCCAGAGACTTAGAAGAAAGAGGAAGAGGACAGGAGAGAGAGAATTTGAACTAGATACAAAATTACTGTTAGAAATAAGCATAGCTGGGCAGTGGTGATGCATGCCTTTAATCCCAGCACTTGGGAGGCAGAGCCAGGCGGACCTCTGTGAGTTCAAGGCAGGTCTACTCTACCAAGTGAGTTCCAGGAAAGGCACAAAGCTACACAGAGAAACCCGGTGTCCCCCCCCCCCAAAAAAAAAGGAAAGAAAAGAAATAGGCATAAATTTTAATAGATTTATTTTTTTTACAACAGGGATTAGACTTATGCATAAAGTGCATATGATTTTTATCACAATGAAGTGACTGCAGGTTAAACTGAAATGCTCCTTACTCTGATTTGGTCATTCTACAGTATATTTTTGAAGTAAAACAGAACACCTCACTCTATAAAATTATTAACTGTAAATTATAAGCAATTTAAATAAATATATTTCCCATATTACTCTGAATATTAGAAAATGATAAATTTTTAAGAATTTGATTTTCCATTGAAACAACTTTGAGTTTTATTTAAAAAAGTGTTTTAATTTCTCAAGATCTAGTTTTTCTTTCACAAAAGCATTAAATTAGTAACAGAGTTGTTGGAATATTGAACACAGTCAAGAAACTTTTACTGAATATGTCAAAATTTAAAGTGTATGATTACTGCTGCCTCAAGATTTTTTGAATAAACTAAACCAATTATTAAAGCACTGATAGAACTATGAGTTCCATTAGTAATATATCACTATATGAAAGGTGATCAAGGCATAGGGAAGACTTATTTCTTATATCACTAAAGAATATCTGCTGTGGAGTAATGCTCTTGTACACTGTAAAGATTTGTCACTCGAATTGGTTTAATAAGGCACTGATTGGACAGTAGCTAGGTAGGAAGAAGTATCGGTGGGATGGCCAAAGTAAGAATGATAAGAAGGAGAATGGCAGAATCAGGAGTCACCAGCCAGCTTCAGGGTAGCAAGACAAGAATGTCGTTCTGAGAAAAGGTGCCAAGCCACATGGCTAAATATAAATAAGAGTTATGGGTTATTTTAAGTGTAAGAGCTAGTTAGTAATCAGCCTGGGCTACTGGCTGAGCATATATAATTAATATAAGCCTCTGTGTGGTAATTTGGGAAGCAGCTACTGGGTATTTAGGAGTTGCTGGCAGGACAGGAACTTCTGTTTATAAATATCAACTCTTGGGTTGGTTTTACCAGTATTTCTGTTCCCACCTAAACTTATCATTTCCCATGTATCCTGCAATAGCCTCTGCTCAATGCCTTCTACTTTATCACCCCACCTCTAGATTGATTGTGTTGGTGGGTGTGAGAAATTGCTGCTGTGAACTTTCCAAAGTACATTTATGGGGAAAATGTTCACTCCCCTGGCTGTCCAATACCCTTAGAATACAATGTTAAAATTTTATTCTGTCCTGAAAACCCTTGGGATGATAATAGTTACTGTTTATCAGTTAATAGTTATTACAATGTAACTAGCTTATTAGTGATCAACTCAACACTCACCTGTCTTCTCCTTGCTAATGCACTCATCAAGACCTCATTCACACTCTATACTGTCCCACCTGGCTGCCTTTATGTTATTTTCTCATTAATTCCTTTCACCTATCCTGTCTCACCCCAAATGCCTCCTTCCCAGGGAATCTTCCTCTGATTTCCCTAAAGGGAATATTTGGCAACCATTGTACAAGCATCAGAGGACTTGGAAAATTTCCTTCACTGCATTTAATACCACCTAGTATAACAAAAACTGTTGTATTTGCATAAAGGACATTTTTTCTCTATTAATTTGCTTGAACCTACATTTGACTTTCATCTTTAATTGTCCACATTGGCTGAAGAGTTCAAAAACTAAGAAATACTGGAGACAGCCCTATTCCCTGGCATGTTATAAATCAGCTGGACAAAAACCCTGGGCTGACTCAAGCTTAGCACTTTTGAATTTTTTTGGTATTTTAGGCTAAAGCTCTTGGGATATTAAAAACAGACTTCAAACTGATAATGTATGTCTTCACCCAATGACTACAATGAAATATCAAAAACCATTTGTTACATTAAAATATAACCAGATTAGAGATATCCACTAATCACAATACAATGAACTCAGACAAAAGAAGCAAAGTCAATAATCAGTTTACACATAATAGAAACAATTAAAAATCTATTATATATTAGACTAGATTTGATCTACAAGGCATAGATTTAAAAGAAGTGAAAATAATCCATTATCTCTGTTCTCTACAAAGACAAACAAAAACTTTGCCAAGAATATCTGTTAAGCAAGTGAAGTATGTATAATCAATAAGAGGAAATAAAAAAAACTGAAATGAAGGGAACAGGCACCTCCCAACAGGGAAGAAATTTTGCTTGGGCAGAGGAGACGTGACTGTTAGAGAGAAATTACTGATGTGATACCTGCAGTCATCTGTATCCACATGGCTTTTCTAGCTGGACTTACAAACTGAAGCTGCCCTTGCTAACATAACTAAAACATTTGATTTAAGAGATTCTTTCCAAGAGAGATAGAACTGCAAAGCAGCAGTTGCCCTATGTTTACTTCAGTACATTTTTTAATTGTTTGGCTCCATATAGCCAACCAATATCCAGTTAGCTAACCCAGGCAGACAGTTCTCCTATCAGGTATTATATAGATTTCATGGGCAAAGAGCTCACTTGTCAGACTCACTTTAAGCCTCTTACCTTGCTGTGACTACAGCTGCAAATTATGACACCAAACACCGTATCCAAGCATCTATCCAGCTTTAACCTCTGTCTTGTATAGTTATTTCTTTCCAATTGATACATTCCCTAAGACTCAGGAAACTAATAGCATTTACAAGAATTTTTCAAGACTCCTCCCTTATTCTATAAATGCAGTAAATAATTGTTGGGGACACAGACTTTGGCGAAAAGTAGCCTACAACTTAGGCAAGAAGCTACAGGAATGTAACTTTTATGAGTCTGCACCAATGGGTAGGCATTTCAGTGGTACAAATGCTGAGTTAGCTGGATTCCTTCAAGTAACCCCTCACTTCTAATTAATTCACCCATCTAAGCTTGGTGGAATTACTCTTTGGTATTTTGTTGTTGCCCTACATGTTCAGTAACACACAACCTACCATTTTATCTTATCATAGGCCATATTTGCTCATCGTCCCAACTCAACGGAAAAAATTCTAAAACTAATATCAATAAAATCAGAAGAAATCACACACTTTCTAATTTTTCTGTCTTTATGCCTACTCCAAGGAGGAAGAGAAATTTTTTCACATCCATAGAGGAATTCATAAGAGACTTTCTAAAGCTACTTACACCTGACTTCAAATTTCTCTCATATTCTTCTGACCATGTCATTTTAAAGCCTCATCAAAACTCCTTTAGAGTGATAAAACTTTCTGAAAAGCCTTTGACACTGACCAGATTTGAAAGCGCTATCATGATTGGAAACTCACTTTGCCAGTAAAAACATGGCTTCCTCTATCTGCATCTGTCACATTAGCAAACATTAAGAAAAAGGATAATGATTCAAGCTCTGTGGTCCTTCCTAACCCAGGACTTTATTACACCAAGGTAGGAATCCAAAAATGTTGAATCACAATACAAGGTATATACCACACTAAAACCCAAATTGGATGAGCCCACTGCCCCTTGGAGTAAAAGTAGCTCCTGACAGACATCGTATTCAGAAGAAGGTCTCTGAGCCTCTGAATGTATAACTTAGGACAGAGAACTATTATTGAGACCTTGCATATCTTTGATTCAAAAGTGGAATATGGGATAGTAGTTTTATCCACAGACATGAGATGCATTTTTCATTCTCCTTATGTTGGTATGATAGTTATGCACCTAATGGCAAGGCAGAGTAGTTGATGAGCTTTGGTTATCTCTGACCAATACAGATACAACAAGTCAGTTTCTCTACTCTAGGAGGAAGCAGGTAGATCAACAAGCTAAGGTTTCATTTAAAACAAAAATTAGAGTTAAAAATAAGGCAAAAAAGACAAATTTCATTTGAAATTATATCTTTTTAAGTCACATATTTAATTAAGGATATCTAATAAATAAGAAAAAATGTCTCCTCTGAGATACCAATAGGAAATCACCTGCAAGGCAAGCAACCTTACTGTATCAAATCCATAGTTGATAATGATGGTCAACTTATGTCTGTAGACCTGTGCTTACCATTCTTAATCTAATTGTCTTGTATATATCAGATCAAGCAAAGAAAAGGTATCATTTTTATCCCTCTGTTCCTTTATTCCTATTGTACTTCTTGTATTAAGACAAACATTTTCTTTTAAAGATTCATTTTTTTTAGGAGGAAATGACTTTCATGTTATTATTATTTTTCTTCTCTTATTATTATTATTATGTGTCTTAATTTTATACATCATCCATGGTTCCCCTGTCTTCCCTCCTCCCACCCCCACCCCTGCCTTCCCCCCAACTCCTCCCCTCCATTCTCATGTCCTCCCAGGACCAAGACACCCCTGGGGATTCATTTAAACCTGGTGGAGTCAGTACAGGCAGGTCCTGTCCCCTCCTTCCAGGCTGAGCATGTGTCCCTGTGTAAGCCCAAGGTTCCAAACAGCCAGCTCATGCACTAAGGACAGGTCCTGGTCCCACAGACTGGGTGCCTCCCAAACAGATCAAGCTATTCAATTGTCTCACTTATCTAGAGGGCCTGAACTAGCTGGGGGCTCCACAGCCATTGGTTTATAATTCATGTGCTTCCATTCGATTGGCTATTTGTCCCTGTACTTTTTGCAATCTTGGATTCAACAATTCATGCTCTTGCAGCCCCTCCTCTTTCTTGACAGTTGGACACCTGGAGCTCCACCTGGGGCCTGGCTGAAGAGCTCTGCATCCACTTCCATCAGTTATTGGATGAGAGTTCTAAGACGACTATTAGGGTGTTTAGTCATCTGATCACCAGACTAGGTCAGATCAGGCTTCATTTTTAATTTTTATTTATGTTTATAGTGTCTGAGCATATGTGTGCCACTGTATAAGTCTACATGGATATCAGATGATGATATCAGATCTCCTGAATCTGGAGTTATAGGCAGTTTGGAGCCATGCAATGTGGGTACTAGGAAACAAGGCCAGAGTTTCTGCAAGGACAGCAATCCTTTAGACAGTGTGCTATCTCTCAAGCCCAAGATTACTCCTGTTAATTAAGTGTTGTACTTGTCAGTGAAATAAATACACACATATATAATCATAGTTACACAAATTGATGGGTATTGTAAAGAGAAAACAGGGCCAAAAGCACAAATCATTTCAACTTGATCAGACCTGTTGGCATGCATGCAATCAGCTTTACCTGAGTGGCAGAATAATGTGTTCTTGGGATGTTTTTGAGAATTTCTCCCTTAATTAAATCCTTAGGCATTAACAGAGTATTAGTCTAATTTCTGATTTAGTAACATAATTATTTATTTATTCTATTATAGGACATATTTGCTTAATATACAAGGCAATATCTCAATAAAATTGAAAAATATCAATAAAGTCAATTCATAAAATATATGCTCTAATTTTTCAAACTTTATACATGATACAAATTTATAATTCAATTAATAATATATTTGGGCTTTAAGAATATTTTTGATTATACCTCAAAATCATATAAATTTTATTAATTCACAAACTTCATAGTTATTTTTCTTTAACTTAAAACTAACCAGGTCTCATTACAGTTTTATAATAATAGCTTCATATTTAAAATTTGGAGGAATTATAGTCAGATAACATTCAGTTAATAATTAGAAATATTAAAAATTGGAAAAACAAAATAAAGTGTGTCCTTCATTTTTTAAATATTTTAATGCATTATAGAGCTCATAAAATTACACAAATGAAGCTCTATATATACTGCCTTTATATCAAGATATATGGGTGAATGAATGATAAATAGAGAAAGATGAAAAGAAACATAAGACAGTACAACAGATAAAAATGGGGATCCTGGGGAGATGATTCAGTCCATAGTATGCTTTCCACAGAGCCTTGAAGACCAGAGTTTGATATTTCAGAACACTGGGCATGGTGGCCCTGTGTTCTAGTTTGCCTTTTGTTACTGTGATAAATGTCATCATCAAAGGCAGCTTAGGGGAAAGAAATTTTATTTGGCTTAAATTTACAGGTCCTGGTCCAACATTGAAGGAAATCAGACCAGGATCTAGGGCAGAAACTGATTCTGCAAAAGAGCCATCTCCAGCTTGTTCAACTATCTTTCTTAGATGTGGGGGACCAGCCCCCACATTTACTTATTACCTCAGGGACTCTTGAGGAATAAGGAATGAGAGACTTAGAAATAGAGGGGAGAGAAACAGAGAGAAACACAAGATAGATGTAAGTGGGCCTGTACCCTCTCAACCAGCCCAGAACTTTATTCCAAACAATACCAAGGGGTGGAACAAAAGACCTCCCCTTTGCTAGTTACAGTCAAGTATAGACCCTTACAAATAACGTGGTACCCAGGACTGTGGTCTAATCAACTTCTTTTGCAGTCCTACTGGGGATAGCCACTAGGAAACCTAGTTGGCTAGAATACTTAGGCCAGACCCACCTCGAGACATGTGAATTCCTGGGCCTACTGAGTAGCTCATATAGGTGAACTGTCAAGTTATATGTTCACCAAAGACCCTGCCTGAGAAAATAAAGTAGAAATTGATGGAGAAAGACACTGCATGTTGACATCTAATATCTACACAGACATAAATACATGTACCTTCACACAAATGCACACATACACACACACACACACACCCTACACACACACACACAGCTAATTCTACAGCAATTTAGGTATCAGTATAAATTCATTTCCAAACATGAGGACAATGAAAAGATGATCAAGTAATTATTGAACTATATGGATTTTAGTAGGAAAGAAACCTCAAATTAGCCTTTCACATTTAATAAAGATATAATTTAAATCAGGGAGAACTTTCTTCTTTAACCAATGCTATACAACCCATTTGTTGAATGCTATTTGTTCACTAGGAAGACACATAGCTGATTTAGGAAGCAAAGACTGGGATGAGAATCACAGCACCACTTTCCTATGTTTCAGAAGTGTGCCTTCTTTTTCTGGCATATTGAAGATTTGAAGGAATTGCTTTAAAAGAGTGGACAAGTATCTGAGGGTGAAGGAGATGAGACTATCATAAGCCCTGCACAGTTTCTTTGGATTGAATTTCTTTATAATTCAGGCGACATATGGAGATCTTGGGCTATTCATATTTTCCAACATAATATAATCACCAGAAAAATCTGGAGATTATTTTCTGCTGTATTAGACACATATGATATTAGGGCAATGAGTAGCTTAGGTGAGAAACAATTACTTAACTTCAAAATAAAGATAATTTAAGGAATAAAGTATATAAAAGACTTTAGAACAATGACTGGAAGATGAGAAACTTTAATAGCTATTTCTTGAAAGTGTTCTAGAGGTGACTGAAATAAGCATGCACCTTTATTATTTACTCTGTTAAATACCATAAGATAAAGTTCTATTTTATATGAAATTGTTGACTTAGTTCTGATGGAAATGTTGCTCTGTATGCCGTGAATGTGTTGCTCTGATTGATTGATAATAAAATGCTGATTGGCCAGTAGCCAGGCAGGAAGTATAGGTGGGATAAGCCAACAAGGAGAATTCTGGGAAAATGAAGGCTGAGCAAGGAGACGCCAGCCTCTGTCGAGACATGGAACATGTGCCAACATATAGATTAACAGAAATGGGTTGAGTTGTAAGAGCTAGTCAGTGGTAGGCCTGATCTAATGGCCAAGCAGTTTTAATTATTGTACGTTTCTGTGTGTTTACTTGGGTCAGAGTGGCTACAGGACTGGAGTGTGAGAGATTTGTCCTGACCATGAGCCAGGCAGGATACAGGAAAACTTTGGCTACACATTTCTGAATTGACTTTAAATTATAAATTGGATGATCACCATTAATAATCCTATGTAAGATGAATTTACTTCTCTTTCTACATTTGAGATCAAGGAATATTTGTTAATATGAGTAGGTAAAACCTTAGAATGCTGGCAAACTAAAAGGATCTGTCTTCAAGTTGCTTAATACAAAGAACTCATTATTTGAACATTATGTAGAACACGCATAGAGAAATTCCCTCTGGTTGATCTGGCATTTTCAAATATACTGGCAAATGTCAACAATTTGCATGTTAGAAATATCTTCTTTTAGTTAGAATTCCAAATGGTTTGGATATGACATTAGACTCCCCATGTGCTTCAAAGAGTTGGCATAATGCTCTAAATGTGATTTATGTCTGAAAGCTCCTTAACCACCTAGGTGAAGCTGGTTTTTATCTGATCTGAGATGCTGTACATGTTTAAACATTATCTAGCAAACACGTTTAAATAGAATGTGTTAGGAAATAGCCCAAAGCATGCTTCTATTTTCATACTATTGGCAATTCATATGAAGATACTAAATTTTTATTTATAACTTATTAATTTAGTGTACACTCTAATGTAATTTCTGTCTACCATCCTTCCAGATACACAGTCAAACACACAACCCTAGTAACAGTCCACTGCATAGGAACAGCATGTTTCATTAAGTCATGAATCAATAGACACCTAGGCTGATTTTCATATATAAACAGTTGAAGCAGTGTTATAATAATAATTCACATACAAATATCTCTTTTGCACTGTGACTTCAAATAATTTCATTAAATGCCAAGTAGTAGGACAGGGTTGTGGTGTTATATTGTTTACTCTAATAAATTATCTGAGAATCAGAGGACAGAGGAAGCACTAGATTAGCCATAGAGGCTAGGCAGTGTTGGCACACACCCTTAATACTATCACTTGGGAGGCAGAGATCCATCTGAATCTCTGTGAGTTCAAGGCCTCACTGGAAACAGAGCCAGGCAGTGGTAGCACATGCCTTTAATCCCAGAAAGTGACATAGCTGGGTAGATAAATGTATGTAAGGCATGAGGATGTAGGAAAAAGGCAGTTCAGCTAAGACCCTTTCAGGTGAGGACTCAAAGGCTTTCAGTATGAGGAAGTAGGATTGGGTGAGGAGTTGTCGAGGTGAGGTTGGCTGTGGCTTGCTCTGCTTCTCTGTTCTTTTAGCTTTTTTCCCAATATTTGGCTCTGGTTTTTTTTTTTTTTTTTTTAATTATAAGACCACTTAGAAACTTGAAGAACATCTGGCATCTAACTTGTGGGACACAAATTCACAAAAAAGCCACTTGCCTGTGGCCTTGTAGGCCCAGGCTCAGGCCTGAGCTGCATGGGGCCAAATGTCCACCCTATGTGGGTCATAGTCCCTAACCCACCAGCTAAATTTCTGTTGCAGCTTCTCTGCAGCAAACTCCTCAGGCTCAAGCTCCAAACACCCAGAATTATTTGCTTTCTGCATGTACCTAGTGAAGAAAGTTAGCTTTTTGGCTTCTTTCCTCTGCTGGTGAGTTCTGGCTTTCTCTGGGCCCTCTTCTTGGGCTGCTGCCACACCATCATCTGAATCATCATTATCAGCAGATTTGGTGAGTCAATTAAGATTTCTTACAGGAAACAATTAGTTGAAAGAGATTTTATTCCCACCTTAAAAATGGGAAAAACTTTTACAACGGAGGGTGTTTGGTCCTTTAGCTCTTAGCTATTGCTCTATTTGATAATTTGATTGATGTTCTAAAATGGAAAAATTAAGTGAGAGGATAATTAATGCAGGTGGTATTTACATAATGTCAATTATAAATATTATTTGTTTGATCATTTTTGCTTTATCATTAAGAAAGTTGGTTAATGTGAGTGCCAAGATAAAAAGTGTAGAAAAAAACGGTTAAAACAGATCATAGAGAAATTCAGACCCAGACAGAGGAATTTAAATTGAACCAACCAATCTCAGCATTACATTAAACAGTTACACAGAAACAGCCTAAAGCTTTCAAATAGCCAACCTTAACTTATCCTATGGTGATATTTTATTTGTACTGAAATGTGATTTTATTTGTATGTTAATAAATAAAGTTGCCTGGGGGTCAGAGCTAATAGCAAGCCATAGCAGAAGTTGGACAGTGGAGGCACAACTTTAATCCTAGCACTTGGGAGGCAGAGCTAGGCGGATCTCTGTGTTCAAGAATACAGCCAACATGGAGACACACACCTTTAATCTCAATACCAACCATAGAAGACCTGGAGGTCTGTACAGACAGGTCATGTGGTTGGGTTTACAACCAATGAGTAGGCAGAACAGAAAGTTAATAAAAAAGGACAGACACACAGGAAGTAGCTCTCTTGCTGAGAGAAGGATAGGAGTGCCAGTGAAGGGTACATTTTTAGCTCTTAGCTATTGCTCTGATCTCTTGGGCTATTAACTCTGCATTTGGCTCTGTGCTTCTTATTTAATATGACTGTTCACCTACACTATCCAGTAACCTTACAGAAACTACCAAATGCTCAAGGCTATGTAAGAGCTGACTGGACTCCTGTCCAAATGTTAGATTTGAGGAGATTCAAAGAAGCTATAGTGTCATATGGTATGTATTTTCCACTTGTAAACAAGATGTTAAACTCATGGTCAAATTGCAATAGAATAGATTTAGTTATAGCTGTTCTAGAATCTGGTCCCCAATTACAATGGAGGACCTGGTGGAAGGATGAGGCTAAGACCACTGAAAAATGAAGTAGGGCTAGAGGTATGTAAGTCTCCCAAGACCAACTTCTTGGAGAGGGAGAGTATGCTAATGTAGAAAGGCTATCTCTATATGATAACCACACCCTAGCTTTATGCCAAATGGCAGGCTTAAATGCTTAGGACAGAATAGAGGAAGTAGAAAAGAAAAGTAAGTCATTTATAAAAGTTATACAGGACCTAAAAGAAACCTTCATGGGTTTCTTACAAAGGCTGTCTTCAGCAGTAAATAGATTGATATTAAATTCAGAAGCTAGATAGATAATAATTGAATCCCTGGCTTTTGAAAAAGCTAATGCACAATGCAAAAGGGTAATTAGGCCTTTGGAGGAATGGATGTTTCAATTGCAGTAAACAAGATGACCTATGCCAGGTGGTGGTGGCACACACCTTTAATCCCAGCACTTGGAGGCAGAGCCAGGTGGATCTTTGTGAGTTCAAGGCCAGCCTGATCTACAGAGTGAGATCCAGGAAAGACGAAAGGCTACACAGAGAAACCCTGTCTGGAAAAACAAAAACAAAAACAAAACAAAAAACAAACAAACAAACAAAAAACACAAGGTGACCTAAAAAGGGACTGTAAACAGGGCATTCCTAGAAACAATGTTTCTTCAAGGAACAGTGGCAACAGAACGCCCCTCCCTTGCAGATTATGCAGAAAGTGTGGTAAAGGCAAATACTAGACTAACAAATGCAGATCCACAAGGGACAGACAAGGTAATCCTTTGCCTTTGCCACAGGGAAACTCCCTGAGCAGCCTCTCTCAGGACCCCAGGACAATTTCTGCCTCGGCCAGCAGGGTTTCAATGGGGGCAACCCACTTGTGGGGGAGAATGAAAGAGACAGGGGACATGAGAGACTGACAGCAAGACAAGATTCTGATCAAGCTGCCAATATTTCTTCTCTCCACAAGACTTATATAGCATAGGAGGGGAGGGGGCAGGAAGGAGGGAAGGAGAAGGGACGTGGAAGGGGTGCAGAATGCGGGAGACGTGCAGGTCATACAACTGCAAGATGTCTGCTAAGGTCACTGGTCAGGGGCCATTTGTTCTGTTGCTAGGCTACCTGACCATGGAATGCTCTTTACATTCGGTTGTCATGGCACCTGACTGTGGAATGTTCTTATCTTTGGGAGCCTCCAGTTAGTAAACAGGTGTTACTGCTCTGGGGAAGGGCAGTGGTTCTAAGACTTGTTCTCTGGCCTAGCTAGTACTTTCCATGGTTCATGTTTGGTTCCTGAAATCTTGGTCCCTAACAAATTTCAGTTTAGTCCTTTCTTGCCATCATAAAAGAAACCCCTTCCCAGAGCAATTAAATAACCTATTGCCTATTGTAAGAAATCATGCTGCTCTGGACGATAGAACAGCTTTAGAAAATAAAAACAAAAATTTAAGGAGAAACCATAAATCAAAATTGATAAAAGTTAAATTTGGAAACTCCACAAAGTTAGGGTTGGGGAAAGGATTTGTTTTTGTCTTTTTATGAAAATAAAAACAACTGTCTTGAGGACTTTAAAGATCTTTGGACAAATAAGCATCCAATTAGAAGGGAGAACTACCTGGACAAAATTACCCAGAAATGGAGTAATCTGACTGCATGTGATCTCTGAAGTCTCCAAAATGATGATGGGATCCCACAGTGATGATTCTATCATGAAAATGATAACACCACCAAGCTGTCAAAGACCACCAAAGAATCAGCTTTGGACTACAGATCACTCAGGACAATATCAAGATGGCTAGCTGAGATGATCCAGCCTCACAGAGTACTCCAGCAAGGACTTTAGACAAGCCCTGCATTTTCCTGTTAAGCAGAGACTGGACAACAAATGATACAGCTACCACTCCCAGGACTTGACAATTAACCCAAATTTTTTGTTTTCAGGATTCCCTAAAGATGCTGTCACCCCCACACAGTAGGAAGTAATTTTAAGAACACAATGCCCACATTACCAGGAGGTGGGGTGGGTGGTTTTTGGTCTTTCAATGAGTTATGGATTATTGTCATTGTTTAGAGTTGTTGTTATTGGTAATGGTCAGGAAAAAAAGCTAAACAAAGGAGATTAGATTCAGGGCTCTTGTTTGAAAACAAAAAAGAAAAAACAGATATGGATATGATAAGACAAAAGGTAGATTATTGAATCTATTTTGAAAAGAAAAAAGAGAAAATATGGATATGATAAGGTAAAAAGGTAGATTATTGAATCCACTTTTAGAAAGCAAATACTAGTTTTAAATATTTTACATTGGATTGTATTTTTGTATATTGCATCCAAATTATATATATTGATGCAAATTTGAGATTAATTCTGCTAGAAAATACTGTACATATATTTCTAATCTTGTTCAAGGTACTGTACCTATACCACTCATTTAACAATGTAATACAAATTGCTAGTCCTTGAAAGTTATTATTACCAGCTAGTTAGGATATAAAGAAATACAAATCAGTAGTTAGTTACCTATTACTGAACTAATAGTTATATTAGGTATGTTTTCAAGGTCAAATAGAGATATAGTATAGATAAACTGGTAATCTTCAAATACTTCAGAGATCTAAAGAATATAGCTTTTTTTTTGTTTGTTTTTGTTTTTGCTTTTTTCGAGACAGGGTTTCTCTGTGTAGCTTTATGACTTTCCTGGAACTCGCTTTGGAGACCAGGCTGGCCTCAAACTCACAAAGATCCACCTGCCTCTGCCTCCAGAGTGCTGGGTTAAACGCATACACCACCACCGCCTGGCAGAATACAGCATTTAAAATGTTTAATAATATAGATTTTTTTTAATGACAATGAGACATGTCTGCTCCTGGAAGCACCCATATCCTTCAGATAAAATGATGGGAATCGAAAAAACTCCATATGGAGTTTACTTTCTTTGTGGCAAAAGTTAAGAAGAAATGCCCTTGCCTCAACTGATGACATTATGCTGTCCAAGATAGACAAGAAGGACATAAAGCAAAGGACTGCTGCACCTTGACAAGACAAGGAAGGAAGATCCTTCAGAAAATCCTGCTTCACAGATGAGTCTGTCAGAAATGTTAGGCCTGCAAGCAGAAGATGGATGCCCCAACATTGCAGAAAACTCTTTGGTGACTGTCCAGGCAGCCAGCTGTTTCTGTCATGTCTCACATTTTTTGTAAGTTGCTTGTTTGTACTTTCTGCTTACTTAGGTAATGTTATTTTCTTCTCAGGTCTCTGAAGGAGTTGAAAATTAGACAGTTACTGTTTTTCTAGTTAAGAAATTCAGAGGGCTGTGGATTTAGCTCAGTGGTAGAGTGCTTGCTTAGCAAATACAAGGCCCTGGGTTTGGTCCTCTGCTCTAGAAAGAAAAAGAGAAATTCAGTAAAGAAGCTCACTAAAGAGGTGTAAGTGTATAAGTTTGGAAGATATCAAAAGACAGTTTTGTGTTGGGAATACAAGTTAGGATAGAAAGTGTATTAGGTACAATATTTTGGACTCACCAAACCAAGCCAAGAAGAATGAACAGCTGATTTCCAAAAACAATCAACAATTTCCAGAATTTAAAATCCTGAATCATGACAGGACACTAGTGGAATTCAGGTGTTTCTGGTACATGGATTACGCTCAGTGAATCTGAGGCCTTGTGTACATCCTACTTCACAAATGAGTCTGTCAGACACACTAAGCCTATAGGGTAAAGAGGCTGTTCCAATGTTGCAGAGAAAACTCAGGTGACTGGCCAGGCAGCTGGCGGTTTCTGTCAACTCACATTTTTTTTTTTTTGGAAGCCACTTATGTGTACTTCCTGTTTTCTTAGATAACATTATTTTCTTCTTGGGTCTCAGAGGAAGTTGAAGATTAGATAGTTATGGTTATAGTTAATTGAAAATTAGATAGTTATAGTGAGTTGAAGATTAGATAGTTATAGTTTTCCTTGTTAAGAATTTCAGAAAAGAAACTCACTAAAGATGTGTAAGTATATAAATTTGAAAGACATTATTAAGATAGTTCTGTTAGTAGTATAAGTTAGGATAGGAAGTGAATCAGGTACATTTTGGACTTACCATAATAGGATTGCTAATGGAATATTTTCTCTGAATCTGTCAAATGCAAATGGACTAGACATGTTTAGGTATTTATTACTTCCATTTATGGTATATAGTTATTGTACTTTTTGTATATAGTTTTCTTATATTAGTTATAATTTTTTCTCTTTTTTCTTTTTATTAGAATAATAAGGGGAAATGTGTGATATTTTAATTATGCTGAAATGTTATTTTATTTGTATGTTAATAAATAAAGTTTGCCTGGAGATGAGAGGTTAATAGTGAGCCAGAAATAGAAGTCAGGTGGTGGTAGCCCATGTCCTTAATCCAATCACATGGCAGGTAGAGTCTCTGTGTGGTCAAGGACACAGCCAAGAGTGGTGACACTTGAGTATTTAATACTAGTAACCAGGAGGTCTGTATAGACAGGCAGTGACGAGGAAGTCATGTGGCTTGGCTTAGAGCCAATGAGAAGGCAGAATAGGAAAGCAATAAAAGACAGGACACACATGAAGAAGGTCTCTCTCTCAAGGGAAGGATGGCAATCAGTGGTAAGATAAGGAGGTCTTGGCTCTTCACTAATGTTCTGATCTCTTGGGCTTTTAACTCATTATTTGGTTCTGTGCTTCTTTTTTTCTATTTTTTTTCTTTATTATTATGTGTTTTAAATTTTATACATCAGCCATGGGTAATGTCTGTCCTCGCCCCTCCCGCACCCACCCCCACCTTCCCCCCAACCCCTTCCCTCCATTCCCATGTCCTCCAGGATCAAGGCACCCCTGGGGATTCATTTAAACCTGGTGTATTCAGTACATGCAGGTCCTGTCACCTCTTTCCAGAATGAGCAAAGTGTCCCTGTATAAGCCCAAGGTTTCAAACAGCCAGCTAATGCACTAAGGGCAGATCCTGGTCCCACAGACTGGGTGCTCCCAAACAGATCAAGCTATTCAATTGTCTCACTTATCCAGAGGGCCTGATCCAGCTGGGGGCTCCACAGCCTTTGGTTCATAATTCATGTGCTTCCATTCATTTGGCTATTTGTCCCTGTGCTTTTTGCAATCTTGGATTCAACAATTCACGCTCTTGCAGACCCTCCTCTTTCTCAACAGTTGGACATCTGGTGCTCCACCTGGGGCCTGGCTGAGGATCTCTGCATCCACTTCCATCTGTTATTGGATGAGAGTTTCAAGACGTCTGTTAGGGTGTTTAGTCTTCTGATCACCTGACTAGGTCAGATCAGGCTTTCTCTCGACCATTGCCAGCAGACTACAGAGGATATATCATTGTTGACTTCTGGGGACCTCTCGAGCACTCTGCCTATTCCTGTTCTCATGTGGTCTTCATTTATCATGGTCTGTTATTCCGCATTCTCCCTTTCTGTTCTTGATCCAGCTGGGATCTCCTGCTCCCCTAAGTTTTCTTTACCTCAAATTTTGCTCTTCATTACTCCCACTGTCGTCCAGGTTGTTCATGTAGATCTCATCCAATTCTCTGTCATTGGGTGATCCTTGGGTCTTTCCTAGGGTCCCATTTTCTAGGTAGCCTCCCTGGATTTGTGAGGCAGTCTAGTCATCTTTGTTTTAAATCTAATATCCTCCTATGAGTGAGTACGTACCGTGTTTGTCCTTCTGACTCTGGGTTACCTCATTCAGGATGATTTTTTTGAGATCCATCTATTTGCCTTCAAACCTCAGGATGTCATTGTTTTTCTCTGCTGAGTAGTACTCCATTGTGTATATGTACCATATTTTCTTTATCCATTCTTCAGTTGAAGGGCATCTAGAGATGGCTCAGAGGTTAAGAGCACTGACTGCTCTTCGAGAGGTCCTGAGTTCAATTCCCAGCAACCACATGTTGGCTCACAACTATCTGTAATGAGATCTGGCGCCCTCTTCTGTATACATAATAAATTAATAAATCTAAAAAACAATAACAAAACAAAACAAAACAAAAACAAAACAAACAAAAAACAAAACAAAAAATGGCTCTGTGCTTCTTATTTAATAAGACTGTTTAGAATTTTGTCTACAGAAGTTGACTGTGGCTTTCTCTTCTTCTCTGATCTTTCAGCTTTTACCCCAATATCTGGCTCTGGGTGTATTATTATAGGAACATTTAGAAATTAGAACAACATAGGGGAATCACATTGTGATTTTATTTCTATTATTTTGAGAAAGTTCAGTGCTTTTCAATGGAGCAGTTCTACTAATTTACAAACCAAAACCAACAATAAGAACTCCTTTTCCATCATAATATCTTTGGTATTTTCTTTCTTGTAAGTGTGTGTGTGTAGTATGTGTATGGTCCCTGAGTGTGGGCCAGCACATGTATGAAGGTATATATACTTGTGTGTGGGTGCATGAGTGTGGAAGCCATAGATTACATAATGTCCTTCCTCAGGTTTCAAACCATTTTTTTTTTTTTTTGAAACAGAGTCCCCAGCTGTACTAGAATTCCTCACGTCACCAATGCTGGCTTGTCAATAAGTCATAGAGAGCTACTTCTCTATGTCTTCCTAGCACCATAATTACAAGCATGCATGCATGCATAACAATGCCTGTGTATGTGTATGTATATATATATATATATATATATATATATATATATATATATATATATATATATAATTTGTGTGTTCTGGTGATCAAATGCTTTCCTCTCCCCTCCCCAGCCCAGCCCAGCCCACTATTTAATTTCAATGAGCCTTCCTAACTTTCACTGTGGTGGTGTTTTTTCGTAGTTTCAATATGCATGACCCTAGTGGCTGATAGGGAGACTATTTTCACACACTTATTGGCAATTTGTATTTCTTTTGAAGAATGTCCTCAGATGATTTCCCCATCATTTTATATCACTACACACTATCCCACCTGAAGATATGCATTGGGCTTGTGAGCATGCAGATGGGATAAAATCACTCCAATGGACTAAGCTTGGGAGAGAAGAGAGATGTGACATGAAACAGGGGTGAGCTCCTACTCACTAGTTTATCTGCATAATCATAAAGGGTCTTTAAAAAAAACTTCTTCATGTCTCCAAAATGGGGACAGATTGGGTGGCAGAAAAAGCCCACCTGTCCCAGATGGAAATGACAAGTAGTTACTGGGCTGGGATTAACACTCATACTTCTGACTCCCACTTCTGTTTAGATCCAAAATGAAAGTCGTGTACATTTCATTAACTTGGAGATGATTTCAAAGTCATTGTGAATTGATTTTTTATCTTTTGAAATATTTCTTTGTGCAGCTTGAATTTGTTATATTTTGATGAAAATAATCACTCTGTTTTTTAGAAAAACACTGAGTTACATAATTACAATCATTTAAAGTTGAGACAAAATGTAGGAGCTCTTCCAGATGTGGTGCCCTGACTTGATAATATAAAGTGATTCTCAAACTATTTTTGTGGCTGTTTCTTACAGTGTGTAATGAAAATTTAATCAACCAAAAGTATTTTTTTACCACAATTGATTAACTAATGGAGCTATAATTTGATTTTAGATTGCCTCTGCCCTTCATTTATATATATATATATATGTGTGTGTGTGTGTGTGTGTGTGTGTGTGTGTGTGTGTGTAAGCCCCATAAAACCATTTTCTGTTTGTTATTATGCTCCCAGTGCTTAACCTGACTATTGGCTTTGACTTGTTTAGGCAAATTCATATGTGAATGTAAAGAATGCTCTTACCTTGGATGGATTAAAAAATAGTTTTTCTAGGGTCACACATGAGGGAGCAGGCCCTGGGAGCTCAGATTTTCTTCATCTCAGATTCTGTGTGTACAGATTTCTCTTTGGGAGAACTTTGTCTCATGTATCTCACACATATTATATCAGATAAACCACTGAGGTTAGAACATACACGTGCCCCATCTGGTAGTAAGTTAAAAAACTTTGGGGCAATGTTGCAAGTGGATTGGTCCCCTCACCTCTCTCTTGCTTCTTATTCTGAGTCTAGCACTATCACGTGTTTCCCCTGGACCCAATCTTTTCAGAATCTCCAGGGTGACAGGATTATCCAGGATTAGTGATAGCTTAATTGATAACGTGATTGCCTTGTCATCATGAGGATATGGGCTAAGTCTCCAGTATTTATGTGAAATGCAGGGCATGGTTACATGTATTCCAAGCACTTACTAGCAGGGGAAACACTAAAGTTTATTAGCTAGGTCTCTAAATGAGATTTGGGGGAACAATGAGAGACCCTGTCTTAAAGGAGGTGGGTGATGTTCCTCAGGATGGATAACTGAGGTTGTTTTCTAGCCTATATGTTCAGGTGCATACATATGCATAGGTACACATAGTGATGCACATATACAACACATAAACACACACACAGGAATAATGGATAAAATTCATTCTGCCATAAGAATTAAGGTGGAGTTGAACCTATGAATAACATAAATGAGCCTATGAAAAACACATGGGGAATTTTCTGCTATCAAAATAGGAGTTGCAATACCTAAAGAAACTGGGTTTGAGAATGTATCATGGTGAAAACTGAACTTGCTATTTTTCTTGATCATCCACCAGTGCTGGGGTTCTCTTCTGGGAGTGAGTGTATGTCAGAAGCTCCTAGGAGACTTGGCTCCTTCTGTTAGCATGAAATGAGAAGACATTTCATGATACAGTGGGCTTGAAAAGCCAAGAAAAATAACCACGTTAATTTAAACTAAATAGGTGAACAGATTTTCAAGTGCAGAATTTGGGATCTGTAAGAGAAAGAAATAAGGCTACAACAACTGGAAAACATGGTTTAGAAAAAATGTTTATGCCAAAACAGCCTGAAACCTGGGAAATCAGTCTCAGGAGATGCAATGTCTGAGACAAGATTCAGGGTGGATTGGGACTCTGCAAATAACACTCTCCAAAAGATTAACACAGCATTAACTGAAGAAAGGGAACTCTGCGGATTAAGTCAGTATTATTTAGAAGATTCTCTCATCATAAATTGCAATTTTTTATACCTTTATGCTCCTTATTTCCTACATTTATTTTATGTTTCATAGAAACTTAATATGTAGTTAATTTAGATTAGTAAATCAAGATTCTCTTCTCTCTTGCTTCTATTCTCAGAATCTGAACTTTTCATAGTGTTAGTTTTTGAGACTCCTGGGAAGAAAAATAAAGAGTTAGACAATGATAATGGGGAAGGGGAAAGGGGACAGACCTGAGATGCTATGGGAAATATTCAAGACCACACAATTATCAGGAGATTTGCAGGATTTGCAGGAAACTGAGAGAGTACCAAGAGGAAGAAGAAAAATACCAGAATGGGTTTTGACTTGGAAAAATGGTAAACTCATTGTTTTCCCTAAATGAAGTCACCTAATCTGTATAGCTAGCACACTCCCTGCCCAGAAAAATTATTGAGTTAATTTAATTGTCAACAGTGTATGCAACACCATTAAAAGCATGTTTATGTTGAGAACTCATTGAATTTGGTATGTGTGTTTTAATAAATCATTATGAGAAGATATTCCTTAATAGATTCAATATATAAGTATGAGGTAGAGGGTAAATATAGCCTAGATGTGAAATAATAATAATAACAATAATAATAATAAGCATCATTATTATAGAAATGTATATTAAAACACTGACAATAGCACACATAACATAAAAGAAAAAATGTATTGGGGAGATGGCATGAGAACCTGACATGAACTAAAGAGTTTTTTTCTGCACTTGAAAGAACAGTTGCACTCAGGAACTCAATAACATAGGAGTTCACATATATAAAAACCATTCTACAGTCTAACATGCATGGGGGATGGGCTCATTCGCCCCCACACCTGGCTGAGGAGCTGTGAGCAATTGGTAGTTTAGGGGGTTGGGAGCATCAGTTTTCTTTAAGAGTATGAACCCTAGTAGGTCAACCATGCTCCAGAGTTCAGCTCCATGTTGAGGAATATATGAACAGCAAAAAATGGACTTGTTGAGTTATAAAAATGGATAATTATGAATGAGGTAGGGAGTAGGCATATGGAATGGGTATGAGAAGGAGGAGTAAATGAATATACTCAAAATACATTATCTGTGTGCATGGCATTCCAAAAGAATTTATAAAACTATTATATTTTTAAAATATAATGCATTTAATAAACTGATAAAGCTATCAGAAATTAAAAACAATTATAGTAAAGTGGATTTACAGATTTTTTAAGGGAGGTCTTAGCTTCATCAAAGACCTTTGAGAGTCTAGAAATAAAAATGAAAATGACCTTTGACCTGGAAAACAATGACTTAGTGAAAAAATTTATTAGAATGAGAATCAAAGTTGGCTTTCAATGCCTGAAATATTTAGAACTGGGAGAATTACCATTGGCTGTGAAGAGAAAACAGGGAATGTCACTTGGAGCGAGTTGTCTGGCACACAGGAATTTCAGTACTGAAAAACAGGCTTACCATATAGGTGAAAGGCCAGAGATAGTCTATGCTCTGAGACAGTGAGTGGCTGATGTCATTTTAAAAAAGAAAAAAAAAATGTTTTTAACTTTTAAACTTTTTAAGATATTTTATTTATGTGCATATGCATATCTATGGTCATGTCCACCTGTAGGCAGGTGCCCAGTGGGGCCAGAAAAGGATTCTAGATCCCTTAGAGCTGGAATTATAGAATGTTGTAAGCTACCTTACGTGAGGGCTATGAACTAACTCATGTCCTCCACAAAAGCAACAAAGACTCTGAACTATTGGGCTATCTCTCCAGCTCCTGCATTTAAATGTTAAATTTTGAGTGTTTCACACATGTCTTATTGCACCATGGTGATATTCACTGCCAAAGAGCTCTCTTCTCCTGCTGGGTCTGTTGTCCACCTTTCTCTCCTTAACTATTTCCATTCCTTCTTCTGTGTCTGGTTTTGTTGCTTGTATACATTTCATGCAGGTGAAAAGCACACACCCTTCCTTTGATAACTAATGTGACAGATTATTGGTTACCCAAGTATATGAACAAAATGAGCTGTGATAGCATTTCCTCATGATCGTTTGTGAAATAAGTAGACAGTTGTTGATAGTAAATGAGAGAAAAATGGGAGCCCAGCTTTGAAGAGAAAATAAGTTTACCATGGCTGTTATTTAGCGCGTATCCCTATTGTTGTTGTAAGTTGTTTACTTGAATTATCTGATTTAAGCCTCAGTTTATCCTTCAAATAATCTCCTTTTACACATGGTAAAACACAAATGTTGAGGGAAGCTTTCATAAACTGCTACAAAGAATAGAATGAAAGGATTAAGCAGGAGCCCAGAGTTTTCATGGGAGTAATGAGGAAGTGGACACACTGACACACTGAAGACTCTGATGAACAAAACTTTCTTCCCTGTACAAATGCTATCCAAAGATCTTCTTAAACCTATTAATTATCAGTCCTAGAGAGTATGTTAAGCATGTGTTTCACTACCGTTGAAGAAAAAGTCATTTATTTTAACACAGTTTTTTTTTTTTTTTTTTATTATTTTTTTTTTTTTTTGAGACAGGGTTTCTCTGTGTAGCTTTGCGCCTTTTCTGGAGCTCACTTGGTAGCCCAGGTTGGCCTCGAACTCACAGAGATCCGCCTGGCTCTGCCTCCCAAGTGCTGGGATTAAAGGTGTGCGCCACCACCGCCCGGCCTTAACACACTTTTATTAAGCATCTACTGTATAAAAGAAAAAATTCAATGTGTTATCCATGAACAGTGGTGGTGATTTCAGTGGTGGAGATTTTGTCAACATTCAAGAATCTATTTTCAGTATAACTGAAGCAACACATCTTTAGAAGCAAAATAATCTACACCAGCCTCCTACTAAAGCACTGCTAGGTTGTGTTTTTAGTTGGTGTATAGGCAAGTTCATAAGCCTGGAGCACATAGTTCATTCAGTGTGAGCTCATTTCAAGGATACCAAGCTTCTATCCCCACTCTGGTAAAGAACTCCATTAAATCCTAGAGACTTCCCTTTTGATTTTTTCTCAGTCAGTCCTACACACCCTACCTACTAGCCATTTCAGATCCTTTTCTGGCTACTAGAATTTTGCATTATTTGATTTTTATTCATTTTATTTTTATTTTTATTTTTTGCTTTTTTCCCCCATTTTTTTTTATTATATTTGTGTTTTAATTTTACACATCAGCCATGGGTTCCCCTGTCCTCCCCCCTTCTGCCCCCACCTCCACCTTTCCCCCATCCCCTCCCCTCCATTCCCATCTCCTCCAGGGCCAAGACTGCCCTGGGGATTCATTTAAACTTCGTGGATTCAGTACAGGCAGGTCCAGTCCCTTCCTTCCAGGCTGAGCAACATGTCCCTATGTAAGCCCCAGGTTCCAAACAGCCAGCTCATGCACTAAGACAGGTCCAGGTCCCACAGCCTGGATGCCTCCCAAACGGTCCAAGCCACTCAACTGTCTCACTTATCCAGAGGGCCTGATCCAGCTGGGGGCTCCATAGCCTTTTGTTCACAATTCATGTGCTTCCATTCCTCTGGCCTTTCGTCTGCGTGCTTTTTCCAATCCTGGGCTCAACAATTCACGTACCCACAGTCCCTCCTCCTTCTCGACAACTGGACACATGGAGCTCCACCTGGGGCCTGGCTGAAGATCTCTGCATCCACTTCCATCAGTCACTGGATGAGAGTTCCAGCCCGACCGTCAGGGTGTTTGGCCATCTGATCACCAGGCTAGGTCAGATCAGGCTTTCTCTCGACCTCTGACAGCAGTCTACAGAGGATGCATCATTGTGGACCTCAGGGGACCTCTCCAGCACTCTGCCTATTCCTGTTCTCATGTGGTCCTCATCCATCATGGTCTACCATTCCTTGTTCTCCCTTTCTGTTCCTGATCCAGCTGTGATTTTTAATGTGAAGGGACCACCAGTAGAGTTCTGTCAGGTAAAATGTCTCCTTTCATTATAGAGAATGAAGCAGACAATGAAAGAGGAAATGACAGGGCCAAGAGGCAAAAAAATGTCTTTGAGATGATATATTTGAACAGCAAAGAACAAAGCTGGAAGATTAAAACATTGCAGTCATGCTGTGTAGTCTTGGACTCATGGCCCAACAGGTCTCTAAGATGAGTAGATACAGACTCTCAGCTGGTAATGGATATTATAAACAAAGGGAATACAGCACTTACTCTATATTTATTTGTGAACTCAGAGACATGCATAACAATACACAACAAAGTTTTCTAAGATGATGACAGAGATTTCACCAGACAGACCTTTATTAATTTCCCATTGTATTAAAAACCAAACAATGCTACTAAGTATGGTGTGTGACACTGATTGACAAAATATGTCAGATTCATGTGTATTACAGATCCTTTAGGTAGATAGTTAATATTATGACTCCTTTTGACCTTTTCAAACATCCTTATTCTTATTTTACTCTCCTTTTTTCTTCTGTCAAGCAATAAGGAACACTGAGACTAGGAGAAAGATTCTTTAAGGGAAGACTAATACCATTTAGTTACCTAATACCAAATGGTCCTAAGAAACATACTCATATAAGTAACATGATCTAGACTGAGTAGATTACATTTATGTATTTAGGAATTCATTTATGTAACAACCATTAGTGATAAAAGAGACCACGAACTTAACAGAGAGCAAAGAGGGGGTATATTAACATGTTTGGAGGGAAGAAAGGAAAGATGAAATGATGCAATTACATTATAATTCCAAAACTGCAAAAAATAATTTAAGAAAATACTGAAACAGCAAAATGGGTGACTGGGCAAAGGAATTTGCCACCATGACTGATGAAGTGAGTTTAGGCACTATGATGCACGTTTTGGAAGAAGAGTATCTGAACTTGGAAGTTACCCTCTCACTCCATAGTTGGTTTGACATTGAACCTTAATGTCCACCAACAAATAAATAAACAAAAAAGCAACAAAATCAAATAAATAGATAGACAAGGAGACAGAAAGAGAGGCAGACAGATAAGTAGATAAAAGTAAAAATATGAACCACACTATTATTTCTTCGGATTGCCAGTTTTTCTTTTCCTACTTCTAACTCGTTGTAGCTCTGAAGATGAGAGAGCATGCACAAGTTATATTTGAAAATGCTGTGCTTGAGTTTATTTATGACCAGTGATTTTTTTCATTAGTTTTGTTTTGTTTTAGAAAATGCTGGAAGCATTGTAAGCATCAGAGAGGGTGGAGGACACCAGGAGACTACGGCCCTCTGAATCAACGAAGCAAAGTTTATGTGCACTCACAGAAACTGTAGCAGCAAGCACAGGGCCTACATGGGTTTTCACCAGGTCCTCTATGTATATATTATAGTTATTAGCTTAGCATTTTTATAGTACTCCCGACTATGAGAATAAGTGGGTCTCTGACTCTTTGAACTATTCTTGAGACATTTTTTTCTCCTGTTGGGTTGCTGTGTCCAACTTTGATGTGAAAGTTTTTGTTTTATCTTATTATATTTATTTTGTCATGTTTGGTTGTTATGTCTTAGAAGCCTATCCTTTTCTAAGGACAGACAGAAAGGGAGTGGATCTGGAGGGGGAAAACTGGGAAGAGTGGAGAGATGGGAAAACACAATGAGAATATATTTTATTAGAAAGTGATATATTTTCAGTAAAACTGTAGTTTATGGAGGTGTTTTGGTAAGTTAGAAGCAGATGGATAAAGTAATTCACAAAATGGTTTTATTAATTTTTTCTGATTAAACTCTTCACTAAGATACAGTGTATCATAGAACCTTTAAATGATCTTGTTCCCATTAAAACGTGACTAAGTGATATTGGACAGAAGATTCAGTGGTTAAGAACTCATGATATTCATGCAGAAGACCAGGGTTCAGTTCCCTGCACCAGCTACCTATAACTTCATTCCACGGGATTCCATGTCCTCTTTTGGTTTTCAAAAGCACTGTGTTTATATATGCATACATGTATACAGACACACAGACACATACACAATACATAAAAAACATGTAACTAAGTACTTTTGTTCAAAACCAAATACTGTTTTTTCTATTTTTTATTTTATATAAATGACAGGTTTTTTTTTTTTTTTGGCCTGCCTACATGCATGTTCACTACACGTGTGTTTCTTGTGCTCACAAAAGTCAGAATAACAGATGGTTGTGAACTACTGTGTGGATGCAAAGCTAAAATGCAAACCTAGGTAATTTGCAAGAACATCAAATGCTTTTAAGCACTGGAACATTTTTCTAATCCCCTTTTAACTGTTTTGAATACAATAACTCAAATGCTTTATGATTTTTTGGAATGCAATACGTACATAGAATGCATTTCTAGCCATTGGTGCTGTCATTTAAGACAAAAGTAAACATAGGACCTGTCTTGCTCACTCGCCTTTTTGTGAGCACATGGCCCACGCAGAAAGAATTATGAATATTGGAAGCCTGATGGTGTAAATTAATGGACAAATTAATGGATAGATGAATGAAATACATGAAGCTGTTATAGCACATGGAATCATGGAGGGCTCTGAGTGATTAATATGAATCATTAGTTTGCTAATAGCTGCTTGAATTACGCACCTCACACTTCATTATCTGGCAAACTCCCACTTCTATTTGAAGGCCCAACATAAAATTAGCTCCTGGAGCAGAAGCGGTACCTTTGAAGATACACCAATATATGACCAACTTAAGATCATAGTACAAAGTAAGGTTCTAAGGATACAGCTTTGGGTTATAGCAGGTGCCAAGTAACCATTTGACTCTAGAGTCAGTCCTGAGAAAAGAAAAGAATTTAAAATGAGAGTGTTTTAAATTTTATTCAGATGTTTTTTATGAAGAAGATATTAACTGTTTTAAGGAAACAAAAATAAAAAGATCGAAGACAAATAGTTAACTCTGTAGACATCGAGAAGAAAAATGTTTAAACAGGCAATGTTAATACAGCTGAAAGGAAAAAGTAGAGTTTACTTTTAAATTGACATTCAAAATGCTTGAGGGCATTGTACAGATAAAGTTTCCTAAAATCTTTGCATTCACAACCTATGAAGTGGTCATTTATATTTTCTATTTGTAATTCTCTTTAATAAAAGTTTTTGTACTTTTAGGTATGTGTATCTGTCTGTGTGAATATATACCATATGTGTGAAGGCACCTGGGAGGTCAGAAGCAGAAATTGTGTCCTCTGGGGATAGAGTTTCAGGCAGTTGTGAGCTATCCAGCATGGGTACTGGGAGCTGAGCGTGGGTCCTCTCCAAGTGCAACTTTTCTCTACACCTACGCCAATAACCCTGCTCCCTCTCTAGATCATGACATCTTCTTTTATATTTGGAATGATTTATACACACACATATAAAACCTACTGAGCCCACTTAGCATTCCTCTTACATACATGTGTTTATGGCTGACCACTTGGGATCTGATGAACAAGAGGTGGTTATTCCCTGGAGAAGACTGGTTCTCCCTTTCTCAATAGCCATTTATTGTATGTAGCTCTTCATTTCAAGATGGGGCTTGTAACATGAATCTTAAAGAGTCTTATTAATAAAACTCAAACCCGAGGCCAGTTATTGGGGTGAATGCTGGAAGATCAGAGAAGCAGAACAAGCCACAGCTATCTCACCTTGCTAGTTCCTCAGGTGATCTTGTTTCCTCAGGCTGGAAGCTTCTGAGTCCTCCTCCACATGAATCTCAGCTGAACTGTGTTGCTCCAAAGCTTAAACTAACTACATGCTTTTTCCCCTTTAGTTCCTGGTCCTCACACTTTATATACCTTTTTCTTTCTGCCCCCACTCCCTGGGATTAAAAGTGGGTCACCAAGCTTAGCTGTTTCTAAAGTGGCCTTGAACTCAGAGATCTGGCTAGGTATGTCTCCCAAGTGCTGGGATTAAAGGTGTGTACCACCACCGCCCAACTTCTGTTAGGGCTTACTCTTCCCATTTTCTAGCCACCATTTCTGGCTTTGTTCTAGTGGCTGTCTGTTCTCTGACCCCAGATATGTTTATTTTGGGGAACACACAATATTTCAGGGAACACAATACCCACCACAGGGGCTTTGTGAAATTCCTACCATCTATAATGGGCATGTCAACTGGAATTGTCATTATGTATATTTTGTTGGGAAAGACCACTGGGTTGAAATTTCATGGATGCAGCCTCCTTTAATATCTAAAAGACAAGATGTATCAGCAGACATTCTAGTCCTTTAACTCACACAATCTTCCTGGATCCTCTTTTGTGATGTTCTTTGAGCTCCATTAGGTGTAGGGAATGTGCTGTAGATGCACCATTTTGGACTGGGCATCATAGATACTCACTTTCTGCATATTGACCAGTAATGGATTTCTATTATAGCCTTCATCTGCTGAAAAAATAAAGAGGTCTTTTGATGTGTGAGAATTACACTTGCCTGTGGAAATAAGGAAAAATATTTAGAATATAGTCAAAAATTATTCTGGTTTAGGAGAATGGCTGTTGTACTTTCTTCCCTATGGTCTATGGCCTCTCCAGCCATGGGTAGTTGGCTAGGTTTACAGACTCATGCATGAATTACTTCCCATTGAGCACTATTATTTTGGGGATAACTAACAGCTGTATAATCCCCCCTCTTTATTATGTCTCTAATTCTTGACACAATAAGTGTAACAGGAATCTTAGATGGTTGTATTAATAAAAATCAAACCTCAGCCAGGTATTGGGATGAACACTGAATGATCAGAGAGACAGAACAAGCCACAGCTTCCTTACCTCGCCAGTTCCTCAGCTGGTCTTGTTTCCTCAGGCTGGAAGCTTCTGAGTCCTCATCCAAATGAATCTCAGCTAAACTGTGCTTCTCAAAGCCTAAAAGCTTACCCAGCCAAATGCTTCTAGTTTCTGGTCTTCACGCCTTTTATATCTTTCTACTTTCTACCATCACTCCCTGGGATTAAAGGCGTGTGTCACCATGCCTGGCTGTTTCCAATGTGACCTTGAACTCACAGAAATCCAGAGGTATTTCTGTCTCTGGAATGCTAGGACTAAAGGTGTGAGTGCCACCATTTTCTAGCCTCTGTATCTAGTGGCTGTCTCTTCTCTGACCCCAGATAAATTTATTAGGGTACACAATATTTTGGGGAACACAATACTACCACAAATAAGTTTATTAAAATGAACATATTCTAGGGATTCCTCTTTACATACAAAGCTGCAAAGATGACCAATTATTTCCTAATGTGTTGTTTTCTTTTTTGTGGTTTAATTTTTTTTTTTTTTACTCATTTTACACACCAACCACAGATCCCCCTCTCATCCCTCCTTCTACTCCCCTGAGCCTCCGCAGCCTGGCTCACCCCCTGTCCCATCCTGGAAATGGGTAAGGCCTCCCATGGGGAGTCAGCAAAGACTGATACATTCAGTTGAGGCAGGACCGAGCCCCTCCCCCTTGTATCAAGGCTGAACACTTAGGTAAAGTGCTCCAAAAAGCCAGCTCACACGTCAGAAATAGTTCCTGATTCCACTGCCAGGGCTCCTCAAACAAACCAAGATACACAAGTGTCTTCCATATGCAGAGGGCCTAGCCCGGTCCCATGCAGGTTCCACAGTTCTCAGTTTTTTAAGTTTGTGAGTTCCAACGAAATTTAGTTCACTTGTCTATGTAATTTCCCCATCATGATCTTGATCCCCCTTACTCTCTTAGACTGGACTCCCAGAGCTCTGCCTGGCACTTGGTTGTGGATCTCTACATCTGCTTCCATCAGTTACTGGATGAAGGCTCTATGATGATAGTTAGGGTACTCACCGATCTGATTACGGGCATAAGCCAGCTCAGACACCCTCTCCGCTATTGTTAGTAGTTTTCATAGACACATATTATATTATGGGAAAGGAAATCCCTCTCCTCTAGAAAATACACATTCTATAAATATGCATTCTATGTGTGCAGGTAATTTAGTTTTATTTTGTCTCCTGTTCATCATCACTTGCAATTATCATTGGCACAGTGCAGACACTCAATATATTGTTGCTTCAATGACAGACTGTTTGATAATAAAGATGTGAATTATTTTAAGTACTAAAGTAGCCACCCAAATCTAACCACAGAAAGTGCAGTCACAGGAAAATGTGTTGCCCATTAAACTATGGGCAAGTATTTTTCCTTTGGCTTCTTTTATCTGCATATGATTTGAAAAATTCATGTGCAGAAACTTTAATTGTCCTCAAAAGCATAAGAAAATGAGGATGCCCTCATTGCTGTTGACTTTTTTTTAAATCAACACCTAGCTTGATAAAGTTTGTTTAAAGAATGTTTTTGTTCAACTAGAAGCTTTAAGAATATTAATGCTACTATTTAATGGCCTTCCTTCTGCACAGCAAACACTAAAACATTGACTATGCAATGCATTCATAATTGAACTAAGTCTTCTAAGCTGACTCAGGATTTTTGTAGATAACTTCAGCCTCTTGAATTAATACAGCTTATATTCAATTCAGGGTTGTGCAATACAATGCACTTAGCAATATGCAGCTACTCTAGAATGTACTGATACGATGACACTTCTTTAAGGATCCATCATTATAACTAGAACTATAGAGGATGAGTTGTTTATCTTACTGTTGCTCCTGTTAGCTGCTAAGTTAATGTGGAAATATGACAATGGCAATTTCTTATATCATCATTTATTCATTTCTTTTTTAAAACAGTTTTAAGGTTTACTTTATGTGTACCAATGTTTTGCTTGTGTGTATATGTACCACCTGCATGTAGTACTCACAGAGATCAGAAGAGGAGATCAGAACCCATAGATCAAGTTATAGACCATTGTAAGTGCTGGAAATAGAACCAAGCTCTTCTTGAGAAGTAGCCAGTTTCCTAAACCAAAGAAGCCATATAACCACCCTTTATTTACTCATTTCTATATTGTTTCTGGTGCTGGTGTAGGAAAGTGGGACCTTGTGCAGGCTAGGCAAGTACTATGCACTGAGCCATCTGTGGTTTTAATTTTAAAATTTATTTTAAATAAAATAAATAAATAAAAATAAAATAAATATTTAAAAATTTTATTACAAAGATATTGAAATTAAAAACATCCACTAAAATTGTCTAGATCCCAAGATTAGTAAATCTCAGTGAACTTCTGTACAGTTAAGGTAGCTGTTGTAATGCTATGGAGCTTCATGTTGGATTTTTCACTTTCAGTATTGAATGTATATTTCATGTACATATTTTCCACTATATATTTAAAAATTACAAAATAAAATATCATTATACCTTTTGCATGACTCAAGTGGACATTACCTATATTCAGTCCTTCTTCATCACATAACACTAACCTTTTTTTATTCTCCTTTCTATATGTTATACTATACCCTGTGTACATTTGTTCACACACACATAATATGTAAAGAATTTACACATGATTGAAGATATGTTTTTTTCTTGTCTGAGCTTTGTGACTTCACTTTATATTATACATTCTAAGTCTATTCACTTTCTTGAGTCTCATTTTTCTTTAGAGCTACATTAAAAATTATAAGTGTGTGTGTGTGTGTGTGTGTGTGTGTGTGTGTGTGTGTGTGTAGTGGCCATATGAGGGGTGTGTAAATGCCTGAGAAGGACAAAGGTTTCAGGTATCATGGATCTGTGGTTATAAAAGATTGTGAGCTACTGGATATGGATGCTGAGAACTGAATTTGAGTACTATGGAAAGTTAAAAAGTACTCTAAACTGTTGAACCATCAAATCAGCCCAATATAACAAAGTTCTAAACACTGAGAACATTCCCAATATACTAACAGTTATATAAGGAGAAAAAATATGAATTCATGTATCTATTACACAGCTCTACTTGGCTATATTAGACTATTTTATTGTTGTTGTTTTAATCATATTTCTCTTCCACACACATCACCTTGCTCCCAGTGCCTATATTCATGAATTTTATGTGTACCATTTTGGATTTCTTCTATTTATTTATTTATGTGTATATGTGTACATCTCTGTGTATGAATGTGCAGATGTGTACAGATGCTTGTGGAGATCAGAAGAAGGCACCCAGTTCCCTAGAGCTAGAGTTACAGGGTGTAGCGAGTCATCTAACACAGGTGCTTGGAACAAAACTCAGGTCCTCTGGAAGAGTATCAAACAATCAACCATTGAGCTATAGCTAGAAGAGTTCTTGTGTCCTGGCCTGCAGGTAGTCAGGACAAAGCTCTCTTACCCACCAGTCCTGCAGCCACTCAGATCCAAGGAAACACACAGAAGCTTATATCATTTAAGAACTGAATGTCCATTAGCTCAAGCTTATTAAATACTAGCTCTTACATTTAAATTAACTCATAATTCTTATTTATGTTTAGGCATATAGCTTGGTACCTTTTCTCAGTTCTGCCTTCACATCTTGCTTCCTCTGTGCCTGGCTGGAGACTCTAAATTCAGTCTTCCTCTTTCCAGAATTCTCCTTGTCTGTTTGTCCCACCTATACTTCCTGCCTGGCTAGTGACCATCAGTTTTTATTTATCAACCAATCAGAGCAACACATTCACAGCATACAGAACAATATCCACAGCATTGAGCCATCTGTGTAACTTCTCTCATGTGTTCTTTTATACTTTAACAAAGCATTTCCCTCTAAATAATGCATAGCATTGTTTCTCCTAGTTCTTTATAGTGTATGTATATAGCATTTATAATTTGCCAATCAGAATGTCTAATGGAAGCTGTAATTTCTTATGTGGTAACAATTATTTTCTGTTTTCTTAGCCTTAATATTGTGATTTATCCAAGTTGATGTGCTGAGTTCCCATAAATTCACTCTGGCTATATTGCTTGGTCCCATTGATTGAGAATGCCACTAATCCATTCATGATCCTCCTGTCCAAAAGCCTCTCACATTGTAAAAATACTCTATATCCTTTCCCTATAGTCTGCCTATTGACATTGTTTTAAGATATTGGGTTGACACAGACTGATTTTTTTCTACTAAAATTTATAGTATTCTTCGTCATATTTCATGGACATTAGATAATGTAAGACATGTGGACATGAATAAGTAAACCAAACAGTATCAAATGAGAGCATATGAACAATAAGTCCTTTTCATAAGCAATCACCCCATGCTTTACTTTTCAAACTACAACAACTATTGTAATTGAGTTTGTTTGTTTCCTGGCTCACACACTAGCATGATTCCTGAGTCATAGCTGGTGAAGAAAACTGGGTTGGAAATGTGCAGGTTTTTACAAACTACATTCTACAGAATTACTCTGGAAATTGGTGTTAGCAGCTTGTCAGTTATCTTTATTAACATTTGTTATTTTATCAAGTTAAACTATTTAGCCATTCTGATAGGTGAGGAAATCATCTCCTTGATTTATTCATGTACATTCTGCTCATTTCTAGGAGATCTAAGAATCTTGGAAAATTATTGATTGATTCATCCAGTTCAGTATTTTATAGAAATTTCCTTCTTGAATCCTTCTGTTGCTATCTTGTGTTATAAAACTTCTTTATAAATTTGAATACTGTTCCTAACTTGTTTACATGTGTTATAAATATTGACTTCCAGTCACTGGCTTGAGTAACTTTGTTCATGTTTATGATTTAACATGCCATGTACTTAATTTTAATTTAAGCCAATATATCAACTAATATCCTCAAGATTTAGAACTTTATATATCATCTAGGAAACTAGTTTCTATTCTGAGCTTATAAAATTTCTTGATCCAGCTGGGATCTCCTGCTCCCCTAAGCTTTCTTTCCCTCAAACCTTGCCCTTCATTACTCCCACTGTCGTCCAGATTGTTCACGTAGATCTCATCCATTTCTCTATCATTGGGCGATTCCTGGAACAGAAAGGGAGAATAAGGAATAACAAACCATGATAAATGATGACCTCATGAGAACAGGAATAGGCAGAGTGCTGGAGAGGTCCCCAGAAATCCACAATGATAAATCCTCTGCAGACTGCTGGCAATGGTCGAGAGAAAACCTGATCTGACCTAGTCTGGTGATCAGATGGCCAAACACCCTACCAGTCTAGCTGGAACTCTCATCCAATAACTGATGGAAGTGGATGCAGAGATCCTTGGCCAGGCCCCAGGTGGAGCTCCAGGAGTCCAATTGTCGAGAAAGAGGAAGGACTGTAAGAGCGTGAATTGTTGAGACCAAGATTGGAGAGGCACAGGGACAAATAGCCAAATGAATGGAAGCACATGAATTATGAACCAAAGGCTGTGGATCCCCCAGCTGGATCAGGCCCACTGGATAAGTGAGCCAATTGAATAGCTTGAACTGTTTGGGAGGCACCCAGGCTGTGGGACCAGGACCTGTCCTTAGTGCATGAGCTGGCTGTTTGGAACCTTGGGCTTACACAGGGACACTTTGCTCAGCCTGGAAAGAGGGGACTGGACCTGCCTGTACTGAATCCATCAGGTTTAAATGAATCCCCAGGGGAGTCTTGGCCCTGGAGGAGATGGGAATGGAGGGGAGTGGGTGGGGGGAAGGTGGGGGCGGGGACGGGAGCGGGGAGGACAGGGGAAACCATGGCTGATGTGTAAAATTAAAACACAAATATAATTAAAAAGTTTAAAAAAATTTCATCCCACTTTGTATTTAAGTAATTTTAATGTTGACTTCATATAATTAGGTATTAAACTTACGCAAAACTGACATTTGTATCTTTGAAGATATAGATTTAAAAATACAGTTGATAATCTTCCTAGAATATTTATTATGTAGTTTTTCTTATGGTCTCCCAATACCATTTGAAACATGTACCAGACAGCAGATTTTCTTAGTCCATGTTGCTGTGAAGCTACCAATAGATTATGCAGTTCAAACAATTGACACATTTCACAGTCTGGTAGGACTGAAGCCAAAGTGGCTGCACATTCAGTGTCTCATGAGAGTTCTTGCCAGGCCTTCAGAAAGTCCCCTCTTGTAGTGACTCTGTGTTAACATGCTTCTTCTAGGTGTGTGCCCTTGGGGAGAGACTGGAAGCTCCCCCCTCTTATCATTAGGGCATTAATCCTACCATAAAGAGCAGAATTCTCATTCCCTCGTCTAAACATAAGCATTTCCTAAATAATTTCCTTCCAAATGCAATGCTACTCTATTGTGGTTTAAAGTTATTCCATAAATTTAGCAGGAAAGCTTAAATTTTCAATTCATAATTCAGTAAATCTTTAAGTTGTGAAGATCATTCACTGTATCAAACTGACATTAAAACAGCTTTGCTGGGATTAGTCCCTTGATAAGTTATCTAGTGCCAGGTGGTCACTTCCAAACACATATACATATGAGACATACTAAATGGACTCAGCATATAATATACATATATAATGTGTCATATATGTCATGTGTAAGTATATGCATATATAGAGGTACCACAATAAAAATTACAGAATGAGAGGTCATAAATTCAAGAGGAAGTAGGGGGCACATGAGATAAGTTTGAGGTAGTGTAAAATAGGTGAATAGTGTACTTAAATGTTATATTTTCAAAAGTAATAAAATAGAATTACAAATTATATGACTGCTACATTTATCCTTCTCTATAAATAAAGAGCTAACACTATATATAGAGGACCCCATCCTATTTGTTCAATTCTCTTTGAATTTTCTACATCTAGGCAATTGGAGAGACAGAAATATAAGGGAAGAACAAACGTGTCTTGGTGCCTCTGTCTGTCCATTCTTGAAATGTCTAACATAAGCAGCATCCTGACTAGAGGACACTAATTAGCTGTGCTCCTTATTGGCTGTGCAAACTAATTACCACCCATCTGTATCTGAGAATATGTCAGTATAAGCATCCTGTGATACATGATTCTACTTTAATTATGTATATCCTCTACATGTTTTGCTGTTTGGATTCTATACACAAATTTATTTATACAGCACTTTATGTACAACCAAATGAAGTTCAAAGGGCAACTTCACCACTTATGTTTCACCATAAATCCTGACTTTACATCCTAATTGATGACTTAGATGCAGATCCACTGTAATCAATTTGTCACTGAACCATCAAAGTACTATTTTATTTTGACTGGGAGGTATGATTAAAGCACAGGTTTTAGGGCATTTAATGATGGGAACAGGGTCTGATAAATACATCACTAAATGATGCCATCATTGTGTGAACAACATTGAGTGTGCCTAAACAGACCTATTTGGTATACATCAGGTGCTCTCTTGATGCAATTACAGTAAATGTTTAAATGTATGAGGCCACTTCCAATAGAGTGTGGCATACATTTTAAAGGACACTTTGCTTTTCATAAATAGGAATACACTTTAAAATAAGGATGGAAGATCTAGTTGCTACATAATCAAGTAAAGCAGTTGCTTATCAAGTATTATACACAGCATATAACAATATACACATACTTTTATAGGGCTAGAACAGTATCAGAAACATTTATACCAGCAACACCATACACATGAGTATTGTATTATGCTTTGCTATTACTGTGACTATGATATCTCTGGAGAATAGTAAGTTTTCAGCTCCATTATAATCTTATAATTCATTATAATCAGCTACTACCATATACAAAGTCTATAGATGATGGAAACCTTGTTATATGGTACATGACTGCATTCACTCATAAGCAGCCATGAGCCAGATCATGCAAGGCTAAAAGTTGAGATAACACTAATATATCTTGGTTCACAAGCTAACATAGGTGTTGATGGACACTAGAATCCCAGAAGCACAGATAGTGTTCACTCCTCACATCTGTGCAGTAGTTAGATAAAGGCATGGTTTGTTGGCAATTCATTGCAGCAACGGAAAATCAGTTTTGATAAACTGAATGTTTGTGTAAATTAAGTTCAAACCCTAAAATTTAAATTATTTAGATTGAGGATTTGAAAGGTAATTAGTTTATGAGGGTTGTACACTCTGAGTTCAGTTATTGACATTATAAGAAAAATAGCCATCCCAGGTGGTGTACATTGGTAGGCAAATGCTGAATGGAATGAAGCAGGAAATCAGGAAGACTACAAGTTTGATGTCAACCTCTGCTACATCTTGGGTTAGAAGCAGGGCTCAGTGGTAGAGAGCTTGCTTAGCATACACAAGGCTCTGTATTCAACTCCTCCTCCAAGTATCACAAATAATAAATAATCAGAAAAGAGAAATGGAAACATGCCTGCTTTCCCTTTGTTCTGTGAGTTGACACCAAGGAGATGGCAATGGACAACATAGGAAAAACTTTCATCAAGAAGCCAGGACTCAAGAACCTGGACCCTGAATTCATATTCCACGACCATCAGAAATGCATTTCTGTTGCTTAAATCAGCCAGTATATAATATTCTGTTACACCAGCCAACTGACATCAATAGTATCAATTATATTCAACATTTGACGAATGAATATGATCAGTTTTATGTAGTATCTTCTTAAATAGTGAAAGACAAATAACTAAAAAGAGCTTAGCTATAACAAGAAGTGGGGTTCCCAGGGTAGCACCCTACTCCTCAAGAAAAAAAAATCTACTTATTGAATCATTGGCCTCTTCAGGCAGGTTGCCGATGAAACAAAAATCTCTGAGGAGTGACTTCAACAGACAGTTCTCTATGTGACTAACTTGTTAATGGTGAAATTTTGACTTATTAGCTTAATAAATCAGGAAGGTTATCTGAGCCATGCATAATCATGTGGTATAAATCAATACCTTGAGTCTTCAATGACAGATTGACTGAATGATTTTCATCATAAATGATAATATAATTATTTGTTGACCAGAGTTCCTGAATGTAGAATTCACACTTGAAATGATGAAGAAAAATGTCCTTATAGATAGACCCAATCACAGGATGATGTCTCCTATAGACATATAGAAAACTCACAAAGTGCACAACTTGAATAAGGTTCTGAGAAAGAAAGTTATTGAGAAGTTCAAGATCAAGCTAAAACACAGCTTATCCTGAACACGGCTTCAAACATAACAGCTTAGCATATGCATCTACAAAGCCAAACGGTGATTAAAAAAAATTGAGGCTGACAAAAGGAACTACTTTCTTGCTTAAACAATTTACTACTTCAAGAGATGAGAATATTTAAACTTTGGTCCTAAGACTTCAAAAAGAACAATACAAAGATTTCCATGTAAGATTACGTTTTTATTGCTGTACTAAAATCTGTCAGTGGCCACCATTCTATTACTAGCTCTGTTAGTTAGCCATAGGTATGACAATGATATTCCAGTCTCAGCAGCATGTAAGGAGATATATCTTTCCTAAAGACTATCAAAACAACAATGACAATAATAATAATAATAATAATAATAATAATATAATGCTGAATTGAGTTGAATGGCTATAAGTGATTAAAGCCCAAGTATTTAACATGTATGGTATTGTTTGGTTGTTGAATATCTCATAAAGTCCCCTTGTGTTGGGGCTTGGTCCTCGTGGTGGTGGTTGTGAGAGATGGACAAATCTTTCAGAAATGAGAACTGGGGGTGGGGAATCTTTGATAATGTGCTTGAAGATGATTTTATCCCTTTTTCTTGCTCTTTGCTTTCTAATCAAGAGGCAGTTTTTTTTCTTTCTTACATTATCCACCATTACCATGTCACACAACGATCAAAGAAATAAAGCCCCAAGAATCTCTGACTACAGACCAAAACCAAGAACCAAAATGAACTTTTTCTCTTTATAAAGTTATTTTATATGTTTCTTCATAGTGGGAGAAAAATCTAACAAAACTATGCAGAATGTCAATTTAATAATTAAATGTTACACATCTATTTATGAAGAAAATAAGAAAGAAAGAAGTAGAGCATTATACAATATATACAATATATATATATATATATATATATATATATATATATATATATATATCCTTTGGACAAAAACGTTGAACCCAAGATTCTTTCTCTGGAATGAATAACTGAAAAAATTATTTGGAATTAATTCATATAAATGATTAAACTTCCATTGCTCTTATATATTTAAGAAAGGCAGGGTAGATTTGATTGATGAATGCTGTACTCATGCTTAGAGATATGACAGTAAGTCCCATTAATAACTACAATTAATTTTAGTGCAAAAAAGTATAACACTAATGAAGATTGGTCTACTGTTGAACAAGACTTGGCAAAATTTGATCTTAGATACTATTTCTATGGAAATGAAAGCATTCTGCTTTTCTGTAAGAAGAGAATGGGATCATTTAATATGACATTCTATCATTCCTTTACACTTCTCAATTTCAAAAAACAAACAAAAAAAACAAATAACTAACACATGTAAAGGCTGAATGAATTTGAGCTCGGCCATGTATCCAACAGTATACCTTTCACATCTTGCTAGGTGAGAATTTGATGAGTCCCGAAGTTTAACTGTATGTAGAATATTGATATACACAAGTTAGTGAAGGAAGACATTTAAAGCCCTGCTCATGTGTTAACACTAAAAGGCACATACATACATGCCACAGGTATCTACTCATAAATTCGAGTACACTAATTTTGAAAAATGTCTGAAGGATACACTGAACAAATTCTCAAAGAGCAAAAGCTGGATAATTCAGAAAAAAAGAAGCCAGGTTATAGCAAAAGCTGTACAATTCAGAACAAGAAGCCCAGTTATGGCTGCTGTGGTGTTAGGTGGTTTACAGTTCAGTTTTTCTGAATTAAGCTATGCCAGTGAGAAGCACAAAGCATCAAAGGGCAGCACAGAGTTACTGCAGTTCTAACCATTTGACCCTTGACTATTCTCTTTGGCTCTGTCTACATCTTCCAAATGAAGTTGCTCACAAAGGTGAATTCCTGGAATTAGCATGGAAAGGCAAAACTGTGAGCATTTTGAAGGAAGAAATTGAAAGAGACATTGATAATCTACAAATTGGTTACGAATGTCCTGTATAACCTTACACTGTGGGACTTGTCTGTGTGTGTGTGAGTGTGCACACATGTGTGTTCAGGTGTGTGCACCTATGTAGATGGGAAAGCCATGCAGACTGCTTTCTAAGATTCTGGCAGCTGGATCTTACTGATTCTGCTACACAGGCTGGCTTGCCCTAGAATCCTTCTGTGTCTGCTGCCCCAGAATTAGCATTACAAATACCTGCTACCACACCTCACTTTTTCTGGGGGTGGAACTCAGGTCCTCATTATTTGTCCTGCTGAGAAAACCCCACTCCCAGTCCCATGAGACATTCAGTATCTTCTTGTAAAACAGAAAAAAATTAAAAAATTTTATACTTAGAAAATAATACAAACAACCAAAAAGTTGCTATATTTCCTTTTTCTTTTCTTTTCTTTTCCTTCCTTCCTTCCTTCCTTCCTTCCTTCCTTCCTTCCTTCCTTCCTTCCTTCCTTCCTTCCTTCCTTCCTTTTCTTTCTTTCTTTTCTTCCCTTATTTGTTGTTGGTGTTTTCAAGACAGGGTTTCTCAGTGTAAAAGCCTTAGCTGTCCTGGAACTCTGAAGACCAGACTGACCCTGAACCACTGCCCAGCTTCTTTTCTTTATTTAAAAAAAAAAAAATTAAAAAGTTCCACAATTCATTTTGATCATATATTTCACTGTCTCTTAACTCCTTTCTGATCTCACCCCAACCCACCCAACTTCACATTATTTATCTCTTATCAAAACAAACAAACAAACAAACCCCTGTAACTGAAACAAAGAAACAATAGCACAAAAGAGACCCTACCTCCCCACCGCTGTGGAGTTCAGTTTGTGTCCACCCACTCTTTCTAAGCATGGGTCCTGTCCTGGAGTATGGTTGATATACCCAGTGTCAAACCATTAAAGAAAATTTTCACTGTCCATTTCCCAGCAACTATGAATTACAAACAACTTCTAGTTTGGTTGGGAGAGGGATTCTGTGCCCACTTCTTTTCTGTGGTAGTAATTGATATGATTTGACTTGTGCAGGTCCCGTTCAAGTTCAAGTTGTCTGTCTGTCTGAGTTCAACCCTGTTTTATCTGGAAAATTTTATTGTTTTAATTTTTGTCCTTAATAAGAAAACACAATCGTGTTTGTTTAGAAGTTACCTATCTATCTATCTATCTATCTATCTGTGTTTTTTTTTTTTTTTTTTTTTTTTTTGTGTGTGTGTGTGTGTGTGTGTGTGTGTGTGTTTCAAGACAGGGTTTCTTTGTGTAGTGTTGGTGCCTGCCCTGGATCTCGCTCTATAGAGCAGGCTGGCCTCGAACTCTTGGCTCTCCTCCCAAGTGCTAGGATTAAAGGTGTGTGCCACCTCTGCTGGGCCTAGAAATATTTTTTGAATTGTGTTATCTGGCTGGTCTGGAAGGGGAGCCCATTGAAAATATAAAACTCTGAAAGAGTTTATTTGAAGCTAAGATTAGAAGTAGAAAATTGAGATTTCTCTATGGAAGAAAATTATACAAATAAGTTTCTGAATGAATGCATAATAGTAAAACTTCCAGTCAGAGAATTTAAGAGATGTGAGTTTCCTAGTGCATGGAATAACCACTTTCCAGCCAAGATTTTTCTGATGGTAGAACCATTCTATATTTGCACTGGCTAATACAGACAGTATCTACTTGCTGGATATAGCTATTAAGATGAAAATACTAGGGCTAAACAAATTGCTCAGCAGTTAAGAGCACTTGCTGCACTTACAGAGGACTGGAGTTAAGTTCCCAGCAACCAAATCAGAAGGCCCAGAACTGTCTGTCATTCCAGACCAACAAGATCAGTTGCTTTCTTGTGGCCTCTGTGGGCACCCTCCCACCCCTTGCACATACCCAGACATAAGTATAAGCATACAAATTAATTATAAAAAATGACAAAATTTTTGAAATATGGCCAGTGTGATGAATGAATTGAATATTTAATTTAATTTAATTTAAATTAAAAAATTCACATGCAGTTAGGGACAGCAAAATTTGGTAGCACACCAAAGTCAGCATGACACACTGAAAAAAAAATTAGTTTTAACTTTTAAGTAAATAAAAGTGCATACACATAGTCACACACAGAGAGATACACACAGACATACATACATGGACACACACACACACACACACACACACACACACAGAAAAAAAAAAAAAGCCTTAGAGCCCCTAGTCTGCAGGGCCTTGTTACTATTGGCAGGACCTGCTTGGCTAGCCATTTGTTCCCTAAGAAAAAGAAGGTCATGTTGCTTATACATTCGAAATGACAAGCCACAGAGCTTTACTTTCAAATGTAACAATTGCTTTCTATATTAAGGGGCCTCAAAAACGGTCTAAAGGTTTACTGTTATGAAAATGCATGTTCTACACTACCCTTTCTTTGTTACATTTTTCCTCTTTTCTTCATGGAAGCCACAGTGACTCAGCTACTAGAAAGATGTCTGGTCTCTCCTGAATATGTGAAGTGGACTCTCACAGAGCCTGTTTAAGGCTCAATATAGCTAGCTGTTTACATGTTGAATGACTGTTTTAGGCACCATAGTATTATTAAATAAAGAATGAGCTACTGTTTAAACTATTACCCCTGGACTGAAGAGGAATTACTTCTTCTGGGATCCTGCTTTTGGGGACAATAACTAGAAAGATTCCAGAACATATAATAGAAGTCTCAGAGTACCTCCCATCGCACTCATTTTGAGATTCTGTGTCTCTACTGGGGTCTACCACATGTTACATAGTAATACGCAGGAGTTGGTATAGTGCATTGTAAAACCTCTTTGATATTCTGCCTTCTCCACTAAAGTGTGAGCCCCCGAAGGGTAGGAACTTTATCTTATTTACTATACACAAAAAAATGATTTAATAATATTTCAGGTTAAAATAAATAAAATAAATCACAAAATTTATAACACTTTCAAAGACAAAGGGGTGAAAATCCACAGAGTAGGTAGCTATTAATCTTATTTAAATTTCTTTCATTCCATGCATAAGCAAAAGCATTCTCCCCTCTAGTGCCCACAGCACTTATCACTTTGGAGTCCTCTTAATTTATACAGCAGAAGAATATGATTATGTTGGTGATGTTAAAAGGGGGAGGTAGAAAACAATGGTGGAGACATAGAGGACAAGCCTCAGGCTCACACTTTCCACATAAGAGTCGTCACAGAGAAGCACCTTGCATGTTGTTTCTATTATAAATACTCCCATGTATGGATGAAGTCTGAGAACATTTCACAGAGAAGAAAGCAACTAGCTCAGACTATAGGGTCACAAGTTATCTGTCACTCTTTCAATCCCATTCATTCCCTTTCTTTGGTTTGAATAATCTCATACAAGTAACAACAAATACTTTCAGGTCAAAAGTTAGAGAAAATAATCTTTGTCTGCTGTGGATATCGCTCTGTGTAAATAAAGTTCTGATTGGCCAGTGGCCAGGCAGGAAGTATAGGCGGGACAAGAGAGAAGAGAATTCTGGGAAGTAGAAGGCTGGGGAGAGTCACCGCCAGCCTCCACCATGAAAAGCAACATGTAAAGACACTGGTAAGCCATAAGCCATGTGGCAAAGTATAGACTAACAGAAATGGGTTAATTTAAGATAGAAAAGGTAGATAACAAGCAGCCTGCCACGGCCATACAGTTTGTAAGCAATATAAGTTTTTGTGTGCTTTCTTGGTTGGGTCTGAGCGACTGTGGGACTGGCGGGTAAGAGAGGTTTGTCCTGACTATGGGCCAGGCAGGAAAACTCTAACTACATTTGTCCTTACTTTTGCTGGTAGATTATAGTTGACCTCCCCTAACTTAGAAACTTCCACTATTGGGGTAAAAATTCAAAAAAAAAAATCCCACTTTCCTTGGCACCGGAGAAGAAAAATGGGCATATATCTATAATTATCATGTGTAGGAGTGGGCATGCTTGTGAGCTGTGTGCACACATATGTGGAGGTCAGAGAACAACCTCTGTTAGAGACAGCTTTCCTCATTCACTTGACTAGTCTGGGTGGCCAAAAAGTCCCCAGGTGCTACCTCTCTACCTCTTCAGTGCTGAATTTATAAGTGTCCTACCAGGTCTGTCTGCTCCCCATCCTCCTTCACCTCATCCTTCTCCTTTTCATCTTCATCCTTTGCCTCCTCTTCTGTGGGGGAGGCTACCCACCAACCCCACAGTTCCCCAGAGTTTTCTTGAGTGAGAGCAGCAGTAAATACTAGATAGAAGGATTTAGGTTGTGGAAGTAAACAGATAGAAAACGTAAGATATCCTCAAGAGGGCCTGGCACCTATTCCAAAGGGACCTGATGCTCTCTGCCCTAGGGTATTTATAGAAACACCAAGGGGTGGAGCAAAAGACCTACCCCCAGCACAGCCAAGTGCAGACCATCTCATACACCTGCACTCAGGCTCGTGGTCCAATCATCCTCTCTATGCAGACCTGCTGGGTAAAGCCACTAGGAACCTGAAAATGGACTCCCATACTCTTCTTCCCCCAGCTTCAGTTATTTTTTTTAACTTATAAACTGTATGGCCGTGGTAGGCTTCTTGTTATCTACTTCTTTTATCTTAAATTAACCCATTTCTATTCATCTATACTTTGCCACGTGGCTCGTGGCTTACCAGTACCTTACATTTCGCTTGTCATGGTGGCGGCTGGCAGTATCTCCTCTCAGCCTTTCACTTCCCACAATTCTCCTCCTCCTTGTCTCACCTACCCTATCCTTCCTTCCTTGTTTCTCTCATCTAAAAACCAATCATTTATACAAAATAAGCATTAGCATCTAGGGATGCATAATCTGTTCTCACATTATTTCTAAATTATGAGCTAATTCTTAACTATAATCTTATAAAGCAAGACTGGAGTTGAACAGTAGGTCCCCAGCTTCAATTTTAATCTGTGTTCTGTGTGTTGAACTTGAAGTCAGGTCCTCATGCTTGCACAGAAACCAGTTTATTGACTATTTCCTCAGCACCATCACACAGTTTTTCATGTGAAATTTCACAAAATCAAAAAAGGCAATGGCCATTCTATTTCAAGTCATTTTTGAAATGGTATTTTGGGTCTTGGTGATCTAGAATTGAGACAGTCCCACAGGTGTGGTCCTGAATTCTGTATGTAACCAGGACAGAGAGAGAAAGAAAATAGTCAAGATTGTGTGATGAAAATGAAACTGATCCTGGCACAGATGTGTGCGCAGGTGGCATAGACAACCTATAAGGAGTGATCTTATTAACAAGTTATGATATTTGACAATGACACAAACCCTCATTACATGGAATGTTAAAGATACACACAAATCTCAGGTTCGGTGTAACAGGTCTTTAATCTCAGCACTTGGAAAGCATACACAGGAAGATCTCTGTGAGTTTAAGGCCAGGCTGGTCTACACAGCAAACTCCAGTCTAACCATGGCTACATAGTGATATCTTTTATCAAAACACAAAGAACAAAAATATCTACAAATGCAAAATGTCTACAGAGAAGAACATTTTCTCTAAGCCCAAAATATCTCACGGAGCTGGACAAAACCTTTGAAAAGATGAAGCTCTATGGCTAGCAACAAAAGATGCGGGATTTCTTTTTCAAATTGTGTTTTTTTATTTACACTTTATATCACAGGAGCAAACAATTTAGAATAAAGAAAATGTCCTTGTTCTTTGCTTTATCTAGAGATACTTTTGCAAATACTATATATTTCATAGAATTTGTAAAAGTAAATAAGTGGCTCAGCAGGTAAGTGTGATGCTATGAAAACATATTGAGTTGAGTTCTATCCCTTTAATCCATATTAAAAAACAATCCAGGTGTGATGGCACACATCTATAGTTCCAGAACTCATTTAACTAGATGCAAGGGAGTGACTAGAAGGCCAGGGGCTATCTAGCTTGTAGTGCACAGCAGGCCAGAAACAAGAAGACAAACAAGCTGCCCCCCATCAAAACAAGCAGAAATGAAAAACAGCATGGAAAAGTTATCCTCTCACCTCCACATGTATTCTATTGTGAGCAGACACCAGTTCACACACATGCACACACACACACACACACACACACACACACACACACATCGCACATCAGCAAGTTTGCATACATATTCACACCAGAACACACACACAAACACACCAACACATACACCAGACACGCACAAACACACCAACACTCACACACAATAATTATTTTAAAAGCCTACAATGTTGCATATTCAAATTATAAAAATAATATTTCCGTTTCAGCTTACACACTGAATCACCCATTAGCATGCTCTTCCTTTTTGCCTCTGGAAGGCCTCAGCACACTGCCTCATGAGGGATGACTTAAACAGAATCCCCTGTTATGTTAGTGCCTAGGAGTATTTGCAGCACTTGTATATTTCAGTCACAGCATAGACACCCTCCTAGAGAATGTTAGGTTTCCAAGAAACATTGCAAAATGATTCTAAAATAACTGCTTAACTCTGAAAGAGAGAGAAATGTCTAAAAGAAAAAAGCTAGTTCTACCCATTGAATAAAAAAAATAAAGTGGCTGAACAGAAATCAATTTCTTTCTTTCTTTTCTTTTTTGGTCCTTTTTGATAGCTAAAATTGCTAAAGTGCTTAAGGAGGCATATCATTTTTCTTTTTGAAGAATTTTGTCCAGTTTGACAAGTAAATAAATGTTTAACTCTATCCCTACTTTGATTGCTACAGAAACAAGAAGAAATGGAAAATAACTGTTGCGTGTTTACGGCATATCAGCTTCTTTCTCTACATGAAGCACACAATAAGAACGCTGTACAGATGGATGGTGCCTTGGATTGAATAGAGAATGGTGGATTGGCTTCGGTTTTGTGGAATTGGATCATCTGTCACAGTTTCTGCCTCTAGAAAAATGACCACCCTAAAGAATGCTAGTGGAAAGCCATTTTAAAATAGGTGATAAAACACAAGACTGATAGTTTTGGTGTGCACTATTTAAAAATAATTTTAAAAGAAAATGACTAAGTTATTAGGAAGGCAACTGTTAGCAGGAGAAAGTGGTCAGACTTTCAGATTACAGCAAAACATTCTGCACGTACATGTATTTTAAGTGATACAATTTACCCCAAATAATTCTTTTTTATGGTTTTATTATTAATAATTTTTAGGAAAAAAGGAGAAAGTTTCAAACAGTATGTTGTTATTGGTTGCCTAACACCATCCCTGCCTTGTGACTCAGTGATGGAGAAGGCAACATGGATAGCAAGGATATGCTGGAGACTGATTATGGACACATGGAATACAGCACAGTAGGCTGGAGGACAGATGACACTGGGCCAACCTGTCCCCAAGCAAGCCAAGACATGGTAGGAAGCAAGGAAACAAACAGACATCTCTCGGTGGAGAAGGCATGGGTGTGTGCCACCAATCCCACAAAACCTACTATCACACCAGAGACACATTATAGAAAATGAAATGGTCCTTTGGTGTTTTACTGCAGGGGTATTCAGGTTCCTAGCGTTTTATTTTTGGTTTTCTTTTTTCCCTTTATTTTTAAATTTAAAACATGATTCTTTATTGATTCTTTGGAAATTTCACATCATGTACCCAAATCTCATTCACTTTCTAGTCCCTCCATATCCATCCCTCACCCATCAAGTATGAACCCCCTCCCCAAATAATTAAAACCAAAACAACAACAACAAAAAAACCCACCTCTCCTCCATCTTTTCAACCCCTCTTCATTCATTCTAATGGTATTGGGTGCTGCCGTGTGTCACACAGTATACCTCTTTTGATCAATCAGCCCCACCAGCAAAGTGTTCATCTCGGTCTGGCTCAAGGTCTCTGTTTTTTGGTTCATCATCATCACTGGGCTGGGCCCTCATCGAAACTCCTCTCAGATATCCCGTTGTTGCCCCAGTCACAGTGATTCTGTAGTTATTGTTCTGCATGACCAGTCCCTTTGCACACTCCAGCAGGTCAAAGACCGTGCAGCTATTGCTGTGGTCCAACCCAAGGCCCAGGATATGGGTCTGGGTGGTAGTTCAGTTGGTGGGTCTAGGCCACTGGGACCACCCACTAAGTTGAAGTGCAAAACCAGTTCTCCCAGCCTTCTCCTATGGTGCGAGGTGGGGGGTCATCTTTTCTAAGTGCTGGCATCAGCCCTCCCATGGCAGTGACTGGGGGGAGGGGCAGCTCTCCTGCTACAGTGTCCAGTAAAGAGTAGGGCCAACTATGCTGGGGTCTGTAAGGGACAGGGTTGGCTCAGCACTGCTCTTGGATTTCAACATGTAGGAACCTATGACCCCTGGTGGCATTAGGAGCCATGGACATCAGCCCAGACCTTGGTTGCTGTTGGGTCAGGGACCCAGACATGGCCATGACAGCAGCCTGGGCCCTGTATGTCTGCACAGGTCACTTGGATTGGCCTGATTCCCATGGTAGTGAGGCCCTTGGACACTAACAAGGCCTCAGGTCGTGGTCCAGACTCCTGGCAAGGGTACTGTATTTGATGGTATCAGGAACCACAGACAACATAGACCTTGGCTGCTGTAGGGTCACAGACCCAGTCCTGGCACACTGCAGCAGCCCTAGCCCAAAAGACACCATGGCTGCTGTGGCAGAACAGGTTTTCTGTTTTGTTTCATTTTGGTTTTCGATTTTTTTTTTTAAGATTTATTTATTATGTATGTATGTATGTATGCCTGAACACCAGAAGAGAGCTCTAGATCCCATTACAGATGGTTGTAAGCCCCATGTGGTTGCTTGGAACTGAACTCAGGACCTCTGGAGGAACAGTCAGTGTTTTTAACTGCTAAGATATCTCTCTAGCCCTTTGTTTTCTTTTCATATATGAGTCCCAAAAACTATGTGCTGGCTTGGCATCATGAAGTTTTCAGGAACCAGCTCCACCCACTGGTAATTTGCTGAGCTCTTCCTTCTGCACCTATGGCTGCCACTTGTGCTGCAGCCTTTTCAAGATGCATCTTCTTCTTGATTTGACTCAGAAGGCCGTTTAGCTCTGGTCTTTTCTTTTCTCTGCTGCTGTTTCTCCAGCTTTGACAGCTGCTTTGGGCCAGAGTTAGCAGATCCAGGAGTCAGGGACTACAGTTCTAGTTACTGTATGAATATGCACCTACATGCAGGCACCAAACTTGTCATCTCTGATGAGATCTGCCCTGTAGCTATAGCTTAGGTGCTCCAGGAAGCTGTTTTAGAAGCTCTCTGCTCACTCTGACTTTTACCCTTGATGGCACATTGCTTATCCATCAAGCTCTTGGACCAGGGTTTCCCACTTCCATCCTCAAACACATGCAGATTTAAAATCTATTGGACCCTATGTTCTAGTTCCTAATGTGAATCTTCCATGGAAATACCCAGTACTATCAGTCCGGTGTCACTTACCTGCTCTCCTCCACCTAGCCCAGGTGATGTGTTGCACCACAGCCTTCATTGTGGCAGCTGTGACAGGATCTGTAGTCCAAATCTTGCTACTCCACTGGCAGCCCCCAAATCACTTTTATTGGCTTGTGTCCCTTCAACTGTTGAACCGCTCTTTTTCCCATGATCACTTAATTAATCATTGCTACCACCACTTGTTTAGTGTACAGTACCTGTTCAGAATAATGATCTCATTATGCTTCCATACACGCCAACACTACTCCTTGTTGTTCCAAGTCGAAACACACCGTTCTTTTCATTGTTCATTTTCTTCTCTTTTTTCCTTTTCTAATCCTATATTCCTCTCTCCTTCACGTCCTTCTTTCTTCCCCTCTCTCTTCTTCCCTTCCTCTTTTCCTTATTCCTTAATTTTTTCTTTTCTTCTCTTTTTCTTTGTTTCTTTCTTTCTCTCCCCTCCCTCTTTTTTCTTATTTCTCTGTGTATGTGTACACGCTATTGAGGATTAAATCCAGGACTCCATGAATGCCAGACAAGCATTTTACCATTGAGAGGCTCTGTCTCAAAGCAATAAGTTACAGTGTAATAGACCAGTTCATCCAACATCCCATTCTAGCCTCTGTGTGAGCCACATAGACACATAAACCACAGGGATCCACATGCACATGCACACGCACACGCACACACACACACACACACACACACACACACACACAGACAGAGAGAGAGAGAGACAGAGAGAGACAGAGAGAGAGAGAGAGAGAGAGAGAGAGAGAGAGAGAGAGAGAGAGAGAGAGAGAGAAACATATAAGGCCACACATGTCCACATATTTATGCTTTATCTATAACATCGACATGTATGATTAAAAATGCATGTCCTCCCATGCTACTACATATTTCTAAAATAACAATGTGTTTGAGCATAAATGTCAGATTTTAATTACACCCACTGTAGAAATGAGTAAGATAGACAGTTTCCCAGCCCTGACTAGAAAAATTATCATCAGCTGATGCCCACTAGATATACTGTAGAAGTAAGTTGTATATAAGAATTTAGACTTTTTAACCAATAAGGCTGAGACATCTAAGTCATTTTCCTTGTATATCACATGGATCATGAATGTAACTTCTGTAATGAGGACAGATTAATAAAACAGAACCACAAACATGTATTTTTACCAGTTTTATGTGATAATGGGAACTTTCATAAATTAATAGTTAAGATTTAGAAAAATATGAGGAAAGATGTGGCTAGCCATGTAGATAAGTGATTGCATGCACAGGTTATGAAGAAATGATAACACACAAACTCAGTAAGAACTAATTGGTAAAATTGTTTCTGGTTTCTAAGATAGTAAACTGGTTCCACAGGAACAGTACAGGACACCTGTTCTATTTTCAAGGCAGGTAAGTCAGAAGGAGCTGAGCTTTAAGTCTTCTGATTGGCTTTATTGAAAAGGAATTTTGCTTTCTGTGTCCAGCCTTGAGCAGTTATGGAGCAGAGAATGAGGTAGAAAATGTATAGTAAGTTCAGGAATCCTGGAGTGAGAGCACATGCATGTAATCCCAGTGCTTATGATGCCTTGGCAAAAAGATCTGAAATTGTAGGCTAGCCTGGGCTGTCTCTAAACAAAGTGAAAAAGATGCTGAGGTGCCACACTTTGGAAACGACACTATTAACCTTAATAATAAACAGCATAACACTGGCTAAAATGATAGTAATTAGTATTTGCTTCTGAATGTTACTCATCAATTTTCATCAATTTTCAAAAGATTAATTTTCAAAAGTTAAAATTGAAACTAGTTGCTGAAAGTTGTATTGATAGTCTCCATCAAGTGATTGTGAAATTTAAGGATGATATTTTAAGATTTAAGGGGAAAAAAATCTTCTAATGTATATAGTAGTACTTTATTGAAGAGCCACTGGAAACTGCCAGTTTGAAAGCCTTTCTAGGCCACTTGCTCCAGGAACTCAGTAGGTCTTTAAGTTATGCAATGAAACAGTGCAGTTTGATAGATGTAAACCTCTAGGTTTGTGAAGCAACCCTTGGAAGGAATTGTTTGGGCAGTACAGTGGCCTATACCTACCACTGTGGAAATTAAAAGGAATGTAATTTCCCTCAATATAGCTGAGGAAAAAATAGTTGACGTGCACACTTTGATGGTTTCTCTTTGATTTTCTTTGTTGAGTCTCTGTGTTATATGTTAATTCAGACTGATTAAACATATACAGATCTCGAAGAAATAGCTGATATTCAAAAATTTCTTCAATACTCTTCAGCTATAACTTTTTGTCTAATTTTCTCATTATCATTTCTCATGGTAAAATGATCCCTGGGCCATTTCATTTCTCTGAAGATGAAAATCACTTTGGGTTATATTCATTAAGTATTTTCTGGTTTTAGGCTCTATCAACAAAAGCAATATAATCAAAACTAGATTGTTTTGAGATTTATTAAGTGTTTTTAATACACTGGTTGTAATTATCAGAATTATCACTTGTATTCTAAATAATGCAGCAGAAATGGTTTTTATAAATGTAAATTTGGATATACATTAACAGTGTAGGTTCACTCATTTGGGAGCACCCTTGTGCTGGCTAGTTTTATATCAAGTTGAGAGAGGCTTGAGTTATCTGAGATAAGGGAACTGCAATTGAGAAAATGACTATAGAAGGTTGTCTTATGGGTAAGTCTATGGGGTATTGCCTTAGTTGATGACTGATGTGTGAGGGCCTATCCCACCATCCCACCAGAGATGGTGCCAGCCCTGGACATCTGGTCCTGGATACTATAAGAAGCAGGCTGTGAGAGTCATGGGCAACAGGTCAATGATCAGTGTTCTTCTATGGCATCAGTTTCTGTCTCCATGTTTCTGCCGTGTTTGTATTCCTGCTTCGACTTCTTGCAGCAGTGTAGTGTGAATTTTGGGTAATAATCTGGTATAAATCACTTACTATCAGACTTTTATGGTCGTGTTTTTTCATTACACTTATATAATACCCAACTAAGAAAAGACCTCAGCCTTTTAACAATAATGGCAAAACAAAGAAGAAACCAATGCCAGGAACCAGACATCTATTCTCTTCTGATAACAGAACCAAGAGGTGTATTTTATGGGAATTCTTTTGAGATCTCCCACCTATAGCATTTCAGAAATTGAGTCAATATAAGGTACTTTTCTTCCAAAGGTGCAACACACTCTGAAGAAAGGGAACATACCAAGGCAAAGTATTTCATACCTGTGAAGGTATACCATGCAAGCTGAAAGTGTTATATACATGTGAAGTTACATGTAACATTTGATTATATCTGTGCTTATAATGACAGAATAAAATGATTGACTATTAATCTATATCTCAGTAGGCTATGTATGTGGTGTTTAGAGATGTGACAGGTGCATTGTTAATTATAATTAAGTTCATGGTTCTATTTTGAAATAAAATGTTTTTACATATCATCTTCTAAATAAAATAAAAACTGATTTACACAAAATTGGAAAATCTGGTAAAACTTTCCAAGTTTGACATAGTTTTTATTTTTGGATATTATAAAAAGAAGGGCTGAAGGGGAGAGAGACAAAACAAAAACATGATAAATGATAAATTGTATGAAAATGCTATAAACAAAGCCTTTTACTATGTATGCTGTCTTTAAATATTAATAAGAATAAGATGGTAGATTAATTTGAACCTTGCACCATTCATAATTAAATATGTAAAACTGCAACAACTTATACAATTATACATTTCCCTATGATCAAGCAGGCCTGGAGATGAAATTAGATTATCATGCTTTCAGAACTATGAATCATAATTATCTAAATATTTAAATGTACGTTTTCCAGGAGGCAATATTCATGTTTTTCTTGTCAGTAAATCCTGTTTCTTTTTCTGTGACAGGAAAAGGTAAATGAATAAACGAGCCACTCTAATTTGGCTCAGAAGCTAACAATTTTTGAAAGTTAGTTATAGAACATAGTTTTAAATGTGTTTTCTCTAGAAAATAATGAGTTACAGTCTCTCAGAAGCTCAGGCACTAAAGGGCTTTCTTCTGAGAACACAGGCAACAAGTGCATTTGCCTGAAAACACTCAGATATATCTCATTATTGACAAACTAATTCTGTTGCTCATCAATGCCTGGAATTTTAGTGAAAGTTCAAGGAAACTCAAAGACTGATGATTGAGAAAGCACTAGAGTTCCCTCCTCCATCTGAAGGATGTACTGCTCTAGCTATAATCTCAATCATTTCATTTAGGGATTTGGGGAGTGCATTGCCTCCACACTAGAGTCCAGATGTTTCTAGAGATATTGGCATTATATGAAACATTGGTGTCAAAGTTATATTTAACTCACACAAATATATGAGATTTAGAAACTTTGACAACTAAACAGAAAAGGATTTACATAAATATAAGTTACTAACTAATAAAGGAAAAATGAGTTAGAAATCTAATAACCATGTAGAGTCACATAGGGAAGGTATATAGTTCTCCCATACATATATGTATAATATTATATATATTTATGTGTTTTATATAATCATAATTAAATATAATTTACTTAATAATGTTAAGAGTTTACAGATTTATCTTATTGTAGTAAAATGTACAGGGTCAAAGGATAGACACTTTATAGCCAATATATATTGACAGCAAAAAGAATTGTATTAAACTTTTTGTACATTGTAAATATTTTTTTCAACAGGGAACTAACCACTATTATCCAAGCCTGAAGACCCCATTCCATAACCCTAGTCTTTCCTCTTCTGCATTAGGACAAATGTATCTATTCCGTTACACCCATTGGCTGGAAAGTATCCATTCTTCTCTTGGTATCATGGTTCACCCCATCTCTAGCACACCAGAATTTATGATCAAACATTAGGAGTTAAATAATTCATCCTGATTTGGTCTATTTTCTTTCTTCACTATTTAAATTCTATTTTGATTTGCAGAGGTGCTCCCTGGATACTTTCTCTTTATTTCTGGATAATCTCTCATAAATTTCCCACCTCATGGTAAGCTGTATTCTCCATAAACCAATAATCTATGCAAAGTTGTGAATTTGGTTATATATTTCTATGAAAACAAGGAGGTACATTGGAATTCATAGTGAGAAGCAGATCTCTTACTCTGAACTATATGAGATCTGACAAAATCCTTCACTGTCTATGTCTCTCACTTTATTATCTTCCATTTGTCTCCTGTTCAACTTCCTCCATGTTCATTGAATCTCCTCTATTTGTGAATGAACTGCCCTGCTATTTCCACTTTGCCTAAGTGTCTTTGTTCCTTCTTGTTGTGTAGCAATTTCTTCTGAGAAACAAACAAACAACACCAAAACCAGAAAAAAAAAGTTCTTTCATCTTACAGGGAAGCACCTCAAGACTTGGGGTGTTATGGAGGTGAGACATTCTATTCTGTAGGGAAGCTCATGAAGTCCAGGAGTACAGGACTCAGAAGTTTAATAGGTCCTTGAAAGTGACCAGATATACTAAATGACTCCCTCTGTTTTTTGAGGATAAAAGCAGTTGGAACTGCTGAGAGATACTATCAGATAAACCTAGCTTCCCAGAAGATTTTCAGACAATCCAGCCCACAGAAAAGAGATAGAGATCAGCTGAATTGCCTAAAGCCTCTCAGAAATCAAAGCTTTCTGAAAAAAGCCAAGAGCCACAGGGCTTCCTGGAAGAGGCTGAGACCATTGGGGCTACTAGGAAAGAAATTCTTCCAACATGTTGAGCCATCTGCTCAACTGAGTTGGGCAATGTGTTCCAGTTTTCCAGTTTTTGTGAGCTATTAATCTAGGAATTGTGCCACATAACACCTCTTGCCACAGCTATCTGAAGTTCCCCATTGCCATTCAGAAGTTGCTTTTTCAGGGAGGTGTACCTTCTGACCCATTCAATTCATAAACTTCCATAGAATATACTTCACACATATTCTTTGATATTTCAGTCTTCTTCAGAGCAACTTAGTCATGAATAAACGTTTTTAAAATTAGTATCACCTGTATAAACTCTTCTAACATTATAACACAAAAATCAGTCACTATCAGGACTTTTATTTTTTTGCCTGGACCAGGATATTAGCTGTATTTCCACACATAGTAATAAATCCAATATTGTTATCACTAGATGATATAAGATGAGTAAATACATCATATTGTCTTGAGGAAGTTCTAGAATTATGAAAAATTCATATTTCCTCTGGGAAGTTTGATTACAAAATACAAACTTGATAGTCCTGCAGGAATAGTTAGAAACATTTTGAACAAATGAAGTCCTGTGGCCAAAGTATGTTTTCATGCTAATGGAGAATAACATGTTGCTTTTGTTCTTAGTTTTAGCAGCATCTAGTTCAATAAGGACTGTTATGAACTGGAGAGATGACTCATCATTTTACAGCACTGACTACCCTTGCAGAAATTCTGAGTTCAATTTCCAGCAAGCACATGGAGACTCACAACCATCAATACCACAAGTTCCAGGAAACATGAACATAACTTCAGCCCTCTGTGAGCAACCCAGGCATGCATATGGTAGATAGACATACATGAAGGCAGAGCACTCAAACACATAAAATAAAATCAACGTTAAAAAGGATTAATGTATATTTATTTCAAAGAGATCAAACTAAAGTATGTGTGAGGGGAACATTCTAGGTTTAAGCCTGATGCAGAGCATAGTCTGCACAGCAGTGAAAGCTGGGTTGCCAACTATAGTTTAGGTTACACATACACCTGGAATATGTCCTAGAAGACTTTCAGCTGTTGTCAACTTTGTCTGCTTTGACATGAAGCTAACAGTTTCTGCATGTGGATTTCTGTATTGCTATAGTCTAAACACAAAATTGAAACAAAACTTAAACATTTTTAACTAGCTTGAATTTGCAAATCTCCAGTATGGCCACACTGTTGGTGTCCCATGGAGCAGAACCTACTTTCTTTATGGGCAGAAAAGGGGCTGGAAGGCAACTATGCTCACCATTATACCACCAACACTCACTTTTTTTTTTTTTTTTAAATAAAGATGTAACAAAGTAGGATAATCAGCAATCCAAAAAAAAGTAAGAAAAGCAAAGGGGCTGGAGCTGACCATCTTCTCTCCTTACTTTTTGGATGGTGAGATAAGCAATTTAATTTTGATTTGATGACACACACCTAAAATTTAAGTGATTCTGCTTTGATTTAGCCCATTATGTTGAGTGAAATAATTAGGTCCAAACTAATTTTATGAGTGTTTCTCAATACTATGTATGTTCCCCTGTTTATTCTCCCTCCCCACCTCTCTCTCTTCCATACCATCCTCTGTCTCTGTCTCTGATTCTCATTTATACATGAGATGCATTTTCTAAAGAAAGTCTTGTGGGCAACATGAGGTATGCCTGTCATCAAATCTACCACTTAACTCTAGGCTTCCATTTCATCACTTTAACAATCTCTCTGAAAATACTTGTTATAATTTAAAAAGAATTGTCCCTGACAAGTTCCTGAGTTGAAGGCTTCATTCCCAATTGTTGTTACTATTTTAAGAGGTGACAGAAACGTTCACAGGTGGAGTCTAGTTGGAGGAAGTACTCACTGGGTATGCATTGTCACAAGATATACTTTGACCCCTAACCCTTCCTATCTTGGCTGCCTGAAGATGAGTAGATTCACACCATTCTGACTTTCCACCATGATTCTCTGTCTCTCTGTGGCACCCCCAGTCAGTTGACCTCAGAGTACAATCTCTAAAAATGTCAGTTAAACTGTCAGAATTAGCCTTTATATCCTCAAGTTGGTTTTTACACATATGAAAAGTCTAAAACATACACCTCCTTACCTGCTTTGTGAGCTACATATCTGTGTAAGGAACTCACTTTTCTGCTTGTGGAGGCAATGCCCATTGCAATACGAATAAATAATTTGGAAGAATTATGATGCTTAGATTCAGCCCTGCTGGGACCAACAAACATACAGAATACATCCATCTACAGAGTGTAGAATATTATGTCAGAAATATATGCAGCCCATTTGTACCAATCCAGTGAGTCAGCTTCACACATAGGAGAGAGGTATTCAATTATTGTCAAGTAATGCATACAGGTAAAGCATCACACATTTACTAAAATCATTTACATGTCATCTGAAACATATCTTCATTTGCCTCATCAGTCCATCTTTCCTGCTTGACAGGCAGAATCACACTCAGCCTAACAGTTATCACTGTGCTGATGTTTGCTTTGGTAGCAGGAAGGCTTCCAATCTTATTTATCAGATTCTCCCCTGTCATTATTCATATTTCTTTGTTTCTAGTAATACTAATTCCCGACTTTGTGTAAAAATAGTTGCTGTTGACTGAATAATTGTCAGGTGTTAAGTATTGTGCTCAACATGCATTCATAATGACAGCTAACATTTGTGACAAGCGTGATGACAAACACTTTGCAGACATCAAGTCACTTTGCAAAGAAAGAAAAACAGATACAGTTCTTTCTAATTTACAAATGAAACAACTAAGACAGGTAAGAGAAGAGAAATTATTTTTCTTTGCTCCTCATAGTTATTTATTGGGACAGACGAGTTTAACAGAAGACAGATTAACAAGAAAATAAGACAGTTATGTAATAACATTGCATATTCATGTGTGTGTGTATGCATGGTATGTATTTGTGTGTGTATGTATATGTGTGTAATTCTAGAGAAATTGGTATCACAGTCTTGCTTTAAATATAGGTTTGAGTGTTGTTTGAAGGTAGAGTGATTGCTTAGTGGTTAGGCATAGTCTTTGTTGCTATTTCAGAGGACCAGATTTTGGTTCCTAGCACTCATGTCTGCCAATTTGAATTCCAGCTTCAGGGAACCCAATACTCTCTTCTTGTCATTGTGATTAGCTGCATGTATGTGTACACTCACACAGACAGCTGCGTTAAAAAATTAAATAAATTTCTTTTCAAGAGTAGCATTTTCCACTGAAATAAAGGCAGGCATGAAGGATACCAGTTATGAGAAATCATCTAAGAAAAGTATTAAAAACAAAGGAAGGTTTGCCATTTGAACTTGAATTCACACTCTTCCATCAGTAAGTGCCTCTAGTTTTCTGGAGTCATCTCAATCGTGGTGTGGAGCCAGACCTAGGAGATTTCCATAATGGATATGCATTTCTCATTCATACACATCACCTGTTCTGACGTCAAAGTATGCATGCCTGCAGGTACTTAAAATGATCATAGAAGCTGGGCAGTGGTGGTGCATGCCTTTAATACCAGCACCTGGGAGGCAGAGCCAGGCAGATCTCTGTGATTTTGAAGCCAGCCTGATCTACAGCAGGAGATCCAGAACAGGCACCAAAACTACACAGAGAAACCATATCTCAAAAACGCCACTCCCCCCAACCCCAACAACAACAACAACAACAAAAACTGATCACTCAAAGTCTGGCTAATAAAGAGAAATTTTGGTGGACTGTTAGGACTTCCTATTGTTATATTTTGGGGTGGTGCATAGTATTCTGTTACAGGGATGAAAATATTCAGGAACGTTACAGCATTCATGGAGTTAGTAAGTGGGGAATCTATGTATAAGGCTGTCAAGATTCTTGCCAGGCAAATGGTGGTGAACTAACACACTTGGACAAGAGCTTGCTTTGCAAGATGAGTACCTGAGTTCCATTAGTTGCTTTTTAGCCTAGTGAAAAAGGCCATGATAGCATACATGTGTAAACACAGGGCTGGAGTTTGGGAGACAGCAGGTCCTAGAGTCTTGCTGGACAGTCAGCCTAGTCTAAGTGGTGAATCTCACATCCCAGTGATAGACCTTAGTTCATAAGACAAGGTAGAGAACTCCTGTGGAATGGCACCAGAGGTTGACTCCAGGCTTCCACATGCATGGAAACATATACATGTACCTACACACATGTAAACATGCACAACAGCAAAATGCACACTCACATTATATACTAATTCTTATAATTAAACTTCTACCTGGGTCCTTTATGTGATGTGTATTGTGAAGGGACACCATCACTTCAACCTCTTAGATAGTGTGTCTTCTTCATGGCTAGTATAACAAGGTCTTCTTAATAAGTAAAGGATATCAAATAGTAGAATGTTTTAATTCTACCTCATTACTCACTTTAATGAGCATATTAGCAGATTTGAAACAAATTATGTGGCAATAGGACACATAGGTTGCACTGAAATAATTACAATTTGAATGAGAAACTATCTCCAAATCCCTGGGAACAGTTATGATATAAGGTTTATCATGAGGTTCACCACTTGTTCCAATTCAAAATCCTGTCAGTATCTGTCTTCCCCCAAATACATCTACATTATTTTCTGAGACATTTATGTGGGAAAAAACCTCATAGGAAGAGTTCCTTGAAGTGAATGTCAAAGATCCCCAAGGTGGCCGAGAAATCAAAACTTCATCTAATAAATTTGTTATGTTAAATTTAAGTTTTGTTATTATTTGATACTGTGACAAAATAATTAAGAAAATCAACTTAAAATAGGAAAGGTTTTGGGATCATGGTTTCAGAGCCTGCAATTCCATTGTTCTTTTGTTTGTGGGCCTGTGGTGAAGTGGAACCTTATGAAAATGAGTGTAGTGAAAATGAGGTAGACCAGACATGATTACTTAATGGTTTCTAGGAAGCAGAAAGAGAGAAGAAGAAGGGACTTAGGACAAAAGTAACCCTTTGAGAGCTTGAGACCTATAACCTGTTTCTTTAACTGAGCTCAACCTCTAGAAGTTTCCCTGACTTCTAACAAGGCATTCATTCATTTATCAGTGGGTGAATGTATCAATCCATTTTATGAGGTCAGAGCCTTTGTGATCCAGTCACCATCCAAAAGCTCAACTGTGACTACCACTGCACTGGAAAACAAACTTTCATCATATGAAATTTGGGGGATACTTCATATAAAAAATTCAGCATGATTCTTTTATTTTCTTAAGCCCAGAAAGAAGATATACATCAAATACAAGAATGAGTGATCTCCAACAACAGTCTCTAGTCATAGCACCTCAAAAATACAGGATTCAAGATCCACAAGATAACAATAGTATATCATGTAATAGTTATACGGTATTCTTCTAAAGGTATTTTAGGATATCTGTAGTTGGTTGTTTTTGTGCTGTGGATATCGCTCTGTGTAAATAAAATTCTGATTGGCCAGTGGCCAGGCAGGAAGGATAGTGTAGGCAGGACAAGAGAGAAGAGAATTCTGGGAAGTAGAAGGCTGGGGAGAGAGACACCGCCAGCCGCCGCCATGAAAAGCAACATGTAAAGACACTGGTAAGCCACAAGCCATGTGGCAAAGTATAGATAAGCAGAAATGGGTTAATTTAAGATAGAAGAAGTAGATAACAAACAGCCTGCCACGGCCATACAGTTTCTAAACAAATGTAAGTTTCTGTATGCTTTCTTGGTTGGGTCTGAGTGACTGTGGGACTGGCGGGTGAGAGAGATTTGTCCTGACTGGGCCAGGCAGGAAAACTCTAACTACAAATGGCGCCCAACGTGGGGCAAGAATTTCCACCTAAAACCTGAGAAAAAAGATTCTAAACGGAGCTAAAAACAGCTTCCTAGTTGTCTCTCTCAAGTTAGCAACAGCCTGCCGGTTTGAGCTACTCTGGCGGGTTCCTGGCGTGTGCGTCTGACCTGCAGTGCGGCGGGAATGAGGAATCTACAAGCAGCACTTTACTCTGCTGCATGGTGGATTTAGCCTTTGCTAGTTAAAAAAAAAAAAAAAAAGTTTCTGGGCTATGCGCTGCTTTAATAGAACTGCTTCTGATAGTTGATGGTACACATGGCTCCAGACCCAGAGCTGGTGGTAAACTGTACCACCGCCATGTTGGAAAGCTGAGGTGGGTGGTGCCAGCGGCCACATCTGCGTTTCAGTCTTACAAAGATGAATATTACCCAGAGAATCTGGTTTATGTTGTCTTTGGGATTTTTAACTACAGAAAAAGATTTGATCGTAAAAACTGTTGAGTTAAACAAATATGTAAATTTTAAAGGTAACTTGACTTCAAAATTTGGATATAAGGATATGATGCTTTAAAAAAGAGTATCTGATTTTGTCTCCACAGAAAGCCAGAGGCTATGGATTTGTTCCAGATTAAGATACATCAGGTTTGATCAGCCAAGACCACTTGAAAGGTCTCCGATGACACCATGGCCCAGATGATCTGACATCCAGAATGGTTTCAAGGCAACTGGCTCAGAGGTTCACCCTAATGGACTACTCTATAATCCTAAAATTTTCTTTGTATCCCCATAAGATACAGCGCCCCCCTCCAGCAGGAAGTAGTAAGAAAAACTACGCCCACATTCCCAAAATTATCAAGCTGGCTTTGGAGATGGAATTGGCTCACTCCTTCTCTAAACCCAGACATATTGCTAAAAAAAAAGATTAAGAGATTCTTGTGTCCCAAATCAGAAGAGCCCTCTGGTGTGGGACAGAGAAAAACCAATATTTTTATTTAAAGCAGTTTGATTATAAATGAGATCTCTTTCTAAAAAAGAAAAGGGGATATGATACAGATATAATAGGATGAAAGGGTAGATTAAGGAACTTACTTCTAAAGAGCAACAACTTGTTTAAAATGTTTTACATTGGTTTAGATTTTAGTCTATTGATACAAACTTAGTTAATTTTGTTATACTATGTATATATTTCTACTCGTGTTTAAGGTTTATATAGCTCATTTTAAATTAAAATGGATAATTAAAAATAGATTAATAATTAGTCATCTATGATAATCATACTCGTAGCCATGTTAGTTATGTCTTCTAAACATATATTTAAGGTTTATATAGCTCATTTTAAATTAAAATGGATAATTAAAAATAGATTAATAATTAGTCATCTATGATAATCATACTCGTAGCCATGTTAGTTATGTCTTCTAAACATACATAGACATATTTCAGATAGATAGGTAATCTTCAAATACTTCAAAGACCTACAGAATATGGCATTTAACATACTTTTAAAATTTAGACTTTCTGGACAGTGAGACATGTCTGCTCCTGGCAACACCGATTTACTTCAGAGACAACGATGGACATTGAAGACACTTCATATCTTATCTTCACCTTGGCAAAAATAGCCATTTGGGCAAGAAACTGTTCTTGCCTGGACTGCTTGATCGACTGGACATGCAGGACCCATAGAAAGGTGACCAGTAAACTTTTTTTGACAAAATGGTCCTTCAGGTTCCTGCTTCTCAGAGGAAACTGCCAGACATTCTACAGGACACTGAGAGAAGTGACCAAGAGACTCTAGCCCTGTGGGCTAAAAACAGATGCCCCAACTTTACAAAGGAACATTAGGTGACTGTCCAGGCTGCCAGCTGTCTCTGTCTACTCTTACAAGACTCCTAAAAAATGCTTACATCCTTCTCCCGGTTCTCAGGTAATATTATATCCTTCTGAGGTCTTTGATGTGGTTGAAGGCTAGATAGTTATAATTTCCTCAGTTATGATAAAAGATAAGTTAGATATAAAACCTTAGACTCACAAATATAAGATAGATAGGATATCTTTAACATTGAAACTGTAATTCTTGCTAGATAATTGTTTTGTTATATGTAATTGTACTATGTAAAAGTTAAAACCTTCCTTTAAAAAAAAAAAAGAAAAGGGGAAGTGCTGTGGATATCGCTCTGTGTAAATAAAATTCTGATTGGCCAGTGGCCAGGCAGGAAGGATAGTGTAGGCAGGACAAGAGAGAAGAGAATTCTGGGAAGTAGAAGGCTGGGGAGAGAGACACCGCCAGCCGCCGCCATGAAAAGCAACATGTAAAGACACTGGTAAGCCACAAGCCATGTGGCAAAGTATAGATAAGCAGAAATGGGTTAATTTAAGATAGAAGAAGTAGATAACAAACAGCCTGCCACGGCCATACAGTTTCTAAACAAATGTAAGTTTCTGTATGCTTTCTTGGTTGGGTCTGAGTGACTGTGGGACTGGCGGGTGAGAGAGATTTGTCCTGACTGGGCCAGGCAGGAAAACTCTAACTACATTTTTGTTTTTGTTTTTTCTCTTTTCTCTTTACTCTTTGGTCTTTGGCTCTTGAGGGCCCTGCTACCCAGCTATGAAATAAACATAGGGAGTGTTATTCTTACATATGAATGCCCGGCCATAGCTTGGCTCATTTTAGCCAGCTTGTCTTAACTTGAATTATCCTGTCTGTCTTTTGCCTCTGGGCTTTTACCTTTTTCTATTTTGGTATTTCTTTCATTACTTCTTACTCCATGGTTTGCTGTGTAGCTGGGTGACTGGCCCTGGAATTCTCCTCTTCTCATTTTCTCTTGTCCCACGATCTTCTCTTCCCATATTTTTCCTCTTATTTATTTTTTCAGCCTGTCAACCCCACCTATCCTTTCACCTGCCTAGCTATTGGACATTCAGCTCTTTAGTAGAGCAATTAGCCTTTTTAGACAAGGCAAAATAACACACAGCTTCACAGAGTTAAACAAATGCAACATAAAAGAATGCAACACATCTTTGCATCATTAAACAAATATTCCACAGCATAAACAAATGTAACACATCTTCAACTAATATTCCACAACAGATGTTTTTGCCTAAAAATTATACTACATACTACATTTTATAACAATGAATGTTGACATGATGTCACAGATAATACTGAATTGGACCATACAAGTGCTAGTGGTCCTAACATGATTCCCTGATGTAAATGGCCCCAGAGACCGCTTATAAGGCTGCAGAAGAAATGAGGTCAATCCTGAAGACCCTGTGTTGGTTATGATGATACCAACTTGACAGAAGTTAGAACAAACTAGGAGACAAATCTTCTCTGAGGAAATACCTAGACTAAGATGGGGTTTCTCATCCTAGTTGTGGGCAGTAATATTTCATGTGCTTGGATCCTAGAGTGAAGATCAAGGAGAGAGCAAGTTGGGCATCAACATTCATCTCTCTCTGCTTCCTGACTGTGTACGACATGTGAACAGTATCAGTATGTGCAAACTCGAGTTGCCATTATTTTCCCTCCCTGATGGACCATAAAACTTTCTAAAAATGCTTCTGTCAAGTATTTTGTCATAGCACTGTCATAGCATTGGTACACACAACCACTATCTGTGTGAATCCTGGTCGTAAAATAATTCTCTATCATGCTCCATTAAGTAGGACCTAGAACTGTTTTGAGATGTGTGTCCTGCTACCTATGTTGGTAGAAGATGGGAAGAATACTTCACAATGAGACTAACAAGAATCTAAATAGATCAACCTTACAGGATATCCCTGTGGTCACTCTCTTTCTTTTCTCAAATCACACCTATGCACTGAAATATGTTCATTCTTCACTGGACCTAATCAAAAATAAAACACAATTTTCCCCAGGTCTCTGAGTCTTCATTCCTAAAGACTCCTAACATACAAAGCAAATTTATTATATTTTACCATTGTTCCCTGTAGTAGGACAGGCCCATAGGCTTGAGGAAATTCGCTCAAACAAGTTGCCAAGGCATGCACATAATGTATTTCCTTATGAGCCAACCTAGTCTGCCTAAAGGCCTAGCAACAGGTGCTTTCAGAGTTCCTGGTCATTGTCAGAAGTCCTGATCATGTATGTGGAGTCTGACTGAGAGCCTAGCAACAGGCACTGTCAGAGTTCCTGATCATGCTCAGTCAATGAGGGATGACCACGCAGACTAGGTGCTGGGAGGAGGGTATGTAAGGCCTTCCCCGTTATCGAATAAAGGAGTTAGTTATTTGCCTTCAACTGACTCCCAGTGTCTGTGCCTTGCCACCACACCTTCTTACCCACTTCTCCAAAGAAGCCATTATAATCCAACAACAGTTCACTTAATTTTTCAGTGCATATCCAAAGCCCTTGCAAGAAGAGAAGAAATAAAATATATCATTGTTTTTCTCTCCTCTATTTCTCTGAATGGAGCCACACAATTTGAATCTATAGACTGGCTCTGTGGTAACAGTCTCAAAAATGTATTTTGCTAATAAAATTTTATTCATTATCTTAAAAGAATAGGGAATTATCATCAATGTTAACAACTATTTGAACCCCTATCATTTTGAAGGCTTTTATTTTATTTTTAATTATGTTTATATGTATTGTTATATGTGGTATGTGCATGTAAGTGCAGTTCCTGTGGAGGCCAGAAGAGGGTGGTAGATTCTCTGGAGTTGCAGAAGCTGGAGTTACAGGTGGCTGTGAGCTGTCTGTCATAGGTAATGGGTACTGAACTTGGTTCCTTCACATGTGCAGTATATACTCCTCTGAGACATCTTTTCCAGCTTCCCATGTCATTTTATTAAAGATATAATACCTACAATGCAGCACTGCCACGTGTGTGTATTTTAAGACATTTCCATTTTATAGTGTCATGTGTGTTCCCTCATGCACACATAATATATATTTCCATTCTTTCCGTATCTTCACCAAGATCATAAACTGCTGCAAGACCAGGAGGTACCTCTTTTCCTTTGCTGGATTTTTTGCCCTTTTAGCTAAGCACATTTGTAATAAGACCAGCTAATTGTATTTTTCTATTATACATTCTAAAATCTACATTTTACTGCCAGAGATGCTATCTCCATAAGGCCACATTGAATGGTTCTATTATCTTAAATATTCATCAGTCTTTCACTGTACCTTTTCTACTTTTCTGAATTTTAATATTACATTCAAAATTCTTACTTGTAAGAAATGAAAGCACACCAAGAAACCAAACATGCTTGGCAAAAGAGCGTGTTTTAAAAGTCATTATTGAAGCCCTACTTACAGTATAAATTAAATAGGGTGGCTTTTATTTATAGGAATCTCCCAAGAGTAGAATGACACAGCACTCCTTCATTTCTTCTGATAAACTTCCCCTTACATTATTTTATACAGCTTTCATGACTGCAAATGTCAAGCAAGTGTTTAAGAACATCTCATGATGATTCGCCATCATTCCCTCTCAGCACAATTCAGGTATAAAAGTGAGTTGTCCCAGTGGTTCATATCAGGGCAGAAAATCAGAAGTGAAGTTGGAATGAATCTCAGAGTTTTAAGTATTTGGTACTCCCTGCTGGTTGAAAAACATGAATCAGACTTGAACACTGTCCTGCTTCAGAGGCCATTATGTAGGCCTTCCTGGGCACTAGAAGCTTGTAACTCTTTTTGCTGAAGGAGGTAGTGAGAAGGATTCAGATTTGAGATACTGGCTCTGCCAGTCTTCAAGGAATATGCTGCCCCTGCTTTGGTGAAGAAGTTGCTTATCAAAGTCAGGGGTAATGTTCCAGCTGGGTTCTGACTGGATTATATACACAGTGTGCTATTTGAAAAATGAAACTCTTACTAGGAGCATGACTTCAAGAGTGCTAGGAAATGAGCAGAAGATGGTGGGAAGGCTTAGGAACATAGGAACACATGAACAAGGAAAGCAAGCAGTCAGAAAGAATGTTTGCTTCAAGCTGGTGCAAAGAAATGAGAAGTCAAAGAATTTTTTGTTCTATTTTGGAGGACTGTGAGGGTCAAGAACTTGAACCCAGTGGCTGGTGCATGCTAGGCAAGTACTCTTTCATTGAATTACACCCTCAACCACCCTATCCTCTAATTTCAAGGCTTGTTTTGAAGTTTACTTTTAGTTTCAGAGATGAATTTAGAGAATACTGACTAGATTTCCCCCTCTTTTCCTCTTTATCAAATACAAATTAGCCCTTGTCATGATTATAAGGCATGAGATAAACCATCATGCTAATTGGCACAAAGAAGTTCACACACACACACACACACACACACACACACACACACACACACCACAAGAAATGATATTTGCAATATAGTCAGCCATGAACAGCTGGCGAAAATCTAATAATTGGTGAACAACTACTTATTTCAAACTAATATTCATAAGATTGGATCATATATACCATGAACATGAACTTTAAAGCTATACCTTCCCCAGGCATCTTCAAGTCTTGCTGGAGCCCAGGTCCTTCCCCCTCAACAAGGCATATGGAAGATTCCAGAGCAGAGAGGATTCCATAAAGGCATGAGAATCACTGAAGCTGAGGGTTCTCTATGAGATCACTGGACAAAATTTAGATGTCATGTGAAAAAGCTGGCTGCCTGACTAAAACACAGGCTTCAGTTACAAATACTATGTCATTTTATCTCAACGCTTGTGACCAATACACCCCAACAATGAAAAATCTTATCATGGGAAGGCTAAAAAGAACTCCATTTCATAAGAAATTTCTCCCAATGTAAGGAAATATTCTAAAATATAAAGTATAACTTTTTTTAAAGGTTAAGCAAATAAAAAGTCAGACCGTCTCAAAGTACCTATGGTAAATATTACTTTTTTTTTATTTTTCTCTTCCAATTCACTTGCAGAACAACATTTTCCAACTACACTAAAATATTTTGATAGTATAAAATTGCTATAAAATGCTAAAGCTTGAATATATATATGTGTGTGTGTGTGTGTGTGTGTGTGTGTGTTAAGAAATCCAGCAGAATCAAGCAACAGACAACTCTAATCAAACTTTAACTAATTATACTTTAAATTAAGCTATTAAGCCTTCCCATGTTTGAATAAATTACAAAATCTAGAGCACGAGAGGAGTCCTGCTCCTATACAGGCTAACCAGATCTATCCCTGCTTGATTTTAATAATTGTTAGGTATACAGAAGCTTGCTAAAGCTTTTCTGCTTTTTTCCCCATGTAGGGGTATAACTATCCAAAAAGAAATACTGTCACTAAGATTTTTAAGGTGCGTGTGTGTAAAATGTAGGCATATGAGGAATACACATGTTCATGAGTGTGAATGTGGGCATGTTTGCACCACGGTATCTAAGTCATGACTGGATGATGATCTTAGGTATTGATCATTGTCTTACACTTCATTTGAGAGAAGATCTCTTATGGTTAGCCACTGTAGGCCAGACCAGCTAGCCTGTAAGCATCCAGGGATTCACTTGTTGCTGTCTCTGTTCTTACAATATGAACATTGGGATCCCAGATGGGTGCTGCTATGTCTGTCTTCCAGATGATTTTGTGGATCTAAACTCTGGTCCTCACAAATTTACATGACTAACACATTACCCACTGAACCATCAATCTAGCCCTAACATCAGTTTTAACATAAAACAGAAATTCTTACATGGAGGACAATATTGAGCTGAAAGAGTAGGAATGGAAGAGATACTTAAAAGAAATCTGTATTGTGGGGGAAAAGACTTCAAAGAGTGATTTGTTTCTGGCTTTATATCATGTTAACAAAACATAATGAAATAATTTCTGGAAGTAACTTTTAATTGTCCTTATTTATTGGTTTACTTTTGCTTTTACCTAAAAGAATTTAGTAAGAAATTACCTTTTGGATTGCTGCCATCAATACTAAAATGTTCAGTAATTAAAATTGTTATTAGTGTTTTTAAGAGTATTCGAATGTTACTCATTAAGCAGGGGATGGATTGTTTCCCAGCCTGTGTTGCATGAATGTAGCATTTAATTGTATGGTATTGGTTTGGATGTTGGTAAGTGACAAAAACTGTCCCCTCAGAATACTTCAGGAAATAGTCTACGCATCCTGGGGCAGGCTTAATGAAATAAACGAAGAGCTTGTTTCTCTAGGGTGACTTTAAGTTTGTGCAGATGCACTAGACCTCCCTGAGGATGAAGAGATGGTTTTATCATCAGTGATTTTACCACTGGATGAGGGAATGAAACACATCTGGTCAGCTTCTCCTATTAAAGAAGAACATTTTACATTTGTTATTGCAACAGAGTGCAGGTTATGCTGCACTAGGGAGCCTGTGGTGACTGGAAGAACTAACATTTGCTATTGTAACATTCGTAGGTAGAGCTCAGTCAATTACATATTAAAGTCTCATGGATGGTGAGATGTGCAGATCTCCTGCATGAACCAAGCTGGATAACAAAGGGGCTTTGTGTCTATGTGGTAACCTCCATGAATCTAGTTTTATCAAGTGTGCAAGAACTGTCAGTGGTTCTATTTACAGTTGGTCGAATTAATCCAAATGTCAGCCTCAAGAAGCATTAAGCTGGTGAGAAATTACAATCTTGTGCCCATGTTGAGGATATAGTTTTTTTTCTAGTTTTTATGCTAATTTGGGTCCTTGCTGGAGAAAGATTTTCTGTTGCAGTTTCCCCTGATATAGCTGACAGTCTCAGTACACAGCCTTGTAATAAAGACATACTGCATTCAAACCCTGTGTACACCTAAGAATATGTGCTGGAATGGGAAGCCAGTAGTTGTCTGCTTTCCAAGGATCTCCGTTCCTTAAATATCTCATCACTTCTTCACTGTACACATTACTAATTTCATTGTACATCCTGGACCCTGGGGATTATGTTTTCAGAGTACTCAGACATTAGAAAACAAAAAAAGAGGATAGAAAAATGCCTTGCAGAAAACCTCTAAAACTATCTTTGACCTGTCCTGCTGGGGCCCAGCCTCAGCAGTTTTGAGGTCTGAAGGATGGGATACCAGGAAGGTGCAGTAATGACTCAGAGACAATGTTTGTGCAAGCTGACAGGTCACTTCGGGCTTCTGCAGTTGCTAAGTAGCTTCTCTGCTACAGTTTCTTTAGCTTCTATTAGCTTCTCTAACTTCTCTTAGCTTCTCTAACTTCTCTTTCTTTAGCTTCTGCTTTTGCCCTGGTAACCTCAGTCTTTTATTATCACAAGTAAAGGGAGAGTAGAAAGAAAAGGAGAAAGGAAATCACCCAATACAAAATGTTCTCATGATTTCATGGGTTGTTCTTAGGAAATCACCAATATAGTCTTCATCATCTTTTACGAAACACAGAAGCTATCCCAGACTTAACACCAAAGCAAGCATAATCTATTTTTATTATTAATGATTATACAATCTTTTGAGTACTTGTCCCAAAGGCTACTAGCAATATACAATTTTGCAAAAAAAAAAAAAGGTAAAAATAAGAACAGTGGTCAATGTACCAGACAGTCATTTCCTTCTCACATAGCCTGCTCTGACCTCAAGACCCCTGTAGCCACCTAAGTTCCTCCTCAGCCCTGAACAAACACCAAGCTCCATGACTGGTGGGCCACAATGACCTCAGACAAGAAATCTTTCCCTGCAAGTCAACAATTTCTATCCTTCTATATCCCAACAATTTCAAGGAAGACTTAATCTAAATTTTAGAGTTTCCATGAAAGGAAGCTCACCTTTTCTGGCAGCTCCTTTTAATGTAGGAACCCAATAAAGCTTGTAGCAATCACTCCATCAATTGTCACATTATTTCCACACTCCTTCAGGAGGAATAAAAGATATCTGAATTTAAGTTGTCATCTCCCTTTCTTGGTGGAGGCCAATATTTTCCTCCTATTCTAGGTTCCCACACTTTTAGTTTGTCATCCCATCTATATATTATTCCATCCATAGTCTTCAGCCAATACCCCGTAGGGTCTCAAGTTTTACACACTGTCCTTGGATTATCCTCAGAAACTGAATTATTCATCATGGCCAATTTAAGTCCAGTGTGTCGATGCACATCATACCATGTGCTATAGTTGACCATACATTTGGTACAGTTTATCCAAGCCTAAAAAGCTTCCCCAGGCTGCAGGTTCTTTTTCATGAATTGCTTAACTGCCTTAACCCCAGACTGGGTGATCATATCTGTATAATTTCCTGTGAAATTTACTTCACTCCTTTCCTGTATCACAGAAATCACCATTGATCTAAGAACACAGAACATGGAGATCAGATAGAAAAAAAAAAGACTAGTATTACAAGGAATATTTATATGGAGGAGGACATGACATGCGCATGCCATAAAGCATGACCTTGTTGTGGTCTTGATGTTTTTTTCACAGAAAGAGAAACCCTAACTAAGACACTCACTACCTAACACTTAATGAATATCATCACTATTATCAACATTTTCATTGTTATTATCATCATCATTATCACTATGGTCATCACTATCACCACCATTGCCATTTATATTAAATAAGCTTCATTACTATCACCATCATTGTTTATAGATGAATTTCTAAATGGACATATTAAATAAAAAAACATGAGGTCAAATATAGGGGTGAAAGCCTTAGAGAATGATCAGGGAAATAGGGAGACACAGCTAACCTAACCTCACCATCTCAGCAGCTTCCAAATGAGAGCTACTTCCTGTCTATGCCTTTATTGCCTTGTTGTTCTGCCCTCTCATTGGCTCTCTTAGCCCAGCTACCTCATTTCCTCTTCCTACACAGCTCTGTCACTTTCTGTCTGTCTATATAGAACCCCAGGCCTTTACAATTGATACTGGGATTAAAGGTTTGTGTCACCACGCTTGGCTCTGTTCTCTAGTGAGGCCTTGAACACACAGAGACCCAGCTGCTAAGTGATAGTATTAAGGGAGTATGCTACCACTGCCTGACTTCTTTGTTCACTTAAAATGACTTGCTATTTCCTCTGATCTACAGGCAAACTTTATTTATTGAAGCATAAATAAAATATCACCACATTTCAGCATAAATAAAATATCACAATTGCTATTATCACCAACATTAGCATTATCATAACATAAGCATTAAATTATGTTCATCATCATCATCACTGTAACCATCACCAGAGATAGTTCAACACTCACTGTGTCCAAAGTACAATGTTAAGTATCATATCTGAATAAAAGTGACTTAAATCTTGTCCTAATGGTGTTTCTATCATTGTTATAAACACCATGGCTGAAAGTAACTTAGGCAAGAAAAGGGTGTATTTCATCTTACAGTGTTCAGTTCATACTCATCATTGAGGGAAGTCATGATAGGAACTCAAAGAAGGAAATTGGAGGCAGGAACTGAAGCAGAGACCATGGAGAAATAATGCTTACTGGATTGATTTCCATAAATTGCTCACACCTGCTTTCCTATATGACTCAGTACCACTTTACAGGGGATAGCGCTTCCCTTCATGTGATGGGCCCACTCACATCAATGATTATTCAACAAAATACACTACAGACTTCTTTCTAGCCAATCTGATGAAGGCCTTTTCTCAAATAAAGTTCATTTGCCTAGGTAATTCTGTCTTCTATAGAGTTGGAAATAAAACCAGCCAGTACAACTGTCATTAGATTATAGCTAGGATTAATTTATACTTACTGCCATGTGCCAGGCAATTTTGCTAGTACATTTTTAATATCATTTTTTAAATCTAGTATTACAAGAGCTGTGATGTATAGGAACTTCTATAAACAGAGACAGTGGATGAAAGTTTGTTCATATATATTATATATATCTAAATATATATGCTGTGGATATCGCTCTGTGTAAATAAAGTTCTGATTGGCCAGTGGCCAGGCAGGAAGTATAGGCGGGACAAGAGAGAAGAGAATTCTGGGAAGTAGAAGGCTGGAGAGAGACACCGCCAGCTGCTGCCATGAGAAACAACATGTAAAGACACTGGTAAGCCACAAGCCATGTGGCAAAGTATCGACTAACAGAAATGGGTTAATTTAAGATAGGAAAGGTAGATAACAAGTAGCCTGCCACAGCCATACAGTTTGTAAGCAATATAAGTTTCTGTGTGCTTTCTTGGTTGGGTCTGAGCTACTGTGGGACTGGCGGGTAAGAGAGATTTGTCCTGACTATGGGCCAGGCAAAAAAACTCTAACTACATATATATTTTACTAGATTAATATAGATAAATAAATAAATATATAAAATTAATATATTTTAAAATTCGGAATCTTTCATAATGATTTAGATACCGCTACTACCCAAGAGAGATAAAAAAATTTTTAAATTCCCCTTGAAATTAATTTACATAAGACTGTAGGGGTATCATTATCTGGAGCAGATGCTGAATCTAGGAAAACTAATGTTTTATCTAAGATCAATCAATAATCAATCACCATTAGGTGTATGAAAATTTTTAATGTGAATCTGAAACAAACTTATTGTATCCATGGTTCAAGGGCCCATACTTAATTACATGAAGATTGTCATCTGAAAACATTAAGAAAAGCAAGAGGCAAAACAATCAAATGTTCAGTTTTGCAGCTTTCATGTGGATCTGATACAAATTATGGCAGCTTACACTTGCTAAAGTTCAATGACCAATGCATTTAGAATTAACAGCCAAAGGACTTCTATGTGTGAGAACTCAATGAAAGGTGGTGATTTAGAGTTACCATGGGCCTGCACATTTGTGAGATTCTCACCCAAACAAAAGAAGGAAATCTTAGTTAAATCAGAGAGACCCAGGAAAGAAAACTGCAATTAACGTGAAAGGTATTTTTCACCTGCATCCTAATGAAGAGTGTGATAATGTAGGGAATATTCTCAGGGGCCAAATTCTGAGGAGCTTTGCATATTAATTCTAGACTTGTGTGCCTAGATTACTAAGATTTGCAGTGGATGCCATTTTGTTGGTTCCAGATGTATGTGAAAGAGATGTATGTTTCATATGAAAATGTTCATAAGTGCCTGGGAATACAGTTGGTAGACTGTTTGACTAGCTCTCACCAAACCCTAAGTTTGTGACCTGCTTTAAAAGTCCACTGCCTCAAAATACAACGAATAGATATTTATCTATGTACATAGACCTCCTAATATTCTTTTAAAATATAATGGGGTATGTATTATTTGAGTGTGTGGCATTTCAGAAATGAATTATTGGAGCATCCTTGTAACTTTGACAAATTGAACCCATTACTGAATTAAAAACTCCTTGATATGTGGAGATTTTTATTTGACCTCAGATTTAGCTCTTCTTTTCTTAAAAAAAAAAACAAAAAGAAAGAAGAATGTATCCTCTTGTATTTTGTGCAGTCTTAAATGTCATTCTTTCATTTATCTAAATGTCTCCAACCTCATTGATTAAAGTATAGTATATACAATATCTTCTTTAGCATTTAAACACTCATGTATAATAAAAGATAAAGTTTTATGACAGGTTTAGTTCCATTTACTCAATCAAAAATTAGCTGGTATATTTGTTGTTTCTATCTCCAAATACCTTTAATTCCACTATCTATCTCCAAGAGTTTCCATTCATCATACTTAGACATTGGGTAATGATTTTCCTTATGTAAATCTAAATAAAGTAGTTTTCTTACATATCACGAAATAATGAGACTTGAAGTAATGATCCCAGGTCAAAGTGGGTAGACGGCATACTTCTGGGAACCATTGCTCTAAGTTCTTTTTCTACTTTGCAGTACCTGATAGACATACAATATTAATTTTTGTAGTATTCTCCCTGTTTCAAGTCAGCTGTCCCTCCTTCTGTGTCTCATCCAAGTTTCAGATAGGACTCAAATAAAATAAAACATCAACAAAGATAGTAAGAGCTCCAGCTGTGTAAGCAAAATAAAATTGTGATCTCCAGCCAACTTGAGTTTTTATCTTAAGGATAGATTATTGTATATGGTCACCAGAGGCCTCAAGCAAGAAGAGAACATGTAATTATTTTTTTAGTTATGTATGATATAACTCTCTTAAAATTGGGCTTTTTATTAGTAGAGGAGGAGATGAATAAGGCATTGAATAAATATCTAGTGGTGTCTGCTATGTTGAAAAATCCAGAAGCCATTCTTTGTGAGCCATTAACATTTATTTTCAGAGCTCTCTAAGATGTGGCAAGACTAGAATTGCTTGGCTGATTAAGACATGTTATGCATGGTTGTGAAACTCTGAGTAGAATTACAAGTTCTCAGATACTAATCCTATGCACTCAGATTCTATTGACCTACATTTTGTTTCATGACTAAATTACTCTTTAGTTTATCCCCCACCAAACAAAATCCCTGTCTCCAAAAGTAAAGGTGTGATTAAAAAAGCTATCCAATATTCATGTCTATCCTCCACAGGTGCACACAGGACACATACATTATACCACAAACACAGGCAAACATCCACACAACTGTTGAAGTATGTTACATATTATGAAGAAATTATTCTCTGATTGGGATAAAATACTCTTTTCCACACATGAGTTATTTCTGTAAAATATTGTGAAACAACCAGAACTTATCAAAAGTCTGACACTGGTGAGGCATAGCCACTACACTGAAGACAATTATTGTCCTTGAAGTTGACAGTAAGTGAGAAAGTGTGTGTGTGTGTGTGTGTGTGTGTGTGTGTGTGTGTGTGTGTGTTACCTAAAATATGAAAGTACATTAAACATTTCTCTGTATGCTTGTGTGAACCATTACATTTCATGGAGGTCATAGAAAGGAACATTCTTTGATAGAAGTGAAAATTGAGATGAGCTGAAAGGAAACTATTTCGTTGATCTAAGTATATCAATAATTCACAGGTCAAGATCAAAAACTGGCTATCTGAGCTGATCTGTAAATCAAAGTTGTCCTACATAGCATCCCATTGCTCTTCATCAGCACTTTCACACATCACCATGTAACTTTTAGCCTCCTCTCTCTATAATCAAATCTACCAAGATGGAATTTCAGTTGCAGTTTCTATGAACAACAGCTGCTATACAGCTCTAAATTATTAAGTGCAATTTAAAAATGCAAAATTTTTACTTTCCTCCATCAGCTTTCCTCTTCAAGATGCCCAAATAACCTGTCGAGAGGTAAACTAAGGGTGTCATGACGGACAATGATTGAAAAACACTAGGGTGGTTAGAAGGCTCTGATCGTGAGAGCTACAAAAGGAGTGATGAGCTCAGCAGGTCCAGAATGCCTGAGCAGACAACAGTCATGGTGGTTAGCTGTTGGATGCAATCCATAGATTAAAGGACTTCTAACCTAGTGGGAAGCATTTCCCAAGATATAATCTTCACTGTCTCTTGCAGATGAATAGGATACAAGCAAAGAAATTAGTGGCTTGGCATATTTTCCTATGACTTACAGATTTAATAAAACAGATAGAAAACCCATTTATCTATTTTATGAGTCCCAAACCTATGGGTTGTAATTTAAGAAATGAAACATTATATGTTCACTCACCATTTTTGTTATTTTAATTGCATGTTTCTAATAGCACATTTGTTGTTAACATTTTCTGAGATTGCTTTTCCTGGGAGCATTCTCCTTCTTCAGTGGAAGAGCTATATCTCAATTGCTTCTAATATAACTGTGTGGAATGTCTCCAATGGTGGTACTGGGAATAGAAATGGGTTTCAGTCTAGCATAACATATCATGTACATTTGCTCCTCCTGTATCAGCCACTATCTTTTATGTCAGGAAGGCACTGGTCCTGAAGTATTAACAGTAACAAAGATTCTCAAAAAACTGCTTTTACATGTTCCTATCATATGGGGAATATCTTCAAGTTTTTCAGTTATTCTCAAATCAGAGGAAACATGTTTGTGTTTATAAAACTATCATTCATTTGAAACAAGAAGAATCAACTAAAGAACTCTAGCATAACAAAATTCAAGTTTATAAACTATCAATGGTGCTTGAGATATTTTAATCCAGTATTGACAGCTGGGATCAAGTTCAAAGACTCAAATAAGTATTTTTTTTCTGCTTTTATATATAGCCAAGGCAAATAATTCCTTCAAATGAATTTATTGAGCTTCTATTATATGCCCAGAACTCTGCTACTCATGGTAAATACTATAGAAACATTAAAGAAAATGTTGATGCTCTATTGGGAATTAACCTCATAGACAAAACACTCCAGACCACCTACCTTCGCCATCCTCTCAACTCTCCTTTGTTCTATGAGAAGTCCATTACATCTAGTAAAGTTCAAAGGCTAGTCAACAAATTCTCTTCTGTATGGTGGTAATCAGACCTATCCAGGAAATCAAGTCTTGAATCAAAACTAAAGGTTAATCTATTTGGAGAAAACCACTTATGGCCAAGCAGAATTGTCCAATTTTCCTTGTCTGTTTGCAAAATACAAATAAAAGCTCTGGCTAATGTACATGAAAGAATGGGAAGACCCGGAGATAGGCAGTCAGTGACTTGGAGATCTGAAGAAAGCTTTAGTGGGAATTGACATGGCTTATCTTCTTCACCCTGTCAAAGAAAGTGACAACCCAGAAAGACCAAAAGTCACATATAAATGTATCCATATCAGAATCAAAGGGCCAACAAATGCTTAAAAATCCAACCAAAAACCTAGTAATATAGTAAATGTCCTTTAGATTAGAAAGAGAAAATAAGTCTTTCACAAATGAAGAAAACCATGAGACTTTGACATTAACAAAGCATCTGTACAAAAACAACAAAAGGCAGTTCATTTTTAAAGATTTATTTTACTTTTATATATGTGGTGTGTGTGGTTGATGTGCCAATGCATACAGATGGGCACAGGGTCCAGAGGAGGGCATTGAGTCTCCAGAAGATGAAGTTACAGTTGTGATCAATCCAGTATTTCGAAGCTGAGAACCAATCCAGTCTCCTACAGGAGCAGGAAGTTTTCTTGGCATTTGAGACCTCTATCTAGTTCCTAAAGAAATTTCATAAATAGAAAGTGTGAAATGGAAAACTAGAGCACACCTGGAAGAAGAAAAAGAACACCTTAAATAAAAGCATGCTAAATATGATGTGATAGAGTTTTCTTTCTCTCGTGAGTTCCTAAAGCATGGTGGAGGAAAAACTGCACAATCAAAACAATGACATAGTTCTATATGTACACAGGAAAACCACCCAAAATAACTACACAAAAAAGCGAGTGCTAAAGAATTACAAAAAGAGTAAAATGTCTATCTGTTATTCAGCCTAATAAATGATAACTGACAGATTATGGAAATGTATTTGAATAAAATTTAATACTCTGGAGCTGAGGAAATGTGAAGAAGAAGACTTTTTTTTTTTTTAGACCTATGACATCTTCAGAATTCAGGCATTTCCCAATCACTCCTGCTTCTCAAACCAATTTCTAGGAATCAACAGTATTGTCTGGTTGTAGAGTATGAATTTTGTATTTGAAGCCCATAAGTTCACTCCCCAACAACTTCCCCTGACAATTACAATACAATTATCATTTCTTAATAGTCAATACTAGTCATACTTAGAAAACTGAAAATATATGACAACATTAGGTATCTGAAGAATCTCAATTCAAACAACAAAGAATATATTTTATACATCTTGAAGAATGAATACAATTTAAAAAAATGTAGTCCATTTTGTGTTATCAACTACTCCTTGGTCCTGTCCTGGAGCATATTTTTGTTTTGTTTGAGTATTTTTGGTCATGCTCAGGGTTTTCAATGTTTTGCTTGTTTGTTTGTTTTGATTTTTGTTTTTGTCATTTTCTAGTGAGAGAGAGAAGAGAGTACATGAAGTTAAGGAGGGTCTGGAAGGAGTTAGGGGAGGGGAAATAACATGATTAAAATACATTCTAGGAAGTAATTTTTTAAAATTTAAAAGAGAAAAAGTCAAAGAACATGTCAAATCCTGGCAAAGATGTAGATGAACTGAATCATACAGTCAGTAACTAACTTAAACATATGGCCATGCTGAACAAAGTCATTGGTTAATTAAGAATGACTATGTCATTCTATATCATCTAGAAGTTAGGTTCAGAGCATTACCTCATATTGACTGATGAAAATGTCCTTACATAAATATATATATATATAGTAGTTATCTTCATAATAGCAAAGAGCTGGAAACAGGACAGATATCTGAAAGGTAGGATGACTAAATAAACTATAGTATATCCATGCCACTGTATATTACTTGATATGTGTATTAGGCTGAATGAAATGTTGTATCCACAGTAAGTATGTTGTATAATTCCATTAATACAACATGCTTGAAAATACCAGATTATATAAATTGGAACGAATTTGTGATTTCATTAGAGTAAAAGAAAGAGTGTAAAAATAGGCAAAAGTGGATGCTGTTTTGAAAAAGGTTAGAAATATGTCATAATTGGGGAAAGCTTACTAGAAAGAACAGTCACATTCCTGCATCTCATCTAGCAATATTGTGTTATTCTAAAGCTGTTGTAAGGAAGAAAGTCAATGGTAAAATAATCCTGACTGGTAACCAGGAAAAGAAGAGTGGTCACTTGTGAAAGCATTTCTTACTAGAACATTTTAGAGAGAAGCATGAGATGCTCATGGTCTCTAAGGCCTTCTTAAAGACTTGTAACAAAACAAGGCAGAGAAAAATACATGCTGGAGAAAAAACACCTCAGAGTAAGAAGTTAATGACTGAAATTACCAATAGTGCATCTCAGATGCATAAGTGTGGCTCTGAGTGGCACACACATAATTCCTTAAGGATACTGAATCCAAACAGTATTTTGGCTAAAGACATAAAAACTCAGTCTGATCATGATAAACCATTGAACAAACAAAAAATAAGAAGCAATGTATTTCAAAGAAGGAAGAGAGACTATGTTCAGAAATACCAAAGTCACTTTTAAAAGGGCTGTAGACATGGCATGGCCACTCCACTCATGATCTCACAGAATTTGTGATTAACTGCAAAATACTAGCACAAGACTGGGCCAGTGCACAGTTCTTCATAGATGCAGAGAGGATTCATAAAGTACCCACTTCTGGGACATGATTTTCTTAGTCGTGTAGCCACTGAATAGTTTCTGGAGCTTCAGTAAGTGTCCCTGTCCCTGTGCTTATCCAGGAAACTCTAGGTTTAGGAGATCACATAAAAATAGAAGAAAGAAAAAATGAAAGATATAAAAGTAGGAGAAACATCTTTGGAAGAAAATGGGGATCAATGGGATAAAAGAAAGTGGGGCTATGTACGATGAAAATTCACATTGTACAAATGCATGAAATTGTCAAAGTATAAACTGGAAAACTTTAGTCTGGTGAGATGGCTCAGTGACTCATACATTGTTTCGGTGATAAACAGCCATGACCAAAGGTAACATGGGGAGGAAGGAGTGGATCTCTTTGTTTCACAGTTTCTCATCCATGACTGAAGAAGTGGGGGCAGGAGCTCAGTCCAGGAACCTGGAGACTAGAACTGAAGAAGAAAGAGGTCCTGAGGGAACTTCATATACTGGGTTGCTCCACATGACTTGCTCTGCCTGCTCTCTTTTACCATCCAGTACTACTTGCCTAATGATGGCACCACTGGAGAGGACTAGGCCCCCCCCACATCAATAACTAGTTAAGAAAATGTCCAAAAATGATTGCCAAAAGACCTATCATATGGAGGCATTTTCTCAATTGTAGTTTCTTCTTCTTAGATAAATGTAGCTGTGTAAAGTTGTCAAAACCACCAAACAAACAAACAAACAAACAAAAAAGTAACCAAGCACACAATAAAACCAAGAACAGGTATTTACTGCCAAGTTTATCAATCTGAGCTTGATCCCTGGGGAACACATGGCAGAAGTAGAGAACCAAATCCTGCATATTGTCTTCTGACTGCCACATATCTGCTGTAGCCCCCCTACCCCACCACCTACTAAAAAAATAAAATCAGTAAATATAATTTTTATACCATTAGAAGGAATAAATGAAAATAAAATAACAACTAAAAGGCTATATAGTATTTGGGAACACAGGAATATAAAGAGACACAGCAAATAAGTGTAATACCTGATTCTGTGCTGGCTTATGACTCTGTGTGCTTGTGGTGTCTGTAAAGGGCACAAGACTGTGAAGCAGCAAATTTGGAATTTTTACTGTAGTTTACAATGATATCATCCACGTAAAACTGTACAGTTAATAGATGTATTGTGGTGTAATATTTAAATATCTCTCCCTTTTGTAAATTCATACTGAGGTGATTAGGATAATAGAGCCACAACTACATCTATAACATCAAATAAATAAATACTTCCAAACACCTACTTGCATGTATATATGTACAGAACAGATAATAGATACATATTTGTACACACATATATAAATATGGGAGAGAAAAACACTATATTTTTTCTCCTTTCTATTTTTGCTATTGCAATTTTTATAAAATTGAAACCATTTAGAAAAAGAAAAATAAAACAAAACAAAATAAAATCAGAACCTGAAGACCAGCTACTGCTCGGTTTCCAATGTGGTTCAAATATGCAGAGACAGAACACATCTGGGGAGGCTTCAGCCCACAGTATGGTACAGTGAAAACTCAAAGTCACTCACCCCATCAGTGAAAATGATTGGAGACAAGACACATTACACATTTCAGACACTTCAGAGTTAGGGGTTCCAACTATGTCACAGACTCTGTGTCTCCAATCAGTTTTTCCAGTGTTATTTTCCTTCTTTTAAATTTTAACTTGCAATATTTACAATAGCAAACACAATTCTTATACTTTTAAGCAAAGAGGTTGATTAAATTCCCCCAATAACCCCAGAAAACACAAAGCTATTCTGTAGCATATGACTGTTTTTGCTTGGATTTAACACCCCTGGTTAATCATCATGGATTCTATTTAGCAAAGCTTGATTGTGCATCTAGCCAGGAAAATAAAGATTGGGAGTGGCTAGGGGCTGCCAATAATAGGTAACCCATAAATGAAGGATGGACTTGTAGTTTTCAAACAAAACGATGAAAGGACAGAGGAACAAGAACAAACAAACCCCACTGAACTTCATCCCCAATGCTCTTCAGTCCTGTTGCCTCCATGGTGCCCTGGGTCTCAACACCTTTCTACAAAGAAGTGTCTCTAGTTGAATCAGAAGAAGAACCTTTGTGTGATAAGGCTGCCCACACCGAGAGAGTGAAATGTACTTACAGGGTCCAAAAAGACTCACCACAGGGAACATGGAAGCCTGGGGCTGCAGCAGTTAGATCTGTAGAAGCCCAGTAGAAAACAGCCCACTAACGCCACAGGTGATGCACTTGAATAGTTCCTCCAGTAAATTTTATGACATCCATGAATCTAAAAACAGTCCGGCACTTATCCTTTCAAATTGGTAATCCATAAATCAGTGCTTCTGGATGAGACTGCTGATGGTTTGTTTCAGTTGAAAAGTTGCATTGATTTCACTGTACACCTGTACTACTTCATTTGTCACAGGGTGAATGAATACTATAGGAATGTTTAATGAGCATTTAGAATATACTCATTCTATCACCTATTCATTAATTAATATGCAGAGGCTTTCACAGAAAAATTGAAACAGGTAAGAGATGGAGCATTATTCATTGGGGGACCAGAGGGTGATTGCATAGCATTTCCTGAGAATTTTGTTTGTATCCCATTATTACAAGCATGTAAGTTGATAATTTTTTTCTGAAGTTATAGTATTGCCAAAGAAAAACAAACAACAACTCCCATAGGCCATATGTTATTTTATAACAATAACGCCAAAAACTTGTTTCTGACCCAAAGTAAAACAATCTTTTAAGGAGAAAGTAGGAAAACAATTTAAGCAAAACACCATCATCTCTAAATGGTAAAGCACTATCACTTAAATATTAACCTACATCCAAGATTTCATTAGCATGTGACAAGTACTAGTATCATAATGTAACTGTCCAAATGCAAGATAGTGTTTAGATTATTATACATAGACTCTAAGACACATATTCTCACCTCTAAAAAGCTTTTTCATCTTAGCCATTTTAGATGAAATGAAGCAGAATGCAAGTAATTAAAAGATTAAAAAAAAAAGAAAAGAAGAAAGAAAAGGATGAAAACAAGAAAAACAAAATAAATTTTAAATAGTGAAGGCAAATTCTCTTAATTCCTAAATGGAAACACAATCATTATTTTCCCATTTGCAATGATAAAATTAAAGTATATCCTCCTTTATCCAAGTTCTGAGATAAGAATTTGTGTAGATGAATTTCCAAATGGTCTTATTAAATAAAAAAAAAAATCCCTTATTAAATAAAGGGATGAAAGCCTTCGAGAGATCAGAGAAATAAGGAAAGCCACCAGCCAACCTTATCTCATCAACTTTGCAGCTTCCAAGTGCGAGCTACTTCGCCATCTTACCCACACCTTATTGCCTTGCTGTTTTACCCTCTCATTGGCTACTTAGCCTAGCTACCTCACTTCCTTGTCACTATCTGTCTGTACAGACCTGAAGGTCATTATGGTTGGTACTGGGATTAAAGGCATGTGTCACTGAGCTTGGGCTCTGTTCTTAGTATGGCCCTGAAAACATAGAGATCCTGTCTGCTAAGTGATCTGATTAAGGGCATATGCTGCCTGACTTTTTGTTTACTTAAAATGGCTGCCCTTTCCCCCCCTGATATCCAGGCAAGCTTTATTAAAGCACAAATAAAATATCCCCACATTTCAGCACAATTAAATTTCACCACAAATCAGGAATTTTTACAAGTGAGAAAGTTTGACAAAATGAAGAAGTATTGTTATTTTTTTAGTTCTCCATGTCTCATATCCTGACCTACCCTCCTGAGCTACCCCTTTCTATATATCTGGAAGTCTTCTAGAACAATCTTACTAATTACTAGCCCCAAATAACAATGATGATGAAAAAAGAAGGATAGAAACAGCTATGAACTATGATTGGATGCAGATGGAATGGAGGTTCTTCTGGAATTGGTTAACTTCAGTTCAAAAAACATTCTTTTTTATCAGTGAACTATTCACTTTATCAGTGTCATATTCAAAGTTCCCTTTTTTCAAAAAGTCTGTGTGTTCTGAAAACAAACAAACAAACAAACAAACAAAATTAAAAAAAATAATAATAATAAAAAACCACCAGAGGCTCTGATGCAGAAATTTATAACAGGATGGGAACCACCCACATTATAGTTGATGACTTCCTTGGTTTATTGTAACAAAGTAAGCTGGTCACTTCTATAACCTGAACAATGGTAATTCACTTAGCACATGAGGACACTATTGGGACTGGAATTAGAGAAGAGAGACTACTCAATGTCAATTAGCAATAGTAAGAAAACAGAGAAAATACCAGCAAACTGTCTTGAATTAGTTCTATACATCCTCCGAGAAAGACTACAGATGATTATGAGCAGATGATTATGAGCAAGTGAGGAACTACAGTGATTGATGCCCATGCAAAACACATAGGGAGGCTTCACTTCAGAAAATTTTGAGGGTTGCAAGTTGATGCTATATTATGAACTCAAAAGTGGCTTTGTTTTCCCCAGACCTCTAAGCCTTGGTTTCCTTCAGACTGCTTCCCAACTTTGATGTTCATAGACAGGAAGAGTGGAAAAATGAAAATGACTATTGGGGCCACATAGATCTCAGTGACCTCTGCTACCACTAGGTGCCATGGTGACATCTGGGCTCTGGCTGTAGCTGAGGACCATGTTGGGTCCATGACCTTACTGAAGCAAGGGTCTGTGTTGATGTTACCATTGAAGGCCAAGCTAATACCAGGAGTCTGGACCACTATCAGGGGCCATGTTGGTGTCTGAAGGCCATGTTGCCAGTGGAGCCATACCTTTCTGGTCTGGATTGCCACCAAGGCCATGGTGACATCTAAGCACAGGCTGTTGCTAAAGGCCATGTCTAGGTCCAAGGCTCTATAACAGTCAGGGTTTGAGTTGATGTCTGGGGATCCTGTTACCACCAAGGGCCACTGCAGATACCTGGCATCTGTTCAGCCACCTGAGACCATGTTTGTGTCAGAGGGCCATGTTGGCACTGGGGTCATATTGATCTGAGTGACTGGTACTGACACTGGGGCCATGGACACACGCATGCTGAAATCTGAGGGCCAGGCTGAGCTGGCTTGCCTTTCACTGGCCCTGGGAGAGCTAGTCCTGCACCTTGCTAGACATGGTAGCAGGAGAGCAGGCCTCATCCCTCACAGGAGCTGGACCCCTTACTAGGGAGAGATGGTCCCATCCTTCACCACTGGCAAAGGAAAGCTGACTCTGATGACATGGGTATAGGAGAGCTAGCTCTACCTCTCACCTGAGAAGAGCAGTACTGGCAGCCCACACCAATCAAATCAGTTACTGTCCAGACCTACATTCATGGCTTTAAGTTGGCCCACCTCAACATCTACCTTATCCATGTCCTGCTTGAGTACATAAAGGGAATGGTCCCATGGAACCATAGCCTCAGGATCTCTATGACTTGGGCAACTGCAGGATATCTGAGAGGAGTTTTGATGAGGGCCCAGTATTGATATTGTGACAGAGGTCAGAGACCTTGAACCAGACCAAGGACTCACTGCAATAAATATTCCTGGCTTGGGCTTATTGGACAAAAGGATATACTACATGAGTCACAGCATCTCCCAATGCCACTAGGACAAATGAAGAGATATTGGAAAGACAGAAAGACTGAGGACCAATGTAGATTTGTTTGTTTGTTTGTTTGATTGATTGATTTGGTTTTTAGTTAATTTTAGGGGGGTGTTTTTTTTTATTCTTTGGGGTGAGGGGTGGACATGCAGGGAATGGGAGGTGAGCATGATTGGGGTGCATGATGTGAAACTCCCAAAGAACCAATAAAGAATTATGTTAGCTAAAAAATAAAAAAATAAAAAATGACTAACCTACCAAAAGTCACCTACAGATTCAATGTAATCCCAATAAAAATCCCTAAGCTATTATTAATAGAAATAGAAAGTAGAAATAAACAAGTTTAAAATATAGATAGAAGCACAAAAGCCATAATAAAGTAAAAGCTATTCTGAGCAAATATAATAATTCTGAAGCCTTTGATAAATGTGACTTCAAATTACACAACAAAACTATAGTAATCAAACAACAATGATTCAGTCATATAAATGGGCATGTAGATAAATGGAATGAAATGGAAGTACCACAAAGAAGTCTATACAACTGTAGTCATGTTGTTTTGTGATAAACATATAAAAAATGCACAAATGAGAAAAGAAAGCATCTTCATCATGTGGTGCTGGAAAACTGGATATGTATATTCAAAAGAATGAAACTAGATCAATATATCTTATCCTATATTAATATCAACTCAGACAGATAGATTTCAACATAAAGCCCGAAACTCTGAAATTGGTAGAGGAAAAAGTAGGACATACATTACAAGCCATAGACGTTGATAAGGAGTTTCTGAATAGGACTCTGGGAACTCAAGACCAACTTTTGACAAATGGACTTAAACTAAACTAAAAAAATGAAACTAAAGAGTTTCTACACAGCAAAAGAAAGACATGTGGGCAAAGAAGCAGACCGTGGGAAGGGAAAAAAATTTTCCCTACTCTACCATGGAGGGTTGATAACTACAATATGAACTCATGTTCTTCACATGCTGAACTTGTGATTTGTATGCAGAATTTAAGTTAGTATTTACACACTAACACTTTTCTAATGTCATTGCCCTTAAACTCTTATCTGAATTCAGATTCAAATGCACCCTGTTGCCAGCTCAATTCTTGCACATGGGTTCTTTACTGGCATCTCAAGGAATATGTCCTAAATGCAGTGTTTGGTTAAAATTCCACCACTAGATCATTCTAAAAAATAAACCAAACAAAAACTCATTCTCAACAATAATATCCGAAATCTAAAAAAACATTCCTTGCTCTGCTTCTCCTCACAGCATCCCCTTGCTAGCTATATTTAAAATTCATCTGTATCTCTTCATCTGTTCTTGCATCACCTTAGGTCAACTGCTATCCATCTTGGACATCATGGTGGTTTCTTTATTCCTTTCCATTTTCCTTTTTTGTAACTAGACCCCATTCATATCTTCCAGAATATGTGCACAGCCATGTTTACAGGGATAAGAAGTGAGGCCGGATGGGAGCAGGATTGTGAGGGAAGAAAGAAGGAAGGAAAAGATATTACTTATTTTGAAATTTGGTCAAAATCTTTGCCAGTTGAAAATTAAGGACTTTGGCATAGTTAACAACATTGCCAATGAAAGATGCCCAGAAATTGGCAATATATCCTTTAGTGATGTTAAAATAAAAATAAAATCTGGTTTGTTGGAGATATGACACAGCAGTTAAGAGCACTTGCTTTTCTTCCAGTGGACCTAAGTTCAGTTTCCAGCACCCATGTAGGGTGGTTCACTACTGCCTAATAATTGCAACCCCAGGGAATCTGATGCTCTCTTCTGGCATCCATAGCCCTTACACTTGTGTACATTCCTACACTATGAGATAGATATACACCATAAAAAACTAACAAAAAACAAAAACAAAAACTAGGCAAAAGATTTCAATACTTATGACCGGTATAGTGCCTCGCTCCTTTCCTGAAACCAACAAACAAGGATATCAACTTCGCTACGTGGAGATTACAGACTTTCTACATCTGAAGTGTTATCTTAAGGATTATGATTCTGTCATGTAGACTTCAGGAACCACCCTGTGATCCATTTAAATATCTTAGCAAATTTTTTCAAAATTCCAACTTCACAAACCACCAAAATCCTACATAAAGACAAAGTGTGAATCTTCTTCAAGTGTTCCTTGTCCATGGTCCCTCCGTGTATGCTTTCCTTTCCAAGTATTTGACTCTACTCCTCCTATGCTTAAAATGTACAATAAAAATCTCTTTATCAAAACTCCAACTCTGCTTCATATTGGCTCATCATAAACTTATTATTCTGCGGTGGGGCAAAGGGTTCAGTTTTACCTGAGTCAAGATCCCTAAAAGATTAGGGAATTTCTTAAGCTTCTGTGCATGAGAGCATGGGTCTGTGGCCCTGTCACTGTAGACAGCAGTGTTACTAATAAGTCCATTGTTCTTAGTATTTCCATATACTTTCCTCATAGTAACTCATTTAAATCTCCAAGCTTTTCTATCCTACTTAAGAGAAATGTAGAGATAAGAATATCACAAAGTTCCCCGTAAATAAGCCACCACCTGCTTCTGCAATCTATACTACTTAACAGCTGCCCCTTTCTTATACATAAAGTGGAATTTTCCTTCAATTTCTAATACATGGAAAGTGTTTCCTGCTTCATTGTCTTGATATTCCATGCCTCCCTCCAAGAGTCCTATTCTGCAGGAAGATGTTTGGGTTTTGTTTTTTAATATTTAATATTTACACACACAGCATTCTTGTTTCCATTCTTACTCCTTTCCTCATCCCCTCATTCTCCTCAACTCTATGTTTTTCCCCTCTTTTTCTGTCTCTCTCAACACTCAAGGAGTCCATTTACTGCTGCATACATGTGTGTGTGGATATGAGATGAAGCACGGGAAGTCTCTCATGGACCATATCCTTGAAGTAAACTGATTCTCGCCCCTAGCAGTTATTTATTGATTGCCAATAGATAGAGTTAGGACTTCAAGAGCTCCTCCCCATCCATTCTGGAATTTGGGTGACTTGATCTTACACAATTCTATGCCTTCAGTACCAGCCTCTTTGAGTTCATTTTCCTTACAACTTCTTTCTGTGGCCACTGAACATGCCAGAGCTATCACTCTGAGCCAAATGTTCTTGTTTACTTATTCCACAATTCATAACTATTCTATTATTTACATAAATCATAATTTTCTATCTCCCACTTCGAGTGTGTTTCTCAGAATAAAGAATATTGTCTGTCATGCTCTCTCTTGTATTCCTGGGATTTTCCCATAAGTAACTGCTTATTAAATATGTGTTGAGTGAATTGAGTGAAGAATTAGCCAGCATATATTATAAACAACAGTAAATTATCTTCAACTATCAGTGGCTTTACATGGTGAGTTTATTCTCAACTCACATGGCAGCCTGATTTAAGTCAGCAGGCAGCTCTGTCTGCTTCAACCTATGCTTACAAAATTTATTTTAAGGACTAGTTGGTGGATGAGAAAGAGAAAGATAAAAAGACAGAACATATGTGTGTGTGTGTGTGTGTGTGTGTGTGTGTGTGTGTGTGTGAGAGAGAGAGAGAGAGAGAGAGAGAGAGAGAGAGAGAGAGAGAGAGATTATGTTTGTCTAGCTTTCTCTTGAATTCTCTAATCATGAATATCTTCTATCACTTAGGATCATATGCTAACATCTGAAACTAGTCACGTAGTTCTATCTGGGGTATATGAAAACATCACTTAGCCCTCTGTCCATCAAGTGCCAGATTCCCAAGTCCTACTTAACAATGTCCCACGAGAATGTGCATTGTTATTGTATTAGAGAGCTAGATTTTGTAATTAACTTACAATTGAGCACAAAGATGTATAATGTCTGTGCTATAAATGTAATAGTTTATGTTGATTGATTGATAACAATGAACACACAAACACACACACTCCAGGTATGCTGCTGGCAATGAAAGAATTCTGGAATAATCAGTTTACCTGATACAAATTTCTTCCTTGAGTGAACTCTACTGGTTTGCATACCAGCAGAAAAAAATGGCTGACCTCATTATTTCCTATCAATAGGTTCTCATAACATCATGACATCACAAAAGATTAATAAAATTTTTATGGATGAAAGCATGGTTTTAAGTTCTATGACTGGCAACTATCAGACATTCCTCTAAACTTAATTCAGATCTAGAATACATAAACCTTTCATTTTTGAACAAACACTAAAAGACCATATATCCACATTGTGTTAATTATTTTTATGGAAAAATGGTGATTGTAGTTTGCATTGAATTGTCTTTGAAATGAAAATAAAAGTTGTGTAAACCAAAAATAAATGTTCTATAGACTGAAATAATGATATTTTATAAGGTCATATGCATAAGAACATTTTCAAATGAGTGTTGGTTTTATTTAAATAAAACTGATGAAATGTCCAGTGTTCAGTTCACCTGTGCCCCTTCCAATGGGCAGACTAAGAGGCAGCTAACCCCTTCTCTTTGGGTCCCAATAACAAACTAAGTTACAACACTGCCAAAGTTCATTAAAGGAAACCAGTGAACTTATTGTGCTTCCTTGAGGCTAGGTGAGAAGTCACATACATGGCTGTTGTGGCCACTCCTCTTTCAACCAGCTGCACCTTAGAAGCTGTACCTACTAGGGGTGAAGCTTCCCCTAGCCACATAGAGCTCCTCTTCAGACTTCCCTGAACTCTATGTACTAAAGTCCCATGTGCAGGCTATGTTCATGTTTTGTAGGGTTCAACTGGATACACAGGGATGTGTCTCATGCCATACTCTACCCCCTTGGTGTTTGGGTGGGAACTTTCCATAAGCAATACTGAGATGATCTTTTGCAAAATGTCACATCTAAACTCCCTATCATGGCCATTGCCTGGCTCAGAGAAGAGTTTCTCACTACAACTGAATAATGTGCATAGTTTTCATGTTCCTCTTAAACAGAGAAGTACTTCAGGCACTGAGTCAGATTGCCGTCTAAAAGCAGAATCGTGCCTATCTGCTAGAGTATTACTGGCAATTCTCATAGAAAAGCACAGTAGTCTTATTTCTGTGGACAAACAAAACCTTTGAATGATTTTATTCTAGCTTCTTGGCTTCATGTCATATAGGCATCATAAATATGAAGGGGGCAGGTTAAAGTCAATAGAATATAATTCTCACATTCAGAATTTATATTCTATGTATTTCCACTCCAATGATTGTGAGTGTCTCATGCAAGACTATTTACTAGCAAAACAAGTAAGTTTACAAAGGAGCCTTAAAAATTTTATTTGTCTTCCATATGCTGTATCATTTGTCCTTTTTGTTATATTACTTTTTATTTATTTATTGCAGGTGTATGCACTAGTGAATTTTTATGATTATGTCAGAGTTATGTAGTAAAAATCACACAGCTTTTAAAAACTGACTTATTTAATTTATTTTATGTGTATGTGTGAGTTTCTGTAACATTTGTGTGTGTGGCATCTACTGAAGCCAGAAGAGAGGGTGGTATTTAATGGAACTGTAGTTACATGTGAGGGCTCATGACGATGCTGTCAACTCAGCTGGGGTCCTCTCTAAGAACAGTCAGAACTCTTAACAGCTGAACCATCTCTCCAGCTTGAACAAATCTAGCTGTTCTGTATCTCCATTCATACATGGACTTATTGGTCTTTTGCATTTACATTTTATGCATTTTATTGTGGTTTACAAAGATTCCTCACTGGGACCTGAGTTTATACTGTCCCAAAGCACTGAGCATTTTTCACCATGGGTGTAATTCTTTTGTAATTGGCAATGGATTTCTATGTAGACTTTTACATAGTGTTTATGGGTCTGTGGGACTCAGCTGAAGTTAAATGGTCTTCATGAGATCTCAATACAGGGTGGTTCTTATTTATTTATTTTTTTCTGTTTCCTGCTCCCTTCTTTCCCTCTTTCTCAACAGTGACTTTTATAGAACTTAAGTTTATAATTCAACAAAAGCTTGAACTGATTTGTTTCTATTGTTACATTCATAAATTAAGTCCTGCTTAAAAATACTTCTGCCAGTACAAGAGTAGTAAAATTTGCTTCCATGTTTCATGCATAAATGTTCTGCTTTTAGCTCTTAAACTCACACCTATAATCCTTTTAGTTAAATATTGTAACTGTAAGTTATAGTGTAAGATTTTTCAAATACTCATGTGAGTAACTCACTGCAAAAAAAAAATAAGTAAGCTTGATTTGAACTGAATTCTATTGAATTCCATAAATACTTTGCAGGAAAGTTATAAGAAATTTATGTGATGCTTTTTAGAGTCTGGAGGAAGAAATGTTTTTCAATACATGCGATAAGATTTGCATGGCCCTAATACCAAACTTAAAAAGATATTGCAAGAAAAAAACGCTGCAGATCCAAATTATATTCTTGTTGCAACAGAATTATGTAACACAGTATTGACAAATTAAATGTAATTTTGTTAAAAAAAATCTTACATGATTTTGAAGCATGGTTCATAGCAGGAATACAGGCCAAATAACATGAAAAACAAGTGTAAATTAATATTAAAATGAATAAAAACACTATACTAGATCAGTCAAGGCAAAGAAACAATAATAAAATTCAAAATCTAATTATGACTTTTTAAACAATAATCTTTAAAGAATTGTACAGATATCTTCCCCATACTGATGAAGGGTATCTACAGTATAGTGTAGCACTAAAACAGTTTCTGTTATTGATGACATCCTTTTTGCTCTCAAAAGGTGGAAGGAGATAAATGTCCCTGTATTTAGAGCTTCTGTTAAGTACTGTAATGAAAGTTCAGATGAGTTCAAAAGTGAAAGATGTCAATCAACTTATCTTTCAGTATTTGAATAATTGAATCAAACTGATTAACAAATTATATGAAAATTCAAAGACACAACAAAATAAAGACAAAAAGAACCACCTTGAAACAAAAAAGGTACATTTTGATCACTTGTATTATCTGGTACCAAGATGTATTATAAATATAATCAAGATGTGGTTTTCTTGGGGCCTCTCTAGCATTTTGCTTCTTCCTGTTCTCATGTGGTCTTCATTTATCATGGTCTGTTATTCCTTGTTCTCCCTTCCTGTTCTTGATCCAGCTGGGATCTCCTGTACCCCTAAGCTCTCTTTCCCTCGAAACTTGCCTTTCATTACCCCCACTCATGTCCAGGTTGTTCATGTAGATCTCATGCATTTATGTCATTGGGCAATCCCTGTGTCTTTCTTAGGGTCCTGTTTTCTAGGTAGCCTCCCTAGAGTTGTGAGTAGCAATCTAGTCATCTTTGTTTTACATCTAGTATCCTACTATGAGTGAGTACATACTGTATTTGTCTTTTTGAGTCTGGGTTACCTCACTCATGATGATTTTTTTTTCTAGATCCATCCATTTGCCTGCAAACCTCATGATATCATTGTTTTTCTCTGCTGAGTAGTACTCCATTGTATATATGTACTGCATTTTCTTTACCTGTTCTTCAGTTGAAGGGCAGCTAGGTTGTTTCTAGGTTCTGGATATTATAAACAATGCTGATATGAAAATAGCTGAGCGAAAGCAGTTGTGGTATGATTGAGCATTCCTTGGGTATATATGCCTAAGAGTGCTACAGCTGGGTCTTGGGGGAGATGGATTCCCAATTTTCTAAGGAAGCACCATATTGATTTCCAAAGTGGCTGTACAAGCTTGCATTCGCACCAGCAGTGGAGGAGAGTTTCCCTTGCTCCACATCCTTTCCAGCATAAGCTGTCTTCTGAGTTTTTTATCTTAGCCACTCTGACAGGTGTAAGGTGGTGTCTCAGAGTCATTTTGATTTGCATTTCCCAGATAATTAGGGATGCTGAGCAATTCCTTAAATGTCTTTCAGACATTTGAGCTGCCTCTGTTGAGAATTCTCTGTTTAGTTCTATAGCCCATTTCTTAATTTGACTGTTGGGCATTTTGATGTCTAATTTCTTGAGTTCTTTATATATTCTGGACAGGAAGAAGTGAAATGCTAGAGAGGCCCCAAGAAATCCACAATGATACCTCCACTGTAGACTACTGACAATGGTCTAGAGAAAGCCTGAACTGACCTAGTCTGGTGATTGGATGGCCAAACACCTTAACTGTTGTGCTAAAACTCTCATCCAATAACTGGTGGAAGTGGATACAGTGATCCTCGGCCAGGCTTTAGATGGAGCTCCAGGAGTCCAACTGGCAAGAAAAAGAAGGAATTGTGTGAACGAGAATTGTTGAGACCAACATTGGAAAAACCAGGGGGATAAATAGCCAAACTAATGGAAACACATGAATTATGAATCAAAAGCTGTGAAGTCCCCAACTGGATCAGGCCTTCTGGATAAGTGAGACAACTGAATAGCTTGAACTGTTTGGGAGACACCCAGGCAGTGGGACTGGGACCTGTCCTTAGTGCATGAGCTGGCTGTTTGGAACCTGGGGCTTATGTGGGGACACTTTGCTCAGCCTGGAAGGAGGGGTCTGGCCTTGCCTGTACTGAATCTACCAGGTTGAGCAGAATCCCTAGGGGAGTCTTGGCTCTGGAGGAGATGGGAATGGGGGAGAGGGGCAGGGGGAAGGAGGGGGGCAGGAGGGGGGAGGACAGAGGAACCCATGGCTGATATGAAAAATTAAAATACAAATATCCATATAAAAATAAAATTTGAAATAAAATTTAAAAAAAAGAAAAAAAAGATGTGGTGATAACATCATAATGAAATAAATAAATAAATATCAAATGAATAGAGAAGCCAGAAATGTGCCTATATTTATGGTTAAGCAATATTTGATAGCATATCATGGTGTTCCAGTGGAAAATGTTGATTCTTTTACTAAATGAAGGGATAGCTAGTTTTGTCTGGCAGAAAAATTTTCCTTGATACTAATCCCTCCCCTCTCCCAACATTAAATTATCATGTTTCTAAAAATTGAATTTTGTATTTGTAGGCACTAAGTTTCATCCTGTCAGAGGTAGGGCCCTCACTGGTCCAGTGAATAACATTCTATTATTTTCATGGCAGCTCACTGCCTGTCCACATGATCCAGAGATAAGTGGACAATCACAACAGTCACTGAATAGCAACAAGGTATTTCCTGAAGCAGAAAGTACAAGTTTGGGGAAACATAGTGATTCAGGCACAGAGTCATTTTTTTTATTAATTAAAACTACTTTCTACAATTTTACACATATATGTAAGTTATTCTAATAATACCTCCTGGATCATTTTCTGAGAACATTTTGTTGTTGTTGTTGTCCAATAAGAAAGGTGTAAGAAGGTTTCTGAAAAATTTGGCAGTGAGTTAATCATTAAGTGTCTTGTATACATTTGTTGTATGATCGTGGGCACTTTTAATTATAATTAATAAATTAGGTAGTTTCCAGATTGATTTAGATTTACAAAACAACTAAGGAAGCTAGATTTTTTTTTCTCTCCTTTCAGCCTGCATCATTCCTCTGTTACTTAACCAACATCTGACATTACTGTAGCCCACCTGGCACAGTGGCGGTCCAAGTCTAATCTTCCTTTGATATTGAATTCTCCAAACCACCTAAGCATGTTATCATTTAAATATCTTCTCATTAAATTTTTGTCTACTAAATCTGTCAATTACCAAGAGACAGAGAGACTGAACCATTTGTATATAATGGTGGGTTTCTCTCTCTCTCTCTCTCTCTCTCTCTCTCTCTCTCTCTCTCTGAATTTAATGAATTATTTCCTTCTCTTTTGATTCTGTGTTATCAAGTATGCACATATTAGGGACTGGGAAAAGCTACTTGGAGATGTGGCCACAGTCACATTATGGAATATCACTCACTATCCTTAATAATGTTTTGTATTCTGAATAAAATTTCTCTAGTATAGATAAAAATAGTCTAATTTTCTTCATCTTTCTGTAGCTCATTTCTTTTAATTTACATCATTATACTTAAAGTGGATTTCTAGTAGATGATATTTAGTTAAGACCTTATTTTACTATGTACTCTGGTAGTCATTATTTCTAATTGGTAATGGTAAAACCATCCTATTCAAAGTTACAAAAGTTAGAGTTGAAATATTGTTTACCACATTAATATCTGTTTTCTAGTAAACTAACATTTTTCTCTTTAAAAATATTATCTCCCTTTTTTTTTGTTTCACTAAACACTTTGGTTTGGGTTGACTGGTCATCCTAGCGTTTTCAACATATATTTAGGGTAATAATATGTGTTCATTTTGGACAACGTTATACCACCTCTTCAGTAGTTCAGGCTTTATATATTGTTCTCCCATTCTTTATAAAAATGAAGAGTATTAATTTCAATTATCCATATGCTAGTATTTATGTTATTGCTTGCAATTACCCACAGTTCATGAATATTCTGCTCAAATTTTTAAATTATTTTTTCCTATTATAATTTAGAAAATTTTTACTGATTATCTGTCCTGTAGTGTTCAGTCAACAAACATTAACTTAGGGATTTTTAATTGTGCTGGTTTTTAATTAAATTTTTGATTAGCATTTTAATGCTTTCATTTTGACACACACACACACTTGAATTGTGTTCTTATTTTTAGCCCCTTCAGTACCCCTTTTCATTTCCTTTTTCTTTGTTTCAATTTTAATTTTTAGTTTATAGGTATGGATGTTTTGTCTATTTGTAGGTCTGTGAACCTCATGTATGCCTAGTGTCTGCAGAGCAAGAAAGCATATTGAATATTCTATAATTTGAGTTATAGATGGTTTAGAGTCAGTGTGTGGGTGCTGGAACCCAAACACATATTCTTTGTAATATAAACAAGTACTCTTAACTACTTGGCTATCTCTCCAGATCCCTTATTTTATACATTATAGAAATGTAAACTCTAGCTATTAGACATGATCTACTAATATAGCAGTGTGTGTGTATATATATATATATATATATATATATATACACATATACATACATATATGTATATATATATATATAAATCTTAAATAATATTCTAAGACATAGAAATACAAAATAAATTCTGAAAAAAGTACACTAAAGTAACAAATTTATATTTATAGCCACTAGTAAGATGAGTGAAAGCCATATATAAGCAGAATAAATAAACTGGACATTATATATTAAACAATAATATGCCATGGAAAAGCCAAGTTTCTTATAGGAACACAAGGAAAAATGCATGCAAGAAAATCAGCTAATATAATCCATCATGTTAATAAATGAGTGTTAGAAAGACATTGTTTTCTTCTTGAAAGACTATAATTATTCTTAAGCTTCAGAATCTATCACTCATTTCATTCAATACAGAATAAATATTTTATAATTAAAAGAATCCATACAAAACCACTAGTATGAATAATTTCCACTGCAACAGCATTAAGATCTGAGTGGTAAATACAGGACACCATTATTTTATCCAAAATTATTCTGACATATCCAGCAAGTGAAAAACTGAACAAAAGCATATAGGGTGTTTACATTATACACTCAAATCTATGATAAGAGTTGAATAACATGCCATAAACTAGGAGTTTTTTAAAGACATTTATGAGACCTGTATCTTTCCTATAGAGAAAAATCAAAAGAACATCAAAATTGACTACTGCAACAAACTATATTGAAATGGAATACAGAACTTCAAAATTCACAGAATTAAATTAACCACAAAATAGTCATACAACATAAAACAAATAAATGACTGAAAAGATACACTACAATCCCAAACAGTGGTTTTATCAAAGGAACTCAATCTCTCTTCAAACTTATTTATGAGTTAAAACTTTCATTTGATGAAAATCTCAAGAGGATTTGTTTTTGCAGGGAGAAGATTTGGCCAATTCAATTTCAAACAGACTCTGAGAAATGGGTGTGTGAAAACAGGCAAGACACAGTGGGTATTCCCTCCTCTTTTCAGGCTTCTCTTCCCATCAGGCGTTCATGCTCATTCTCCATGCCCCATTAATTAAAATGAGCAAAATGTTGACTCATTTTCTTGGGATTTAATATTCTTATAGTTTACAAAAGTCTTCTAGTTCACCAAAACATACCCAGAGTTTAATATTATAACTAAATACTGCATAATAATTCTAAATGTTCCTCGGTTTTGATTGATAAAATGTATGAAGAAAGATTTGTGTCTTAGTTACTTCTCTTGCTGCTATCTGAGACAATGCCATGACAAAACTAACTGAGCAAATGAAGGGTTTATTTTGCCTCACAATTTGAGAGTATAATCCACCATGATGGAAAGTGAAGGTAGTGAGTGTAGCTGGAGTTTTCTCCAGTCCACCCGGCTCATTCACAGCATACAGAAAGACATCCCCAGCAAGTAAGAGCTTCAAATAGCTGCTCACATCAATATATGAGAGAAAATAAACCCTCAGATAGGGTATGTCTGCCTAATCAAGAGAATACCTCACAGTCACACCCAGAGGCTAAATTAATCTAAAATTTCCCTCATAGATTATCTTCTGGGTAATTCTATTTTTCCAAATTGACCATCAACACTAACCCTCATGATTGTAATTCATGTCTATCATTGCTATTATTTATCTTTGTATCTGGATACTCTTTGGATGGCTGAAAAAAGATTAATAGTCTTTTTTGTTAAATGTTATCAATATAACGCATGTTACATATTGTGTTATTCAAGAATGGAGATGTACATTCTATATACTACTTGTTTTAAATTTCCTTTAATTTGAATCCAATAATTCCAGGCAAAATTTCAGAATGGCTTCAAATGAAATAACCTGTACTTTATAAGAAAAGTTAATCTTACCTTATTTAGAAATGCTTTTACTTGTATAATTCTTTCTGAAAAGAAATAATGAAATACATTTTACAAAATCAGTCATGCTTTTGTAAGACAATACATTAGGCTAATAACAAATCATTCTTACATCTGTGACATGAACCATCTCAACTGCCATTAGCATGGGTCCCAAGCTTGCTTGAAGCAGCACAGTAAAAATATTTACCTAATATCCTTTCCAGGCTTGAAACCTGGCATTCGTATTCCTTGGCTTTGGAAGTGAAATATTCATCAAACATTCATCTTTTATCAATTTAGAAGCTGACAATTATACTTCAGATTATCCATAGAGGTAAGCTTGCGTCTGGTTTGAAAACTCTTTTCTCCTGATAATTCAGAAGTGTAAACTTCATTAGCCAAAAAGGGGGAAATGAGATAATTGCTATCTTTAATACTTGTATGATGATTTATTATTATATTTGTTTGTAATGCAACTCCTTTTAGAGTTTAATTAATTCCACTTAGTGTGCAAGTATCCTATATATCTGCCAACAGGAGTTCAATTTCTAGTTGCTGTTTATTAGCAAGATAATTGGGTTTATTATTTAAGCATGGTTCCTCGTTGGCATTCAGCCCAGATGGGATATTTTATATGTATCATATCCAGAGAAAGAAAGCATACATTTGCCCAAAAGCAAATGTTTAAATAACTTTAAAAACTTTAAAATTTTTGCCAGGCAGTGATGGTACACGCTTTTAATCCCAGCACTTGGGAGGCAAAGGCAGGTGGATCTCTGTGAGTTCGAGGCCAGCCTGGGCTACAAAGTGAGTTCTAGGAAAGGCACCCAAATTACACAGATAAACCCTGTCTTGAAAAACAAACAAACAAACAAACAAAAAACAAAACAAACAAAAAATCTAACCAAAAACTTTAAAATTTTTAAACTAACCCAAACATCAAAATGAGGTTGAGAGAACACAGTCAGTTATAATACATTACGTGCATAAAATGAGATATTTAACTTACTAGGTTATATTTATTAATCTTTTGAAGATTTGTGGGACTTTATTTGACTACAGAGCTCTCAAAACTGCTAGAGATATTTTATCAATAAAGCTTATTTTATTTTGGTTTGCTTATAACCCTTTTTCATTGAAAATGATGAAGAAAAAGAAAAAATGTATTTAGCAGGATGGATTTTCTTGTTTTTTTTTTTTCACAAAGACATTTTTTTCTGACTTTTTTTGAGGTGATAATATAATCACTTTTCTCCCTTCTCTTTCTTCCCATAAAAACCTCCATACACTTACCCTACTCTCCTTCAAGTTCATGACCTTTTTAATCACTAATAGTTACTGCATGCATAGATGTACATACACATATATTCCTAAACATAACCTGCTCTTTCTATATAACTTATTTATATGCCTGTTTTCAGGACGACTAACCATCAGCAAATGCCCAGAAAAATTGACAAGTATATTTAATATAAATATATAACTATAATTATAAATAATAAATTGTGGTTTTAAAATTAAGTTAAATCATATTAATTAAAACAGAAAAGAATTGCCAAATTTTGTAAAAAGAAATTCTTATTTAGACTATCAGACTTCCACTTTTAAACACACACACACACACACACACACACACACACACACACACACACACACACACACACACACACACAAACACACACACACATATAAATGTAGCATGAATCTTAAAGGTACCTATTAATGAAAACAAACCTGAGGCCAGTTATTGGGGTGAATGCTGGAAGATCAGAGACAGAGAACAAGCCACAGCTTCCTCGCCTCGCCAGTTCCTCAGCTGGTCTTGTTTCCTCAGACTGCAAGCTTCTGTGTCCTCATCCCAATGGCTCTCAGCTGAATTGTGTTGCTCCAAAGCCTAAATGCTTAACCAGACAAATGCTTCTAGTTTCTGGTCTTCACGCCTTATATATCTTTCTACTCTCTGCGATCACTCCCTGGGATTAAGGGCTGGATTTCTGGGATTAAAGGCATGTGTCACCATGCCTAGCTGTTTCCAATGTGGCCTTGAACTCGCAGAGATCCGCCTGGTTCTGCTTCTCTAGTGCTGGGACTAAAGGCATGTGCTATCACTGCCTATCCTCGTGTTCAATATTGTGGCCATCCTGCTCTCTGACCCCGGATAAGTTTATTTCAGGGAATACACAATATTTCATAAGTTTATTTTGTGGAACACAATACCACCATATATATACAAGTACTGAGAAAAATAACTTTAGCGATTAATACTAGAAATCTGACTAATAAGCCTGCTGTGGATGTCTCTCTGTATGCTATGAATATGTGTTGCTCTGATTGGTTGATAAATAAAATGCTGTTTGGCCAGTAGCCAGGCAGGAAGTATAGGTGGGGCAAGCAGAGAGGAGAATTCTGGGAAGAGGAGGGCTGAGTCAGGAGACACCAGGTCACCATCAAGGGAGCAGCATGTAGTGGTACACAGGTAAAGCTACAGAAAACGTGGCAACATACAGATTAATAGAAATGGGTTGGATTTAAGTGTAAAAGCTAGTCAGTGGTAGACCTGAGCTAATGGGTGAGCAGTTTTAATTCATATAAGCCTCTGTGTGTTTACTTGGGTCTGAGAGGCCAAATGGGACACAGAAAAACTTTAGCTACATTAGCCATTTAATACTTCTGTTAATTTCATTTCAACAACTTCTGGACAGACTGAAGTAAATGTTGAGGTAAATATTTGGGTAGTGGGAATCAATGAGAGTGATATGTGCATATTTATTCATTCATTACTATTGTCTACAAGCATCAACAAATTATATCAGTGGCCAACAGTCAGAAAAGAAGGCACTTGAAAAAAGACTTGGTTGTGTGTAGATTTAATGGTCAAAATAAGGGATCACTGGGGCTGTAGGATGGCTCAGCTGGCAAACCCATTTGCCATAAAAACCTGAATAACCCGAGTTTTCCCCCTAAAGGTAGAATCCACCTAAAGGTAGAAGGGTTGGAAAAAGCAACCTGACAAAATTCTCTTCTGACCCTCACAAGTACATCACAGCACACACACACACACAGACACACAGACACACAGACACACACACACACACACACACACACACACACACACTCACACACACAATAATTAAGTAAATATCTACATAAAAAACAAAGGGGTCACTCTCCATTGATTTATAATTCCTGGTACATGAAAATGAACATCTTTTCATTTCTTACTACCTCCTAAACTGTTTCATAAATGGAAAAAGAAATAGTAATTTATTATTATGTTCCTGGTATTATACTCTTGGCAAAATATTCCTAGTTAAAGGGTTACAAAATTATTACTCAGTGTAAATGTGAATAAAAGGTAAGTGAGTGAGAGTCAATAACTGCAGTAGTAAATTAATAACTAATCTATGTGGTTACATTTATTGCTACAAAATCATGATTATTAAATGAGTTTTGTTTTTAATTCTTACTATATAAAATAAAATACATTTAATTATGCGTTAAAACCATTATTTTGAAATCTAAACTCCTAGAGAAAATTTAAAAAAAGAATACATCTAAATGAATACTATAAATGTCAATCTATAACTGTGTCAGGCACATGTCTTAAAAACATCTATTCAATGTTTCAATTCAGATTTAGTTTAATTTTTTTTTTTTTTTGTGTGTGTATGTTTAGGAATATGCATATTTAAGTGCCCTCAGAATCTAAACTAGGGCATCAGATCACCTGGAATTAGTGTAACAGGAAGTTGTAAACCACCTGATGTGGGTACTAAAAACTACTGGAATGTTGGAGCACTCACAGATAAGCACTAGAGAAACAAGAAATGTCAAACAAGAAGGTCTGTCTCTTCAAAAGGAGAGATGCATAGGAACAAACTTGGCTAATTGCCTAGTGGCCTTGGCCCCTTCTGTGAACTATCCACACCATATCCTCCTCCAGACCCTTACCTTGAGCTTTTTTATTGTGAAACTGTGTCCTCCATTTATCTATGAAGTACAGATTTTTGGAAGATGTCACTTATACTTTACAAGAGTTTTGACATAGTCACATCTTAAGTATTGTTGTGTACACAGGATTAAGTTAGTTATCACCAGGAAACTTCTTTCAAATTGTGCTGTGCTTAAGATGAAACTATAACATGAGAAGGGAACTATGTATCTTTGCTTTTAAAATTCATTGCATGAAAAACAAAAAAAGATGATCCTTTAGGCCATTGTGCTACATTTTCTATGTACCAAGAAACAGACTTCAAGGAGAAAGGAAACTATTTCTGTCTGCTCTCTCTTCTTCCTTTTCCAAAATCCCCGAAAATATCAGTAAGAGGCTTCATGACACCTACTGTTTACAAATGCAAATGGTACCTTTATCTTAAATCACTCCTATGGAGTTTTCCTAGACTTTTGTCACAGATGTACATAGCAAATTCTACATTGTTTTTATTATCACAACCCTTGGCAGTATATAGTAGTATCTTTTTAATGAAAGCTGGATGAAATTTATCAGAAAATAAAGGGAATATGGAAAAGGAGACAGAGAACCAGTGTGTTCAAACTAGATCTGGAATGTTCACAGACATCCAGATTAAACTTGACACAATTGAACACCAGAACCAAATCTGAAATTGGTCTGATAGCACTGGGATTATAACTTCCTTGTTATAGTCCTTGCTGAGGACTTGGGTTTAAACTGCAGAGCCTGTGTTTAAAAGACTGGTATATTGTAAAGGGTGGCATATACTTGTGTATGTAATCCTAGAGTTAGCAAGGTAAAGAGGCAAGTGGCTTCCTGAGATTTGCTGGCAAACCATCCTACTCCAATCAGTGAGGTATTAAATTAAACATACTGTTATAAAACAAATATACTGTTATATTAATTAAATATACTGTTATAAAATGAACAAACAAAAATGAGGTAGATTGTGGTGATATATTGTGTGCCTTAACAAAATTTTCCTGAAGATCAGAGAATAGAACAAGCCACTAGATTACATATAGAGGCCAGGCAGTGGTGGCACACACCTTTAATCTCAGCACTCAGGAGGCAGAGAGCTGTATGGATCTCTGTGAGTTCAAAGCCACCCTGGAGTACATGAGATTGACTCAGCATAGGAGAGAAACAGAGCCAGGCAGTAGTAGCACACACTTGAGAACTCATGCTTGGGAAGCACACATAATTTTATTCCCAGGAAGTGACAGCTGGGCAGAGAAAGGTATAAAAGGCATGAGAAGACAGGAACTAAAGGCTTTCAACTAGAGGTTTTTATGGCTGGAGCCTTTCAGAAGAGGACGCAGAACGATTTCAGTTAGAAGGTTCATGGAATTGGTGAGGTGAGACTTGGCAGTGGCTTGTTCCTTTGTCTCTCTGATCCTTCAGCATTTACTCCCATATCTGGTACCTGCTTGTTTGTTTGTTTGTTTGTTTGTTTGTTTTTAAATTATAAGACCATTTTGAATTTGTGTTACAGTAAATTGCATGTTTAAGAACATTATTCAAAGTTGATCTCAATACTCTATACACACATACATATATATATACATGAGTACCTGCACACACATGGAAATTCTCACATAGGTGTATAGACACATGTGCACACACACATTGCTTTTGGATTCATCAGAAATGTAGGTTAGTTGTATGCTGGCTTCCATAACTTTGCTCATATATGACCACCCACATGAAATGCCATTACTGGGAGAAATTTTTGAAAACATGTTGTTGTTGACTATGTACTACTGATCATCTGTGTTACTGGTGACTTTTTTTCCATGTCACTTGGGGTAGATGTACTTTTTAAGCCCTTTCAGTCAAGGATCAAAGCCTACAGCACAAGTTTTCAAGCTGAAAGCCCCCTGATAACATTACAGAGAGGATGGCTCTAATGTTTTTTTTACTAGCCCATAAGAAGTTTAGTGCCTCAGTGATGACTTGTGAATTCAGATATATCAATACTCTGACTCCATTCACTGGGACTGTGGTTAAGTCTTTGGCAGTTAATAAAAATTTTCATATATATTTGCATGCATATATATGCAATAAATCTCAAGTCACATTTTCCACCATTATCTCAAAACAGTATTTGTGAGGTTTGCATTTTGTAGCTTAGCTACTCTTAGTGATTCTAACAGATCAGGAAACACAAAACCATTCAAGCCCAAAAGAACCCTTTCTTGAAAAAAGTTAAAATTTACCATGTAAAACACACACAATGGATGTGATGTCCTAGCATTTAAATGCATTCACTTGCTACCTTGCTATTCTCCCTAATTGCAGTTCTGAAAGCCTGCCAGTGGGAGAAAAGTCTTCCCAGAAAGCAAACAAGGAGCAGTAATGATCAAGATAAGGATAGGAAATATAGCTGGAATATCAAAGAAGTCATTTCCTCTAGTTGTCTCAGGATATTTCAATAAATATCCTGAAACATTGTTCTGCTTTTTTATAACAAATAACATATGGGAACATAATCCACTAGTGGCATCCTGCCACGGGATAACTTATATGTCCCATAATGCCAGTTTGCAGTGGAGATAAAGTTGTCAGATGGTATATGGAGAAAATTCTTTACATTATGCTGTAACCATCTCCCTTGTATTATGGCAGTTATCTTCATAAATGTGATCAAATACAATAATAAACTTGGAAGAAAACTGGGTTTTCTTTGGAAAACTTTTCTTTTTTGGCTACCATGCATATTATAGTTTCTGCAATGACCTTATATTTGTTGTATTTTACAAACAATGGTATAGTCAGTTAAAAAAAAAAAGACAATTAATTTTCTCAGTGCAAGAAATGAGTCTGCAATACTGTTGAATTCCAAAGAGTGAGATTTAGTGTAAGAATGGTTCCACAGGAGCTGAGAAAGTGTTCTAGGCTCTTTGCATAATCTACAGAGGACAGTTCAGGGCAAAGCAATATTACTGGTCTTGAACTTCCATTATCTCATATACCAAAAGACACCAGGTATTCAGAAGCACTTGCCTTTTCACCTGGTTTACATAAAGGATTTTTGCTGTGGATATCACTCTGTGTAAATAAAGTTCTCATTGGCCAGTGGCCAGGCAAGGAAGTATAGGCGGGACAAGAGAGAAGAGAATTCTGGGAAGTAGAAGGCTGGGGAGAGACACCACCAGCCGCCGCCATGAGAAGCAACATGTAAAGACACTGGTAAGCCACAAGCCATGTGGCAAAGTATAGATAAGCAGAAATGGGTTAATTTAAGATAGAAAAAGTAGATAACAAACAGCCTGCCATGGCCATACAGTTTCTAAACAAATGTTAGTTTCTGTGTGCTTTCTTGGTTGGGTCTGAGCGACTGTGGGACTGGAGGGTAAGAGAGATTTGTCCTGACTGGGCCAGGCAGGAAAATCTAACTACAAATGGCGCCCAACGTGTTGGCAAGAGTTTCTACCTAAAACCTGACAAAAAAGATTCTAAGACGGAGCTAAAAACAGCTTCCTAATTGTCTCTCTCAAGTTAGTGGCAGCTGCCGGTTTGAGCTACTATGGCGGGTTCCTGGCACGTGCGTCTGACCTGCAGTGTGGTGGGAATAAGGAATCTACAAGCGACACTTTACTCTGCTGCATGGTGGATTTAGCCTTTGCTAGTTAAAAAAAAAAAAAAAAGTTTCTGGGCTATGCGCTGCTTTAATAGAACTGCTTCTGATAGTTGATGGTACACATGGCTCCAGACCCAGAGCTGGTGGTAAACTATCACCGCCATGTTGGAAAGCTGAGGTGGGCGGAGCCAGCAGCCACAGCAGCGTTTCAGTCTTACAAAGATGGATATTACACAGAGAATCTGGTTTATGTTGTCTTTGGGATTTTTAACTGCAGAAAAAGATTTGATCGTAAAAGCTGTTGAGTTAAACAAGTATGTAAATTTTAATGGTACCTTGACTTCAAAATTTGGATATAAGGATATGTTGCTTTGGAAAAGAGTCTCTGCTTTTGTTTCCACAGAAAGCCAGAGGCTGTGGATTTGTTCCAGATTAAGATATATCAGGTTTGATCAGCCAAGACCACCTGAAAGGTCTCCGATGACACCATGGCCCAGATGATCTGACATCCAGAATGGTTTCAAGGCAACTGGCTCAGAGGTTCACCCTAATGGACTACTCTAAAATCCTAAAATTTTCTTTGTATCCCCATAAGATACAGCGCCCCCCACCAGCAGGAAGTAGTAAGAGAAACTACACCCACATTCCCAAAATTATCAAGCTGGCTTTGGAGATGGAATTGGCTCACTCCTTCTCTAAACCCAGACATATTCTTAAAAGAAAAGGTTAAGAGTTTCTTGTGTCCCATATCAGAAGAGCCCTCTGATGTGGGACAGAGAAAAACCACTATTTTATTTAAAACAGGTTGATTATAAATGCAATCTCTTTCTAAAGATAAAAAGGGGATATGATATAGATATGATAGGAAGAAAGGGTAGATTAATGAACTTCTAAAGAACAACAACTCATTTAAAATGTTTTACATTGGTATAGATTTTAGTCTATGATACAAACTTAAAGTTAATTTTGTTATAGTGTGTGTATATTTCTAATCGTTTTTAAGGTATTATGTTTATATAGCTCATTTTAAATTGAAATGGATAATTAAAAATAGATTAATGAATGATTAGTTATCTATGATAATCATACTCGTAGCCATGTTAGTTAAGTCTTCTAGATATACATAGAGATATTTCAGATAGATAGGTAATCTTCAAATACTTCAAAGACCTACAGAATATGGCATTTAAAATATTTTTAAAATTTAGACTTTCTAGACAGTGAGACATGTCTGCTTCTGGCAGCACCAATTTACTTCAGAGAGGAGAATGGGCATTGAAGACACTTCATATGGAGTTTATCTTCACGTTGGCAAAAATAGCCATTTGGGCAAGAAACTGTTCTTGCCTGGACTGCTTGATCAACTGGACATGCAGGACCCATAGAAAGGTGACCACTGAACTTGGCTTGACAAAATGGTCCTTCAGGTTCCTGCTTCACAGAGGAAACTGCCAGACATTCTACAGGACACTGAGAGAAGTGACCAAGAGACTCTAGCCCTTGTGGGCTGAAGACAGATGCCCCAACTTTACAAAGGAACATTAGGTGACTGTCCAGGCTGCCAGCTGTCTCTGTCTACCCTGCAAGACTCCCAAAAGTTGCTTGCATCCTTCTCCCGGTTCTCAGGTAATATTATATCCTTCTGAGGTCTTTGATGTGGTTGAAGACTAGATAGTTATAATTTCCTTAGTTATGATACAAGATAAGTTAGATATAAAACCTTAGACTCACAAATATAAGATAGATAGGATATCTTCTTTAATATTGTAACTATAATTCTTACTTGATAATTGTTTTGTTATATGTAATTGTACTATGTAAAAGTTAAAACCTTCCTTAAAAAAAAAAAAAAAAAGAAAAGGGGAAGTGCTGTGGATATCACTCTGTGTAAATAAAGTTCTGATTGGCCAGTGGCCAGGCAAGGAAGTATAGGCGGGACAAAAGAGAAGAGAATTCTGGGAAGTAGAAGGCTGGAGAGAGACACCACCAGCCGCCGCCATGAGAAGCAACATGTAAAGACACTGGTAAGCCACAAGCCATGTGGCAAAGTATAGATAAGCAGAAATGGGTTAATTTAAGATAGAAAAAGTAGATAACAAACAGCCTGCCATGGCCATACAGTTTATAAGCAATATAAGTTTCTGTGTGCTTTCTTGGTTGGGTCTGAGCGACTGTGGGACTGGAGGGTAAGAGAGATTTGTCCTGACTGGGCCAGGCAGGAAAATCTAACTACAGATTTTTACAAATACTGGAAAGAGGTATATTCTTGGAACAGAGTAACTATAAATAAAAGGGAAATTCTTTAGTCTTCAGAATAAATACCACGTTGTAAAAAGAGGGTTCACTAGAACAACTATACAAACAGGACAGTGTATAGCTGCCCCTGGGGAGATACCGCTTCATGGCTAGTTATGTTGACAGGTGGAGAATATACTTTAGAAAATCATTGAGAAGTGTTAATAGATTGAATTATTATTAATTCTATTCTAAGCCACATTTTCAAAAGTAACTGCTTACCAGTCTCTCTTCCTCTGTCCCTCCATCTATCTGCCTCTCTGCCTCTCTGTCTCTCTGTCTCTCTGCCTCTCTGTCTCTCTGCCTCTCTGTCTCTCTGCCTTTCTGTCTACACATGCGCATATGTGAGAGTGTTACACATCAGATCAGAGGACACACTCGGGTGTTGATCCTCTGGTCCTTTCTTAGGTAAAGGTTAATTTTTCTTGTTTTCTTGTGTTCTCCAGGCTAGCTGGTTCATAAGTGTCTGGAAATTCTTCTGTCTGTCTCTCATCTCTCCATAGGAGTGCTGAGATTAAAGGCACGTGCTGCTCTACCTTTTTGAGCTTGAGTACTGGGGATGTGCACTCAAGTTCTCACTGCTCTGCAGTGAGCAGACTACCCACTAAACAATGTTCTCATGTATTGTATAATAAAAATGTCAATGAGATCATTCAACATTAATGTTCAATAAAGAAACAATTGGAAAGTATAAAACAAAGTCTATACACACTTAAATATGATATACTATAGAACACATATCTCATGTATTGTCATATAACATAAAACAATTATATTTTCTACTTTTCCCTAATATTCTTACACCCCCTCAATATGTAGGTGAGTTGAATTTTTTTGATGTATAAGCCTTAACTTATCTTTGCCATATTAAACATAAGGATTCCAATTGCATTAAACATAAGGGCCAACAGTTCAGGAAATCATCATTAAGTTAGATTTCTTCTACTTGTGTCCTTGTTATGACCATTTAAAGACTTTGGGGATGAATCAGGACCAATGAAGTAACAGAGAGAAAGAATATGGTCAGAGAAATAGTAAATATAGAAGTGCAAATGGAACTCTTGTTCAGAAAGAAATGAAGTAAAACTCTCTGACTTGCTGGTAACGGAGGTAAAGCCACATCCTCAATAGAAAAAGAAAATGCCATAGAAAAAGACACCTTTATATAAAGCCTAATGCTTCCAGATTCTATTGTTTTAAGATAGCAGTTTGAACACACATAGTCTATAAGGAGATAGAGATGAGGGCCTATGTAGGAAGACACACATTGATAAGGGAGAGTAAAAGGAGGCCACTTTAAAAAGCCCTGAAAAACCATGAGTCCTTCTAAAATAGTTCTCAAATTCAATTGGGTGAATGTTGAGAAAAAAATGAATGAATGACTGCAGAAGGAACAGGATTTGGCAATTTAGTGACAATTGAACACATACTTGCACACATACTAATCAAATATTTTAGGTTTAAAATTTACTGGAAGAGAAGAAAGAAAAAATCTTTAGAACAGTAAATTTGGAGCATTGATTCTAGACTTCCTTTACACTTTCATTTGAGTATTAGAGTTCAGTGGCAACTCAGGGGTTAAAATAATGACAATCCACCACACTGCTCACAGCCTTCTGAAAAATGGTAGCATCAAGATGTGTGTTTTGTCTCCAAATTGAGATAGAAGGAATTGCAATTAAATAACAGGATTGTGAGTTACACTGCTCACACTGGGTTAAAATTTGTTCTGGTTCATTGCATAATTATTTGACCTTGCCTTCACTTTTCTCACTCAACAATTTGATGTCAAGGCTCACACCTAACCTGGAAGATAGCAGTGCTGATCTGTCAAAAGTGCTAACAGACATCCAAGTGCCTTGTAAACCATGACATGACATGCTGATAAATCTACCTTCACTGTGTTTTCAAATATAATTTATTCTTTCTAACAAAAGACTACATTTCAAAACATGATTTTGTGTCATTTGGAACTAACTTTATGAATTACATGCTATAAAACAAATAAGGAGAATGGAGCAAATGATCAGTAGTTAAGAAAACATACTTTTCTTGACAAGACAGATTTGGTTCTGAGGGCCTAGGTCTGGCATTCAGGGCAGCTCACACCTGCCTAATGCCTCCATTATCTGAGGGCAACTGCACTCAGGTGTACATACCTACACACAGACACAAATACCCATCATTACTCGTATAACAAATCCTAAATGGTGCAATTAAATAAATCATAGCAATACATACAAAACTATAGCTACTTGTAATGATTAACTATATGTGTTAACTTATCTGATCTATGGATGCCCATATATTAGGTCACACATTATTCAGATTGATGGCATAGAGTAAAACAGATTTTCCTCCAAAAAGCTGGATAATCTTCATCAATTATTTTAAAAACTGAAGAACAGTCTCCCCTAAACAAGAAGAATTGTCCAAGAGTCCATCATCATATTCAAATCACCATAATACTTCTATTGAGTTGTCAGCCTTTCAGTCCATTCTGTAGGGTTGAGGTCTGTTAACATTCATAACCATGCAAGCCAATTTCTTATAATAAATATGTTTAGAGATATGTGCATGTGTATAGACCCATACCCATATAATTGCTAATTTTCTATAGAGAAATTAAACTAATATAATAGCTTAGCCATATATTCTACCATATTCCAAAGTATAATTTTAATAAAATTTGACAGTTAAGGGTTACAATAAATAATATTTCAGAGTGACTTTTTAAAAATAAGCAATTAAAGCACTTATAAGAATCTTCAGTTGAAAAGTCAATTTTTAAGCCAATGTTTTCAATATCTATTTTGAGTCCAACTGAGGCAAACCTACAGTACTATGGGTTTTCCAAAAGCCATTTATTTTAAATTCTATATCCAGTAACTGTTTAAATTTTAGTGACACTTGAAAAATAGTTTATAGAATTTTTCAAAAATAACTTCAATGGACAAATACAAAAGGAAGCATTGGTATTTGATTCCTGTCTCAACACCATTTCCTTTTGGCCTGTGTACCTGAGTTCTCTTGCTAAACTATGCCAACACAATACGTATCATTTTTGTTTCTTAAAAACTCATAAATATATGTCATATGTTAGTGCATGAAAAATAAAGCCATTGCTCTTCTTTGAAGTAAGTTCCATTCTTTTTAATGTAAAATACTGATGCTTTATAGCTGAGCTCTTTGCCTACAAAGCCCCATCATGATGTTGATAAAGTCAAGAAACATAGCCCCAATATATTGTTGTCCCCAATATATCATGCACCCTAATAAATTTATCTGGGTCAGAGAACAGAACAGCCACTAGACATACATAGAGACCAGAAAATGGTGGCACTCACACCTTTAATCCTAGCCTTCTGGAGGCAGAGTTCCATCTGTATCTTTGTGAGTTCAAAGCCACACTGGAAATAGCCAGGCATGGTGACTCACACCTTTAATCCCAGGAAGTAATGGCAGAAAGCAGAAAGGTGTATAAGACATGAAAACCAGGAACTAGGTTGGTTAAGCTTTTAGGCTTTGAGCAGCACAGTTCAGCTGTGATTCATTTGGATGAGTACTCAGAAGCTTCCAGTCTGAGGAAACAGGATCAGCTGAGGAACTGGTGAGATGAGGTGGCTGTGGACTGTTCTGCTTCTCCAATCTTCCAGCATTCACCCCAATACCTGGCTTCAGGTTTGATTTTATTAATAAGAACTTTTAAGATTCATGTTAAACTCTCTTCCAAGGCTTTCAGGGATATGCAGCAAGAGTGAGTGCTGCTTGTTGTCCTGTGATAACTCAATGATTGGCAATGAAAAGAAAAAGAAAAAAAAAAAGAGTGGATTCATATTTTTAAGATGCATGCTCCTGTAGCTCCCATTTCAAGTAACATTCTTTTTCTTGATGTTTGATATCATATAATCACATGGCTTGGCAGAAGAACATCACATGGGAAACACAGGGTTGGTCATAAGCCTCAGGAAATTTGTTGAGGAAATGATGGAAGGAGAAGCAAGGGGTAGAAATATTTTGAAAACTGGCACCACAGATATGTCTGTTGGCTTCAAAGGGATTCCCATTAGGAATGGAAGAGTTCTGAAAATTTCAGGTGGGTTGGCAAAATATCAGAAAAGGAAGTCTCAACAAAGCATTCTGGATGTGCCTTGAACCCTAAGGCTTTGTGAGAGTCTGCAGAGTAATAGCAAGGATTCCAACAGTCACAAATTCATATACAGGTAGAATATAATACAAAGACTGATAACAGATCAGTAGTTCTCAAATGATAAGAGACAACCTATGAAAAGTTCTCACTATAGCAAAACAGCAAACAAAATAAAAAATGATAGTAATATTTTTATACAGATGTCTTACTTTTAGTGTCTATGAAGAATAGATAAGAAGACATCTAAAGAGGGAAAGATGCATTTTGGCTCACAGTTTTTGTCCATACTCAGTTGACTCCAGTGCATTCAGGTCCATCATAAGACAGGAATATCAACAGAGGAATTGCATGAAGGGAAAAAGCACCTAATTTCATAGCAACTGCAAAGTAAAGCAGTAGTAACAGGTATGGGCTAGGGCCAAGACATAGATTTCAACACCATGTGCCAGTAACTCACTTCCTCTAACTAAACATAATTTGTATATGTTTCCCATTCCAAATAGCTTATTCAGATATTAAATCCACTAAAAATTAAGTTCATTAAATCAAAGCAATAATTATCTAATCATCTCTGGGAATCCCCTCATAGATATACCAAGAGATGTGCTTTTCTGATCTTCTAGGAGCTCTTCAGTTCAATTAGCATGACCATATAGATCAACCCTCACAGCAAAACAATTTGTTTTAAACTTTTTATTAAATAATTTCCGGACATGATTTCATTTATGTTTACATTAACTTTTTTCCTTTGGAATTTTATACATGTATATAATGAAACATGATCATGTCCATATTCTATTTCAACATTTAAGCTCTTCCCAGCTCCCTCCCAATTTCATATCTTTAATTTTTTATAACCCACTAAATCCAATTAGTACTTCTCATATGTGTACATGTGGCTCCATTATCTAGAGAATGGGAAGACTACCAGTAGCTACATACTCAAAAACAGATTGACTTTACTTCTTCTAGTAGCTATCAAATGCCAACAGCTTCTCAGTAAATGTAGGGGTCTAGAGATCTCCTTCCACATGTATGCTCAAATTTTAGCTGGATTTAGTTTATATAAGCCTTATACAAGTAACCATAGCTTCTATAAACCTATGAGTGTCATGGTCATATCAAGTTTCTGAATTTAGTATTTCCCAGTATTTCTCCCTATGCTCTGGATCTTACATTATTTCCTCTTCCATTATGTTCTCTATGCCATTGATCATAATTTTGGTGTTGCAACAGATACCATAAAATAATATAAGAAAAAAATCTTTAAAAGGATGGTGAGCACTTCAGAATTCCTCAATTTTTTATGTATTTTATGATTGGTCTCTTTTAGCAAACAATGTTTATATATTAAGTTACAAACTCATGGAGCCAGAGATAATATACAAATGTAGAGATGTGTCTCGATATTCTTATGTTGGAAGTTATAACCCCAAAGTTTCGTGATGTGACAGTGTTCAGAGACAGGTCATTAAAGTAGTAATAAGTCAAATGATGTCCTTATTTAAAAAAAAAAAAAAGAGAGAGAGAGAGAAAGTTAGTGGACCAGAGAGATGGCTCAACAGTCGACTCAAGTTCAGTTTCTAACTCATTTAGTAGCTCACAACCTTCTATAATTTTAGTTCTAGGTGATATGGCACCCTCTTCTGGCCTAGTTGGGGAGCAGGAACATATATGGTGCTCAGACACACATATAAGCAAATAGTTGTACAGAAAAAAAATTAATCATTAAAAAGAGGAGAAAGTTAGGATACAAGAGATCAGAGGTATCTATACACATGGAGGGAAAAATGGAAAGAGGAAACAAATGAGTGGACATCTGCAAATACAGAAGGGACTTCAGAGGAAGCCACATAGCACCTTGATCTTGCACTTCTAACCTCCATAAGCATAGGAAAATAAATGTCTGCTATTGAAGCCATTCAGTGTGTATTATCTATTATGCTTCTGTAACTAACACAAATATTGTACTTGTGAAGAGTTGTTCTTTAGAATTAAGGACAGAGGCAATTCCAAGAAAGGAATTAACATGAGTTAGGCCTATTTACATGGAACCTAGAAAGGGAAATTTTATCAAAATGTTATAGAAAACATGATAACAGATTAGTCCAAATAGCTGGATCCTTTTATTAACAATAAATTCTGGTGGAAATGAATTGTTTCATTTAGCAAGCAAACTACTAATAGTATATGGAATTCAGGAACAGGACACAGCAACTGCTGATCTTTCAAAGACACCAACAGCCTTACCTTTAAAATGGTTAACAGACAAGTCTGTATGGGTTCAGCAATGGCCTTTAACAAAAGAGAAACTGCAGGCCTTAGAAAAGCTGGTACAAGAGTAGTGAAGTGCTCAGCATATTGAAGAATCAACCAGCCCTTGGAATTCTCCTGTATTTGTTATTTAAAAGAAATCTGGAAAACGAAGAATGGTAACAGATCCAAGAGCTGTTAACAAGATAATCCACCCAATGGGCTCTTTACAGTCTAGAATTACCTTGCATAGTCTATTACCTAAAAAATGGCCCCTATAGTAATTGATTTAAAAGACCATTTTTTCTCAATACCCTTACAAGAAAAAGACAGAGAAAAATATTGACATCATGGTCAACCCTTTAAGAGATATCAATGGAAGATTCTCCCACAGGGAATGTTAAACAGCACAACCCTGGGCCAAAATTTGGTATGACAACAATTGGAAGCAATACATAAGCAATTTCCTCAATATATAGTTTATCATTGCATGGATGACATTTTATTAGCTGATTCAAATAGATACTTTAGAAAGAATGTTTGAAGAAGTAAAGGAATTTTGCCTTTTTGGGGATTACAAATTGCTCCTGAAAAGACATAAAGAGGAGATTCTATTAACTATTTAGGCTATAAAGGCATATGTAAAAAAGATGTCTGATTTGAATTTAAAAGGAAAACTAAAACCTCATCAATTAGCAGGAATAGACCTAGCAGAAATTATAGTAACTTTAACTAATAATGCTATTGACAAATTATGGGCAGAAAATGAACCTTGGCAAAGAGCATGCAATAATTTTTGGGAGAGATTAACAGCAAATATCCCAAAAGTGATTAAATTTAATTTGTAAAGAGAACTAATTGGATCCTTTTTAGCATTTTATGGAAAACACCAATATCTGGAGCCTCTACATTTTATACTGAAGCAAATAAATCAGGAAAGTCAGTTACAAACCAGAAAATTTAAGTAAAGTGGAGCAAAGTCCTAATAATTCTGTATAAAAATCAGAATTGTGTTACATTCTGATGGTATTAATGGATTTTATAGAACCTGTTAACATAGTTATTGACCTCAGTATGCAGAGAGAGTTGTTTTACACATTGAAACTGCTGAATTTACCCCTAATGAGACAGAATTAACTTTGCTATTTATTCAGTCACAAGAAATAATTAGGAATAGGAATCATCCCTTATAAATATAAAACACATATCCAATCCCACGCAGGTCTTCCAGACCCTCTAGCACAAGTAATGAAGAGATTGATCAACTGTGTAAAGGAAATGTACTGGAGACCGCAGAATTTCATTTAAAAAAGCATCAAAATCATCATAACAACAGTAAGGATTTGAAAAAGGATTTTTTTTAATTACTTGGCAATAAGCCAAAGAAATTATAAGGAAATGTCCTATATGTTCTTCATACAATCAACTCCATTCCCTGCAGAAAGTAACACAAATATTACTCAAAGGAATAAAATCTGGCAAATGGATGTATTTCATTTTGTAGAATTTGAAAAAAATAAAATATGTACACCACACCATTGATACCTATTCAGGATTTCAATGGGCAACTAACTACTCTGAGTTCCAATAAGGCTGATTCTGTCATCATGTATTTGCTAGAAGTTATGGCCATTATGGATATACCTGTACAAATGAATGCTGACAATGCTCCAGCATATATCTCTGGTAAAATGAAACACGTTTCTGCCTATTACAATATAAAGCATATTAAAGGTATATTACAGGCCAAGAAATCATAGAAAGATCAAATTGAACTCTAAAATATATGCTAAATAAAAAGAAAGGGGTAATAAATGCCCCCAGAAATAGATTACATAATGATTTATTAGTTGTGATTTTTCTCAATGCTAATGAGAAAGGAACAACTGCTGTGGAGAGACATTGGATAATAGAAAATAAATACAGAATTAAACCAGCCTGTATACTTTAAAGATGTGCTGAACTCAGAATGGAAGCCAGGATATGTGTTACGTTGGGGGATGAGTTTTGCTTTTGTTTCCACAGAAAAGAAAAGCTATGGATAAAATCAAAATTGCTAAAGGTTTGATTTGAACAAGAGAGACCTCTTAAATATAAGGGGGTATAGCTCACTCTACCACTGAGCTAAATCCCCAACCCTCTACTTTTAAAAAGCAACTACTAGTTCTAAATATTTCCCATTGAATGACCATTCAATTTATACTAATTTATGTGACTGCTAAATGCTTTTCATTTGCTCAGATACAACTAGCCAAAAGGGAACCTCACTAAATTTAGGGTTGGAGGAAAGTTTTCTTTTTGTCTTTCAGGAGAATGAAGGCTAAAGAATCTGAAGACCACTGGACAATTGAGACATCTGAAGAAAAAAGACAAACCATGCAGAAAAAAATAAATAAATAAATGTCCCACAAAAAAGATTTTCTGCAGTGAACCATGACTACTAACGGTGCTTTAAGTCTACAAAAGGATGATGGGGCCCCACAATGGTGATTCCATCAGGGCAATGATAATGCCAATAAGCTGACAAACCCCACCCAAAGATTGGCTTTGGATTGCTCAGGACAAATTCGAGATGAATGGCTTAGATGACCCAGCCTCACTGACAACTCTAGCCAGGACTTAAGACAAGTCCTGTACTTTCCCATTATGCAGAGAGTGATGAACAAATGATACAGCTACCTCTCCCAAGACTTGAGAACTAACACACTTTTTTTCTTTTCAGGATCCCCTAACCATTCTGTCACCCCTTGACAGCAGGAAGTAAATTTAAGAACATGACACTCACATTCCCAAGAGGTGGGGTGGGTGATTTCTTTGGTCTTTCAATGGGTTATGAATACTTGTAATTGTTTGGTAGTTGATTCCAAGTTGTTATTGGTAATGGTCAGAGAAAAAAGCAAAACAAAAAAGATTAGATTCAGGGTTCTTATTTGAAAAAAAAAAAAGAAAAAGAAAAAGAAAAAAGAAGATATAGATGTGGTAAGATAAAAGGTAGATTATTGAATCTACACTGAAAAACAAAAGAGATATAGAAATGATAGGATAAAAGGGTAGATTATTGAATTTACTCTGAAAAGGAAAATGGAAGAATACGGATATAAGATAAAAAGGTAGATTTCTGAATCTACTTTTTTTTTGAGCTGAGGATTGAACCCAGGGCCTTGCACTTGCTATGTAAGCACTCTACCACTGAGCTAAATCCCCAACCCTCTACTTTTAAAAAGCAACTGCTAGTTCTAAATATTTCCCATTGAATTGGATTTTGGTATATTGTATACAAATTGTGTATATTGATACAAAGTTGAGATTATATTTGTTGAAACATTTTGTACATACATTTCTACACTGTTTCTACTACCTTTTAAGAATTTATACATATAAAGTTCATTCAACAATGTAATACAATTTGCTATTCCTGAGCAAAGTGTTCCTGTGTAAGTCCAAGGTTCCAAACAACCAGCTCATGCACTAAGGACAGGTCCGGGTCCCACTGCCTGGGTGCCTCCCAAACAGTTCAAGCTATTCAATTTGCTTAGCCTGGAAGGAGGGGACTGGACCTGCCTGTACTGAATCTAGCAGGTTGAGCTGAATCCCCAGGGGAGTCTTGGTCCTGGAGGAGATGGGAATGGAGGGAATGGGCTGGGGGGAAGGTAGGGGTGGGAGGGGGGGAGGACAGGGGAACCCATGGCTGATATGTAAAATTAAAACACAAATATAATAAAAAAAACAAATTGCTATTCCTTGAAAGTTATTATTACAAAATACTTAGGATAATAAAAAAAGAAGGTTAGTAGTTAGTTACCTATTAGAACCAAAGTTGTAGTCATGTTAGTTATGTTTTCAAAGGTCAAACAGAGATATAATTTAGATAGACATGTCATCTTCAAACATTAGAGATCTACAGAATATGGCATTTAAGATGTTTTAATAACATATGAAGTAGGACAGACACATGGGGTCAAGGAAATTGGCTCAAATCAGTTGCCAAGGCATGCACATAACATACTTCCTTATGAGCCAACCTGAAGTCTACCTAGGGGCCTAGGAACAGATGCTGTCAGAGTTCCTAGTTGCTGTCAGAGTTTCTGATCATGCAGAGTCTGATAAGGGGCCTAGCAACAGGCTGGGCAGAGTTCCTAATCACCATCAGAGTTTCTGATTGTGCCCAGCCAATGAGGCACAACCATGCAATGCCACCTGGTTGCATCACAGACTGAGTCCTGGGAGGAGGTTATATAAGGCCTTCTCCATTCTTAAATAAATGAGTTTTTGTTTGTCTTCAACTGACTTCCGGTGCCTGTGCCATTGATGTCATGCCTTCTCATCCCTTCCTCTGAGTGAGCTATTAGAAACCAGCAACAAACATAGATTCTTTTTTTTTTTTTTTTAATGACAATGAGACATGTGTGCTCCTGGCAACACCAATCTAATTAAGCAAAAAATTAGGGGCATTAAAGAAACTCATTATGGATTTTGCTTTCTTTGTGACAAAAGTTAGACACTGGGCAAAAAGTTACCTTGCTTCCACTGCTGGACAGGATACTGCATAAACTAGACATGTAGGACCCATAGGAAGGTGACCACTGAACTTTGCAAGGTGAGATGGTCCTTCACGTTCCTGCTTCACAGAAGAAACTGCCAGATATTCTGCAGGATATGGGGAGAAGTGACTGACAAACTTTGCCAAAATGGGCAAAACAGTTCTTAAAATTTGCTGCTTTACTAAAAGCTATGCTAGAGACTCTGGGCCTTTAGGCTAAAGATAGATACCCCAACATTACAGAGGAACTTTGGATAACTATCTAGGCAGCAAGATGTCTCTGTAATTTCTAGAATTATGTAAGTTGCTTGCCATTCACTTCCTGTTTACTCAGGTAATATTATATCCTTCAGAGGTCTTTGATGCAGTTGAAGACTAGATAGTCATACTATTTTATGAGTCGTGATAAAAGAAAAGTTAAATATGAAACTTTAGACTCAGAAAGACTGGATAAATGATAGAATATTTTCTTTAATTTTGCCAAATACAAATAGACTAGCTATTGTAACTGTAATTCTTGTTTGATAACTGTTTTGTTACATATAATTTTTCTATTAAAGTTAAAACCTTCCTTTTTGATTAGACAAAAAAGGGGAAGTGCTCTGGGATATCTTTCTGTATGTTGTGAATATGTGTGGCTCCCATTTTATAGTAAATAAAACTATTTGGGCCTATGGCAAGAAAGCTTACAGCCAGGTGAGAAATCCAAGCAGAGATACAAACAGAAAAAGAGTGGAATCAGGAGAGATGCCAGCCACTGCTGGAGGAACAACAAGATGCCAGCAGACTGGTAATACCATGGCCACTAGGCAACATATAGATGAATACAAATGGATTAATTTAAGATGAAAGAGCTAGCTGGCAAGAAGCTAAAGCCATTGGCCATACTGTTTGTAATTAATATAAGCCTCTGAATAATTATTTTATAAGTGGCTGTGGAACTGAGGGTGGGAGAGATTCATCCAGGCTGCTGGGCAAGTGGGACCAGAGAAACGTCTGACTACATTTGGCACCTAACATGGGACACAAACCCATGACCCTGAGATTAAAAGTCTCATGCTCTATTGACTGAGCTAGCTGGGCTAAATTGGGAGACCTCCTGAAGGTTCTCCCACACACTTTGCATTTGAAGGGCCCTTTTCTGGTGTGAAATCTTCTGTGGCTAATGAGTTGTGAATGCTTGCTAAATGTTTTCCCACAAATACTATATTTGTGGCAGCCTGTCTTAGTGGGTACATTCTAGAGTGCAATGAACCAGGAGCTCTTGTCACAAGAGTTTTCACACTCTATTTATTTATTTTTGTTTTTTTGAAACAGGGTTTCTCTGTGTAGCTTTGGTGCCTGTCCTGGATCTTACTCTGTAGACCAAGCTTGCCTCAAATTCACAGAGATCCGCCTGCCTCTGCCTCCCAAGTGCTGGGATTAAAGGGGCATGCCACCACTGCCCAGCTGGTTCTCACACTATTTATGGGGCTTCTTTCCCACTCAGTTTTAATTGCTGGGTATTTAACTGTAGTTGGAAGATTTCCTGTGTCCCGTCCGGCCTGTAGTCATAACAAATCTCTCATGTACAGTCCTGTAGCCTTTTTAAAATAATCACACAGAGGCTTAATATTATTTATAACTACTTGGCCATTAGTTCAGGCTTACTACTGACTAGCTCTTACACTCAAATTAACCCATATTTCTTATTTATGTTTAGCTATGTGGGTTGATACCTTTTCTGTTTTGCTTTGTCATCTTGCTTCCTCTGTGTCTGGTTGGAGACTCCTGACTCAGCCCTCCTCTTCACATCATTCTCCTCTCTGATCACCCCCCCTATACTTCCTGCCTGGCTACAGGCCAACTGGTATTTTATTTATCAACCAATCAGAGCAACATATATTCACAGCATGCAGAATGATATCCCATAGCATTTAACCACGCATCCCAACCAGAAGATAAGCATGGATTATCTGAATGCAGGCTGCATTCAGACTGCAGTGTTCTGCTGTGTTTTTTCTGGTCAACAGAATGGACATGTATCCCAATGAAATGTTTACCATGCCACTGAGATTGAAAAGTCTCTCTATAGTATGTATCCTCTGATGTTGCATGACTCCTAATTGGTCTTAATGAAAACCCAGAGCCAGATATTAGGGTAAATGCTGAAAAATCAGAGAAGACAAGCCACAGCCACTTCTCAGCTTGACAAATCCTCAGCCCATCCTATTTCCACAAATCCTCTGACTGAATGCCTCTGAGTCCTCAACTGAAAGGGCTCTAGTTCCTGTCCCCTCACACCCTATATGCTTTCTCTGCCCAGCCATTTCTCTTCCTATCTCAACCTTCCTAGTTCTGGGATTAATGGCATGTGTATTCCCAAATACTGTGGTTAAAGGTGTATGTCATTATTGCCTGGTTCTGTTTCTCTCCTAGACTGTATCAATCTCATGTAGCCCAGTGTGGCATTGAGCTCACAAAGATCTAGATAGATCCCTGCCTCCCAAGTGCTAGGATTAAATGTGTGTGCTACCACTGCCTGCCCTCTATGTTTGATCTAGTGACTGTCTCTGTGCTGTAATCTTCAGGCAAATTTTATTAGAGTATAATAAAATATCACTGCAATTTGAGGCTATAATATCTTCAGATGGAGAAATGTGGGACCAGAGGTACACTGATTGTTTGAGTCTACACTGCCTTGATGTCAGCTTGCTTTTATTGAATGAGTATGTTTTGTTAACTTGTCAGCTTAACAGTTAACAGTCAAAAATATTGGTCCTATTTTGTTTGCAAACTTCTTCACTTTTACATTTATTAACCAAGATATCATGTCTGTCTTCTAAATGTCAGTTAGTTCAATCACAGATCAGATAGAAATATCACACCAGCAGCTCACATGCTCTTACACATATGTGTCCATCTGTTTCCCCACTGTGTAGAGAGCTGTGTGCCGCACCCTAGAGATGGCGCTCGCTTCCGCCTTCCACCTTCCCGATGGTGAGCACTCTCGGTGGTAAACAGTTCCATATTCGGCTTGGCTTTAGGATCTGGCTTGCTTCCGTCTACCTGGACCTGTCCCTGATGCCCACATGGTGGTTTAGGGTTGGCTACCTAGAGGCTATTAGGGCTGAGGGAGCCCCCCCCCCCCCCCGGCGTCAGAAGATTTTTCAAGGTTCCTGAATAAACTGCAGAAAGAAGAGCTTGGTGTTGCATCTTCCTTGCTGGTCGAGGCGGTCACGACACCACTGTTTTGTTCTTTAGGCCATTCTCAGGTGAAGTATGCTCAAGGAACACTTCCATGATGCAACTGTCTTTCCCAAGCAACTCAGGTAATTCACAACTCCCTATAAACTAAAATCTGTGTTCAGGCACCTATACTTATTCTGATGTAGTTGGATACCAAGGATCTTGGGTAGTCTACCTCCCTTTTTCAACTGCTATACTGAAAACTTATTAGTTACTTTTATCACCATGCACTAAAAGTATACATTTTAACCTTGAATATGTATATGGCAATTTATAATGGTGTTCCTTTTAAAATATAGGACCAGAATAAAAGCAACAAGATAGTATATAAGATTATGGTAATGAATTTACACATACATGCACACTCATTGCTATTTAAGTGTATACTTAATACAAAGCTTATAGATTTATTAACTATTTTGTTTGTGTTAGATGGTTCTTTGACTTAAATGATGAAAAAATATTTCAAATTTCTACCTTAATTTCTCTTTAGAAACAGAATTCAAGTCAATGGGATCAAGCAGGTATTTTAAAGCAGAGTTCAATACAACTTAAATTGCCTTAACATAACCTAAAAATTATATTTATATCCCTCTTGCCTGGATCAGTAAAGAATGGAGCAAAACCAGAGATGAATCACACCATGTCAACAGATAAATACAATAAACTATTCTAAGGCTTCTCTCCTTTATTTCTTTATGCTCCATTAGGATGCAACAAGAAATACATTTTCATTTTTTTCCTGGCCATTAGAGAAGAATGAGCATGGTTGAACATGATATTTAGCTTATTTGGATTGAGCTCAGTTTAATGAGGCTGACCTTTTTCATTCCTTTGATATTGCCTTGATTTTAAAATACATAAACACAAACTTTGTTTTTCAGGAAAAGCCTTAATCACCCCTCATCCAATAGTTACCACATATTAGGCAGATAAATGACTCTACATTGTCATCGTCACAGATGGTTTATTTCTCCAAGTTATCAGCATTAAATCTTATTCAATTTTAATTAAAAATATAAAAATTAGCAGAAAGATAGTTATGCAAGTTAAGTTGAATAGTAAAGCCTAATTTTTGTTGAAATATGATTTCAGTTGTTGGATGAACTGGGTTGGTAAGATGTGTATATCATATATATTGTTGATGAAAGCTACTAGAAACACTTTTTATCATCCACTCTCCCTTCTAAAGCATCTCAGTATCTAATTATTGTCATTAAGTCTTCAGTATGTAATATATTACATGAGAGATTGTAATAAAATTTAACGATAAAATATTTTCTAAAATTAATTTATGTTTTCTTTAGGAAGTAATTACACAAAATGAATAGTTGAATTAGCTTAGAAAAATACAAGGTAATTAAAGAAATATATTCCCTTAAATGTTCAGATTTCAGAAAGTCACAGAGAAGTAATATATTGAAAGGTGAGATCCACAGACAAAACAAACCAATTTAACAAAAGCAGAAGATGAGTCATGTACAATAGAGATATAGTAACGAATAAACAGGACTAGATTACAAACAGTGATATTTATGAGGCATTATCCATATCTTGGACTCTGGTCTAAACAAAAAAGAAATTAGTTCCCCACAATGGACATAGGTGACTCAAGTCAATTCATTACTCAAATTAAAGGAAAAACAATCAAATATGACAAGAGATTTGAAGATCTCTAAGAATTCCCAGAAAAAAATTAGGATAAAAACATTATTTTATACAGTATTTCTTATATTACATCTATCTTGGCATTTAAAAAACTGATTTGGGGATGTCATTCGAAAGGTACATCTTCTATCATAAAACCTGGTCATTTTTTTGTCCTGTCTTTTCAGCTTCTCCTTTATTGAGAAGAGCATTTAACTTTTGATAGTAATCAGCTAATCTCTGCAACAAGGGTTACAGTACTGGGTACTTGATATAGTGGGGATAAAACATGAAAAAGTATAAAGGCTAATAAGAAAAGAGAAAGAGAGCTAAGTGTGAGCAGATGAGGAGGGACTGAACATAGGTACCAGACAAGAGTTTTGAAAGAGGGTGTAAAGCAGATTGTTTTTCCAGTTCTAACTTGGTGCCAAAATTTTTGGTTTCAGTAGTGGATAAGTACACAAAATATATTCAAAACATAAAATGTAAAATTTAATGGGAACATTCATGGCTTCAGTTTCAAATGCTATTTCTAACTGTATATAAGTTCACTAAGTTGCATAAAACTTCCAGCCTGGTTAATTTTTGTGTGCAATATTTTTATTTATTTGCAAGCCTTTTTTATATAACAAAATTTAACTTTATAAAGTTTAGCTAAATGTCAATTAACTAACAGCATCACAACAACAATTGAGTCTACACTTATTATTAATATTCTATATGATCATTATCATTAAATTTAAGAAAAATATCATGATATCATATAATATGTTGACAGAGATAAATCATAGGGCTTAGGAAATATCCTAATCAAAATTTCTTTGCTGGGTATGCAATGCAAATAGGGTGAAATTTAAACAAATGAAAGAATTGAGCATAAGAACTGAGCTGAGAAGGAAAGAAGCTTGTATATAGTCTTCGAGGAAAGAGGATCATGATGTTTCATCACTATACTCCCTATGGTCTTGTATGACTGACAGGACCACTGATCATATTTCTCTCCTGAGTCAGGTTCTTCAACTATGTGTGTAAATAGATTTTATTAGAGCATAGCCATACATGTTTGTAAAGCTCCCATGGCTAATTTACTCACTAAATCAGGCAGAGTTGTAGAGCTTTGGTACGGTAGACCATACTTTACAATATTTACCATCTGAACCCTTGCCAACTCCTGCAGTAAGCACCTTAATTGAGTTTTCTAAACATTAGTTTTAGTGGGCTGTCTAATTTTGCAAAACTGCAGCTCCCTCATCACAAATATAATCAAGAAACTCATGAGTTAAATTTAAGACATGATTCCTGGAGCAGTACAGGCATTTCAAGGTTAGGAGATGACATTATTCAAATAACCTCTAAAGCATATTCTCAAAATATAAATCAGATAGAAATTTTGTTGTGTTACTTAAAGCTGAAAGGGGGAACCCAACCCTATCAGGCAGAATTTAGAAGCAAGTTTTGAGAGAAAAACTAAATATTTCAGAATACATGTCTACAGACTGCCTTATGAAGAATTTATCCTGCATTGCCAAGGCAGCTGCAGTTACTTATTTCTTTCATTTAAATCATTAAAAAATTTATCATGCAGAAAATTAAATTAATGAATGACCAACCTAAGAATCTACAAATTAAACATACAACATTTTCTCATATTTTATCTATCCAGACTTTTGTGATGGAGCATGTTTACAAAATGTGCTTTTTTACAAATTTGTAAGAGATTACATTATGTATGCTTTGCAGGCATCATGGCACATCATCCCTAAGCTGATTAGGATAAATAGGTATAAATCATAATAAAATAATTATCCTCTATAATTAGCATTCCATTAACATATGGAAAATGACAATGACACCAGGAGTTATTATGCAGTCCACATTCAAATTTAACCATTTGATTTAAAGTACTTATAAAGTTGATCTGTTGAATTTGAATCCCTTGGATTTTTGTTATTCTGTGGAAATTTTTCACTAGTTTTTTTTTTTTTTTTTAAATGTATTGAATTTCTGGATAGACCAAAACCATTTTTTCACGAGATATTTATATTTAAAAATGTTTCATGGCCTATCTCTCTTTGTGTTTTGACCTTTCTTGTATTTCCTGGAAGTTGTTTTGTTTGTTTGTTTGTTTGTTTTTTCTTTTATAGTATACGGACTGGGTAACTGCTCATGGGTCCAGAGCAAAAGTCCTAGAGGAAGAAGAAAAGAGAAAATGTATGTAAGCAAGTCACATAAGAATTAATTACTATATTAATTTTGTACCTTGAAGTTCCTAACAAAAGAAAATGAGAATTTAAGTTTTTTTTAAAGAAGGAACTATATTTTGTCCTATTTATAAATAGCTATTTAAAAGTACACACAATATTCCTGAAGTAAAAAAGGAAAAAGAAAACTTATCCTTCTAAAAAAGAAAAATCATCCATCTATCACACTAATAAATTACTGATAGAAAAAAAGAAAAACAGAAGATGCTAAAACTATTAGATGAAAATAGTTTTATTATTATTATTTTTATTATTATTATATTTGTGTTATAATTTTACACATGAGCCATGGGTTCCCCTGTCCTCCCCCCTCCTGCCCCCACCCCTGCTCCCACCTTCCCCCGCCCCCACCCCCACCTTCCCCCCATCCCCTCCCCTCCATTCCCATCTCCTCCAGGGCCAAGACTCCCCCCGGGATTAATTTAAACCTGGTGTTGTAGAAGCAGCTACCTACCCAGTACCAAGGAAATGTAGATATCCCTTTCCACAGTATGTAATTCTTAGAAGAAGAAAAATAGAGTCTTAGAATCAAAAACTGATGCACTGGTATCAGTCTATGGCCAGTCACACTCATCATGAGTAAGTATAGGCAACACAGCATTATGGCTGTCTGATACAATTTAGTTTAAAACATGTAGAACAGCCTAAAAGCATTCACACCAAGCATTGTTGTGATTGTTTTCACCAATATATTTAAGCCTTGAAACCTATCAATGACCTATATTCTTAGTAGAGTCTGACAAAAATCATCTCATTAAAAACAACAATAACAACAACAACAAAAAACACTTGATAAAAAGAGTTTTGTAGATTTTAAGTGCACTTGAAACCATTATTCATCATTCTGGTAATAGATGTGATTATTCTGTTAATAGCAGCCTAGAATAAATGAAGAATGTTCTAAACTGTAGAAAAAATGACAGCGAACTATATGATCTACATTCCAGGATCCACATTTCTAGATCAAAGGGTTTTTAGCCTTATAAAACCTACTGACCTTAGCTGTCACATTGCTTTCTTAGGGTATCAGTTTCTCGATTGGTGAAAGAAAATTCTGTCACTTTATGCACCACAAGTCTATGACTTGACCTGTACAACCTGGTGTACATAGTTTAGCAGTGATTAGGAGCATGGAACAAGGTTCCAATGGCCTGGATTCCAAATGTCAGCCAGTCACAGCTGTAACTTCTCTCTATCTTGGCCAATTTATTCAAGAGAAGGAAGCACCATAACTATACTATCTACCTTAAGGCATGTCATAAAGATTTGTTCAGTTAGTGTGCAAAATGCTTACACAAAGTTCCAAGTGCATTGATTATAACTCTCATACAACTTTCTTATTTAAGATCATAGCTACATTCTACTTATGAGGGGGTCCCTAGTAAACCATGCTGGAAGTCTTTCTATATATTTTTGTTGTTATACTTATTGTAATATGCATCTGACTTGTCAGTAAAATAATGTCCTAATGTCCCAAGAATACCTGTTTACTAGTGCCTGTATAATAGAGGCTGGAGGCTCACTTTCAATAAGGATTGTTCAAAGTTAGTTTCTTCATTCTGAAAGGGTTCATACAACTCAGTTATTGGGTTGTCCACAAAGTTTCTGGATCAAACAGACTCAGCTACACTCCCAGCTTTCATTATTTATTCGTGGCCAGATTTTTTACTCCTGAAACACAGACACAATTCAGGGAAATGCAGCAGGCTTCTAGAATGCATGAAGTCAAAGTCAAAGGCCTCTTATATGGCATAAGTAGACTTAAGAACCACAAGCCTGCTTCATAGCCTATATCAAAAAAAGAGAAAACCTTATGTATCCATAGCACCATGAAACCACAATTATCTAATTTACTACAAAGACTACACAAATGGATATACTTGTTCTGTTTTATATAGTGAAAAAGTTATTGAATTAAAGAGAATATTTGAGGAAGTTAAATAATAGTTTGATTATGAACTGTGAAAATTTTCAGAAATGCTTAGAAGATTCCTCACACTGTGATAATAGCAACCCATAACTTTTTAGGTTCTTTAATAAAACCGAAACAAATTTTGAGAGTGTGACAGAAACTACAATGTATATTTATTGTTCTGTAATGGCATGTGGACTCACTCTCTGGCTTGTTTACAATGGCTGGTCTAAATCTATATCCTGATTAGATAGGTTAGTACTCTAATTTTTTGTGGTGATTAATAAATATTTAAAAAAGAACTTTCTGTTGGAGCATGCACAAGACTTTCTCAAGATCAAGTCAGACAATATCCAAGCATGGAGTGGGACGTAGACATATAATTTCACCACTTTCTTTAGTGATGTTTACCTTGGTACATTGATCATATTTTAGGGCAGGACCCACTTGCATGACTACTTGGGCAACAAGAACCGGAGTAGATGGGAGGAAAAAAAACCTCAAAGTAGAGTGATTAGGAGGAGATGGTGGGAAGGATGAACATGAGAGGATTCAGGGAAGGAAGTGAGTATGTTCAAAAAATATTGTATAAAATTTTCAAAGTTAATAAAATGTTATTCTTTTAAAACATTTGGTGAAACTCATTTTTTCAATGAAATTCAGTTACTGTTACTGAAGATTTCACAAGATTATAAAGGCAGTTTCTGTTGCTTGAAGCCTTTTCTTGTGAAAATGATGTTTTTGTTGTTTTGCTTTGTTTTCCCATTCCTTTTTCTTTTCTTTTCTTTTCTTTTCTTTTCTTTTTTTTTTTTTGGCATTGTTAGTTTTTTCTTCCCTATTATCTTACTCCAAACTAGAGTCAAATATAATCACAGAATCTTTCCTCTGGTTAAACTCACTTTAAGACCTATAAATAATAAAATCACCACCTAACATCATTTATAGAGCTCTTTAGTTCTTAAAATTTCAACAGAGTCCAGAATCTATATACTGTAAGGTATAAAAGAAATTATTTCCATTCCAAAACATCTCAGAAGCATCAGACAGTCAATAAATGAGACATCTTTTCCATAAAATAGTCTCAATTACTATAACTTTTCACAAGAAGGTATTCTTTTTGTTTGTTTTTTGTTTTGTTTTTCGAGACAGGATTTCTCTGTGTAGCTTTGAGCCTTTCCTGGATCTTGCTCTATAGACCAGGCTGGCCTCGAACTCACAGAGATCTGCCTGCCTCTGCCTCCCGAGTGCTGGGATTAAAGGCGTGTGCCACTACCACCCAGTGGAAGGTTTTCTTTTGATGTATCAAATACATATCAAAGTAGGATGTTTATGTTCAGTTATATTGTTTGTTTGTTTTGTTGTTTTGAGACAGGTTTACTTCATGTTGCTTTAGCTGTCCTGGAACTAGTTCTGTAGACTCAGCTGGCCTCAAACTAACAGAGCTCCATCTACTTCTACCTCCTGAGTGCAGGGATTAAAAGAGTGTGCCACCACCAGTAATTTCCAGTTGTGTACTTTTAAGTAGTGTAATATTCACAGAAAACAGAAGGGAAAAATGATAATATTTTAAATTAAAATATGAGTGAATTATTTAATTCATCCTGGGGACATTTTAATAGTATCCAAAGGATTTTATTGTTATTGCTATAATTACATGCATATTCAAAACTCTTTTGTTTACTGATAGGATCAGGACAAGATGAAAGGAGTCTTCACGTTCTACTCTTCTCCCATCATTTTTCTTCCTTTACATTCCAATGTGAAGATGCAATATATAGGTTAATTCCCATCTTCATCATCCATTCCCATAAATTAACTTGCCTTACTTACATGAGAATGTTGAGTTCTGAGTTGGAAGCTTGACATGGTTGAACAATCTAGGGACAATAGCAAATGCATACGTGTGTATGCAGTCAACATCAGGTCCTAAACTAACAGGAATCTTTGGTACTTAAGGAGCAGCAAAATCTTCCCCCTCTTCTATAATATATCTTCATGTGTTGATGTTACTTCCCTATTGAATTTCCCACTTAAGAAGTAAGTGAAATTGTGATGTAGTAATACATAGTTCTAAATCATTTAAACAAAATGAAGAACAACAATAGAGATGACTCACTATTTTGAAAAGGAAAGGCCCTTAAAGTCTTGGTGAAAGACCTTCTAGGAACATGCTTCTGCACTGTGCCTGTTTGGGACTAGGACATTTCAGCACTTAGACTACATAATTCAGGGATTCCAGATGAAAATTAAGCCAGTGAGGTTGTTTTCTGTTTTTGAAATTCTAATTGAATTATAGAATTTCATCGCTTCCTTTTCCTTCCTCCAATCCTCCATGTGCTCCTTTCCCACTCTCATTAAATTGATGCCCCCTTTGTAAAGAAAAGAACATAGGTACCTGCATCTGGAAAGAAGAACAAGCAAAGGAGTGGTAGGAGGCAAACAGTGAACTCACAGAAGATGAAGTTGATGGCTTTCAGAGACCTGAAACAAGGGAAATGAGACCTTATCTATATCCTAAACTCTTTTCTTTCTATTATGTAGAAACACCACTTCAATATAAAATTAAGAATAAAAAGATGGCTCAGTTATCAAAGCATTCTCCTTGCAAGCAAGAGGACATAATTCTAACACCCAGAACCCATATAATGTTGTTGGGATATGGCATGTGCATGTAATCCCAATGCTGTGCAAGCAGAGAAAAGGACCTACTGGTTAGTTAGTCTAGTTTAATCAGTGAGCTACATCCCAATGGGAGACCCTAAATGGATCATGTTTGTAAGGAGTGCACCCAAAGTTATCCTTAAGATTCCTCACACATTTACATATACATGTATGCACATGCACACTAACACACATATTTGCATGCATGCATAAAGTATAAGATCATACTGAAGATTTCTTTCATATAAAGTTGTAGAGTCTGCTTGATATTATAGGAATCTGGTCTTCTATATGATACACAAATGTCACATGTGCTGTTGAAATGTCAGAATCAACATTCTCATGTAAGGCAAGCTAAAATTGCCACATTGACTTCTTAAATGTATAAACATACTCTGGTGGCTAATTATAGAAATCTAGTTCAAATAATGAGTGAAAAATTTAAATTTACACACAAGCTTATTTGTTTCTGGCCCATTGACTTTTCTTACTAATCTCTCTGATATTCTCTGCCCTTCTACCCTGATCACATCTCTTTTGCTCAATCAGCAGGGTTGACATTACCATGTAGCATATTGGAAATATACTTCAATTCCCATACCAGGCCTATAAATTCAGAATTTGCATTTTAACAAGACCTCTAGACAACCCCTATATAAATATCTGAAGAACATGAAATAACACTCTCTAATTCCTCAGGGAAAGGATAAGGCCAATGAAGGTAACTAGTATGTTGGCTACTCTCAGCCTTACCAGCAAAATGAATAAAAAGAATTGCTAGTTTCCTGTACATACAGAAAAAAAATGTAATTTTGAGTGAACAATGGCTCTCTGGGCGTGTTTTTGTTCGTACCAAAACACAGCTTAAAAATGAACCACTTACATAGTTTTTTTTTTTTTTTTTAAACAAACATATCAATTGGAAGAACTGTAGGAACTGCACTTTAAAAATATTTCTCACCTGCAGATAGATTTGTTTCCATGGAGTAAAACATGTGTGGATAAATATTCATTTTTTTTTTCTAAGCACAAAGCTGTTGAAACTCTAAATATGGTTGCCTTCATTATTTTTCTATTGCTGTGACAAAACACTGTGACCAAGGCAACTTATAAAAGAGAACATTAAATTTGGCTTACAGTTTCAGAGAGTTTATAATGGTGGAGCAAATCCATTGAGGCAGGAAAAGCTGAAAGTTCCTATACTGATCTACAAGGAAGAGGCAGAGAGAAGGACACTGGGAATGTTTAGAATTCAAAGCAGTGGCAAGTGACATAGCTCTCCAAGACCACACCTCCAAATCCTTCCCAAGCAGTTCCACCAACTGAACATCAAGTAATCAATCATATGAGTCTATATAGACAACTCTCATTCTACCCACCATAGCGGCCTTAGACAACTGGTTATCAAGATCTTGGTGTAGCTAAACAATGGCAAACTATGCAGATATGTGAAACCTTGAGACCTTACTCACTAACTTTTCAAGACTGCTAAGTAGAATGAAAGCAAGATTCTTTGTGTCACTGTGTATAAAATAAATTTAAAGACAAATATTCTGAAAATATGAATATATTTCCAGGGATAAACAAGATACCATGAACTTGAACTGAGTCAGGGGAATGAAGTGACTAATGAACAGAAGAATAAGAGATATTTCTATATCACTGTTTTCCTTATTTTAACAGCTTGGAATGTATATGCATGACCTCTTTTATCATTCTAACTAATTTGCCACATAAACCACTTTGAATCATTCAAAAGAGTGAGGAAGGTAGTGATTATCAAATATATGAGAACAATGTTTGCATGTCATCTGAGAAGCAAACAGGAAGTCCAGGTCTTATACATACCACTTAACCCTGGCATCTACCTTTAAAGAGCCAAATGAATGTAGTTAATTTTTTATTATCATCTCTACAGCAATATTATTATTTGAGAAGAAAGCAAACTATTTGTCCTCTCCAGTCACCCTAAAATACTATGGAAGTAGATGGAAAAGTTCACCATAAACTATAATATGCTTTGTAAAATTAAGTCTGTATTATTGAGCCTGGATGTTTAATGTTTTGATATTCTCTAATTTGAGCCACATCAAATATTAATGACCTCCATTACCATTCCTTTATGATAGACCCTGCCTTGTGGCAGTAAATGAGGTTTGTTAACTTACAAATTTTCACAGGACTATGTCTCTAAATTTTCAGAGATATGACAAATTCCTTTGCATTGTAGACTCAGCAATGCTCAGGCCCATCAAAATTCTAGCTTTTCTTCAATTAATTTTTACAATACTCTACATGCTCTAATCCAAATATTTTATTTTCCCTTTGTCCAAAAGTTTCTCCATTTTTCTGACTTCAGATCACCAAGAATTGGTTTATGACAAAAAGGGGAGAAATCAAGTAATTCTTATTTGTCAAATGTAATATGTCTGAAATTTTGGTTTGTAAAATAGTGGGTGATGATGGTCATGATGCAATACTTCTGCCTCCCTTATATAGGTGAGTGTAAGAGGTAAGGAGAACTGACCTGGGATATAAATAAATGCTTCAAATTCTACCTTCTTCTTATAATGTGGGGATGTCAACTATCAAAATGAAAGTTTGGCCTTTTCTTGCTCAATTGCCCACTTTCTATCTCTGACAAAAGAGGAAATTCTTTCTCAAAAATTTCTCTAAGAAAGATTTCAAATGTAATTTCTTTTAAGAATCCAGTTCTGATTATTTCAATTTGATGTAATTTAGACCTCAGAGTCACTCCTATATACTCCACCTATTTTACATGATGTCAGGTACTATGTTTTTAGAAACTGGGTGATTATTTGTTCTTCACAATGGTATATGTTCATTCCCTGAAAACAAGACTGTCTTTTTGTTTGTTTATAGCTGTGAAATGATTTCATATTTGGTAGGCATTAAAAAAAAAACCCAACATTATTTCAAATGCATTAACATTCTGCAATGAACAATCTCTCCCAAGTCTACTTCAATTTTTGTAATAAGTTCAGTCTAAGGAAAGACCCATTGGCTATAGAAGGAACAGTAGTGAATCAACTAAGACAATGCCTTTAAGGAATTCTAGTTCCCAGTGGGATTTTATGTCCCGAAGCTACTTAGTTAGCTTTCTATTGCTGTGATAAAACACCATGACTCTGATAAAATACCATAGCTTTCCCCTTATGACTTGCTCAGCCTGTTTTCTTATACCATACCAACCAGGACATCCTATCCAGGTAATTTTTAGCCCCCAGTGAGTTAGGCTTTATCACAGCAATCATTAATCAAGAAAAAACCCACAGACTTGTCTCCACACATATATTATGTAGGCATTTTCTCAACTGAGTGTCTTACTTTGAAAGTGACTGGAACTTGTGTTAACTTGACCTTAACTACACAGCCCACCTACCTTATTGACCAGATTTGTCAAAATAATTTTTAAAAGGACACAATTTATATAAACTTAAAATATACTACTTTCTAACCATGAGGCTAGCAAACTAAAAAGTTCCTTGCAAACAGCTTTTTTTTTTTTTTAGTGGAGGTGTCTTGTTTGGCTTGTATTTATTTAAAAATATATTCCCCTTGCATACACATATCTATTTAAAAATCCAAGTACTTAGACATTTTAAGACAACAACTAAGTATATCTTTACTGTAGGTTGCCTTTGAAAAACACATCTTATCCTCAGACACCTTTCATTCTCTACTTACTTTTTGTCTGGCCAAGGTGAGAAGACTTATCCCACCACTCCTTTTCTGACATGGTGTACTGATTCAACACCCCCCCCCAAAAAAAAAAACATATAGTAACAAATTATTTCCTTTTAAGTTCTTTGTTTCACATATTTTATTATAAAGATGAAGACCTCTCCCACACACATTTTTTAAAATACATCATTAATGATCAAGGTGTAGCTCTCTAGGAAAGACTTCTTATTTATCTCCATTTAGCATGGGTCCCCAAAATTTCAACTTTCTCTATATCCAGTTTGATTGACAGTTAATCATCATCAACATCATCATCATCATCACCATCATCATCATCATTATCATCATCATCATCATCATCATCAATACAACACCAGTTTTTTTACCAGTAATTGGGAAATATACCTTGGTAGTATACAGCTGGGGATGGAACAACTCAGAGTTAGATAGATATCCACTCTTTCATTCCTAAGAACTTTATTGTTTTCTGAATAACTTTTTCTGTAGGCAAAGCAAACACAAAATTCATCAGATAAGCAATGAAGAAAATCAGGGATGTCAGGCAGATGAGATGGCTCAGTGCCTAAAAGAGTTTTCTCCCAAGCCTGACAGCCTGAGTTTGATCCTCAGACCCTACATAATAGAAGGAGAGAACTACTTCATAAAAGTTGTTTTCTAATCTCTACACCTATGAAAGCCATGGAATGAACATGATGGCATGTCTACACACATTTATTTATGGGGAAAATGCAGTATATTACAAAATATAAAAGGAAATAATTCCACAGTTGTTTGGGTTCTCTGTGCCTTGGTTTCAACCACAGATTTCAGGATTCAACCACAGTTCTCTGCTTCCCAGTGTGTACCAACATTTTTATGTAGATTATGGGGGTTAAAATAAGGTTTGCTTACAAGGCAAACACTTTACTGACTGAGCTATCTCCCTAAACCCTAGTCATTTAAAATTTTATACAACCACTTTTTATTGAGCCTGTTAAATTCTGCAAAGAGCATGATAGCATCATTTCTTTTGTTTCCTAGATATTGTGGAAATGTACCACACTAGTCCACAATCTTAAAATGCTCAATAAATGTGTTGGGAGGAAATCAGTTTTTTTGATTTCTGTATCAATTGAGCAGTAGAAAGAAGAATGCTATTTTTTTTTCAATTAAAGTCTTCAGGTATTTTTTTTTAAATAATTTATTTGAATTAGGTGAATTTCTCATACTCTTGGGAGAAATATAATAATATTAATATTTTATATGAAAAAGGAAGATAATTAATTTGTCAATTGGAATGTTCTAAGTGGATATAAATATCAACATGTATGGAGCAGACAGGATTATATCTGTTTCATTCCCACCAATCTACAATTCATGAACTAACAGAATTTGCTTGAAACATCACATCCAAGTTTTCTGTACTGATATAATCTTCAAATGCTCAGAAGCCACTTTTTGAAATTATCACCCAGACATGCCACCAAAAGCATAACAATTATAAAATGAAGTGTAAAATATAGCTAACAAAATTGCCAAATGATAAGACTGAAAAGCAGGTACAATTCTCTATTGCTGTGTTACATGAACTTAACAGAAGAGTAGACTGTGAGTGGCTATGGTGTGCTTTAGCATGTCTGCCAATAATACTCATAGGGAAAAAACAATTATGCCCTAACAAACACAAACTGACTCCAATTCCTCTTGTATAATTTCATGGTGATGGGGTATGAATCACTTTCTCTCTGCTTTGAGACAAGGACTGATTCAATTAGTCCCTGGATTTTATTTCACAAACACAAACTTTAATTGAACTACTCATCCCTCTGAGTATTGAAAGAACTTCATGTTTCAGCACAAACTGTTAAAAAATTCAGGTAAGTCCAATTTGTATAAATAGCATGTAGAGATGAGTTTATTTCTAGAGAAGTTTTTAAAAATCCAGTCAAGGTAAACACAACATGTTGGACACATGTTTATGGTGTTTGAGCAAAACATACCACAGGGGAAGACTATTTTTCTATTGCTTATGAAGTAGTTAGCCATCTAATTGAACAAACCAGAAATGAGAGGCTCCATATTGTTTATGGAGCCAAAGAGGGTCAAACTGGAGAAAAAATGGAAAGATACCTTCCTAGTTTTTAATTTTTTCATGAAAGGAGGAGTTAGAAAATAGTTTTTTTTTTTTTACACAAAAACATATATTAAGAAATATTTACAGATTATTCAACAACAACAAAAATTCCTTATGGAGATACTGAAACAGGTCTGGCATTGTTTGACAATGTGCTTCAGTTTGGTTTAATTGTTGTTTGTTTGATCACACATTTTCTCCTGTGAATCTTCTCAAAGCAGGTACAGGTCATCATTTCCATTTGACGGCAGCTTTTCACATAAGATATGTGCACAGTGGCTCAGAGTTTCCAAGCTTAGTTTCATGATCTAATGGTTCCATGTAAAAATCCCTTTTAATTTTCCAAATTAGATAGAAGAATCTGCTTGCATTGAACAGAAGAAGGAAGACAGATGAAGGAGAAGAGTCATCATCATGCAGCTCAGAGCCAATAAAGTCAAATAGCTAGAGAAGAAAAAGGATATGATTCTGTAGACTGTAGGAACAGCTGTGATTTGTGTAAGCAAAAAGGATGCAGTCACTTAATACCAAGGGCACCAATCCTTGGTTTCTATGTCAAGTGGTCAATTATGTAGTAGGGAACAAACATGGGCCATTCCAAACTTATCTGTTCCTAACAGAAGAGCAAACCATCTCTCCTCAGAACTTAAAAAAAAGTGTGTTTGGAAATAGATGCCCTTCAACTGAAGAATGGATAAAGAAAATGTGATACATATACACAATGAAGTACTACTCAGCAGAGAAAAACAATGACTCCATGAGATTTGCAGGCAAATGGATGGATCTAGAAAAAAATCATCCTGAGTGAGGTAACCCAGACTCAGAAAGACAAACATGGTATGTACTCACTCACAAGAGGATACTAGATGTAAAACAAAGATGACTAGACTGCTACTCACAACTCCAGGGAGGCTACCTAAAAAACAGGACCCTAAGAAATACACAGGGATCACCCAATGACAGAGAAATGGATGAGATCTACATGAACAACCTGGATGTGAGTGGGGATAATGAAGGGCAAGGTTCAAGGGAAAGAGAGCTTAGGGGAGCAGGAGATCCCAGCTGGATCAAGAACAGAAAGGGAGAACAAGGAATAACAGACCATGATAAATGAGAACAGGAAGAAGCAAAGTGCTAGAGAGGTCCCCAGAAATCCACAATGATACATCCACTGTACGCTACTGGCAATGATCACAAGAAAGCCTGAACTGACCTAGTCTGGTGATTAGATGGCCAAACATCCTAACTGTCATGCTGGAACTCTCATCCAATCACTGATGGAAGTGCATGCAGAGATCCTTGACCAGGCCCCAGGTGGAGCTCCAGGACTCCAATTGTCATGGAGAAAGAGGAGGGACTATAAGAGTGTGAATTGTTGAAACCAAGATTGGAAAAGCACAGGGACAAATAGCCAAACTAATCGAAACACGTGACTTATGAACCAAAAGCTGTGGAGCCCCCAATTGGATCAGGCTCTCTGGATAAGTGAGCCAATTGAATAGCTTGAACCATTTGGGAGGCACCCAGGTAGTGGGACCAGGACCTGTCCTTAGTGCATGAGCTGCCTGTTTGGAACCTTGGGCTTATGCCGGGACACTTTGCTCAGCCTAGAAGGAGGGGACTGTACCTGCCTGCACTGAATCTACCAGGTTGAGCTGAATCCCCAGATAAGTCTTGGCCCTGGAGGAGATGGGAATGGAGGGGAGGGGCTGGGGGAATGGAGGGGGGTGCGGGAGGGGGGAGGACAGGGGAACCCATAACCCATGGCTGATATGTAAAATTAAAACACAAATATAATTAAAAAACATTAGCACAATGTCCAACGCATGGTAACTGTGGATTAAATATTGTTTATAATTATTGCTATTTATTTGTAGGCAATAAATTTGAATGTATGAAAAAAAAGAAAGAGTAGCTGTTGAAATAAATCAGCCTATATACTTTAGGAATGCCTTAACCTTTAAAAAGTCAAAAAATATATTTGTCGAATGGAAATAAAAAATGCTTTGGAGTTTTGTTCCCACAGGAGCTGAGAGGCTGTGCTTCCTTCAGGGTTAATATGGATTAGGTTCAATCATGCAAGACCTCCTGAAACTTGACAGGGGATGCTATCAGTAAAGGTTACTGCTGATCTTCCCAGAACTTGGCTATTATCTCAAATTTTCTCTGCGACCCTAATGATGCTTCACCCACAGACAGCAGGAAGCAGTATGGAAAAAACTATATCCACATTCCCAAAAGTTGGGAGGGAGGTGGTCTTTAGTTATTTGGTGGATTATGGATGTTTGTTATCATTTAGAGTGGTATAGAATAGTGTTACAAATTCAAAGTTATTTTCTTACACTGTATATATATATATATATATATATATATATATATATATATATATATATATATATATATATTTCTACTCTTGTTTAAATGATATTTGTATATTGATTAAAATTTAAGGTTATTTTTGTTACAACTATTGTATATGTTTCTATTTTTGTTTGAGGTATTGTGCCAATGCTGTTCATTTGAAATTCTAGTTTTTGAAAGCTATTATTATAAACTACTTAGCATAATCAAGAAACATAGGTTAGTAGTTAGTCAATAATCAAATTTATAGATATGTTAGGTATGTTTTCCAGATCATATAGAGATATATTTTAGATAGATAGATGGTCTTCAAACCTTTCAAACACCTACAGAATATGGCATCAAAATATTTTGTTGACTTAAGATTTTTCATGGCAATGAGACACGTCTGCTCCTGGTAGCACCAATTTATTTCAGAGATGATAGGCGTTTTCTTTGATTGTGGCAAGGTTAGCCACTGGGCAAAGAAACTGTTTTGACAGCTAACAATGTGCTGTGCAGATTAGACATGCAGGACAAATAGGGAAAAGACTGCTGAACCTTGCTAAAACAGAACAGAACAATCCTTCAAAATTCCTGCTTTATAGAAGAGTAAGACATAAAAGTAAGTGACTAGTGAACTTTGCCAATACAAGGCAAAACAGTCTTTCAAATTTCCCGTTTCACTGTAAAGTTTGCCAGATATTGTGGGCTTGTAAGATGAAGAAGGATGCCCCAAAGTTGCAAAGGAACTTTGGGTGACTGTCCAGGCAGCCAAGTGTCTCTGATATTAGATAATAATACATCCTTCTGTTTTTGATCGAGTTGGAGAGTAGATAGTTATGGTAGTGGTTTTCCTTAAATACAATAGAAAGTAAATAATGCATAAAACTTTGGAGTCACTAAGATAGATAGATGATGGAATGCTTTCTCTGAATTTACTAAGTTTAATGGACTGAATATTATAGATTAATTCTTACTTGATAACTATTTTTGTTGTATATAGCTTTACTATTTTAATGTTAAAAACTTCATTTTTATTTAAAGAAAAAGGGGTAGATGTTATAGAATATCATTTTAAGGTGTGTTATTTTTGTTTATGTTGCATTTGTTTAAATCTGTGAAGCTGTGTATAGCATGAATCTTAAAATGTCTTATTAATAAAAACAAGCCTGGACCAAGTATTGGGGTGAATACAGGAAGATCAGAGAAGCAGAACAAGCCACAGCTACCTCACCTTGCCAGTTCCTCAGCTGATCCTGTTTCCTCAGACTGGAAGCTTCTGTGTCCTCATCTGAATGGGTCTCAGGTGAACTGTTGTTCCAAAGCCTAAAAGCTTAAGCAGCTAAAAGCTTCTGGTTTCTGGTCTTCACACCTTCTATACCTTTCTGCTTTCTGCTGTCACTCCCTGGGATTAAAGGCTCACTTCTTGGGATTAAAGGCGTGAGTCACCATGCCTGGCTGTTTCCAGTATGGCTTTAAACTCACAGAGATTTGGATGATCTCTGCCTCCCAAGAGACAGGGTTAAAGGTTTGTGTGCCACAATTTTCTGGCCTCTATATCTAGTGGCTGCCCTGTTCTCTGACCCCAGATAAGTGTATTAGGGTGCACATTATTTTGGGGAACACAATACCACACCTGTGTTACTGTGCTTGTCTAAAACACCTGAGAGTCTAATAAAGATCTGAATGGCCAATAGTGAAGCACGAGAAAGGACAGGCAGGCATGACAAGCAGAGAAAACATGAATAGAACGAGAAATATGGGAAAGAAGAGGGAGCCCGAAAAGGAGGAGGATTCCAGGAACCAGCCACTCAACTACACTGCAAGCCACGGAGTAAGAAACAAAGATAGGTATACAGGAATACAAAAGGAAAAGCCCAGAGGCAAAAGATAGATGAGATACTTTAAAGTTAAGGAAAGCTGCCTAGATAAAAGCCAATCTAACACCACACATTTATAATTAAGAATAAGCCTCCATGTGTCTGTGATTTACTTGGGAGTTGGGTGGTGGCCCCCAAAATATTTGTTTAAAAAGTCAGAAAACAAAAACAAAAACAAACAAACAAAAACACTAGCAAACTCTAGCCTAAGAATAGGATCACTTTCACTTACAGGTATATATATTATATATATTCTCCAAAGTAACAATAGATTGTGCATTTGTCTTATAAACAAAACAATGAAGAATGAACATACATAAGAGTCTGAGGATGTAGCTCAGTAGGCCAAGTGCTCACCATGTGTTCTGGGCTACATCTCCATCATTTCATAAGCTGGATATAGTAATACGTGCAAGTGATCCCAGCATCTAGGAGTTAGAGAAAGAAGAAAGAGATGTCTAAGATGGCTATACATGTTTATTTGAAGGCCTGCCTGGGCTACATAAAACCCTATCTTAAAATGATCCAGAACAGAAAGGGAGAACAAGGAATAACAGACCATGATAAATGAAGAACAAATGAGAACAGGAAGAATGGTCAAGAGAGAGCCTGGTCTGGCCTGGTCTGGTGATCAGATGGCCAGGTGCCCTGGCAGTTGTGCTGGAACTCTCATCCAATGGCTGATGGAGGTGGATGGAGAGATCCTTGGCCATGGGCAGGTGGAGCTACTGGGGGTCCGGTTGTGGAGATGGAGGAAAGGCTGAGAGTGTGGGTTGTTGGGACCGGGACTGGAGAGGCATGGGGACGAGTGGGCAGGCTGGTGGAAACACATGAATTGTGAATCAAAATCTGTGGAGCCCCCAGCTGGATCAGGCCTTCTGGATGGATGAGACAGTTGAAAGGCTTAAACTGTTTGGGAGGCTCCCAGGCAGTGGGACCGGACCTGTCCTTGGTGCATGGGTTGGCTGTATGGAGCCTTGGGCTTGTGCAGGGACACTTTGCTAGGCCTGGAGGGGAGGGAATGGACCTGCTTGTACTGAATCCACTGGGTTGAATTGGGTCCTGGGGGAGTCTTGGCCCTGGAGGAGATGGGAATGGAGGGGAGGGGCTGGTGGGAGATTGGGGTCGGTGGCGGGAGGGGGGAGGACAGGGGAACCCACGGCTGATGTGTAAAGTTAAAACACAAATATAATAAATCAAAAAAGGAGAAAAAATAAAAAAATAAAAATACACACTTGGCAGAGGAGCTCATATATATAGTCAACACAACTTGGAAAATATTCACTCCTTAAATTATTATTAAAATGAAAAAAAATTTTCCTCCTTTTTTATGTATTATATTTGTGTTTTAATTTTACACATCAGCCATGGGTTCTCCTGTCCTCCCCCCTCCCACCCCCGCCTGAAAAAATGTGTAATGAAATCTGGTCTAGATAGTGTTAACCATTTGAGGATATATTATACTCTTTACTGTATTCTTAAGAATCTTTATTTGATCAAGAACAATTATAGGGGACTTTAAAACAAGAACCCTTACATTTTAACCGATGGATTCTTTACAGAGCCATGGTAGAGCCTTCAGATATCCATTGAGTTGTTTGTTGTGATCTTTGACACTGTGGATTACATTAACCTCACCTAGAAGTAAGACTCAATTCAGGATACATCCTTTAATGACCTTGATTTAAATTTGGCTGTCTATATTTGAACCTCTGACCCTGTTGGAATCTGTAAGACATAAACTGATTGAAACCTCTTTGCCTTATCCATTTCTTTCTTCTAGACTGCCATGATCAGTCTACTCTTGGAAACCAAAACTCAGTATATTTCTTCATTATTCATTTTTATAGATCTCTTTTTTCTTGCCATGATATGTTCTATGTCATTCTTAGGTTTTATGTGATAAATGCCATCAGTGGAATCTTCAGCACATACCCTGGATTTAGAGCCAGCCTGGATGACTACAGCAAAGACTTGAGAAGTGACATCTGTGTTCCTCTTATACTAACCCTCTGTGGTCAGTCCTTTTCCCAGGTACAGATGGTCTTCTTCAAACTCAGAATTCTGGCTACTACCACATCTTCTCTGTCTATTTCTGTTACTGACAGATGGGTTCTTCGCCATGAGTTATTCTCAGCAGCCAAACCATCATGGTCTGTCCTAATACATTGATGTAGAATATTGGAGAATCGAACCACTCTATAGTGACTGAAAGTGACTTAATGGAAACATGCTTATTTTGCAGCATGTAGGATACTCTCATGCCACTGCCAGTAGGTTTAGTGGTGATGATTTATTTTGATAAAAAATTGTCATTAGGATTTTTTTCTATCCCATAATACCTTGTGATATGGATGAAACAAAAATGAAAATGTGTAGACAATTCAAATGTGGGTATTTATAGTTGAAATAGTCAAGACCACAAATGTGAACTAATAACAATGTTTTAATATACTTTTCTAGGTCAGGTGAGATGGTTCTGTGAGAGGAGGCGCTTGCTACCAAGCCTCACAATCGAGTGTGATCACTGCTACCAACATAGTAGGCGATAATGGACCCTCACAAGTTGTCCTTTGATTTTATCACACACACCATGGCACATAGGTGATCACATATACATAAATACACATGCACAGATATATAACAGTGAGAAAAATTTTAAAAGAGCCCTAGTCCTTTAAACCTGCCTGACTCAAACATGCTTCCTTTTTCTCCTTTCCTAACACAGCCTTCTTTGCAAAAATAGTTAACTGAAAGGTGAACTGGTATTGGTTTCCCCTCTCTTATTGCAAGCTAGAAGGCTATGAAATAGAAAACAGAAACCACTTAAAATCTGTTCCAGGCTTTTAGTAAAATTGTAAAACAATTGTGCTAGTAAATGCTTTCAAAGCCAGGAACATAGACTAGGGAAGAAAGAAATGGAAAGGGAAGGGACATGGGAAGGGAGGGAGAGTGAAGAGCAGGGAAAGAGAGAGAGAGTGAAAGAGAGAGGGAGATTTGGAATAAATAACAAAAAATTAAAAAAAAAACACACAAACTCAACAAAATAACCCAAAGCTAACAAACAGAGTAAGCCCTGGAAGCCCTGTTATTGGTGTCTCCGGGAGTCAGCAAGAACAGAAAGGACTAGTTTTCCTGGGTTTCTAAGTCACACGGATTTCATTTTTGCTGCTTTTGCCTTTTCTCCAAACAAAGCATCAAAGCAGAAAAGTCCTCTCTAGAGGTTTTATAGGGTCAGTACCTGGGGCATCCAGCCCATCATTATCATGGATGGATAATCAATACCCACGGGTCCTGTGTTCACACAAAAACTATGATACTGGAAAGTTTCTGGGAACACAGTTAACTTTGACAAAGCAGCCTCAAAGGCTTTCTATATTCTTTTTCTACCAATTGGTAGCAGAGAACCTTAGAGCTCACACCTTCCAAATTATAAGCCGATTTCATTGAACTTCTGAACTGATGGACTCTGGTCTACTGGCCAAATCTTCCTAGTAGATGTGATCAGGATAAATCATTAAGGTCTCTGAAGATTGTATAAACCTGTGCCCTGTGTCAGAGAAAAGGCTATACCACTCCTTTCTCAGAGAAAAGGCCCATTTCCATTGACTTTGGACTGCAATATCAATGACAGTAAGGAAGATAGTGAGAGTTTGGAGTCATGGAACTTTGTAACTCCCTCCTACCCACTGCACTAGACCATTCCTCTAATCTACAGAATATAATAAATAGCTTTCAAAGAGAAGAAGAAAATAATTTTCATCTGAACTGACATTAGATTATATGCAAGGAAAAAAGGTACCTCCTTTTCTTGTACCAGAATCAAAATATTTCATATGTACATGCTTATGAAACCCTCATCTCTGGGAAAAGATGATGCTTTCCACCTGGCCAGGTTGACAATAGCTTTAAATGTTTTAGCAGCTATAGGTGTAGGAGTCCTAAGGTTACACTGCATTCCTCTCCACCTCCAGCCATTTAGCATTCAGATCATGCAAGTCCCAAGTGTGGTATCTATTTTTAAACAATTCCGTGATGCAGAATTATGTAACTTCTTTTGGTAACCCAGTTTAATGTTTACCCTGCTATATGTAGCTTTAGTGTAGTCTGAAGTAATACCAAGAACAGACATAATAAAATACATTAATGAGTGTAATATAGCTCCACTTTTTGTTTTGCTTTTTAAACCAACCTCAAGAAGACTAAGTATATTAGAACTGCCCTTCAGTGAAATTTAAATCACTCATTCATACATACATTTGGTTTTTCCCATTAACTTTATATTTTCTATCACATAAAATTATATTTATTTTATTTATTTATTTGTTGGTCTGCATTCTTTCACTTTTATTCCTATATATAATAAATTACAGTGCCAGGAGGAGGCATAGCCAATATCATTATCATACTCTATGTGTTTGTGTGTATAATATATTATGATAAATACACATGCATACATATGTATGTATATATGTATAAATATATATATGTTATACTATTAACTTATCAAAAATGAATATTTTCTAATAAAACAGGCATGTACCAGGAAGTTTTAAATAACTGAATAAATAAAATATGTAAATACATTTAATATACCTATTTAAGCACCTATTTTATACCAAGTATTTCAGAACACAAGGATATGCTGTTTTAAAGAATATTTGATGGTTGGGGATTTAGCTCAGTGGTAGAGCGCTTGCCTAGCAAGCACAAGGCCCTGGGTTTGGTCCTCAGCTCCACTAAAAAAAAAGAATATTTGACAACATTTAAATTCATGTTTTTCTATGTTCCAACACACACACACACACACACACACACACACACACACACACACACACATACACGTGTATTCCTACTACGGAAAGTACTATATAAACAAATTTATAGAATCCTAACTCCTTTTCTCACAGACATTGATTTCACTGCCTCAATGTTGTCAATAAGCATGGCAGCATGAACTCTCAGACTCTTCACAAACGACAGATTTCAACTTTTGGCTACACAGCTTCTAGAATGGTCTATGGGACAGTTATTCAGAGAAAATGAGTCACCATAACCAGATTAGACTTAGTCATCTTCCACTTGGAAAAAAGGAAAACACTGTCTTTTGTTTTGTCCATGAAGCTGTTAGGATGCACAAAGACCAGGATGTACTTTGGTGATACTCACTGCAAAAGGATACCAACCCCTGAGCTGCATTTCATAAATCAACTAATCCACAACATAGGGGGCATATTTAAATCCTCCAAAGATACTATAGAACTCAGACACCAGGAAGCACTCACTGTTAATATTTTCTAGAACTGACCTTGTTGTTTTCAAATGGCCTCTGTAATAAGTAGGTGAGGCCCTAATGAGGATTTTGCCATCTGCAGCTGTCTCTGATATTTGTCCCTTGGTTTGTGAGAGAAATTCTTGCCAATTTTAAAGAAATGTTAAGTGTGTTCCAGAGGTGTCTGACCAATACAACATGAATCATAAAAACAGTCATGGCTCTTGCTGAGCATTATGGTCTCAGTGTCTCCACCAGAAGGATAAATCAGGGAAGGAACAGGAGATGATAATACATCCATAGAGAAAGAAAAGAGGTAACCCAGGAAGCTAGTTCTGCTCCTCTCCCTTTTACAAGCATTATGTGTTAGAAGTTGCATCTTTTTTAAATGACTTTCCTAAAATGAATCCTTAGAGAAGGTTTTGAATTCCCACATGAGAATTATGTCACTCAATATTGGTTCAAATATGCAAACAACAAACTAAAGCATTATTTATATTTTATTCATATATTTACTTACTGCTTATTAATTATGTTCTTTGACAATTTCATGAATGCATACAATGCATTCTGATGACTCTCTCCTAGCTTCTTTTATCCTCTTTCCATTCATATGAGCTTCCAGTCCTCCATATTATTATTCTCCTATATTCATGTCCTTTATATTTGTTTTGTGACACACTCACTTTAACCAGAGTCATTTGTTTGGAATTATTCACTAGAGTCTGGTAGGCTCACCAGAAAGTAAACAAGTGAATGTAATAACCTCTGCCTCTCAGAATCTATCCATAGCCAATAGTTCAGAAGTAAGGAGTCAGTCTCCAGAACCCTTCCTGCCATCCATATGCTTGACTATATAGCCGTCCTATTCTTGTGAAGACTCCTTGCTGGCAACCACAGCTTGTGTGAATTCATGGTTACAACTCACTAAATAAAAAATACATTCCACCGCTCTTTCCCCTGTCTATCTTCTGGCTTTTACATTCTTTCCAGCCTGTCTTCTGCAATGTTCCTTGATTGTTGGAAGTGATACATTATCAGTATTTTAATGCAATCAGTATCAAAATATCAAGGAGAAAAAAAAATGATCATTTTTTGGTAGGTCAGGTAATAGGAGAAACATTTCTATTTTTTTCATCAACAATGGCACTAAGAAATTACACAATCTTTCTGACAGTTTCTCCTTTACTCTGGATAAAAATGTGATTCAGATAATTTTCCCTTTCTTAGTGTCTTGGTATGCATGGAAAGGCTGAAGGTTGATGTTGGGAATCATCAGTTGCTCTACCATCTTATTCATTGAGACAGTGACTCTTCATGAGACTCAGCACTTGCTAATAAGGATAGTCTTGCTGGCTGCCTTGCTCTGTGGATCCCATGTATGCTGAAGTTGGAACTGAAGATGAGGTGCCATGTCCATGCAGAATATATGTGGGTTTCTGGTCATCTGAACTCTGGATTTCACATATGCACAGCAAGCACTTTAACCACTGAGCCACCCATCTAGCCAAATAGAATACACCTGGGCTATGGCATTCACATCCTCTTTACTTAGTTCTCAGGACCAAAAGCTAAAGGGAAGATTTTCCTTTAAGCTTCTTTTCTGGAAAATGTACTTTTCTTCTACTGACCTTGGCCTTTATGTTAGCAAGAGAAATCCATGCTCACACATGATTTATTCACATTGAGTTTATGAAGCTGGTATGCTATATGCAATCTATAGCTAGGGACTGCCTCCCCTTTAGGCCTCTGGCCTTTAAATCAGCTCATGTCAACATTTTCTTCATCTTTTAATGCCCAAATCTAAAGCCAATAACTTTAGCATCACCTCACTGAGGAGATTATACACCAGCAGTCCTGAGGAAGAATAAGAGAGCATATTTTAAGTGGGTTCTCTGTGAGGGAGAGACATATAGCCAGTCCTGTATTTTTGCTTCTTGTAGCTCTACACATCCATATCATTTTGTTACAAATCATCATCATGATTTTGATTACTGAATGCATGCCTTGATATGCAGGTCTTCTCTCTGTTGAGCTATTATTTACAAGATTACTATATCTCACTCATGGTACTAGACTGATACCTTTCAAAAGGATACATTAGTCCTTATCAATTATCAGAAACTGGGAAGACCGTTTTCACACATCACTGATTAACACCTCTGCAAAGTAGCTTTTATAATTTTATCAGGAAACTATAATTAAAATATATTACATGACTCATCTTACATTTTACATTAGAGGTACCAGATTAGTTGATACCTTGAATTTTTCTCTTTGAACAATATCAGTTTTATAAGCAAATATAAAACCAATCCTGAAATTCCCCCTTTAAAATCTAAACTCCTTCTCCAAGCCTGCCTCTATTCCTAGACACTCAGCTTAATGGTGCAAACCAGGGTCTCCCAGTTCTTCTATGCCAACCCTCTCAACCTTAACTTCTACTCCATCTCCATTATGTTGTGAATCCCCAACGAACTCTAGAACATCACTCTACTAGGGACCTCACAGCTACCACATTTGGCTGGGATCCTGATGGATCAGCCTAACTCTATCTTAAGATCAGATCTAGTCAACTTATTACAATGTCAAAATAAGTTCATTTCTGTTTGCTATAAAACTGAAATTTCTGGATTTTGATATGTTCCACACATAATACTCTGACCATACCCTGACCTCCCCCTTATAAGCTATGATGTTCTGTCAATAATTTTGAGATGTTCTGCCAAGTTCCTACATAACCAAAATTTCTCTGGAAATTTCCCAAGCATTGTAAACCCCCTAGTCTTGCAGTTTTGGGGGTATAAAAACCTAACTTGTTCCATGTTTGGGATTGTCCCTTTAAATACCACATTTAGGGAGATACAATCACTTGGCCAGGTATATTGTACACATATAATAAAGCTTTCTATAAATTTGGTTAAAAAATAAAATGGATGTCTTTTCCCAAATTTCAGGGTTCATTTTTTGTTGCTTGTTTGTTTCAGGTTTTTCCTTATTTTTTTTTTTGGGGGGGGAGCTGAGGATCAAACCCAGGGCCTTGTGCTTGCTAGGCAAGCGCTCTACCACTGAGCTAAATCCCCAACCATTGTTTCAAGTTTTTGAGATATGGTTTTACTGTTTAGCCATGGCTTTCCTGGAAATCACCATCACAGCCCAGCTCTTTTTATGTTTGTATTTTTTTGGACATGTGCTTTATTTCCTATTTTAAAAGGTATATCAGAGACATTATTGTGAGCTAATAATTACGTTGTTACCTAATACTTTCCATAGTATCATAAACTAAATATTACTACATATCAGCAAATCAGACTTAGAGAAGTTGAGTATCATTTACAGTACAACATGATAGGCATGTTGTATTATTATAGTAGGTTAAAATCTCTGTAAACACTCTGTTACTTCCATCAAACACAGTGCTATATTAATAGAAAATGAGGGTTCCTCTGGCCATCAGACAATATATGGACTTGAGGAGGGCCGTAAATCTCAAAAGTAAAAGTGTTGCTATGGTCTGATTCTTTCTATTTCCTTAAAATTCTTAAATTGAAATCCTAGTCTCTGATGGCATAATATTCAAATATGAGGCCTTTTAGGAGAAATTTGATCCTTAGGATTCAGCCCACATAATCCAGTTTGATATCCTTATAAATTAAATTTGAGAAGGTTTGGACCTATATACCATCACTGCCACCCTATTGACTCTGTTGCCACAATGACCCACTCCTCCACCCAAGCACTACCTACACCAGTTGGAAGAACAGATGGATAAACACTAGTGTAAGAATACATGTAACTACATAAAAGGCAATATGGCAACCACCAGAACCCAGTGGTGCTATAATAGCAATACCTGAACATCCCAATACAGATGAAGCAGAAGAAAACGATCTTAAAAATAACTTTAGGAAGAAAATGGAGGTCCTTAAAATAAAATGAAAAATTCCCTTAAAGAAATTATGGATCAAAGGCTTGCACCACAGCACTCGGAAGGCAGAGGCAGGCGGATCTTTGTGAGTTCAAGTCCAGCCTGGGCTACCAAGCGAGATCCAGGAAAGGCGCAAAGCTACACAGATAAACCCTGTCTTGAAAGACCAAAAAAAAAAAAAAGAAAGAAAGAAAAAGAAATTATGAAAAAAACAAACAAAAATTCGAAGAAATAAATAAATTGTTTAAAGAATGCCAAGAAAATACAATAACAGGTGAAAAATAGTTCAAGACTTGAAATTGAAATAGAGTCAATTAAGAAAACACAAACCAAGGGAATTCTGTAAATAGAAAACCTGGGGAAGTGAACAGGAACTATAGATGTAAGCATCTCCAGCAGAATACAAGAGATGGAAGAGAGAATCTCAGGCATTGAAGAAATAGAGGAAATGTACTCATCAGTCAAAGAAAATATTAAATCCAACAAATTATTAGAACAAAACATCTAGGAAATCTGGGACACCATGAAAAGACCAAACCTAAGAATAATAGAGATAGAAGAAGGAGAAGAATTCCAGCTCAAAGGCACAGAAAATATATTCAACAAATTCATAGAAGAAAACTTTTCCATCATACAGAAGGACTTGCCTACGAAGGTACAAGAAATTTACATAATTCCAAATAGATTGGATCACAAAAAAAAATTCCCTTGCCACATAATAACCAAAACACTAAATATACAGAATAAAGAAAGAATATTAAGAGCTGCAAATAAAAAATGCCTAGTAACATATAAAGGCAAAGCTATCAGAATTATACCTGATTTCTCACTGGAGATTCTAAAAGCTAGAAAGTCCTAAACAGATGTTTTGCAGAAACTTAGAGACCCTGGATGCCTGTCCAGACTACTATACCCAGCAAAACTTTCAATCACCGTATATGGAGAAAACAAGATATTACTAAGAAAACCACATTTAAACAATACAATCCACAAATCCAGCTCTACAGAAAGTACTAGAAAGAAAACCTGAACCCAAAGAAGTTACCTGCACCCATGAAAACACAGGCAATGCATGATGGCACAGCAGCAAAACCCAAAGAAGAAAAACACACACATACTACCACCACCAAAAACAAAACCAAAAAATAACAGGAATTAAGAATCAGTAGTCATTAATATCCCTTAATATCAATGGACTCAATTTGCATAAAAAAAGACACAGGCTAAGAGAATGGATACAAAAACAGGATCCATCCTTCTGTTGCATACAAAAAACACATTTAAACTTCAGTGACAGGCAATACCTCAGAATAAAGTCAGGGAAAGTTTTTTCCAATCAAATGAATCATTTTTTAAATTTAATTTTACATATCAGCATGGATTCCTCTGTTCTCCCTCCTCCTGTCTCCCCCTGCCCTCCCCTCAATCCACCGACCATTCCCATCTCCTCCAGAGCAAGGACTTCCCTGAGGGATTCATCTCAGCCTTTTAGATTCTGTCAAGACAATTCTAGCCACCTCCTCCCTTCACCTAGGCTGAGCAAAGTGTCCCAGCATAGGTCCCAGGCTCCAAAAAAGCCAGCTCATGTACTAAGGACATGTTCCACTGCCTGGGGACCTCCCAAACAGTTCAAGCTAATCAACTGTCTCACTTATCCAGAAGGTCTGATCCAGTTGGGGGCTCCTCAGCTATTGGTTCATCCACTACTCATAACTCCAAGGAGGCTATCTAGTAAAGAGGACCCTAAGAAAGACACAGGGATTGCCCAGTGACAAAGAAATGGATGAAATCTACATGAGCAAACTGGATGTGAGAAGGGGGTAATGAAGGGCAAGGGTCAGGGGAAAGAGAGCTTAGAGGAGTGGGAGATCCAAGCTGGATCAAGAACAGAAAGGGAGAACAAGGAAAGAGAGACCATGATAAATGAAGACCCCATGGGAATAGGAAGAAGTAAAGTGCTAGAGAGGTCCCCAGAAATCCACAAAGATACCTCCATGATAGACTACGGGCAATGGTCAAGAGAAAGCCTAAACTGACTTACTCTGGTGACTGGATGGCCAAATACCCTAACTGTCATGCTAAAATTCTCATCCAATGACTGATGGAAGCAGAGGCAGAGATCGATGGCCAGGCCCCAGATGGAGTTCCAGGAGTCCAATTGGTGAGAAAGAGGAAGAATTGTATGCGTAAGAGATGTTGACACCATGACTGGAAAAAGTTCAGGGACAAATAGTCAAAACAGTGGAAACACATGGACGATGAACCAATCAAATTAATTTAAGAAGCTGGTGTAGCAACCTAATATCTAACAAAATAGACTCCAGACTAAAATTAATCAAAAAGATGGAGAAGGATATTTCATATTCATTAAAGTAAAAATCCATCAAGATGAAGTCTCAATTCTGAACATTTATGCCCCAACTACAAGAGTATCTGAATTTGCAAAATAAACATTACTAAAGCTCAAATGACACACATTAGTAGTGATAGACTTCAACACCCCACTCTCTACAATGGACGGATCTGCCAGAGAGAAACTTAACAGAGAAATAAGAGAACTAATTGATGTTATGACTTAAATGTACTTAACATACATCTACAGAACATTTAACCCAAACACAAAGGAATATAGCTTCTGAGCACTGCATGAAACTTTTTCTAAATTTGACCACATACTAAGTCATAAAGCAAATATCAACATTTATAAAAAATTGGAAAAATCCCTTGTATCTTATTAATTATCATGGTTTAAAGTTAAAATTCAACAACATATACTACAGAAATTCTACAAACTCATGGAAACTGAACAATGCTCAACTGAATTACTACTGGGTCAAAGAAGAAAGAAATTAAAGACTTCTTAGATTTCAATGAGGATGAATGCACAACATGCCCAAACTTCTGAAACACTATGAAAGCAATGCTGAGGAATGTTCATAGCACTAAATGCCTACATAAAAAATTTGTAGAATATCACACTAGTTACTTAACAGCACACATGAAAGCTCTAGAACAAAAAACAAAAACAAAAACAAAAACAAAAACAAAAACACCTCACTCAGGAGGAGTAGACAACAGGAAATAATCAAACTCAGGGCTGAAAGCAACAAAATAGAAACAAAGAGAACAATTCAAAAAATCAATGAAACAGAGTAGGTTCTTTGCCAAAATAAACAAGATAGAAAAACCCTTATCCAAACTAACCAAAAGACAGAGAGAGAATATCAAAATTTATAAAATAGGAAAGGAAAAGGTGGACATAGCAACAGACACTGAGGAAATCTGGAGAATCATTAGTGCATATTTCAAAAAACTCTACTCCACAAAATTGGAAAATGTAAAAGAAATGGACAATTTTCTTGATATGTACTACATACCCAAATTAAATCAAGATCAGATAAACAATATAACAGACATATAATCCCTAATGAAATAGAAACAGTCATTAAAAGTCTCCCAACGTGAAAAAGTAGCCCAGGGTCAGATGATTTCAGTGCAAAATTCAACCAGAATTTCAAAGAAGAACTAAAACCAATACTCCTAAAATTGTTTCACACAATAGAAACAGAAGGAACATGGTCAATTTTTTTTTAATGAGGCTGCAGTTACCCTAGTACCCAAATAACACAAAGATGCTACCAAGAAAGAGAATTATAATCCAATCTCCCTCATGAACATTGATATAAAAATGCTCAATAAAATACTGGCAAAGGGCTGGGCAGTGGTGGTGCACGCCTTTAATCCCAGCACTCAGGAGGCAGAGCCAGGTGGATCTCTGTGAGTTCGAGGCCAGCCTGGTCTACCAAGTGAGTTCCAGGAAAGACAAAAAGCTACACAGAGAGACCCTATCTCAAAAACAAACAAACAAACAAAATACTGGCAAAGAAAATCCAAGAATAGATAAAAATATCATCAACCATGATCAAGTAGGCTTCATCCCAGAGACACAGGGATGGTTCAACATATGAAAATCTGTCAATGTATTACCCCATGTAAACATACTGAAAGAACAAAACAAACACACGATCACTTCATTAGATGCTGAAAAGCCTTTGACAAAATTTGACACCTCTTCATGATAAAGGTCTTGGAGATATTAGGGATAAAAGGAACATACCTAAACATAATCAAAGCAATATACAGCAGGCCAATAGCCAACATGAAATTAAATGGAGAGAAACTCAAAGAAATTTCACTAAAATCAGTAATAAGTCCAGGCTATCCACTCTCTCTATTACCTATTTAATATAATACTCAAATTTCTAGCTAGAGCAATAAGACAACAAAAGGAGATCACATGAATACAAATTGGAAAGGGTGATATCAACTTTGCTATTTGCATATGATATGATTGTATACATAAGTGACCCCCAAAAATCTATGAGGGAACTCCTAAAGCTGAAAAACACCTTCACTAATGTAGCAGAATACTAAAAAAGATCAGTATCTCTCTTATATACAAATGATAAATGGGCACAGAAAGAAATAAAAAAAACTACACTTTTAAAAATAGCCACAAATAATATAAAATATCTTGGGGTAATGCTAACAAAACAAGTGAAAGACCTGTATGACAAGAACTTTAAGTCTTTGAAGAAAGAAAATGAAGAAGATATCAGAAAATAAAAAGATCTCCCATGCTCATGGATAGATTGGATTAACATAGTAAAAATGATAACCTTACTAAAAGCAATCTACAGATTCAATGCAATCCCCATCAAAATCCCAACACAATTCTTTCCAGACCTTGAAAGAAAAATATTCAATTTCATATATATATATATATAAAGAGGATAGCTAAAACAATCCCAAACAATAAAGAAACTTCCAGAGGCATCACCATCCCTGACATCAAGCTCTACTATAGAGCTATAGTAATAAAAACAGCTTAGCATTGGCATAAAAACAAACATGTGGACAAATGGAATTAAATTGAAGACCTTGACATTAATCCAAATATCTATGAACACCTGATTTTTGACAAAAAAGACAAAATTGTTCAATGGAAAAAAGAAAGCATCTTCAACAAATGGTGCTGGCAAAACTGGATATTGACTGCAGCTAGAGATTTCCTGCCTGGCCCACATTCAGGACAAATCTCTCTCACCAGCCAGGCTCAGAGATGCTCAGAACCAACCACAAACTGTATGGCCATGGCAGGCTTCTTGTTATCTACTTTTTCTGTCTTAAATTAACCCATTTCTATTAATTTATACTTTGCCACAAGATCTATGGCTTACATCCTTCTTGTCATGGAGCGGCTGGTGGTGTCTGTCTGCCCCAGCCTTCTACCTCCCAGAATTCTCTTCTCTCTTGTCCCACCTATACTATCTTCCTGCCTGGCTACTGGCCAATCAGCACTTTATTTATTTTAACCAATCAGATCAACACATTTCACATACAGAACATCCCACAGCAGTGGACATGTACAAGAATGCAAATAGATAAATATTTATTGTCATGCACAAACTTCAAATTCAAGAGGATCAAAGACCTCAACATAAGTCCAGTTACATTGAACCTGGTGGAAGAGGAAGTGGGGATTAGCCTTGAATGCATTGACACAGGAGACTACTTCTTGAATATAAAACACCAGTAGCACAGACACTGAGAGCAACAATTAATAATTGGGACTTCCTGAAACTGAAAAGCTTCTGTAAGGCAAAGGACATGGTCAATAAGACAAAAATGCAGCCTATAGAATGGAAAAATATCTTCACTAACCCCACATTGACATTCGTCTAATCTCCAAAATATATAAAGAACTCAAAAAACTAGACATCAAAATACCAAAAAAGAAAAAAATCAATTTAAAAAATGGAGTACAGATCTAAACAGAGAATTCACAGCAAAAGAATCTCTAATGGCCTTAAAACATTTAAAGAATTGTTCAACATCCTTAGCCTTCAGGGAAATGCAAATCAAAATGACTCTGAGATACCATTTTACACCTGTTAGAATGGCTAAGCTCAAAAACACTGATGACAGCTTATGTCTCAAGCTACCTTAAAATCCAGTTATACTACCTTTGGGAATATACCCAAAAGATGCTCAATCATATCACTAGGACACTTGCTCAACTATATTCATAGCAGAATTATTCATAACAGTCACAACCTGGAGACAACTTAGATGCCCCTCAACCAAAGAATGAGTAAAGAAAATGTGGTAAATTTACACAATGAAGTATTACTCAGCTGTAAAAAAAAAAAAAAAAATGAACTCATGAAATGGTAGGCAAATGGATGGAACTAGCCAAAATCATTCATAGTGAGGTAGCCCAAACTCAGAAAGACAAACATGGTATGTACTCACTCATAAGTGGCTTTTAGGAATAAAGAACAGGATAACCAGACTATAATCCACAGCCCCAGTGCTGCTAGGTATAAAGAGGGCCAAAAGGGGGATAAATGGATTATCCTGGGAAGGGAAAACAGAAGAGATATCATGGGTAAACTGGGGGTGGGGTGGGAGTATGGGAAAATGGGAACTTGAGAGAATGTGTTGGGTGGGCTGGGCACAGGAGGCAAGTTGGTTCAGGATTGAAAGAGATAGTAAAGAAAGAGACATCTTGACAGGGGGGCCATTTTAGTATTAGGGAGAAACCTAGTGCCCAGGAAACTCCCTGGAATCCACAAGAATGACTCCAGATAGGACTCCTAGCAGTAGTGGTGGGTGCCTAAACTGGCCATTTACTGTAATCATATTGGTGACTATCCTAATTGTTAAGAAGACCCTTTACCCAGTAGCTGATGGAAGCAGATGCAAAGACACAAAGCCATTCACTGAGCCAAGTTCCCAGAGTCCTCCAAAAGAAAGGGAAGAGGGATTGTATGAGCTAGGGGGGAGGTCAAGGTCATGATGGAGGAACCCACAGAGACACCTGATCTGAACTTGTGAAAATCCATGGACTCTGTATGCTAGGGAGCCTGCATGGGGCTGACCTAGGCCCTCTGCATGTATGTGACAATTGTCAGTTTGGTCTGTTTGTAAAGCTCCTAGCAGTGAGATCTGGATCTGTCCCTGGTACCTAGCTGGCTTGTGGTACCTGTTCCCCATACTAGATTACCTTGGCCAGCCTTTGTGCAGGGAGGAGGAGCTCAGTCATACCTCAACTTAATGTGATATACTTTGTTAAAGCACATAGGAAGACTGCTTCTTTCTGTATGAAGAAGTAGAGGAGTGGATGTAGACAGGATAGATAGGAGTGGGAGGGAGGGAGGAGGGAACAGGAGTAGAGGAGGGTGGGGAAACTCTGCTCTCAGTATGTAAAATAAAGGAAAATAGTTAATAAAATAAAATAAATATTCAAGAAGGATCATTGCTCTTTCTGTCATGAGGACACATGGATCTTTTATTATCTTGACTTTTGCTTTACCAACTTCTAGAGTTTTGGGAAATAAATATACAATGCTTATGTTACCTGGACTGTAATGTTCACTGACAGCAGCCTGAACAATTCAAGACAGAACACTGGTACTACACAATGGAGATGCTGCTGTCAATAAAACACCAAGCAATGTGGTAGTTGCTTTGGGAGTAGGTAAGGCTTATGACAGCTGAGGAGTCTTGAGATGAGTACTATGAAAAGCCCAAATTTCCATGAACAGAATATTCTACCAAGTGTTCAGAAGGACATGAAAGCTGTTGAGAAAGCCTTTATTTCCTTAGAGTTTTGTAAACTCTGAACTGAATACAGGGAAAAGTATTAATAGATCATACCTCAGAAATGGGGTCTCAAATGGAAATGAGGAATATATCAATTATTATACAACAGAACAAAGACCATTATTGTTAGAAGACATCAAAGAATTTAACTGAATTGGATTCTTGTTTCAGTGTTTTGTTTTGTGGAAGGTAGAGTTTGCTAGAGATAGAATGTATGGCTTGGCATCTTTTGGCTGTTGAGAGGAAAATAATATGAACAGTGACATGATTAAAAGAGTATATTTAGTAAAAGAAAAAGAAGCAGAATTTAAACAGTTGAAACACAGTCAGACTGAGGACACTGGAATACATTCAAAAACATGAGAGAACCTGTTCAAGGGAGAACATGAAACTGTGGCCAAAATACATTTAATTTGCTATTTAAACATTAGTAAGGACCTACTATCCAAGACAATGGTTGATCATCATCATGACTGCTCTCTTGAGCTTCCATCCTAAGTTCAAAATGCAAGAGTTTTCTGCAACTAAAGAGGCAAGAGAGATCTCCCAATAGATCAATATCCAGAATGACTTCAGAGAAAGAAATATGTAACACAAACCTTAAAAGGTCTTATTAATAACAATCAAATCCAGAGGCAGATATTGGGGTAAATTTTCAAAGATCAGAGAAGCAGAACAAGCCACAGCTAACCTCACCTTGGTAATTTCACAGCTGATCCTGTTTTCTCAAACTGGAAGCCTCTGAGTCCTCATCAGAATAGACCTCAACTGAACTGCTGCTTAAAAGCCTAAAAACATAAAAAGTCTCTAATTCCTGGTCCTCATGCCTTATATACTTTTCTGCTTCCTGCCATCACTTCCTGGGATGTGTCTTTCCCAAGCAAGACATGAGATCTCAAGTCCTGCGATTAAAGGTGTGTGCTACCATGCCTGGCTCTATTTCCAGTGTGAACTTGAACTCACAGAGATCGATGGATCTTTGCCTCCAGAATGCTAGGATTAAAGGGATGTGCTATCACTGCCTAAACTCTGTTCAGTATAGTGGCTTTTCTGTTCTCTTATCTCCAGATAAGTTTATTGGGGTGTAAAATATATAAATCACATTTTCCCTTTTGTTGCTTAAAATAAAAAATAAATAAATATAAGAAAAATATATACAATAATTATATACAATATATACAGTCAAGAATTACATTAACAATGTCTAGTCCATTAACATTTGATAGAATCAGACAAACACCTCCATTATATACATTAATAATGTTTAATCCATTAACATTTGACAAATTCAGACAACAAATGTCATTACTTATTCTATTTAAAACAAGTAGTTCCTTTACAAAAGTGGATTCAATAATTTACCTTTTTTATTATCATATCGTTATTTTCCCTTTTTTCTTTTTTAGAGTAGATTCAATAATATACACTTTTTTTTATCATTTCTACAACTTTTTTTCAGAGTATATTCAATAATCTACCTCCTATCTATATCCCCCTTTTTTTCTTTATCTTTTTCTTATTTTTCAAATAAGAATGTTAAATCTCATATCCTTTGTTTAGTCTTTTTCCTGACCACTAACAATAACAACTTGTAACCAACCATCCTAGACAATGACAATATCCATAACTCATTAAATAACCAAAAACCATCTACCCCCACCTCTTGGGAATGTGAGCATCCTGTTCTTAAAATTACTTCCTGCTCTCTGAGGGTGAAGGCATATTTAGGGGATCCCAAATAGAAAATTTGAGGTTAATTGTCACATTCCAGAGTGGTAGCTGTATCATTTGTTGTCCAATGTCTGCATAATGCAAAAGTGCAGGGCTTATCTCAAGTCCTCATTTCATAGTCTCTGAGGCTGGATCATCTCAGCTACCCATCTTGAAATTGTCTTGAGCAGTTTGTAGTCCAAAGCTGATCTTTGGATGATGTTAGTCAGCTCAGTCATATTATTAATATTGTCAATGTGAATCGTTATTGTGGGGCCCCATCATCTTTCTGGAGACTTCAAATTTGATGTTAGGCCTGATCATGATTCCCTGCAGAAACCTGAAGGAGACTCCAACAGAAAAGTTTGAAGAATCAAAATAGAATAAAAAAATTGAGAGCTGCTTTGAAATTCCCTTAGACTTCAATTGTTCTATGCAGTGGACAGATTTGGGAAGTCAAATAAGATATCTTAAAGGGTGAAATCAGGTAAAAGTACAGAGACAACAGTACAGAAACAACAGTACAGAGAAAGAATAGTACAAAGACAACTAGCCAAACTTGTAGAAACACATGAACTGTGAACCAATACCTGAGGAGCCCTCATGGAACTATATACTAGACCCTCTGTATAAGTGAGACAGTTGTTTAGCTTGAACTGTTTAGGAGGCCCCCAGGCAGTGGGACCAGGACCTGTCCTTGGTGCATGAACCAGCTTTTTGGAACCCAGTAGAATGCCTATGCTGAGACACTTTGCTCACCTTCTGTGCATGGAGGATGGGATTGGACTTGCATCAACTGAATGTATCAGGCTCTGTTTACTCACCATGGTGTGTCTTGCCTTGGAGGAGGTGGGAATGGGGCGTGAGATGAGAGGAAGGGATGGGGGATGGGAGGAGGGAGGACAGTGGAATCTGTGGCTGATATGTAAAACTAATAGAAAATCTCTTAATAAAAAAAAAAAAGAAAACAAAACATTTAAGTGGGAAATGCTGAAGGATCACTGAATGTGATGTAGTATTTATACATCTAAATCTGTATAAAATAATGATAAATTATAAATGTCTGTATAAAAAGGAGAACTGCAAATGTGAATTTAACAAGAAGTTGTAGATTTTCAACACTGTACACAAACTCCTTTGTTACAAATAAATATTTATGCTTATAAGAAAAAAAAAAGAAATTCCCTTAGACTTCAACTGTTCTAAACAGTCGGCAGATTTGGTAAGTCAATTAAGATATCTTAAATGTTAAAATTAGTTAAAAAATAACTTTTTTCCCACATTTAAAAAATGGGAAAACTTGTAATAGAATTATCCCTCAGGACTGGAGAGAATTAATTACAGCTGTCCCAGAGGCCAGGTCAAATTACAATGGAGATGTGGTTTAAAGGGGGTGAGGGCTAAAACCATGGAACAACAATGTAGGACTAGAGGTTTGGAAATTTCTCAGGATCAACTTCTTGGAGAAGGCAATTATGCTGATATACAAAGACAATATTTTTATGATAAGTAAACTCTAATTCTGTGTCAAATGGCAGCTATGAATGCATGGCACAGAACTGAGGAAACAGGAAAAAAAACTGAGTTATACACAAAAGTTATACTGGGCCCAAAAGAATCCTTCATGGATTTGTTACAAAGACTGACTTCAGCAGTAAATAGAATGGTCCTTAATTCAGAAGCTAGCCAGACAATAATCGAATCTTTGGCTTTTGAGAATGAGAATTCAGCATGCCAGAGAATAATCAGGCCATTAAAGGCAAGATCTGCACCATTGGAAGATTGGATTAGAGACACATTTAATGTTGAGTCATGGCCATGATGGTATGTGGATAGGAGAAGCAATTTCCAGAGTTTTGAAGAATGTCAGACATTTTGGACATGGAAAGCAAGGTCATTTGAAAAGGGACTGTAAATAGGGGATTGCTAGAAACAATGTTTCTTCAAGGAACAATGGCAACAGAATGTCCCTTCCTTCTGGAGTATGTAGAAGGTGTGGTAAGGGTAAATATTGGACCAACGAATGTAGATCAACAGGGGACAGACAAGATAATCCTTTGCCTCCATTGGTAAACTCCCAGAAGGGCTGTAGGAAGGTCCCCACAGGAAATCCGTTCATACCTTTCCTGCAGTCATAGAAGAAACCCCAACTCAGGGCAATTAAATAACCAAATGCCTACTGGAAAAAACTAGGCTGCTTGGGATGATGGAATAGCTGAGACAGAGAGAACAGAAAATTCAGGAGAAACAATAAAGAAAAATTTTTGGCAAACTTCTATAAATGAACAAAGACCAAAGTTAACAATAAGAATAAATGATGTTTTGTTGTCTGCTCTGGTAGGCACAGGTGCTGATGTGACCATAACTGCATGAGAATTTGGCATCCAACTTGGCCTCTTCCGGAGGTAAATGTTCAGCTGTTAGGGACTTGGACATTATCTCAAGTGAAACAGAGTGCAAGATGGCTTGGATGTATAGGTCCAGATGAACAGAGAGGAAAATGAAAACCATATGTAGCTAACATAGCTATGAACTTATGGAATCAAGACCTGTTACAACAACAGAATGTTCTGATTAACATCCCTCCAACCTCAGAAACAAATCATAAACTTAGAGAAATATTAGAAGGTATTATTCTAAAGAGTGATCAACAGCGATGTATATTGTACAAGAATAGGGCACAACAACTGATGATCTTCCAAAGACACCAACAGTTGTACCTTTAAAATGGTTAACAGACAAGCCTGTATGAGTTCAGTAATGGCCTTTAACAACAGAGAAACTCCAGGCTTTAGAAGAGCTGATAGAAGAGCAGTTAAATGCTCAGCATATTGAAGAATCAACCAGCACTTGGAATTCTCCTGTATTTGTTATTAAAAAGAAATCTGGTAAATGGAGAATAGTAACAGACCTTAGAGCAATTAACAAAGTAATTCAGCCAATGGGCTCTCTACAATCTGGAATTCCTTTGCCTACTCTGTTACCTAAAGGATGTCCTCTCATAGTTATTTATTTAAAAGACTGTTTCTTTTCAATACCCTTAAAAGAAAAAGACAGAGAAAGATTTGCCTTCACAGTGCCTACTTACAATAATTGTCAACTGGTTAAGAGATATCAATGGAGGGTCCTCTCACAGGGAATGTTAAATAGCCCAACCCTGTGCCAATATTTTCTACAACAGCCATTGGAAGTGATATGTAAAAAATTTCCTAAATCTATAATTTATCATTATATGAATGATATTTTACTAGCTGACTCAAATGCAGATACTTTAGAAAGAATGTTTGAAGAAGTAAAAAATTACTATGTGGCAAGGGGACTTTTTTGGGGGGTCTAGTCTGTTTGGTATTCTATAGGCTTCTTGTATGTTCATAGGCATTTCCTTCTTTAAGTTGATCTTGTTAAATATATTTTCTGTGCCTTTGAGTTGGTATTCTTCTCCTTCCTCTATCCCTATTATTCATAGGTTTGGTCTTTTCATGGTGTCCCAAATTGCCTGGACATTTTGGGTCATGACTTTGTTGGCTTTAGTGTTTTCTTTGACTCATGAATCTATTTCTTCTACCGTATCTTCAACACCAGAGATCCTCTCTTCCATCTCTTGCATTCTCTTGGTTGTCCTTCCATCTGTAGTTCCTGTTTGTTTACTCAGATTTTCTATTTCTGGCATTCCTTCTGCTAGTGTCTTCATTTTTTCTATTTTCCTCTTCAGGTCTAGGACTATTTCCCTCATCTGTTTCATTGCTTTTTCATGATTTTCTTTCAGGGACTTATTGTTTTCTTCTGCTTTATTTGTCCTTTCCTCTAGGTTTTTATAGCGTTCCTCCCATTTTTTGTTTGTCAATTCCTCCACTTTATTTTTGATTTCTTCTATATAAGGCTCTAGCCTCTTCATGATGTTACTTACAGGGTTGTTTTCTTCTGCTTCTTCCATTCTGTAATGTTCAAGTCTAGCTGTTGGAGAAGGGCTAGGTTCTGGTGATGCTGTGTTGCTCTTTATTTTGTTGTATGTACCTCTGCCTCGATGTCTGCCCATCTCCTTGTGGATTCGTTCTTGGTCTTATCAGTGCACTTGGTCCAGACTGAGCTAACAGATTTAGGGAGCCTCTCTCTAGTCCAGAAGGAAGCTCTGGGCCAGATGGGAGCTCTGGTCCAGATGAGAGTGCTGGCCGGATGGGAGCTGGGAGCTGGACTTTGAGTCTCATGAAGTCCCTGGGGTCTCCTTATCTTATCCAGATGGGAGCTCCTCTTGTCCACATGGGAGTTCTGGAGCAGGATGGACGTTCTGGTCCAGATGGAGGTTCCGGGCAGATGGTAGCTAGGTGCTGTGGTCCAGATGGGGGATTACAAATTGCTCCTGAAAAGATACAAAGAGGAGAGTCTATTAATTATTTAGGATATAAAATAGGTCTACAAAAAATTAGACCACAAAAGGTGCAAATTAGGAGAGATTGATTATGGGCTTTTAATGACTTTCAACAATTATTTGGAGACATTTCACATCTACAAACTATTGTTGTAGTAAAAAATGATGAACTGAATAATTTGTTAAAAACCTTAGAAGGTGACAAGGATTTAAATAGTTCAAGAGAATTATAATCTGAAGCTGAGAAAGAATTGGCCTTGGTAGAAAAGAAAGTGCATGAAGGACATGTGGATCTTATCAATCCAAAGCTGGATTGCATTTTGGTTATTTTACCCTCTAGGCATACTCCTATAGGAATTTTAATGCAGAGGGAAGATATTATATTGGAATGGATATTTTTACCAAATAAACTGAGTAAAAAAAATTAAAACTTATGTGGAAAAAAATCCCTCACTTTATTTTGAAAGGAAAATTTAGACTTCATCTATTAGCAGGAATAGACCCAGCAGAAATTGTCGTACCTTTAACTAAGGAGGACATTGAACAATTATGAGTGGAAAGTGAACATTGGCAAAGAGCTTGCAGTAATTTTTTGGGAGAAATTAACAGCAAATATCCCAAAAGTGATCAAATTGATTTTGTAAAGAGAGCTGATTGGATTTTTGCCTTTTGTATTGGAAACACCCATATCTAGAGTTCATACATTTTATACAGATGCAAAAAAAAAATCAAGAAAAGGCAGGTTACTAATCAGAAAATTTAAGTAAAGTGGTTCAAAGTCCTCAAAATTCAGTTCAAAAAATCATAATTGTATGCTATTCTGTTTTACTAATGGATTTTTCAGAACCTCTCAACATAGTTACTGACTCTCAGTATGCTGAAAGAGTGGTACTATCTATTGAGAGTGCAGAATTTATCCCTGATGCTTCAGAATTAACTTCACTATTTATTCAGCTACAAGATATAATCAGGAAAAGGAGTCATCCTTTATATATAACTCACATCCAATCCCATATGGGTCTTCAGGCACTCTAGCATAGGTAATGATGAGATTAATAAATTACTGATAGGAAATGTGCTGGAGGCCTCAGAATTTCATTTAAAAAATCATGTCAATAGTAAAGCTTTAAAAAAGATTTTTCCATAACCTGGCAACAAGTCAAACAAATTGTAAAGGAATGTCCTACTCATTCCTTTTACAATCAGACTCCATCACTGGCAGGATTTAACACAAAAGGTATTCAGAGGAATGAAATCTGGCAGACAGATATGTTTCACTTTGCAGAATCGGGAAATTGAAATATTTACATCATACCATTGATACTTATTCAGGATTTCAATGGGCAACTGCTTTAAGTTCTGAAAAAGCTGATTCTGTAATGATTCATTTGCTAGAAGTTGTGGCCATCATGGGTATATCTGCACAGATTAAAGCTTACAATGCTCTAGCATGTCTCTGTTAAATGAAACAGTTTTTTTTTTTTTTTGCTCATTACAATATCAAGCATATTACAGGTATACCACATAATCCTACAGGCCAAGCAGTAATGGAAAGATCAAACAGAACTCTACAGGGTATGCTAAATAAACAGAAAGGGGTAACGAAAACCCCCAGAAATAGACTGCATATTGCTCAATTAACTTTGAATTTTTCAATGTTAATGAGAAAGGAATAAAAGATGTAGAGAGACATTGGATAATAGAAAAAACTACAGAATTAAATCAGCCTATATACTGTAAGGATGTACTGACCTCAGAATGTGGCATTCTCTTAAAGGAGCAGGACAAATTAATGTACATATCTCATGTCCCTCTGAAGGAAAAGTGTTAAAGTGTGTCTCAGCCTTGTGCAGTCTAAATCCAAGTGTTGCAAGATTAATGTTCAAGGACCTATCTGACTGAGCTGCATGAGGGAGATGCTATAGTTTTTAAAGGCAACAGTGATCACTTTTCCTTAGAAATGTATGGATTACAAGTGGCATCCACTCAAAAGAATATGTAGTTTGACCTTTAGATATACTCTATGAGGACGACACTGAACTTCATTCTGAAATGAACAGAAGTCTTCATAACTGCATAAGAAAAGACTTATCAGAAACTAAAGAGAATCTGAAATTCCTAAGACCTACATACCTCTTAGATCGGACTGTATTTGAAGCACAAACATCACTGAGGCCTATTAAGAAATAATGCAACTCCCTTTTTCAAGGCAAAATATATTTCTGGACCCATCTGTTTTGTTACTCTTTTCTCTCTCTTTCCTCTTTCATTCTTAAGCTACAATTATCTTTTCTAATTGCCTTGAAAGCAACAGGAGAAAAGGTCAATTAGCAATGTCTGTACATGGCAGGAAATTGTTGCTCTGTTTCTATTTTCTGCACCTCGTTTGATTTTCTAAATGTGTTTTGAGACTTAGCAGGGACTTAACTGATCAACTGGGCACAATGAGAACACTCTAATCAAATAATGAAGTGATAGGTTTTATCTTATTTCTACCAGGCCACTTATGACCTGTATAAATTATAATTGAGCCCATGTCTAAATTTACCTATGCCCCATCTTCAAAGTGTTCCTATTAAGGCCATGGCTTGATTGTACTAATTTGAATAGAACAAAATATATCTTCTTGATTGAAAGAAACAAGACTCAGTGAGTTTTCAAAGCAAGAATCACAAAGGCTTTCACAAAGGGGTTAGATACTCTGCTTTCTAAATAGACAGATATAAGGCAGAAAGAGTAGGGAGCTGAGAAAACACAACCAGGCCTGCCAAGATACTTGTCCTCAAAATGTATTAGATAACAAGGGGACGTGTTATTGATAAATACTAGTATAAGTCACATAGCCAAACCCACTTGGCATCAACTGTGATATAGCAAGCACAGCAGACGGACTGAAACCCAGGAAGGTACCTCAAAACTGTGAAGACCAGAATTATGTTCCTTCACTAAAGAATTCGACCTCTTTAGATGCAATTTTTACTCATAAGTGAGTCAGCACACCTTACCATTATGTGTTTAACTGTGTTTTTTTTATTTTTTATTCGACAAAAGGACTTTATTTATTAAATGGTTGTTTTCTTTTTTTAAGCTTTTTATTGATTATTTGTGAATTTCACTTCATCCTGATCCCACTTATCTTCGCATCCCCTTGCTTTTTCCCTATTTCCTTGAAACACCCCCCCCCAAATCAAAATTTAAAAGTAAAGCTAAAAATGAAAACAAACACACACAGCCTACCCCCCCCACTACATCTCTCATGGAAACTGTAGCATGACCCAGTGAGTCATACACTATACCTTTAGTCCATGTATCTTTACCTGTAAGTGTTCTTTGCAATGAGTCATTGGTCTGTTTCAAGGCCTCTGACTGGAGATGCTGTAGCTTAGGATTTATAGGTTTGTTCCCTTCACATGCTCCAGCAGTTCATAGATGAAGTGATGCCGAGGCGGGTAGTTACCTCATAGTCCTGTTTCTGGTGTTGACCCACCACACTGTAGATAGTTTCCTCTCTACCCATCCCTCATTCTCCTACATGCTTTTTTACAAATTACAAAAGTCATGTATTAAAATGCAACAGTCTTGGGATCAGTGAATCTAAGAATTCTTAGTTTCCTTATTTGTATGAAGAGGTCCTATGAGTTCCAGAAAATTTGCATAGCTAGGCAAATTAATGGCATGGTAAATTGTGAAATAAATGTATTAAACTGTAAGGGAGGAGAAGCTTACTTTTACTCTTTCAGGATGTTGAACAAACCTAGCAATTAAAAAAGACATAAGACAGACATGAGGGAAAGTGTACATAAAAATTTAATGTAAGCTTTATGTGATCTAATTAATGAAAACTAAACCTGAAATACCATTTCATATTATTTAAAATTAGACTGTTGTAGGGAAGTAATTAAATTATGTGGAGAGCTAAAAACAAGATTATAATTTTTTCTTTTTGGTTTTTTGAGACAGGGTTTCTCTGTAGCTTTGGAGCCTGTCCTGGGCTAGCTCTGCAGACCAGGCTGGCCTCTAACTCACAGAGATCCACCTGCCTCTGCCTCCCGAGTGCTGGGATTACAGGTGTGTGCCACCATGGCCCAGCTATAATTTTTTTTTTTTTGACATTGTCTGTTTCTTAGCTATTCGTCACCAGTTTGGAAAATTAAATCCATTGGTTTATAGGGGTCATCTATGTTTCTGAGTTTTTTGTTATTATTTAAAATATAAGGTATTAGATGTCATTATGACAGTTTTAAATTAAGTGTGTTTTAATGGTTTTCCTTCATTCCCCATATTTCTCACCCCTGTGCTGTCCTTTATGGCAAGTTTCCTTCTCACTAATCTGTTATCATTTTTCATGTTCTATGTGTGTTCCATCACTTCTTTTGAAGAATGGGAAAATTTAAATGATCTCTATAAATATGCTATTCCCCTCATACAACAGCTTATAAAAACACTTTCACAAGAGAAACATGTTTGGGGCATGTCCTTAAACCTTCCAACAATCATATTGGTTTAACAATTAAGAAAGCTAATAAAGGGGCTGGAGAGATGGCTCAGAGGTTAAGAACACTGACTGCTCTTCCAGAGCTCCTAAGTTCAATTCCCAGAAACCACATGGTGACTCACAACCATCTGTAATGTGATCTGGTGCCCTCATCTGGCCTGCAGTCATACATGCTGTATACATAATAAATAAATAAATCTTAAAAAAAAAAAAAAAGCTAATAAAGATGACAAGCAGAGTTCAATCTTCAGTCTTGTTTTGCTCAACATCATACTCAAACAGGAGTTATCAAACAGAAAAATCACATGAATAGGTTGCATGAAAAGAATAAAAACAACAAAACATATGGTGTTGCCTTGGATGAATAAAAAAATCAAAATGGCAGCATTTAAGTAAGGGAAGAAGGGCAGGTACAATTTAAGAGAACCTCAGAATACAGGGATTTTAGAACAGCAACTCCTCTTGCCTGAAGAATACAGTTGTAATAGGATGAGGAACTTCTAGTAATGAGACAATGACAGAGACAGGGTTCATCTTTCTGCAGCTTCTATGTGATCTCCCAAGTGCAGACCATAGAAACCAACATGAGGGAAACACTCCCTTGATAACAGCAGATCTAATATAATTATCAACCAAATTAAAGGCAAAGGTAAATACTCTCTTGGAGGCTGGGTAGAGGGTTTAGTGGAGTCAGTAAATTCTTGATACACAAGATGAGGTCCTGAGTTTGATTTCCAAAGCCTGTATACAAACCTGAGTGTTCACTTGCTATCTCAGCATGGGCTCAATAGACACAAGTAAATGTGGCCTGGCAGAGGTGGTGGTGGTGGTGGTGGTGGTGGTGGTGGTGCACGCCTTTAATTCTAGTACTCAAGAGGCAGAGTCAGGCTGATCTCTGTGAGTTCAAGGTCAGCCTGGTCTACAGATTGAGATCCAGAACAGGTGCCAAAATACACAGAGAAACCCTGTCTTAAAAACAAAACAAAACAAAAATAAACAAGTAAATGTTTGGGTCTTATGGGCAAGCTAGGCTGGTCACCTCCATCCAGATAATGAGAGAAGCTGCATCAGAAGAACAAGGTAGTGAGGCTTAAGAGCTGAGTCAGGAGCTATGAACTCTCACTGCTTTTGTAGAAAACTGCAATTTGGTCTTCAGAACATTTTCTTGTGAGGTTCACAACTACCTATAACTCTAGGGTCATGGAATCTGACTCTTTCTGGCCTCCGTGGGCAGCTGCACATGTGTGTTCATCCTCACACAAATAAAATAACAAATAAAAATATCTTTTAAAAAGTAGAGGTGGATAACACCCAGGGAACCACATCTAATATAGACCTCTATCCTTCTCATGCAAGTGCCTACATGTGCACACACACACACACACACACACACACACACACACACACACTTCCTAGACAAAAGGCAAGCTTCCATGATTATGTATCAAATTCTTTTCCAAACCATCTTGATAAATAGTATAATTGATTGTTATTAGTAAAAACCACAAAAGATATTCCCATTTATTTTCTATTTGATTTAGTGAACTTGCTTAAGTCAAGCTACATCTAGCATACTAACCATGCCCTAATAATATAAATTACTTATTATTCCAAAATAAAACAAAAATGGAATATATTTCCTTGATTGGAGGGCATGTATTTAATAGCTCTAAATTTATGCAAGAATGTGGGTTTATCTAAAACTCAATGTTCATTAAGGAATGTGAGATACAATGTGTTCTCTGCAACTGAGTATTTATCATAGTGGGGAGGAAATCTCATGAATGGTTCTTGCTTTGGAAATGTTCTTTCTATTGTTCACCCTCTGGTAGAGAAATCACAAAATGATTTTGAAATCCAGTTTACTTTTTTTTTCATTACTCCCCAAAATGGCAGGGGAGATTTTCTGATCATCAACTAAACAAGCAAATCTCTTGTTTAAATATCTTTCCTCTTTCTCTTCACAAATGAAATAAATTCCCTAAGGGAAAATACTGTTTCTTTGGTCATAAATCATCTCTCTCTCTTTCTTTCAGGAGCAACTCTATGAAAACACACAAAATTTCAGGATGACTCCTTTGTGTACACTGATAGTGGCAATGACATTTTCTCCGGGAAGAAATTAAATTTGCCTTCACCCATCCCTTCAAAAGGACGAGCTTTGCCTTTTGGCAACTGGTTACCCTGGCAGAGCTCCATCTCTTGGATAAGGTGATGCATCACTTTGACTTACACAATGGGCTTTCAAGGGGTTGGCTTCCAAACTGCACAGGGTAGTTTTCCATGCCACCTGGGATGTTTCCGTGCTTTGACAACAAGGTACACATTGGGCTTTCAAAACAAGGCTGCTGTCCACAGCTCCTTTGTTGACCAGGACATGTTATAAATTAGAGTTTTCTTACAGCAAATGGATGTGTCAGAGAGTCATTCAAGCATATGCCAGGGTAAGGAAGCCCCAAACTGCCCCATTTCAGCAGACAAGCAGGTTCAGCATCTCTGAACCTGAAGAACAGATCAGAATGGAGTAACCTCCCAGTCCAGAGATGGCTTTGTATTAACCAGGTTGCTGGCTTTGCAAGGAATTTCTATTACTACAGTTAAATAGATGCACCTTGCTTTTTAAACTGGGTGAGTCTCAGAGGGTGGGATCTCTCTGCTGGAACCCCTTCGCTCTGTGCTAAGTCTAGCTCAATCACATCCAGGTTGTGTACCTTTGCACAGGATAATGAGGCCTCATGGGAACTTCTATTTTTTCTGCTTCTGTTTTTGCCTACAATGAATTCTGTTTTACATTTACACCCCATGGCACCATGCTGTTTGTATGGGCATGCACCCCAAACTGCACATCAGTATGACTTTCAAGTCGGGGAACATTTTATACTCATTCATTGGTTGACTTTGCCAGACACCCAAAGGTAAGCAGTGGGTAAAAAACCCTATGCACGTCCCTTGGGATGTAGATGAAAAGAAACTTTCTTTACAACAGTGAACTGAATACCCCTTTCTTTGATTCTCCTGGGATTATTCCTTTTCATAGGTCGAGAAATAGTAGAGCAGCCATAAGATTGGACATACAGATGACAATGGATAAAAAAGAATTGAATTAAATTATGATCGTGTTTCTTGCTGTCAATAGCACTGAAGAATTCACCCAGAAATATAGATGTATTCTTCTTAGCGTTGCTAAAAGAGCACAGTGGAACTGATTACTAGTTTGTGTGTGTGTGTGTGTGTGTGTGTGTGTGTGTGTGTCCCTGGTGTTTGAACTTGAGGTCAAACATGTATATATATGTGTGTGTGTAACATATGTTGTATATTATATATAATATTTCTAGCCCTCTGTTTGCAAAGATAGCTAGCTCTCTATTAACACAATTCTCATCTCTGCTTATCAGTACATGAGTCTAAGACAAAATACTGTAGTGTTAACTGAAGATAGTACCAACAATTCATCCTAATTTTTCAGTCTTAAAGTCAGTTTTCAAAAGAAAACAGAAAGGGAGATGATATTAGAATAAGTAATGTAGAGTAGACACATGGAAATTAATCTCATGTATTTATTTAATTTAGTTACTTTTATGAGTTTAGAATTCTCACAGTTACCTGGCCACCAGCCTCTGCATAACTCTTGATATATTTCTCAACTCAAAAATTAGTGGATTATAAGTATAGAAGGGTTCATTCCTGACTTCATATCAGGTTGAGACCACACAACCTAGCAAAAGTTAGGTTTGTAGCTGATACATGTAGGGTAGGAAACTAACACCCATCTTTAATTTAAAAAAAAAAAAACATTAGAAAGAAAGAGACAGAGGCAGAAATGGATAGTGGTAAGGTTAGCAGTTAAACATGAATTTTGTTCATATTCAAAGGAAGAAAAATTTTGGGAAATTAAATCACTCGCACATGTAACTTTGTAATCAATTACATTGCCAATAAAAAAAGACATGGGTTAGATAAAACACTCAATGTTAAATTACAAAGCACACAATAGTTTTGGTTTATTGGTAAATTAAATATGTCAGTATGTAAAATTTTTTCTTTGGGAGATCCTTTTATTAGTCTGGGGAATTGAGTACATACAGATGCAGTCAGGGCACATTTTTCCATTTTATTTGTTCCTGGGAGTGCTGTGTGATAACCAGTCACTGATTCTATTTGATTTATTTGTGTCTCATAAAGAAAGTGTTGGTTATATTCTAATGTGTTCAGTTTCCACATAACATTTAAACATTGCTACAGGTATTAGCTACGGGTCTATAATATCTGAACCACACATTGCTGATACTATAGTTATAATAAGAGCTAGTAAAACATGAATATCCTCACATTCTACTTTTCAGAGTATATGCACACGCATATTCCATTTCAGACAAAAAAATCATAAACTTGTGTATAAACATTATATAGGTAAACAGAAAGCTTTACAGAATAAATTCTATACCTCAAGACAGCTGTGACTCAGTGAAATGTGAATAAGATACTTCATTTCAAGCTGGCAAAAAGTTTTTAAAAGTGTCCATTGTGTGGCAAAGTGTACACAGAGAGATGTGTACAGAATCATTGGTCATTACCTCAAAGATGTTCACCCTGGCTTTAGTTCCCTCAAATCTTGAATTCTGACAAAGTAATTTCTATACATTTTCTGCTATGAACAACTCAAGTAATAAAATACTTTCAATTATTTGATTCATATTTCAGCTAAAGTGACAATTAGCAAAGTTTTGAATATTCAAAATTCAGTCCAGCATAATCAAACCAACAAGAAATATTTCTCAGGCAAAAATAGGAATTCAATAAATGTGAACTGTTGCATTGAAAAACTATGTAAACCTACTATCTTGGATTGTGTGCATTTTTTCTATCCCCCTAAAATGTTTTAAATGATTATTTTACCTCTTCATTTTTATACTTAGGAGTTTTTCTCAAGCAAAAATGTAACAGGAATGTGTTTTCTCCTTATTCAATGATTTTCTGTAACTACAAATTGTACCTTTGTTTATGATGAGAAAAAAACTTTGTTCATTATTACCTGTACATGGGAAACATAATTCAAGTGTCATTCACTGAGCATAAGAAAGTAATATGCAAGCATACATATCAGCCCAAGACCAAATATGAACTCATGGTGACAGAACAAGAGTATAAATTTACAGATTTGCTGGGTGGTGGTGGCACATGCCTTTAATCCCAGCACTCAGGAGGCAGAGCCAGATAGATCTCTGTGAGTTCTAGGCCAACCTGGACTACAGAGTGAGTTCCAGGAAGGGCACAAAGCTACACAGAAAAACCTTGTCTCGAAAAAACAAAACAAACTTCCAAAATGATAGATTCCTACAGAAAGGGAACAGTTATATATTTGGTCAGAATGCACAGATGCTGTTTATGCATAAGGAGACGTTCGCATGTTACTTAAATATCATTCTGAGGTGAAATCTGCGACCTGTAAAATTAAACCTTAAAGAATGGACAATATTGTTTACTATAATTCTGCACTGCTGGATTCAAATCAGCCAGATACATTCTTTCAGAAAGCACTGAGTGGTAAGTAAATCAAATTCACATTTATTAATTCCAGAATTGATCTTTTTGGTAGCAGTGATTGAAATTCACAGCAAGAGACCACCATATCTACCAATGTTTCCACTGAGGAAAGTGAGTACTGAACACTTAGTATGCACAGTTACTGTTCTAAATCCACAAATCCAAAGATATGTCAAAACCATAGACATACATAAAACAATAGAAATTAATTACATTTGACAGAAGCCAATGTCCAGATTACATATGTGCATATATGTTCCTAAATTCATAAAGACATCTTATTTAATGTGTGTAATGTAATTTGTATGTGTTCTTTCGGGGCTGACCATTTATTTTTGTAATTTTTATTACCACATCCATTTTACTTCCATTTCTATCACATGTTCCCCACCTGAATGGACATTACAGTGTGTACCCAGAGGCATAGTTCACCAGTTACTTTTTTGTAACTATGTAATTTATTACTTTTGAGTTGCTCACACAGCATTTCAATATATATATATATATATATATATATATATATATATATATATATATTCTCCATATTTCTCTACATCTCATCCCATAGTTTCATTTTATTATTCAATAACACAGCAGAAATACCAGTCCATTTTACTTGTATAAAATAAAATATATTAAATATACCAGAGCTATTAAAATTTGCTATAGATTCCACTCCATAAATAGCACTTACATGGCAAGTTACTGTTAATCAATATTGAGGAAATATGAAACCTAACAGAACATTCATCCATATATGTGATCAAAGATGCATCTAAGGAGCTCAGTTGGCACCAAATGATAAAGTGGCAGTGGCTACAATAGTGAAATAGCTAATTATATTACATAATTGCAGTGTATGTGATATTCAGACTTCAAGGTCTCTTTATACTGCATTGTATGAGTTGGCTGACAGCAAAAAGTAAACTTATTCAAAAAAGTACCCATGTGACTTTGTATTATTTTAGTCACTTTTTCGTGCTTCCAAAATAATGTTCAAATAAAGAAATTGATGTCTTTGCCTTACTAAATATCAGACACTAGATGAGACCTTTTTTTTCATTGTTCCCTTTAATTTTCATCGATTTTTTTTATTATACCATCGTAATGATCATGACCATTACTCTACAAATAAGTAAATGGGCTAACCAAAGTGAAGACATAGCTAAAAACGTGAATGAAGATTGAAAGTTGCACATTGATTTTTTCCTTCAAACAAGATGCACTGCTGAACCTTATTAAACCCTGGGATAAAGCATGTGACACGAGTGTTTTCCCAGTAAAAGTAATGAAGAAGACAAAGGAGGAGGAGGAGGAGAGGAAGAAGAAGAAGGAGAAGGAGGAGGAAGAGGAGGAGGAGGAAGAAGAGGAGCAATAATGTGGCTGTGTGTACATTGGCATGCTTGTCCATCCATTAATAAATATGCATACATAACCTGGCAGGTAAGGTAATGGACACAGTAGAGAGGAGAACCAACTAGTACCATATTCTTAAACTAGCATAATTCCTAATTGCATTCAAAATGCATCTCCATGTATCCACAGATAAGTGTAGCTCTTATGGAAATTTGTAGAAATTTACAACTAATCAAAATGCAGAGGATATTGACTACAAGGTGTCCATCTCAACTTTATAAATCTACTATACAATCCTTATGCATAATGGTCAGGTGAAATTGAAGAAGATCTGGCAGAAAGATTGTAAAAGCCATAAGACCAGGACATCTCATATGAAATAATCTTCTTATATGAAAGGAGCTATACACATCAAATATTAACAGGTTGGTCTCCTAAACAAGACCTTCACAATGACAACAAAAGTGGACATTCACCATGGATGTGGAACACACCAAAAAGTCACATCCCAAATAAAGAGCTATAGGCAGTCATGGCTGTTGAGTAAGGGAGAATAAGTCTTATCCAGCGATGAGCTGCTGATATGTTATCCAATCCAAGATGGTGGCTTCTAAACACAAATACATATGAGCAACATTAAATAGACTCAGCAACAGCAGCAGGGTATAGTATTCTATGTATTTATATATAATGTATGTAGTGTGGCCATATATATAAAATATGATTATACCCAAACAACCACACACATATATACATATATAATACACATACATATAAATGTATATATGTATATATATATATATATATATATATATATATAATGATTAAAGAATAAAAGGTTATGAAGTTGAGAAGGTACGGGGAGAACAGGAAAATTTGAAAGGCAGAGAATGTAACATAGAAATATTGTAAATACACTGTTCCTGTATAAAATTCTCTAAAAATAATAATGAAATAAATGTTAAAAATACTACTCATTATATAGCCTACAGCATATAACTAGATTTCAACTGATATATAAGAGGTAAACTTTAACAAGTTTCTTAAGAAAGCCTAATTCCTGGGAATCTGTCCCTCATCTCCTGCTCCTTACCTAAATAGTCTGGTTAAGTTTGCATGAAAAACAACAAATAGTGTTGCCTTGGATGAATAAAAAAAAAAAGTCCAAATAATAGCATTTAATTAAGGACAGAAAGGAAGGTACAACTTAAGAGAACTTTAGAAAACAGGGATTTTAGAACAGCAACTCCTCTTGCCTGAAGAATACAGATGCAATAGGATGAGGAACATGTAGTGATGAGACAGAGACAGAGACAGGGTTCATCCTTCTGCAGCTTCTATGTGTTCTCCAAAGTGTAGACCATAGAAACCAACATGAGAATCAGATTGAACTGTATTTGAAGCACATTATCTCTCCAAATATCACTGAGGCCTATTCACAAATGATGCAATTTATTTTTTCAAGGCAAAATATATTTCTGGACCCATCTGTTCTGTTACTCTTCTGTCTCTCTCTTTCTTATGCTACAATTATCTTTCCTAATTGTCTTGAAAGCAACAGGAGAAAAGGTCAATTAGCAATGTCTGTGCATGGCAGGAAATTGTTGCACGGTTTCTATTTTCTGTACTCCACAGAGTGTTTCATGTTCTCCCTTGAACAGGCTTTCTCATGTTTTCCAATGTATTCAGTCTGACAATGTTTCTGATCTTTAAATCTGCTTCCATTTTCTTTCCTAAATACACTTTACTTAAACGTGAAATGAGCACACATGGAAGGAGGAAGAAGACAGGGAGGAGTAGAAGTAAGATGGAGAGGGGGAAGGGAGAGGAAAGGAAGGAGGGCAGGCAATGGGAGGAGGAAAGTGGGATTGGACCCAGACCTTGCTACAAATGCACTGTGAAACCAGGCTTGGTAGCTTTAGAAGTTATTTGTTACAGAATTTTTAAACTGTTTCCTCCATGCTGGAACAAAGAAACAAAGTATCTAAAATCTTAGGGGAAACTTACTGAGATTTAGACAAAAATAAATAGAAAGTAGGTGATTAAAGAATTGGGAACTAGGCTCTTCTCACTTTTCATAGAGAAGCATTCATACTTTATAACAGCACATAAATCTCTACAAGTTAAAAAAAACCTCCTTAAAGTCTTCAAAGTACTCATCAAATATTGCAGAGAAAGCCCCTGACATTTTTGATGGATAAATCCCGAGACCTTTGCAATCACCACATTCAATAATGCCCCAAAGCGCCTCATTTTACTCACAAAATTCAATAAACTATGACAGGAATGAGCTGTAAACGGTGAGAGGTCACCAAGACTGCAAGACTGGCTACACATAAAATCCAAACCTAAGCCTTAGCCAGATTGTAATGGGCTGCCTTTCCTTAGTAGGAGGAACTTTAGAAGGCTCCATCTAAGTTCAAAAGTGTGAATATGGGAGGGGGCATAGTGGGAAAGAAATACAACTCTTTTTTTCTCCAAGTACAACTGTTACTTCCTTGATGCCTGGGGCTGTTTATATTAAATATCTTAGTATTCAACATGGACTCTGGCAGAAAGGGACCCACAGTACACTGGCTAGAAAGTACAATGGTTCTAAACGTTGAATTAGAGCTTAGGAATTAGTAAGTGTTTGGATACTCTCAAAACACCCAGAAACTCACGGGGAGGGGGGGTGTCATTTAAGAATAGTACTTCCTGACAGTTGTATAAATAAGTCTAACAGCTAGAGATTGGATCACATATCAGCCTGGCAGCCTTTCCATGTGAATACTGTATATTATTATGGAGGAAGCTGAATGAGTAAGAGCTTATAAACTGACTAATATAAATTTATATGAAATGGATGATATAGTTCATAATGAATTCATGTTTGGTATTTGCTGTCAGTATTTGAGGGATTGCTTATTCTCTTTTGTTTTGATTTTGGGGACACCATTTCCAGTATTTCATTGACTTTGCTATGTAGCCTAGGCTGGACTCAAAATTGCAAACTTCCTCCTTCTGCCCCAAGATGGTTGAGACAATGGATATGTCCCACCATGATAGACTACATGTTTGTTTACATACAATAATTCCACTTCAAATTATTTAGAAGTTAAATGATACAAGAAAAGTTTACAGAAAACTTTTAAATTATAATCAGTCATTAAGGTTTACAGATGATATTACCTATTTCTAGTAGAATGGACACTCAGATTCTAAGGCAACCCTGTATCAGGGAGCAGGAAGTACATACCTACAGATCCTTTAGTGAATGCTACTGAGATAAGTTTGAAACTTAAAAATCAAGTAGAATTGTCTCTCACTTGTCTCTTTGGAATTGTACCAGAGCTCTTTCCTGAAGATTTCAAAATTTACACATACTTACATTCCTTTTATAAAACCAGGCAATATTTACATGCAATATATGCTCATCCTCTCATATACTTCAAATATTCTCCAGAAGGCTTATAGTGCCTAGTGCTTAATACAATGTAAATAATATATAAACCATTATAAGATCCTGTTTCTGGAATAATTAGGACAAGGACAAAAGCTCTGTACCTGTTTGTTACAGATATTTTTAAGAAATACCTGAAGCTGTGAATAGAAGGTTTTGATACATATGGATACATATTCCAGATATACAGATTGGTGACTTGATACACATACAAACAATGGTAAAATAACCATGATCAGACAACATATTGTTCACCATATATTGTAATCATTTGTGTGTATTTGGAAGATCTGAAATTAGTATTAAACATGTTTCATTGGCAATTTAATTCTAGGAATAGTCATGCTGGTGCATGTCTGTAATTCCACTATGAAATTCAGAGATAAACGAGGTTCGGAACTGAAGATTTTAGGACAGCCAGTGCTGCATGATACCCTGTCTACTAAAAGTAAAAAGCATTTGAAATCTAGCATCCAGTGGCTGTACTTCAAAAACACAGTTACAATTAACTCAAGGAATAGACTAGACAGTCATTATGTTTAGTTTGACCACCGTGGATAACAAATGTGCAGATTGAAAAGAGCAAAAGCATTAAGTTACTGCTAAAGTTGAACATAATACAAGTTAATTTAGTCTTATAGTTTTCCATTGACTTTATTCTTTTATGTTACCACTCTGGTCTCTGTAAATGCTTCAGTTTAGCATTTCTCACTGAGAAACTCCTATAAATGAGCACCTTTCATCCATATTCTTTAACTAGATAATAGATATTAGCTGAGTTCATTTACACAAGACAATCATAGCCACATATGAGGAGATGAACAAAATACAAGACAAAGTAGTTAGAATTTCTCAGAATATTGGAATTGGCAGACATTAAAAACAGGTACACACTCTATCATAGCTAAAACCAATATTAGGAAGGTGTTACAAGGACTATAGAAAATAACAGTATTGTTATTAAACATTATTCAGTTGTAAGTTAAGGGAACAAAAGAATAAAAAAGCAAATAATTACCTCAAAGCAAAATAAACAGTTCAAAGTAAAAAACAAAAGCTATTGTTAGATGTTGGCAAGATACTGGAGTAAAATAACCAATGATGTTTTTAAGTAATCTTAATTTTTCATTAGAGATGAACATTTCATGGAGTACTCAGGTATGGATGGTTATGCAGAAGTTGTTAAATGCTTTCATAAGCAAAAATGAGAAATGTGGTACAAATGGAAATGTGAAAAAGCAAGAGAGAAAGAGAAATTGAGAGCAAGAGAAGCAGAGATACACATAGAGATATTCAGAAAAAGAGAAAATGAGATGGGTTCAAGACAAGTGAGAGAGCATTTTTTTAGTTCTTGTAATTTAAAAAGTCAGAGGACTACACATTCCAGAATGGCTTAATCTTAGCATTGAATAACCATGATGGAAGCCTAGCCCCATGTCTACCTATCTCCCTATCTCTGTAAATCAGTCTTCTCTCTACTTACCCCATGTCAGATTTATTTTACTATCATGAAGGCAAGAAGGCAACTAAAACCCTACGTTTATCTCACAGTTTCAGCGAGAAAACAATCTTTCAAAAGTATCACAATTTTTGGGCGTGTTCTGATTGGATATTTTACCAGTTTCTGTAGTAATCACTGAGACCAGGGGATGTGAAGCTCTGATGGCAGAGGCCTGTCCCACGTGTGCATAGAAGCTTGTGGAAAAGCACCCCCCCCCCGCCCCCGATCTGAACACGTCATGGGCTGAAAGGGGAAGAACATTAATTCCCTCACACAACTCTCCATGCTCTCACTGCTGTGGAAAGGAAGAGGAGGGAGGATAGGAGAGCAATCTGGCTAACTGCTGGCTTTGCAGTTTACCAGGTCTCGAACATCAATACAGACATTGTGATTTTGCTGCACAGGTACCAGCATTGTGAATTAAAGAGAATGAATCAAAGAGCAACCCAATGATTAAATCACAGGGAGGTTAAGTTGTTATTTTCAGTTAAAATATATAAGGGATGCAAACTAATAAGGAATTAACACTGTTTGAAAAAATATGTAACATTGACATATCAATCCTGACAGGGCAAAGCCAAAGTTTATGGAGTTATAAGAAAATCTAAAATAAAATATTATTAAACTAGTTTGTCTTGTTTAGTTTTGATTTAAAGGTACACAAGGAAAGTGATTTATCATCTGAACAGAAGTAATAAATGAAATAATTTTATGGGATAAAAGAGGGATAAAAGGAAAATAAGAGACTCAGGGGTATCTAAGATTTATTTGTCAAAACTCAAACAATAATTCTGCAAAAATTTTCCCTACTTGGCTGCTTTCATTAGACACTGTAAAAAAAAACAAAGCAACACAACAAAACAAATTTGTATCATCAAACTAAATAGTAAAGAGACCAGAAATTAATGGGGAGATAGAATAATTATATCAAATAGAAAAGAGACTCTGCTACTCACAAGGAGTAGCTCCTTAAATAGTAAGACTTGGAAGAAAAGGAAAAACAAATGGTTGCCAACATCATGTCCAAGAGAGACTGGCTATTTTTCTTTGAGGCTTTTTAATCACACAAGCAACTTAGAAAGATTTTCAGTATATTGAGTTAGTCACCCTGAGGGAAGAATGGACACTATAATCCTGCTGACCCCTGACCACAGAACTTTCAGAATTTCTTCTTCCCCTTGTTTGCTTGTATTTCCAAGGTATGAAATGATGTTTTCCTGTGATACGGGTGCTTTAAAGAACATTGCCATTCTACCACTGATTTAGGGACATCTGAATGTTCAGAGTTAGCTCCTCTGCCTCATCTATTCTGTTTCCTTGTCTATTGTATCTTGGTTTTGTAGTGGAGGATTGATTCAGGTGCATAGCATGGTTGTTAAGCTTCAGGGTTGTTAGAAACACAATGACAATAAATGCTATCAAATTCAAACTATCTAAGGGACTAGCAGTAAAACTGAAGAGTTGAAAAATGTCCCAGAAGCAACAGGAAAAGGAGGAAACAAGTGGCATAGTCTGAGTCAACAAGGCAAGAATTGAGTACACATGGGACCAAACACAAGAAGACCATTGTGCTGAGAATTGCACAAAGTCAATGGACTATAAGACCAAAAGCCAATCTTCAATAAGATGATGGAAATTGATAACTGGAGGCATTTTATGAAGAAAACTATTTCTGTAAGTTCATCTTTTTAATTTTATTTTATTGTATTTTTTGAGACAAGTTGTAACCATGTACCTCAGCTGGTCTGGAACTCACTATGTAGACCATGCTGACTATAGACTCATAGAGATCTGCTTGCTTCTGCCTCCCAAGATATGAGACTAAAGGCTTGTGCCTTCATACTAGACTTTGAAACTCATCTTTAGATAAGGGTTAAGATATCAATTAAGGGATCTGGGAAGATTACTCAGTAGTTAAGAACAACATCTGTTCCTCCAGAGAACTGAACTAAAATCTTAGCACCTACAAGGCAGCTCACAATGGTCTATATCTCCAGTTCCAGGGGCATTAATATCCTCTTTTGGCCTCTGTAAATACTGGGCATGGTCATGATGCACAGAAATGCCTGCAGGCAAAACAAACCTACATTCATAAAATTAAAAGAAATAAATGAATAGGTGAAAGGTAGTTTCAATAGGGGATATATTTTATTTTGTTAATTGAGGTGAGTAAGGCCAAAGCACTGGGCCACACTTTAAGAAAACAATGAGCTGTGACATGCACAACAAGTGCTCTGGCCAGAGGAAACCTGTCCAATAAGCTCCAAACAGGAAAATAACACGATGATGTGCAACCCAGGGCCAACCAAGAAACACCCCAGCAGCTAGAAGCAAAACACTGTCAATAGCCCACATATATACCCCACCCTTTTGTTTCTTTTTCTTTTTTCTTTCCTGTTTTATTTTATTTTATTTTTGGTTTTTCAAGACAAAGTTTCTCTGTGTAGTTTTGGTGCCTGTCCTGGATCTCACTCTGTAGACCAGGCTGGCCTCAAACTCACAAAGATCCATCTGGCTCTGTCTTGCTTACAATCTCTCTGAGTCTGAGTCATTGTCTCCACGTCTTCTTACTCCCTGCCCCCAGGCAGGACCAGCAAGACCCCAGCTGCAGCACCAGAAACATTCTGGCCCCCAATGTGGATGGACCCCTACCTGGGCCTTGCCCTTTGGGTTCTTTTGAACTTCTCTTGAGATGTCTTTTTTCTTTACTGCTTACTGGCTTGCTGTCCCATTCCCTGACTCAATTTAGCATGCTGATTCACCCCCCTCACTGTTCTCAGTGAGCTGGCCCCTCTTCACATTTTTTGTTTCCCACCCCATGCGGTGAATATTGAGGTCCTTTTCTCTATGTATCTTTTAATTCTTTCCCTTGTATGTTTTGTCTTTAGGGCACACTCTGTTTCCCACTGATCCACCTGGCGTTTCCACATAAGGGTTGGCCACCTGGGAAACAGGATCAGGAATTGACCCTCCATCCAGTCTTTTCTCTCCAGAGACACAGTGTGGGCATATGGATACAAGAGTTTGACAATTACCTGCCTAATTGAAATACATCCATGTATACCTAGAAAACTTAACTAACATGACTGTAAGTTTGACTATCATAGATGACTAATTATTAATCTGTATTCCTTAACTATACATTACAATGTCAATGAGCTGCACAAACATAATACCTTAAATAAGAGTAGAAATATACATATAGTATCACAAAATTAACTTTACATTTGTGTCAAAAAACTAAAATCCACAGCAATGTAAATTTTTTAAGCAAGTTGTTGCTCTTTAAGAATAGATTCAATAATCCACCATTTCATCCTACCATATCTATATCCTATATTTCTATATCAGTGGCCATGTTGGGGAACCCCTGAGGTGGGGGACACAAAGACTAGAGCAAAGAACTATAGTTCCCACTAGCAGCTTCAAAATAAAATAAAAAGGGTGATATGAGGCAGGTAAGGCTGAAGCACTGGGCTACACCTTAAGCAAATAATGAACTGTGACATGGGCACTCAAAACAAGCACTCTGACCAGAGGAAACCTGTCCCATGAGCTCCAAACCAGAAAATGATGACATGCCTTCCATGGTCAACCAAGAAACACCAGGGCAGCTCAAGAAGCAACAGCCCGCCAACAACCCGACACATATACCTCATCCTTCTGTTTAATAAACGAGCTTGCTGACCATCTCCTGAAGGCTGAGTCATTGCATCAGTGTCTTCTCACACCCTGCCCCCAGGCATCAGGGACAGCCAGACCCCAGTCCAGCAACAATTAATGACCATCATTTATTAAATATTTAGCTAACATTTATTTTGTAATCTGATGGGAATGATCTAGTAGACACAGAGAAGACACTAAAAGAGAGAGAAGATGAAAGAAGGAAAGTATTTGAGGAAATCCCAACAAGTGGAATGAATTTGGCAAAAGAGGAAAGCAAACACAATTCATTGATTGAGGACATAATGCTGAGGGATTATGGAAGACAAATCAGGATGCTTTGATAATTTTTAAAAAACACATGATCTATATTTTTTTGAGACAGGATTTCTCTGTGTAGCCCTGACTGTCCTGAAACTCTCTCTGTAGCTCAGGCTAGCCTCAAACTCCCAGAGATCCACATACCTCTGCCTCTGGAGTGCTGGGATTAAAGATGTGCTGCTGCCACCCAGTTTGTGGATTTTTTTAAAGGCTTATTTATTTATTTATTTTTATTTGTATAAACATTTTGTTTGTGTGTTTTGAGTATGTATTGCAGAAGACTGTGAGCCATTGTGTGGGTGTTGCAACTGAATTCAAGTTCTCTAGAAAGCAGTAAGTGCTCTTTACTGCTCAGCCATCTCCCTACCCCAAACATGAAGAGTGCTTGTTAGTGTGAAAAGAAATTGTTAATGACACATATTCCACCCTAATAAATGGAGGAATGAGCTGCTATATATTGAATGAGAAATGTCTCCATGGTTCATGTATTTAAATAGTTGTCCCCAGATCATGATGCTGTTTGGGAGGCCATTGAACTTGCAGGATATGGAGTTTGCTAGTAGTTTTATATAACTGGGCTGGGCTTTCTAGTCTCACTCACTTCCAGTTCACGCTCTGTATTTTATGTGTCTTCAGTTGCGTTGTAATCTCTTAGCTTCCTGCTCCTGCCACCATACCTTTCCTGCCACCATGGGTGTAGTAGTTTCTTGTTTATCACTGTTATACAACACAATGACCTAGGTAACTTACAGAAAAGATAACTTATTTGGGCTCTGGTGGCACTCTTTTACATACTGGCAATTTTCACGCTTATTTCCCCATCATCAAATGGGAACCCACTGAGACCGGTTACAGGTTGCTAAGGTAGGATCCCAAATTCCCTTGGCTAAGTAATATGTAGGAGGAAGCATACAGAAGGAAATGATAGCTGTAAATGACTTTCACACATATTGTTTTGGAACAATGAATTGATCATTTTTCAGTGAGTACAACTCTCATTGACCAATGTCATGTCCCTTTGTGATATTTTAATAAGTGAAGAATCAGTACACATGGAGTAAAGAAAGGTAGAGAAGCTAGAGTTGGGTAGCAAAGACTGGCCTTAAGAAACACAGAATAGGGCCAGGCAGTGGTGGTACACACCTTTAATTCCAGCACTCAGGAGGCAGAGGCAGGCTGATCTCTGTGAGTTTGAGGCCAGCCTGGTCTACAAAGTGAGTTCCAGGAAAGGCACAAAACTACACAGAGAAACCTTGTCTCAAAAAACAAACAAACAAAAAACACAGAATAACATGTCATTGTTGGCACCTGAAACAGCTAAAGCACATTTTTCAGTAGAATGGATCTAGCATAAAGTTGGTTCAGTATAAAGGGAAGATTTTCTGCTGATAAAAATTCCCCTACCACCTGCACTAAGCTACAAGGAGCATTTATGTCTTGCTAGAAATACCACTCAGTACTATATAGCAATATCCTACTTAATCCTCACAATAGCCCCATGGGCTATGGCAGTGCTAATATATTTTATGCAACAGGAAACATAGACTCCAAGAAGAGATACAGATATGGTCATCTGGGTGAAGCAGACAGTCAGGCATAATCCAGGCTTACCCTAAAGCTCACTCTTTTATCCATGTTGATTTATTGCCAGGTAGGGGGAGAACCAGGCTGGACTTTGAAATATAAGATAGTAGCAAGTTTCTAGCCATAGCTAAACCAGAGCATGCATCTAGTTTCAAGTGTAAAATTAACAAACCGGAGTCATGTTTTCCAGAATTCAATTCTCTGCATAGTGGTGGCCACTGACAATTAGAAAAGGATGTGGAGAGAAGGAGAAAAATTCATCCATACACTCCCTGTTTCTGAAAGTCAAAGAGAGAGCCAACTGCATTATAGTCCAAGTAAGTTGCCTCTGGTCTGTAGTGCCTATTGTTGGCCTGAGGACATGCTAACCACACCTTGGCTTTGTGCTGTATCTACTTCATGGTGGTCTTCAAATCCAGAACCAGAGTGTAGTTGCTGAGTCATTAGACCTGCCTGAGGCACTTCTTGCTATGATCTTTGCAACTCAAACATAACCACCCTTCTAATCAGGGTATACTTAGCTTCTTGAAACAGAAAATTCTTATCTCTTACAAGTCACCCAGATTATCAAAGATGGAGGCTTGATGGTGGCTTGAGATGGACACAAATTCCAATCTTCCTTAGAATGTGATCCCAGTTTATCCTTATTCACCCTACCTTTGATCCCATTCCTGACTCTTGACAACCAGTCCTGTTGACTTTAAGTCGATCAGGACACAGTAGCATAAGGCCCACTTGCACTGTTTGGCTAAACCTGCAATTATAGGAACCAATGCTCCATTATAACCCATAGTTTTATATCTCTTTGCTGTTTTTCTCAGCATGAACCATCAGAGGCAAAACAGGTCTGATTCATGTAACACAATATAACTATGAAGTGCAGCCAACTGGTTTCTGTGAAAATGTCCAGAGACTATTTAAAAATGTGAGTGAATGTGACCTACATGGACAGAAGTCCCATAAGAGGATTAGAAAATGGACTACACTTGAAAGACAAATATATTAAGGAATTCTGACTTCCTACCTTCACTGCCTTCCTGGTAGGACCTTCTTGGCTATATGTAATAACCTCCTCTGAAGAGTCCAGTGTGGCATTCTGAGTCATCTGAGAAGTCTCTGCTATGTGCTACAGAGTGAGCCTATGTCCTCAAATCTACTGAAATCATCATGTATGAGTCTCAAATTGCACATTAGAGACCGTGGTGTTTTCTGCACTACTATACCAGTGTTTCTACATAATAGTTGAGAACTGGAGCCTTGGTTCATTTCAGGATGTTATTTTTAATCACCTTGTTAAATCTTTGCACCTAGTACATACACAGGAGCCTTGTTATAAAGGAGATAAAACCTCAATGAAAATCAGAAGTGGTCTGTCACCTGTTTTTATGTATAAATTCTTGGACATGATATTTCTCTACTCACGATATCCTTCAAAACAGGCATTTGTTATTTTACAAACTTTCTTTTTAAATGTTTCAAAACTCCCATTGAGTGCCAAAATCAATTATGTGTAACTCACTTAATTAAATCACAAATGAAAATGGAATGAATACAAAGTCAGCAGAAAAAAAAATACTAAGCCATAAAAGAGGATCCAAATTTGCATTTTGTACAAAGTAAATATACTCAACACTGTATAGATAATATGGAATGCACATCAAGGAAGATCTTTGCAATGCATTAAGGAAAATGAAATAACTTGCTACTGCAAACTTATTTTACATGTGTGTCTGCAAAGAGTCCAAGAAATGAAAACCTAATAATGCTAGTTTAATGATAGAAATCATAATCAACTCCTATGTGAGATTTTGGGAGATTTAATCATTAAAAATTCTGTGTAAGACTTCAGTGTTATTCATTTAACTTTCAACGTAAGTTTTAAAACTATATATCATCCTGTTAAGCCGTATTTCATTAAATATATAATGATTTGTTAATAGCTAGAAGTTACAAGTGATGGAAAGGACCAAGCAGATGCCATAACAGTCTGCTCAGTCTTCTCTCAGAGATCAGGCCTCAATTTCAGTTTCCTGAGACTTGAGCAAGCAGTTTCTGGGAGGGACATGAACAAAAGACATAGTCCTTGCAGGAGCTCCCTTTCTGCATGTACTCTGACTGCTCAAAATTCAGCCAGTTGTTTACAGTCTAGGACCCCTCATCCAATTAAGAGCTATGTGCATGAATCAAAGACAGAGCCTGGACCACTGAGCCAGCCCCCACAGTCAGTATATGCTAGGCCAGCCAGCCCTCATGGCAGCTCAAGGACAAAGCCTGGGACTTGTCCCAGACTGCTCCCAAAATAATAATTGTAACCACCAACCAGTCAAAGGTTACATACCCTCACCCAATTAAAAGAGAACAGAGACCTTCAAAAGTAAAAATAAACCAATCTGAGTTGCACCTGTGCCCAACTCCCCCCCCCCACTCCAACCACCTTTAAAAAGAAAGAGCAACTCCTCCCTGCCTCACTGTATTGGATGTAGGAAAGAGTTCCCTGCCTAGGCTTGTATCTATAGAATAAACCTTGCTGTTGCATTCTGGACATCCATGGTCTTCAGTGGTCTCTTTGGGGTCATGATCTGGGCATAACAGTGAGCAGTACATTCTTCTCCCCACTGTAGGATAAAAGGCCAGCCAAAGAAACCTACCCTGGCCCAGAAACCTACCTTGGCCTGGAAACCAGAGCTAGTGAAGGAAACACACACTGACCCTGAAACCAGAGCCAGTGAAAGGAATACGCCATAGTCCTAAAACTAGAGACAAAGGGCTAAAAAGACCAGTGAGAGAAACAGAGTTTGGTCCTAAAACAAGAGCTAGCTCTGCCCCTGACTAATGAAACCAACCAATCCCTGAGCAGGAAAACCAACCAATCCTTGAGCAGAAAATTTTCTCCCTGGAGAAAATCCACCCCTAAGAAGCCCTATATAAACCTCTCTGCCTGTTCAGTTATAGGAGGTCCTTTTCCACCCTAGCAGAGGCAGCCAGTCTCCTGGACTCCTCCTTCCCAAATAAATCTCTTCCTTAAAAGAGTTTTGGGTGAAGACCTTCTTTTGCTGGCATGGAACAGAAGAACCTTTTCTGAGACGTTTCTTTAGCCAGGCTGAGCAGAAAAAAAATAACAACCGCAGAAAAAGTAACGATTTGTCCCCAGAGCCTGAGGAAACTGCTACATTTCTGCAGAGTGAATGGGCCGGTGCAGAAGAAGACCCCAATACCTTTGCTAGGACATTCCCTTAGGGAACCAGCAGAGCTCAGCTACACCGCCCTCTCTAGGAGAGGAGCAGAATTCATACATCCTGAAGGGAGACCATCCTCCATGGTACCTCAGTGTCAGGTATCACCTGACTTCTGAACAAGCCAGGATACTTTTTCCTCCCAGAGCTGTCCCTTTGCAGCTCCAGGTATAGCCTGACTTCCGGACAAGTGAGGATACCTCCAGACCTGTAACACATGTACCCACTGTATATCCAGATGTTACAAATGACAAATTCAGGATACCACAGATAACCACAAAAGGTGAAATGAGTCAGACCAAATTTAATTTAACCAAGTAATATAACTCTAAAGAACAAAAGTAGAGAATTTTGTGCAAATGAGAGGGGAAAAGACATCTCAATGTGTCTGCATAGTCAAAAGATGTTTTCCAAGATGGATTTCCCATAATATCAGCATATATAAACAGACACAAACATCTCAGAACACTTCCCAGGAGAATTGCCCACAGACTTTCTTACATTATATCATAATTTTCTAGGGAAAACTTTTAACCTCTATCCATAGAAGCTTTTTGTAGCTGATGATTTACAAAAAAGGGACGGGGGGCAAACTAATTTCTGGAAAAGATTTACTTTGCATGGCCTTGAGTTGTGGTCAGTAAAATGTGAGGAAAGAATATGAAGGCTGTAGAAGAGATTCAGGTCAAGCTTCCCACTTACACAGAGCCCCACAGCAGTTCCACTGAGTAAACACTCACAACTGCAAAGCAAGTGTCTACTAGTTGCTCTTGAAAATGGACATAAGTAGTGAGTCAAAACCCACTAGGGATTTGAATTGTGAAATAGAAAGATAATGATGGTTACAGAAGACAAATCATCTAAGGAGAAAGATTCAATGCAAGAGTAAATGAGAACTTAAAACTCTGGCGTTCTTTAATCACATGACCAAAATTAAAAAGATTATCACAAAATTGACGAAGTCAGAGAAACAAACTGTTTTTGAAAAATTAAAATATTTTTCTAGACTATCTTTATTTGTAGCTCTATGAGCTTGTAGTAGGAGTTCCTCAGTGTAACAATAGTGGTATAAGATACAAAATGTCTGTTTCAGAGAAGATTGAAAGGTTACATACAAGAACAAGAATGGCCAGAAATCTGAGAGCAGAATCCCAGTGAGTAAAAGAAGCTTTCTACACATGTCTTTCCATTCAGGAGACAGGAGGACAGGAGCATGGATTGCTTCTGCAATGCCTGAGAAACCAAAGGAAATGTCACTAAGAACTCCAATTTAGGTACATGAGTATTCAGGGACTTCTCAAAGAAAATTGCATAAGGAAATCAATGACACATTTTCACGTTGAGACACTTTTTAAAAAAAAAAATATATTTTAGCTGCATGAGGGCACAATGTCAAGAATGAACCCGAGACTCCACAACCATGACAAGCCGAGCAACACATGCCTATTGGTGCAATACTAGATGAATGTCACCAGAGTAACCAACCTATATCTGGTTAGATTTAAGGCCTTCTCCACAAGTTGAAACCCATACTTGGCACCAATAGTGGGAACAAGAACCTGTGGCTTAAAAGGTTATGGACCACAAGGAAGAACCTACTAGTATTACTCTACCAAATAAGCATGGTATTAAACAAAATCCTAATGACTTATCTTTCTATTTATAGACTAGTGCAGATGTCAACACTTATCAGAGAAGCTTCTCTTTGTAATAGATACTGATTAACATAGAGACCCATAACTGGCCAAATTGTAGAGAACACCCAAAAGGTGGATTTATATCATACTCCATCCCAAGAAACAAGGATCATTGTGGAAGAGAGTACAGAATTATAGCTGGTAGATGACTATACAGAAACATTGTTTTCTGAACACAGCAGGACAGTGGCACATATAAATTCACATGGTTGTGACAGCAGGTAGAAGACCCGGGCAAGCTCAAGCTAGACAAAAATGTAACCTGAAACAATGAGGTGGGTCTGAAGTCTTGCTCTAAGTTAAGGACCTAGTGGTGTTTGACAACTTTGGGGAGAGAGTCAGCTTTTTCTAAGGATGAGATCCCTTTACCTTAAGAATAACCATGATGCATGAAAGCCACACTCCCGAGAATATATGGACATCACAGACTGTACTTGGGTATTTGAAGAAATAAAAAGGACACACAAAGTAGTGTGGGAAGGGAAGGAGACAGAACTGTGAAAAGTTGGGAGAGGGGACAGATATGATAAAAACACATAGTACAAAATTCTCAAGGAACTACATAAAAAATGAGTAATTTTTTAAAGTTAAGAATATTATCCAAATTCAGAGTAGGTATTATAGAATTCTATATTAACTGAAACACACATTTTGTTGCAATTATTATACACCAGGAGGGGCATTCTACATTTAAATTTGGAGTACACAGAGGATGGCAACCTTAGAATAAAAACAAGACTCAAAAATATGACCAAACAGTTGATTGAGAAACTTCTCAGTTCCTGACTGGACATGGCAAACCATTCTTCTTTACCTGCCTCTCAGAGGACATAGTGAATCTCCTCTAAAGGAAAACAGCCTTCCATTCATACATAGAACCTCCAATGTTTATACCTGATACATGACTTGCTAACTGGATGGTAGAAGCATATAGACATGAATGAGTTACATGTAATATGTAATTTATTAATTCATGTGTATGTAACTAGTAAGAAGGAGATGAATAGAAACAGAATAAAGGTCTTACACATCTAGTACTTATTAGACACTAATTAACACCCACTGTCATTCTTTAAAGAAAATTATTCTGTACCGGGTATGATGGTACATACCTATAATAATAGACTTGAAAGGATGGGGCAGAAGTTGTGGATCAACGTGAGTGTGATGGCAGCCTAGACAATATAGTGAGTTCAGAGTCAGCCTGAAATATGAAACTAGACCCATAAAATAAAAAAGAATAAGTTTTAGAATGCAATTAGGAATTATTCTAGTTTAGTAAGGTGGTGGTACAGGTTCCCATCTATGAACCATGACTTTAGTAGCCTCAGGTCATCAGCTAGATCTATAGTACAAGCCATGATTTTCCACTGTAAGTCGAATTAGACAGCTAATGCTTACCACCCAGGTGTGAGTACCACTATTGCACCTTTAGGGATATATAGCCATGCAGGTTGTTGTTTCAGTCCATAGAAATTACAGCTGAATAGGACTACTGATTGCTTATCTTTCTTGGTGGCTTACCCTTCACCTTTTGGTACCGTAAAAGATACACTGTAGGATTGGCTTTCAGGTTAGATCCAGATCAAATCTTCCAAGTCCTATGTCAAATGTGTGTGGTGTCTTCAAGAATATGGACATAGCTTCAGCCTCTGAGAAGCAACCAGTGGTGACAGCAATAGCCCATACTATTTTGGGAATCACTTAGATTATTCTGACCAATAATTCCAGTGGAGAGTTCTCATGCATGGTACTATGGTTCAGGTTTGCTAGACAGTCCTTCTTCAGAGGATCATTGTTAGTCCAAGTGGCAAAACTACATTTAAGATATATGCAAATCTTATACATGTAAATTATGTACATATATATGTGTATAGAGATATATAATTTATAAATACTATATATAATATTTATTAATGTTATGTATAATTTTAAGTAAATATTAAATATTGTGTTTCCTTCAGGTTTTACCAAACATCCTTAGAGTAATTTCTCCTTCCTTCCTAACTCTCCTGTACTGATCTCCTTGCATGACTCACAATAGAAGCCTTCCCAGCCCATTTTCCCATTTTTCATTTATATCATCTATATCCTACTATTCTTTCGTATACTCCCATCTGTGGTTCCTTTTTACTTTCCTTGTTTCTGTGTTTACACACACAAAAGAAATCCAAATGAAATAAAACAAACAAAAACAAAAATATAATAAATAAACAACCTCTAAATGGAAACTCCAAACATCTATAGTTAAGAACTAATAAAATCAGCTATGTGAAGAAAGCTGAAAAGGGAATAAGTGAAGGGAAATATAACTCAGAGGAAACTATCCAACATCAGACTTAACAATGAGAAAAAGAGGTAAAGGAATCAATGGATGTAAGAGATTTGGAGCCGTGGTGAATGAGGTTAACATGTGTGTAATTTGAGTCTCAGGGGTCACAGAAAGACAATAGGTGGGATGATCATGCGTACAATATCTGTGAAAATTACAATCCTGAAGACATAACAAATGCTAGGAAGCAAACAGAAGGAAAATAAGAAAAAGACATGCCATGAAAACATTGCCATACTCATTAAAGATAAAAAAAATTCCTTAACAGAGACAAATGAACAAAAACTTTCTTGTTTTTAGGAAGGAAAATATTAAGAATGAGAGCTGACACTGACACATTAAAAACTGGAAGCCACAAGACAATGAAATTGCACCTTACTTGAAAGAAAGCACCTGTCAACCATATACCTCTATTCAGGGAATAAAAATCCAAGAAAGGAAAACCAAGGCAGCTTTCTTATTCGTACTAATATTGTTGCAACATAAAAACTATAATAGACAAATGAAAGTTATTCCATACAGAAAACCAGAAATGGGGAAAGGAAGAATAAATAGCTACTGAAAAAATTATTAGGTGGATGGCAGTACAAATGAACTCCCCAAAGGCTAATAATACACTATTTGTTTATAATTATATAGTGAGATATGTATACAAAACAAGAAAGAAGAGCCACAGTTCATTAAACAATCCCAATTCAACAGTAAATTTTGTAAGTAGCACCCTCTCTGAAAAAGAAAGACATCGATGTAGTAGGGGAACTTTCTGTGAAGAATAATACTTTCTGTGGGTGTGGAATGGGGATGAGAGGTAAAATGATAAAAAAATACACTGTAAACATGCATCAAAATCCCAAAGTATAATACTACTAATAATAACATTTTAAAAGGATGTTTTTTAAAAATCTCAGAGAAAATGAGACAGGAAGTATCAATAGACATATGAGGCTAAAGAGGAGTGACCAAGATCTGGCTGTGTTCAGGTAGCCATGTTGGTGAAACTTCATGAGTGTAGTTTCGGCCCTTTCTATAAGGCACTGTCTTACAGCAACCAGCCTGTTTTTGTTGTTGTTGTTGTTGTTGTTGTTTTTGCAGTCACTCCACCATCTCTTCAACAGTGATCCTGAATCTTAAGTGCAGTTTTGTATTGTAGAGGTATCAGCATGGACTGAGCTTGACATGTAGACATGCTACTCTGGACATGGAAAAGTTTAGGAGGCCCCACTCTTGGACAAAGAACTACGGGTAAGTAAGGAATGCTGAGAATTGGAGAAATTGTCTTTCTCTGAGAATGGCACACTAACTGATTATGTAATACTAAACGGACATCCCAGTAAACATCCAGTAACATCTAAGTAACCTTGTATAGACTGAGTAGGTTGTATTTATTTACTTAGGAGTTCACACACAAATACACACATACACACACACACACACACACACACACACACACACACACACAACACACACACACACACACACACACACACACCAACAACTACAACAATTAAAGAAAACAAGGATATAAATTTTAAAGGCAGCAAGAATGAGTACATGGGAGAGCTTAGAGGGAGAAAGGAAATAATTTTTTAAAATGTTTTAAAAAAGACCAAAGTTCAAAAAGTACATGGAAAGAAGAGGAATTAGGAATGGAAAAGTAATCCAATGTATCATCAACAATAGAATAGAGAAAAAAACACAGAAAAATAAAAGAACCTGGAATGTGAAACTACAAAAGGTTAGAAAGACTGAAAGCAGATGAGGAGTGTACAGTAGACTAAATCCCCCAATTGACAATGAAGTGTCCTTACTAGATAGAATATGAGTAACATAACAGTCTCAGGGACAAACTCTGCTTCTTGAAAAGGTGTTCTTAAATATAAGCTATAAGAGATAATATGTAAGATGAAAAATGTTATTAAATATAAAGTATGGGAAACCAAAACAATATGTAAGATGATGGAGTCCCAGAATATAAATTCCAAGAACAGAGAAAAAAAGCTAAGATCATCATGTGAAGATCAATTATATTTGATGTTATGGTTAAATTAGTACTAGAGATAAAATAGAATATCTGGGGCATTTTAGATCAAGGCATCATGTTCTGTTAGCAGTTTAACAACTTATCCTAAATGTCGGCTTTAAAACCACACACTTGTTTTCCTTGCAGTTTCTATGGAGATGGAGTCTAGGAATATCTTAGTTGGTTTGTGGACTCTTAGGTCCCAGCTGTACTATACTCTCAGCTCACCAATGAAAAGAATAAATGAAAGTTGTCATGGCTTTGGTCTGGATATGTGATATAATTAGATACACATTTCTGGTTTAAAGGATATTTTATTTTATTTCAAGGTGCCATTCTACTGTCATCTTTCAAGGGAAGAATACATATACCGAGATGATGACAGAGTCAAATTCTTTATGACTGTATGAATAAAGGTTATGAGCAATGAGTGGAGACTCTACTTCAGGCCAGACAAAATCCCAGTGTGGAGGGGTGGAAGTAATCATGAAGTCCTTCAGGCCCATGGGTTACATGTCCTATTGTGCCTTGGGGCCCCACTCACAGGCATTTCACAGTGTGAAGTTTTGAGTTGTAGAATCAGCCGCTCTTTTCCTTGCTCTGTCCTTCCCTTTCCTTTCACCTGATAAAACAGGCTTTTGGTTTTTATTGTTGCTTTTTGTTTGTTTTTATGCAACGTGATGTCATAAATGACTGACAAGCCATAACTTCTTACACTGTCCATTGGTTAGAAACAAGTCATGAATCCTACCTCAAGAAAAAGGGATGATATCTGATGTTATGACACTTGATTTAAGGTCATAAGAACCACCTGAGAAGTCTGCTTATTATTAAGTATTTGAAACACCTAAGAATATATCTTATCATGTAAAATCTAGTAACTAAAAGGAAAAATAGAGACATCCGCAATCATTTTAGTCCACACCTTTGCAAAAAATTCAGTACATTAGAATCTATACATATCAAAATCTTTAAAGTCACCCAAAGACCATATGGTGCTCAATAATGAAAGATTACTTTTTTTTTTCCAAATAGAACTATCTTTTAAGAAATCAACTTCAGAAGATCTCAATGATTCTCAATGACTACAAAACCTCTGGAAGTCCTAAGGATGCCTAGAGGTAAATTAGATAACACTGTCATTTCTATCACAATATACACTATAATATGAAGATGGGAAGGAGTAGAACAGTGAAGAGAACATGAAAGCAGGGTGAGAATAAGGTCCCCAAATATTTGAAATGGTACATTTGTAAGTAATGAATACAACACAGAAATATTTAGAAATATATATATATATATATATATATATTGCTTTGAGTTTTATTAAATATATGACAAGTTAGACACAGAAGTAGTTCTCTCTGGAGGATATTCATGGACAGAAGACTAAAAAAATTATTTAATTTTACATTAAAAAGTATAAAAATATTAGCCACTAGATTGTATGATATGTAAGGAAGGAAATAAGAGGTAAAATTTGAAATTTGTAAAATAGAAAGTAGTAATAATAAAAATTGAGACAGAAAATATTTTTGCTAAAAAATTATAGTTGATAATGGACTAGTAAAATAGCCAAGGAAGAACACACACATGCGCAGACACAACACAAACACACACAAATTGTAACGTCTTATAAATGAGTAGAAATTCCTATTAAAAAATAAGTGTGTAGTAGGAATCTTAACAGGTTCTTATTAATAAAATCAAACCTGAGCCAGTTATTGGTGTGAGTGCTGGAAGATCAGAGAAACAAAACAAGCCACAGCTACCTCACCTTGCCAGTTCCACAGGTGATCCTGTTTCCTCAGACTGGAAGCTTCTGAGTCCTCCTCCACATGAATCTCAGCTGAACTGTGCTACTCCAAAGCCTGAATGCTTAACCACCAAATGCTTCTAGTTTCTGGTCTTCATGCCTTATATAATCTTTCCCTTTCTGCCTCCACTCCCTGGGATTAAAGGTTCACTTTCTGAGCTTAAAGGCGTGTGTCACCATGCTTGGCTGTTTCTAATGTGGCCTTGAACTCAGGGATCCAGAGGGATTTCTGTCTCTGGAATGCTAGGATTAAAGGTGTGTGCTATCACTGCCTATATTCATGTTTAATATTATGGCTGTCCTGCTCTCTGACCCCAGATAAGTTTATTTTGGGAAGCACACAATATTTCAGGGAACGCAATACCAACACAAAAGTGTATAGTGGTTAAAAGGCACCCTATGTGCTGTGGGGCTTTAGAAAAGAATAGAATGCTTGCCTAGAAAGTATGACATCCTGGCTTTGATTTCTATCACTGGACAAGTATTCCAAAACAATTATTTGGAGTTTTCATAACATTATTTCCATACCCATGGTGAGTGCACATACATGTATTACAAACTGCTAAATAGTCTTTCAATAAAAAAACTCAGAGCCTGATATTAAGGTAAATGCTGAAAGATCAGAGAGACAAAGGAACAAGCCACCACCATGTCTCACCTTGCCAGCTCCACAAACACTCTGACTGAATGACTCTGAGTCCTCAGCCAAAAGCTCTCCAGCCAAAAAGCTCCATTTCCTGTCTCCTCACACCTTATATACCTTTCTCTGCCCAGCTGTATCACTTCCTTCTTAGTGTTGAGATAAAAGGTTTGTGTGCTTCCCAAGCAAAGGCTTGAGATATCAAGTGCTGGGATTAAAGGCACGTGATCCCCAAGTACTGGGGTTGAAGGTGTGTGCCACCACTGCCTGGCTCTGTTTCTCTCCTAGACTGAGTCCATCTCATGTAATCCAGGATGGCTTTGAATTTACAGAGATCCAGACAGATCTCTGCCTCCCAAGTGCTAGGATTAAATGTGTGTGCCACCACTGCCTGGCATCAGTATTTAATCTAGTGGCTTGTTGTGTTCTCTGATCTTCAGGAAAATTTTTTAAGTTACACAATATATCACCACACATACGTGTTTTACTTAACAGATACTCACTGATTTGGAATGTCTTATACAATGTAATAGTAAACTTTGTCAGTTTGATACAATTTGGAATAATCTGGGAAGAAAATCACAGTGAGAGTGTTCAGATCAGGCTGGCCTATGGACATATCTTTATGGGGTAATGGAGCTGACAAATCTCTTCTACTATGGGTGGAACCATTCACTTGGTGGAAGATCCTGAGTTGTGTAAGAGTATAAGTGAAAGAGTACACACATCATTCAATTTCTCTTTGCTCTTAAGGCTGGATATAATGAGACTAGCTACTTCAGGTTCCTGTTACCTTGACTTCCACACAGTGATGGACTGTAATCTAGAATTGTGATGGAAAATAAACATTTTCAGGCTTTGGTACAGCAGAAATGTTTTAACAGACAGAGGTAAGTGTGTACTTGTACTGGAGCAAAAGAATCCCTTTTGACATTACAGGACATCTACATTCACAAACTCACAGTAGCTGCTAGAATACCTTCTATCTTCCAAATCCCCACTTCAGTACTATAATTAAAAGTGCATACTGCTACACCTGCCTTTTACATACCTCTGGACATTTGAATGCAGGTCCTTAGGCTTGCTCAGTAAGCATTAGACTGACTCATCTATCTCCCTAACCTATTTTTTTTTCATATTTCCTACTTAGCTCAGTCTCTCTTATTCCAACTTGCAAAATATCCAGAGTGGCTTCTTGGGACAGCAAATCTTCAGTTAATTGGTAAAAAGCTGTGCCAATCAAATTATACTGCCCTTGTTCAGAAAACAGCTCTGCTAAACTCATGAAGTCCCAATGCATTTATCAGCCAACGATTGCCCCTAATTTTGCATGAGACCTATCTCATAACTATCATATAAATTTGTCAGGTGACTAATGGGTAACATATGTACTCAAACCACACAGCAAATTACCCACTGCTTTTCTTTCCTTTTCTGGCAAGCTGCCAATATTTGTTGATGTTCTAAGTGATAATATCTCCAAAGGGCATTTTGCTCTATTGTTTCTAAATTGCAAGATGTTGGATTAGTATTGAGGACCCCATGGGATATAGATGAACTGTGTGAAATCCTCAGATGAGTTAGTCCCAAATGACTGAAGCAAGGAATGTTGTTTGGTTGACTTTCCTCTTTCTTCCTTTCCCCTTTCTCATGCCAAGGCTTGTGAACAGAAAGGTGACATAGCTCCCTGCTCCTAGGCTGGCTCCATTTTGACAAGATTTACGGGACCGAGGAGACTCTTTCCCAAATAAACATTGATTCTTCCTCTTAAATTTTAGACACTGGACAGGAAAGCTGGAGCATTTTTTTCAGAAAGCACTGTTCATCCAAAGCCACCTAAATACCACACCTCTCACTTGTTATTTCTTCCTTGGTTCAGCTCCTCACATACTCACTGCTTTCAATATAAAGTTTAACTGTTTGAAGGATGGAAGAAAATAGAGAGCTCTGTTCACCTGCAGGAAGATGATAGAGTAAATGCATTCCTAGAACATTATTAATATGTCATTCCTTTTGTTTTGGTTCTGAACTCATTCATGGAGGAACTGATGAAAAATATCTAGATACTCTTTTGGCTGAAAAAAAAGTCAGAGACATTTGTATATGATTTTGCTATAACTTAGAGAGTTTATAGAATTTTTTCAGACCTTCTATGGATTTCAAACTAAAAACTTATGATCTGCAGCTGTACTGAACTAAGTGTTTGCCTATATTCCTCTTGACATTTGTCTACATAAAAACATTGAGTGAAGGCTATTGCTCTCTCATAAAACATTCTAATTCTCTGGGGTTGCATATAGGACTTTATAATATCCGTTTAATGGAAAGAAACTTCATAATAGCTTTATCTAAAGGGAAAACATACTAGAGATGCATGTTGGACAATGAATGGCCTTACAGATCTCAATAGGGAAAGGAACAGTTAGTAAGTCCAACATTTGCTTGATAGCCCCATAAGGCTTCCCTAACTCAGAGTTTTGCTCTCCTGCTTTATTTATTGTTGAATAAATAAAAAGCATTCTTGCTTTCCTACATAGTATCTTGTTAACAACCACCAAATCACTGACCGTTTTATAGGAATGCTAGTGAGATCTGAAAGTGACTTTAGATTTTGTTCTCTTTGGTAGTAGATACTTCTAGTTAAGCAAAAATTTTATCTTATAAGAGTTGGCTTGGTGGTATCATGGTCTCCCACTAATACCATGACCATTCACAGATGAGAGTTTTCAACTGAGGTGCAAACAAATGGTCATTTCTTAAGGGGAATGTGTGAATTTACATTCTCATTACTTAGTGCAAGTTATCTCCATGTTAGGGAGAAGGAAAATGTATCTTCTATTTTTTATATAAATAAGGACTTTTGTGAATGCTGCCAATATGACTGAAAATAAAGTTGATTGGCTAATGCATGAGGGATTGTGTATTTGTACATGTGTTTCAATGTGAACATTGTTGTGTTTGCTAGATTAAGTTGTAGAGTGTGAAGGTTAGTGATAAATATCAACTTGAGAGAATATAGAATTTCCTGGTGGGTGGTCCACTGTACAGGTCTATGGGAAATTGGTTATCTTTGTTTTGTTATTTGAGCTGAATCCTATCTACTATGACTGATGTAATTCACTGGTTGTTATCCTGGACTTCATAAAAATGGAGGGCAAGCAGATATAGGGCATATTCATTCACTGTGACCTTCTTCTGACTGCAAATATAAAGTGACCAGGTGTTTGATACCTCTGATGCCTTGACTTTCCTGCCATGGTGGACTACTATGAATTGTGAGCTGAAATAAACCCATTCATCCTTAAGTTGCTGGTGTTGGGATATTTTATAATAATAGCTGTAATGTAACTAAGACAGAAGGGTATCATAAATGTGTATACCATAGCCTCCATTATTTTCTTTTTGGTCAGATCACAAATACAGACAGAACAGCCAAAGACAGATGCTTTAAATTACCCTCTCACATCTTCATATTAGCTTTCAAATCTCTCAAGTAAAGATTTAATGATGACTCCTAGTGCCTCAAAACAAACAGGAATGGCAAGAAAGGTTCCAGATGATAGAATACATGGAGAATGGTAAGAACAGATCATGTACTTTTTTTCATTTTTTTTGTCCAATAGTATTTGCAATATGTTTCCTGGAGTTTTAAACAAAAGCCTGTCTTTTTTAAAAAGGTTGATTTTTTTCATTTTACATACTAGCCACAGTTCCCTCTCCCATTCTTTCTTCAGCTCCCTCCCCCCACCTTCCCTTCACCCATCCACTCCTCCAAAAGGGTAAAACCTCCCATGGGGAGTCAATAAAGCTTGGTACATTCAGTTGATTCAGGATCAAGTACCTCAGCACTGCATCAAGGCTGAGAAAGGCATCACACCACAGGTAATGGGCTCTAAAAAGTCAACTGATGCACCAAGGATAGACATATATCCCACTGCCAGGGGCCCCTCAAGCAGACCAAGCTACACAACTGTCTTCCACATGCAGAGGGCCTAGTTTGGTCCCATGTAGGTTCCACACTTGTCAGCCTAGAGTTCATGAGTTCCCATGAGCTTGGTTCAGTTGTCTCTGTAGATTTTTCCTGTCATGATCTTGACCCCTTCTTTCATCAAAGCACCAGGCCAAGCTCCCTGAGTCCAGTTGAAGAGAGGGAAAAGGTTGTCTTTTTCTTGGGTCTGCAAACAATGTCAAAAAGAAGACTATTTCCAATGAGTGCTGCATTGAATTATCACACTGGACACATACATATAAATTTGTACAATTAAAATATTTAAAGGTAATTATAATATTTGCAATTTTTTAAAATTCCATGCCTATTGAAGATGGTACCTGTAGTTGGAAGTTTTCCTGTGTCCTGCCCAGTCCACAGCCACTCAGATCGAAGTAAAAATATAGAGGCTTATATTAATTAAAACTGGCCATTAGCTCAGGCTAACTACTGACTAGCTCCTACACTTAAACTGACCCCATTTTAATTAATCTATATGCTGCCATGTGTTCTGTGAGTGCAATTCCATGCTGCTACCTGGACAGCAGGTTGGTATCTCCTCACTCAGCCCTCCTCTTCCCATCTCTCTCTTTGAACTTCCTGCCTGCCTCTAAGCTGCCTTGCCTTAGGCAAACAGCTTTACTTATCAAACAGAGCAATGCATATTCACAGTATACAGAAAGACATTTCCCCATCACTTCCTCTTTTCTGTCTAAACAAAAGGAAAGTTTTAACTTTAACCTAGTAAAATTATATATATCAGGCAAGAATTACATTTATAATATCTAGTATATTTATATTTGGCAAAATTAAGGAAAATAGATTAGGGTTGGGGATTTAGCTCAGTGGCAGAGCTCTTGCCTAGCAAGTGAAAGGCCCTGGGTTTGATCCTCAGCTCAAAAAAAAAAAAAAAAAAGAAAAGAGAAAAAGAAGATATATTATCTATCCTATATTTGTGAGTCTAAAGTCTTATATCTAATTTCTTTTATCATAATCAAGAGAAATTATACATTTCTAGTCTTTAACTATATCAAAGACCTTAGAAGGATATAATATTACCTAAGTAAACAGGAAGTACATTGTAAGCAACTTCTGAAAGTCTAGAATGAGAGAAATAGCTGGCTACCTGAACAGTCACCTAAGTTCTTTTGGAATGTTGGAGCATCCATTTTTAGACTGTAGGTCTAGAGTTTCTCAGTCATTTTTTTTTCTCTGTGTCCTATAGCATATCTGGTAGTTTCTTCTGTGAAGTAGGAACCTGAAGAACAATCTCACCTTTCAAAGTTCAGTGGTCACCTTCCTATGGGTCCTGCATGTCCAGTTTATACAACATTTTATCAAGCATTTGACACAAGAGCACTTTTTTGCCCAGTGTTTAACTTTTGCCACGAAGAAAGTAATCTCCGTAATGAGTTTCCTCAAAACCCATTATCTAATCTGCAGTGTATTGGTGCTGCCAGGAACAGACATGTCTCCATGTCCAAAAAGTCAAAGATTTTTTTGTTTTTTGGTTTTTCAAGACAAAGTTTCTCTGTGTAGCTTTGTGCCTTTCCTGGAACTTGCTTTGGAGACCAGGCTTGCCTTGAACTCACAGAGATCTGCCTGCCTTTGCCTCCTGAGTGCTGGGATTAAAGGTGTGCATCACCACCGCCCAGCTTCAAAGTTCTTAAAACATTTTAAATGTCATATTCTGTAGGTCCTTGAAGGATTTGAAGATTACCTACCTAATTGGAATATATCTATGCATATCTAGAAAACTTAACTAACATGACTACAAGTTTGATTATCATAGATGATTAATTATTAATCTGTATTTCTTAATTATCATTACAATTTAAATGAGTTACATAAACATAATACCTTAAATGACAGTAGAAATATGTATAAAGTATAACAAAACTAACTGTAAATTTGTATCAATAAAATAAAGTCTATAGCAATGTAAAATATTTATCCTATATTTTTATCTCATATATTCCTTTTTTTCTTTTAGAAAGAGATTGACTATGACCAATAACAATTCATAACCAACAACCTAGACAAAGACAAACATCTATAATCCATTTTTTGTGAATGTGGGCATAGTTTTCTAGGCTACTCTCTGTTGATAAAGAGTGCTGTATTCTTATGGGGATACAAAGAAAATTTTAGGATTATGGTCAAGTCCTGATTGGAGTAGTCTGTGAGGCTGTATTCTCTGAGCCAGTTGGCTTGAAGTTGATTTTGAGTGTTCAATTATCTGAACCATGGTGTCATTGGAGACTTTTCAGGGTGTCTTGGCTGGTCAAGCCTGATGTATCTTAATCTGGAACAAATCCATAGCCTCTTGCTTTCTGTGGAAACAAAAACAAAGCCTTCTTTCCAAAGCAACATATACTTAGATCTAAAGTTTTAAGTCAAGATATCTTTAAAATATACACATTCATTTAACTCAGCAGCCTTTACAACCAAATGTCTTTCTGCAGTTAAAAATCCCAAAGACAACATAATCCAGACTCTGTGTATAATACCCATGTTTATGTGGTTTATTTTTTATATTATCTTTACTGTCTCTTAAAGACTTTATATTTTAAAGCTATTTATTTAAACAACTCTCTATAGTCATTTTTCTATCTCGTTCAAGCCTACATAAATTTTTTATATATTGTAAACCATTTAGAAGTTTATTTCATCTGAATCTGTTTTATTGTGAATTTATTACTTCAAACTGCAGCATTACTAGGACTGAAATAGAAGCTTTGGCTGCTGGCTTCACCCACCTCAGCTTTCCAACATGGCAGAACTACATTTACCACCAGCTCTGGGAGAACCATGCTCCCTGCTGACTCTGGGAGGCAATGGGTCTATGCGTCCATCCAGCAGCATGTAGCCCAAAAACCTTTTCTTTTTTTGTCTGTACTAGCAAAAGCTACATCCATCATGCACCACACTGTGTGTCTTGCAGACTCCACTGTGTACTATGACAGGAACCTGCCATGCTGCAGGTCAAGTCCACATACCACTGTGATCCTGCCATATTGAAGCTCAAGGCTTGCCTGAGGGACACAAGTAGGAAGATGTTTTTAGCTCCATTTTAGATTTTTTTAAGCTTTATTAGTTTTTAGGTGGACACTCTTGCCCCACATTTTGGCATCATTTATAGCTGAAAATTTTCTCTGGTCCTGCCCAGCTCCTGCGGCCCCACAGTACTGCAGCTGTTCAGACCCAAGTAAAAACACAAAGGTATATATATTATTTTTAAATTATATAGCTATGGCAGGCTTCTTGTTAGCTATCTCTTATATCTTAAATTAACCCATTTCTATAAATCTATAATTTGTCATGTGGCTTGTGGCTTACTGGCATTTTTATAACTTGCTTCTTTTGGTGGCAGCTGGCAGCTTCTCCTCTGCTCTCCTTTCTCTTCCTGTCTATCTGTTTGGATTTCCTGCCTGCCTCTAAGCTGCCTTGCCACAGGCCAAGTGGATTTATGTATCAAGCAGTCAGAGCAACATATATTCACAGCATACATAATGACATCCATAGCAAGTACTTATTACCTTTAATGTTTATTTATTTTTATTTATTTATTTTTAATTTTTGAGACAGAGTTTCTCTGTGTAGCTTTGGAGCCTTTCCTGGAACTCATTCTGTAGCCCAGGCTGGCCTTGAACTCACAGATATTTACCTGCTTCTGCCTCCTGAGAGCTGGGATTAAAGGCATGCACCACCACCACATGTTTAATAAATTATATATACATACATGTGTATGTGCACATATGTAGTGGGTAGCCATTCCAGCTTTTACCTGGAAGTTCCAACCCCCATTGAGGCTTCAGTAATGGTCACGCCTACAAGGCGGGGCTGAGAGAGGACACTGAAGACCCCAAGTTCTGGATGTGTGGCCTCTCTTGGTTTCTGGACCCTAGATGCTGGAGGTAGACTGAATAGAGTTCTTCAGAGAACACCATGGGACTGTGACACAACTTTCCCAGACCCTGCAACCTAACTATCCATTCATTTGTAAGTTGTGCCACTAAATGAATCTCCCTTATAGCTATGTGGACTGGCCTTAATAATTTCACCTATATTGCTGTATTTGTATGTATGTATACATAATACACATGCAGATTAGATAGATAGATAGGTAGATAGATAGATGGATGGATAGATAGATGATAGATAGATAGATAGATAGATAGATAGATAGATTGCTAAAGGATGGTCTTTTTTATGTTGTAAATACACATTACTCTCATTGGCTGATAAATAAAGCTGTTTTGGCCAATAACCAGGCAGAATCATGTTAGGCAGTATATTCAAAGGGAAGAGAGAGGTGAAGAATGGTAGAGTTGAGGCAGATGCTGCAAGCTGCCCAAGAAGCAAAATGAACCAGAAAGCCACAGGCCATGTGATGATATATAGATTAATAGAAATGGGTTAATTTAAATATAAGAGTTAGCTATTAATAAGCCTGAGCCATCAACCAAGCATTTAAAATTAATATAAGCCTCTGAGTGATTATTTAAAAGTGGCTGAGGGATAGAGAAGGACAAAGAAAAGCCTCTGGTTACAATATATAGACAGATAAAACAGAGAATCTTGTAGTTCAAGGTATCTCACATTAAACACCAGATAACCAAGGAACTCCTGATAATGTTGACTTCACCTGCAAAATGATGTGATTTACAGATGGGTGCCATCATTCCTGGCTGAATTTTAATTTTCTAGCATGCTTATTACAGAGCTTAGTTCCTTACACATTCTAAGCAGTCCTTTCTCACTGTACTACAGATAATTATCTTGAATATGTGTTGTTTTGTGAAAGTTTTTCCTAGATTTATTTGCAAGACTGTTTTTGCATTATTTTGTGCGAGTAAACATTTCAAAATTGATTGTAGCATTAATTTGTAATTTAACATGTTGCATTCCCAGGATGTATACCATTCAGTAATAAGCACTATCTGAATTGTTTGATTAATTTCCAGATTCAATTGTCTATAATATTCCTAAGAATTTGGTCATCACATTTCACATGGAATAATACTTTGTGGTCTTCTAATGGCTTTCCCTTATTGAAAGAGTAATGCAGACCTTGAATTATTAAAAAGAAAGTTATTTCTGAGAAATCTCCATAAGGTACTAATTTAAGATATCAATCTATGTTACTTTTGAAATATGTTAGGGAGTGAAGGTGCTCATTGCACTTTAACTCATGTCCTGAAATGCATTATAGTTCATGGATTTTCTTGTAATCACACAGTATTCAACAAGAAGGGAAACACAGCGAGAAGGTACCCTTAAGTCTCAGAACTTTAAACATTCTGATATATACTATAATCTTCAATATTTTTAAATCCATAAAAAATAAACATTTGAAGAGTAAATTGCATGGAAGCAGATGTTCTTGATGTATTTTGTTTTTCCTCTATCAGAAGAGCACCCTCTGCATCAGTCAAGTATGGTGCTTAACCCAAAATCTCCTAGATATTTTTCATTATTGATGAATATAACAATCCAAAGCTTAATTATGAAATAATCTGTTATTCATTGGGGGCAAGAATATTCATTATGAAAGAAGGCTCTAGATTAATGGGAGGCAGTTTTAAACTTTCTCTTTCGCTGAGCTGTATAGTTGCAGCTTCTTGGGATATTGTTGAAATATAAGATGCCACATCTCCTGTCACCATAAGATAGATTACTGTAGGATTTACTTGTCAGATTGTGAAATGACCCATAGCAGTAAGGCAGTCCAGGCACTGATTTTCCAACTGGCCTCATTGCCTTCAATGTGGGATATGATGAATCGCTGCTCAATATGTCCACATTTATTTTTTTTATTTTTTTCTCTAAAATTAGACTCTAACACTCACAGAGTACATATATCCATGCACACATTCATGGGTGAAGACCATGGAAATGGCTTTGACAAAAAGAAGATAAAATAGAACTATTCAATGACCAAAGAAAAAGTTATTAGCAAACTAAAAGGTGAATTAAAGAAAAATCAAACAAAAACAATCTCTAATATATGCTACAAGGAATAATATAAGTAAAATAATATATAGGCAAGATGCTTATAAATCATAAGGTACATAGAAAATATCATGAGCAATTGGTGGGAGAACATGGGCAACTTAACCAATGGCTACATTACTGAAGAAAACTACTTCCCCTTCTAGCAATCATTTACTGCCAATAGTTCCTATTAGAAGCGTGGAGAGTCATGAGCATATCCTCCATTAATGATGCAGTTGGTGAATGGTTGACCTTAGGGAGGTCTTGTAATCATGACTGCTCTTCGTTCTTTACCCGGTACAACAACCATGCCATGTCCAGCACATTCTCTCTATCCTCTGGCTCTTATATCCTTTCTTCCTTCTCTTCTGTGACGTTTCTTTGCCCTTACAGGGGTAAATAGAGATGTCCTGTGTAGGGCAAGGCATTCGCAGTTATTTATTCTCAGCATTTTAGTGAGAAATGCATCTCAGCTTTGACTGTAATACAATGTAAATAGAAGCTTCCTTAATCAAGGCTAAGAGAGCAATGCAATGATGATTAAATGAAATAACTCATGAAAAATAGAGAATCATGTCTGGTATAGTAAATACTCAATAAATCTTAATTTTATTAGCCATATTACTATAAACTGCACTTGAGTAAAGGAGAAGTTACTGCTGGGTTTTTTTTTGTTTGTTTGTTTGTTTTTGGTATCAATCCAATCTTCTCTGTGATAAATAATGAAAGAATCTAGCAGGTAACTTTTAAATGGGTTCTATTAGAAAACTGAACCTGATGATACAACTAAGAGAAGGGATACTTTAATATGGGTCAGCCAAGTCATCATTCTCATTTGCTCTGTATGACATTTCTAGATGGATTCTGATTTAGTTTTGCTCTCTTATTACTTTGTTTTCTTGGTCTTCTGGAGAGACTATCTGTTTAGAAACCATAGGAGTAATTCAGATACCAGTCAAACACCTTCATTGCTTTAGACATCACAAAACACAGAGGAAAGTGATAATTATATTCAATTATATAGTTTTAGCCTTGGAAAGCAGATAGACAAAGGAGAAAGAGTCACATGTATGATGGATAGCTTTGGAATGAGCTTCTAGTAATTAATCTATATTATCTATACATTCATATCTGGGGCTTTTTGTGTCACTGTAATAGAATATCTGAGTCAGGCTGATTTATAAAGAACAGAAACTATTTGCATAGTTCTAGATTTGGGGATGTCTAAAGTTAATGTGCTGGCATAAGGTGTGTGAAGGAACTCTGCTGGCTGCATCCACAAGGGCAGGAGGCAGAAGTATAAGAGTAGAATGTAGTATGGTGCCTCTTTTATAAAGGCCTTCAGCTCAGTTTCAAGAAAGGATCTCTAGTGAGCTTTGTAAATGCCTCACCTCTTACCATGGCCCCACTGGCAATCCCTAAAGTTTAGAAGATAGCAGGGCATAGCCAATCCCCAAACACTATACTTGTTAAATGGCTTCTTCCAGCTTTACATTAGTAAGGTTGTCCTTAGGATAGAGTTTTTTAGAAGAAGAATTTTACTATTTCTTGTACTGCAGGGAAGGTTGGTAGAGAAATGTGACCAATATAAAAGGAGATGAACCATATGGGCTATGGATATTGTAGTGGTTTGAATAAGAATGACCTTCATATATTTAAATGACTGGTCATTAGCAGGTTGCACATATTGGCAGGCATTAAGAAGTGTGGCCCTGGTGGAGGAAGTGTGTCACTGTTGGGTGGGCTTTGAGTTTTCAAATGCTCAAACCAGGTCCAGTGTCTCTCTCTTCTTGTTGCCTGAAGATCAAATGTAGAACTTTCAGCTGCTTCTTGAGATCCATATCTGTCTGCTCACAATCTTCTCACTATGACAATAATGAACTAAATCTCTGAAACTGTAAGCAAGCCCCAGTTAAGAGCTGTCCTTTATAAGTGTTGCTTTGGTTTTGGTATCTCATTAGGGAACATTGGCTAAGATAGATATGGTGCTAGGCTTCCATTCTTAGTCCCTGTGGCTCAGGAACTGCTGAGGTAGCATATGTATTGTTTGGCACGGTGATAGGCACATGTTCTTAGACATGTATGCTTCTGTACATAAATATATGTGTGGTGGTATTGTGTTCCCCAAAGTATTGTGCACCCTAATAAACTTATCTGGGGTCAGAGAATGGAAAAGTCACTAGATACAGAGGCTAGAAAATGGTGGCACTCACACCTTTAATCCTAACATTCCAGAGGCAGAAATCCCTTCTGGATCTCTGTGAGTTCAAGGCCACATTGGAAACAGCCAGGCATAGTGACACATGCCTTTAATCCTAAGAAGTGAGCCTTTAATTCCAAGGAGTGATGGCAGAAAGAGAAAGATATAAGGCATGAAGACCAGAAACTAGAAGCTTTTGGCTGGTTAAGCTTTTCAGCTTTAGAGCAGCACAGTTCATTTGAGAGGCATCCAATCTGAGGAAATAGAATCAGCTGAGGAAATGGCAAGGTGGGATAGCTGTTGCATGTTCTGCTTCTCTGATCTTCCAGCATTCACCCCAATAACTGGCCATTAAGATTCTTGCTACACATATGTACTCGAATTCTGGCACAGATAATCACACACAATCACATGGGTCTGGGGCTGAAATCTTCCCATTCCATTCCCAAAGACACCTTCAATGAGAGAGATGAATTACTTTCTTAATGTAAGTACTCTCCAATGTTGTTACTTAATGAGCTGCCATCCAAGATAGCATCTTCAGTCCGAGGAATTGATAATATTTTAGTGATTTTCATGTAAACAATCATTATTATTGCCTTTAGTTAATATCATGTTGTTTCATGTCCTTCATTTTTCCCCTACCTGGTCCTCTTCTCTCATCTCCTACAATGAATTTGAAGAATACTAAGCTAGGGATTAATTTAAACACCACACCAAATGAATGGTTTAGAAAAATTAACCTGAGTGAAGTCACTGTAGTTTATAAAGTAATAATAGTGGTATTGCATGCATTAAAAAGCCTTCAGAGTACCAAACAATTGTTGATGGTTTTAATTTTCTCTTCTACTATAATCAGGGGGCAGTAAGTGATCAATTTGTCTGTTCACCGTAGCTTTCCTCACCTCTACATCAAACAATTTCATCCTGAAGTTGGGGGCATAATTTTCAAATATCTGAGTCCTATGGTAAAAACGGGTTGTTTTAGATGTATTTTATAGTTATGTGATTTAACAGGATTATTAAAGGGAAACATATTTAATATATAAGACAGGCTTTGAGCGAAATATACTTAGTTTCAAAAGTTTTTCAGTGGCCACAATAGAATCAGATAAAATACCCTAACTTGGTCAGTTGCATGCAAGATGTTCTATTGTACTGTAGCTCCAGATTTAGTATGATTCATCAAAAGAAAATGGAGAAAAAAATCAAGGTTATTTTTCCTGATTTTGAGCAAAAACACCATTTTTCTCTTATACTATACTATAAAAACTAATAATTATTCACCATTTAGCAAATACCAGAAACTGCTGAACCTATTTTACATGCTTGATCTTCACTAATCCTCTCTAAAATCTCCATGAGAGTGATCGTTACATTCTCAAGGTGTAAATAATATATATGGTTTTAGGTGATTTCCTATACCTCTCAGAAAGCTTCTCAATTAAGATTTGAACACTGGTTCTTAGGTTTCAAAGATATCAAAGAAGTGTTATCTATACTGACTCTTATATGTATTTATTATCAGAATAGACAAGACCAGAGTGGACTAAGCAACACATTTATTTATTTATTTATTTATTTGTGGGAAAGATACAGACCATCAAAGGAAAAATACTCGTTGGGGACAAAGTCTACACTTTAAATTTTGATGCACATTTTGATAGTATCTGACAGAAACAAAAAGGGAGTTCACATGTTATCAAGAAAAATGAAGTCAAAATTTGGCAGATATTCAAGAAGTTTCTAATACCCAAAGGAAAATTTCTCTTCATGTAGCCTTTGATGTTTTTTGTCATCTAAGCTCAGTATCCTTAGAAGCAGAAAGAGTTGTATGAACGATGTTATAAAGAATCAGTAGTCAAGAGAGCTCAAATGACACATTCAAAAGTAATAGGCAAGCATGTTTCTTGAGCAGTGTAGAATCTGGCTGAATGCCGAAACTGGAAGATAAGATGTTCCCAGGGAGCTGGGTAGGCTGTGACTGATGATTGCCTGATGCACACAATCTGTTTTAGAGTCAAGAGACTCTACATGAAGTTTGCATTCCCTGGAAAATGCATGTGCTTTATTTCCATGACCATTCTTCATTCTGTCTCCTTCTCATTGAGGGAGCTTTTCATTCCACAGTGTGTAAAATTTTCTACATTTCTCAAATGACAGCTAAGATATTCCCTGTGCTATATTACAGTCCAGGATCACATTCTTTCGCTGGCAGAAGTTAGTCACTCTTTTGCCTGTGTCCTCAGAGAATTCTCTGCCACTTCTTATAGATCATTTCTGTGAATGAGAAAAGTTGCCTGACATTGATCACCATTTCAGGTGCTTGCATGTTTGCTGAAGAAAGGGAGGAATGAATGAGTGAATGGATATACAAATGGACAAATGAAAGGTCAGAAGATATAGAACACCAACTCTGCACATCATCAAACTCTTTAATTCTCTGTCCCACTATAGGTACCAAAATACCTATACTTAATATTCTGTATGAGAGTTTTTAAGACAAAGAGCCCACCTCCAGCAATTGTAAAAGGCTAGGCATGAATACCCATCTCTGATGTACTCACTAGAGAGACAAGTAAGGTTGAAAAGCAAGGAAAGATTTATTCAATGATATCATATTGGGTAGAACAAAGAAGTGCAGTGTACCTCTATCTTTTATGTATGGACATGAAGTTAGATTTACATAGAGGACAAGAAGTAGTTATAGATTAATCAGTCTAGGTCAAGGTATATTCCTCCAACCATTGACCCATTATTGTTTCAGCTCCAGTCCTGCAAAGTGATTAACATGGCAAGGTGATCCAATGAGTTGGTATTAATCTACTAGTCAGTGAGGGTGTAGTCTCACATTTATGGATAATTGTCCTCATCTGTGTGTGAGGGGGGAGGCACATGGTGACTGTTCTATGAGGTTTATTCTTCCTGGAATTCAAGGTAACTCAAGAGGAAAGGGCAATTACTGATCTCTGTGACTTCAGCCACAGTACAGACAAAAGAGAAGGCCGAGATGCCAAGACTTATTTTTGCTTTTAGTAACTTGTGTGCCCAAGTGAGAAATCAATAATTTTAGCAAATGCAGCTTCTGTGTGTCTTATCCCTTTCCCTTTTCCTATAAATGGAAAGGAAAACAACAACATTTTGTTGGAATAATTTGAAGGAATAACAGGAAATTCTCCATATGCCACTTAAAAGAAGACACTGTCCCATATTTGCTAATGCTCCTGTCTGTAATGCATCCCTTTTCCTCAAGGCTCAGGAATCTATGTGGAAGACAAAGCAGAAAGACTATTAACAGCCATTGGTGGTAGATTCCTTTGAGGAAACAGTGTTTTTAAGATACAATGGGGCTGTTACATATTTGAACTGTCAGAGACTATGACAGGGCAAATAACATTTGCAAAAGCTCAAGAGAGAAAAACTCCTGGGACAGAGGAGCGGAAATGGGCACCTAGAAAGAAAGGCTATGAAATTAGGTGGGTAGGGAGACAGGGAAGATTCTGGAAGCAGTTGAAGGAGGAGAAAGAATATATACAAAATATATTTATTAAATTCTATAAGAGAATAAATAAACTATTATTATAAAAAAGAGTCCAAGTAGGTGGTGGTGGTGGTGCATGCCTTTAATCTCAACATTTGGGAGACAGAGGCAGGAAGATCTCTGAGTTTGAGGCCAGCCTGGTCTACAGAGCTAGTTCTAGCTAGAAAAAGACAAAATATAAATAAATAAAGTGTGTAAACAGAATACCTTCTTATAAAACTTACTACTAGTTAAATACTCTATATTGTAAAGGCCTTAGTGAATCACAGAAAAGCACAAAAATGTAATTATCTTTATAAATATGTACCTATAGTCTTTAATGAAAAACCCTAAAATAAATCAATTTAAACATTATAAATACCGTGTTGCTTTATTTTCATAAACATGTCCTAGCCACACAGCTTTGCTAGTATGCATGAGATATTTATCTGTCTACATAATTATTTTACACTGCCATTGTGTTCCTGAGGAACTAAAATGAACTGAAGCATCACTGACCTTACACCTGACATCAAAGTCATGAACAAAATTATTTGATATGCCACATACAAGTGATAATATGCATTTGTCTCCTCATGTATGCATATCTGTTTTTTTCTCTAGATCATCACATTCTGTGAGTCATTGATCTAAACTGGGATTTTATTAAGAACTACAGCATATGCCTGTGCATATGTGAACACACATACACACACACACACACACACACACACACACACACACACTCATATACAAACACATTAGGTTTCAAAGAATCTGAGGACAAATGGCTATTTAACTTGTTAAAGTGGACACTGGCCACCAGTCTCCCCTAGTCATAAGTACCTGTTACAGAATCATCCTTGCTGGCATACCCTGCCCCCTACCATCAATCTCTTCTACCCATGAGCTCTACTTCACTTCCCCCAGCTTCTCTGATTCCTATATAACCTCACACATTTTGGCAAATGGTCTCTTGATCTACTGGCTCACTTCTTGCCTCTCAGCCCCCATCTTTCCTCTCTCTTCTCCTCTTCCATTGCTCTCTCCCCTCTTCTCTCTCCTTTTATGGCTCAGTTCAAAGTGGATCCTATCAGATTCCTCTGGATGTGTTCTCTCTCAAATTTACAATATATTTTCTCCTCAAGCATTCATCAGAGCACTGAGGTCCTTTTCTTTTCAATTCAATAAAGACAGAGATGAGAAAATATTAATGTAGAGGATTAAATGAGAGTGTCCCCTCTAGGCTCATATGTTTGAATGCTTGATCCCCAATTCGGGAAACTGTTTGAGAAAGATTAGGAGGTATCATCTTGTTGGAACAGATGTGGCCTTGAAGCCTACATGAGTCCTAATTAACTAACTAACTAACTAACTAACTAACTAACTCTCTCTCTCTCTCTCTCTCTCTCTCTCTCTCTCTCTCTCCCTCTGCCTTTAACTTTCAGATCATGTGTATTCTCAGCTACTGCTACAGTGCTGTGTAGGCCTGTCTCCATTCTTCTCCATGCTCCCCCACTATGATGATCATGCACTCACTCTTTGAAACTGTAAACAGGCCTCAATTAAATACTTAAAAGTTGCCTTGGTGTAGCATGAATCTTAAAGAGTCTTATTAATAAAATCAAACCTGGACCAAGTATTGGGGTGAACGCTGGAAGATCAGAGAAGCAGAACAAGCCACAGCTAACTCACCTTGCCAGTTCCTCGGCTGATCCCATTTCCTCAGACTGTAAACTTCTGAGCCTTATCCAAATGAATCTCACCTGAACTGTTGCTCCGAAGCCTAAAAGCTTAACCAACCAAATGCTTCTAGTTTCTGGTCTTCACACCTTATATAGCTTTCTGCTTTCTGCCATCACTCCCTGAGATTAATGGCTCACTTCTTGTAATTAAAGGCATGAGTCACCATGCTTGGCTCTATCCTTGAACACACAGAGATCCAGGTAGATCTCTGCCTCTGGAATGCTAGGATTAAAGGCATGTGCTACCACTGCCTATCATCTATGTTTAATATTGTGGCTGTTATGTTCTCTGACCCCAGATAAATTTATTAGTGGGCACAATGTTTCGGGGAACACAATACCACCACACCTTGGTCATGGTATCTCATCACAGCAATAAAATAGTAACTATGAGACAACTGGAGATCATACTGTCCAAATAATACTGGCTCACACCCCTATATTATCTGACACTGAATCTACATTTATAGTTCTTTATATGTATACCATTATACATAAAACATATAACCCCAGTTTTTCTTTTCAAGAATACTGGAGTGTGTATCTGGCTGAGTAGGCATTTTTACTTTAGTGCACAATTTAGTTATATGTATCTTTGTATCAGAAAACATTATCTTTTACCAAGGCTATTAAGTGTAGTCTCATACTTTCTAACTCTAGTAATAAATTCCATGCTGACTTCATTCTAGCAAGTAAAAAGGATAATTTATGTCTCTTGTTTCTGCCAATTTTTGGATAGTTTGGAACCTTAGTTAATGGTCTCTCAGTTCATTCATTCTCCTCCCTTGCTGATTCTTTTTCCTGAGCCATAAATTGACATTCTTTTTACATCATGGTCCCCTGAGTTGCTAATTTCTCATCTGTAAAATTTTTGTAGATCCAAAGTATTTAGCCATTAAATAATATATACTGGATTAGAGAGCTGTTTCTCCATGATAGAACTCATGTTCTGCATAAAAATGAATGCTAAGGGCAGTGGCTTGATCCATTTCATCAAACATGAATTCCATATCCAAATGTCCTTTTGCCCTAATTTCTCAATATAAATAATTCTGCTATGTCTTCACTGAAAATTAAAGTAGGTTTTCAGAATTGAGGTTTTTTTGAATGTCAAGGTTATTAAACATGCCATTAAGTTCAAATTCATTTTTGTTCCCTTTAGTGTATCAATAACTGACTGATTCATTTGATCTGTTATTAATGTTCAATAATATATTATTTTTGTAGTTCTTAAGCACCAGATTGTGAAAGTGAAATTACATAAACACACAAATTTCTTGGATGTGTCTACATACTTGTGTAAATGTACATAATTATATATTTCTTAATGATAGAGATCTATGGCTAAGAACTATCATTACTGTGTTAACATCACAATGTATTTATCCAATCTACAAGATGCATCCTACTATCTACTCTATCTAAATCATATTTATACATATAGCATAGACTATGACAGTTATGGCTGAGATGAACAAAACAACATGAGACTAAATCAAGCACAAAGAGAAATGATGGTTGTTTCTTGTGTCTAGTTATTTTCTCCGAATTTAAATTGCCATTCATGTAGGGGACATATAGACTTACAAAAGTCAATAATGACACTCATAAAATGTAGGAAGTTCACACATCCACACACACTGTTATATGAACAATAAATGATGATAGCTGCAGAATATTTGTTTAACTATGCAAAGATGTGTTGCTGTTTTACCTTGCCTGCCTAAGGCACCTGAATGGTCTGACAAAAAGCTGAATGGTCAATAGCTAGGGAGGAGGTATAGGCAGGACTTCTGGTCAGGGAGAGTAAACTGAAGGAAAAATTTAGGCTCAGGGAAGAAAGGAAATGTAACACCAGGGAGATGTCAGGGATTAGTCAGCCAGACACGGAGGAAGCAGGAAAGTAGGACATACAGAATCAAAGAAAGGTAAAAAGCCCTTAGACAAAATCGAGATGAATAGAAACTGGTTAAATTAAGTTAAAAAAGCTAGTGGAATAAGCATAATCTAAGGCTGAGCATTTATAATTAATAATAAGTATCCATGTCATCATTTGGGGCCTCGTTGGTGGCCCAAAGCAAATTCCAAATACACTCTTTTGTGGAGCTGCCTGTAAGTAATACAAGGACCTACAGTTCTCATCAGTCATCACTCATTCTAAAATGATTATTTTGTTGATGCAGATAACTCAACCACCCACGCTCCTGTAAGTAACCCCCATAAACTCATTGGCTCCCAAAGCTGGTCTTGAGAGAAATACCTTGGTCTATCATCTTTGAGATATCTGGGGTGACTAATATATGGTAAGGTCTTTCACAATAGATACAATGGAGAGATATGGTACTCAAGACGTATATGAGGCTACTGCTATCATAAAGCAGTAAAGCATTAGCTTTAGGTAAACTTGATTCAAGTAGAAGGAATAGAGTCTAAAATAATGAAAAATGAATAGTATAATGAAATTTAAATGAGAACCTATTTCATCATTGGTAATCATTATGTATTTTGAATAATTCTCTATTATAAACGTTAGAGCTGTGATAAGTCTGCTTATATGACATCATCAAAAAGAGTGATGTCTTATGCTACACTACTGTAACTATAATGTCACTAGATGATATGAATATTCTAGCTCCATTAAAAATCTTGTAAGATGATCTTCCCATGTCCCAATTATAAGTGGTCAAGTATAGTAGATAATCTGTTCTATAACCCTGAAACACAGCCCTAGAGATGTAGCAGGTAACTGCTCTACCTACCTATGACCTTAAAGTACATGCCCCTGGGGTGTGGCCTCTTGGCTACCTTTAAGACCTGAGATGGATGTATACCGCTCACTTTGCTCCCTTGTAGGAATTGGATGCATGACTGACTCAGATGGCCTGAACTGTGTGAGACTGTGCCCCAGCATTACAGAACCTGTGACAATTCTGTTCTGTACAGTGGGTTTTTCTCCCCTAATAAATTCCTTTGCCCTTTAAGACTCCGTGGATTTCGCCCATTAGTCCAGGTTGAACTGAAACATTTTTTTCTGGCATGTGTGACCATATTCTTGAAACAAGTTTGTATGTGTTCATGTTTTTTTTTTTCCTCAAAATTTTATTTAATTTCTAGAGGGACATATTTTAATTTTATTTATTTGAAGAGAGGAGAAAGAGAGATCAGTGCAGGGTGGGGAGACATTCATTTGTCAGTGTGTGTGTGTGTGTGTGTGTGTGTGTGTGTGCGTGTGTGTGTGTGTGTGTCCCATGGCACACATGTAGAATTTTGAGTACATTTTTCCTTTCTTTTTGCCAGCTTTCCATCGGTCCTAGGGCTTAAATCCTGACATCAGGCTTGTACAACAAGCACTTTTACCTGCTGAATCATTCCATAGACTTTTATTTTGTATATCTCTTTTTTAACATATAAATTGATTTCTTGCTAAAATGGTCTCAGATACACTTTTTATGCTTATCTCAATGCTGTGTTAAGAAAATAAATTAATATTCAGATTAGCTACCAAAATAAGCTTGTAGAATGCTCTGAAATGAATCAGGTGGCCTAGCTCCCAAGTTCCACCAAGAAGATCCTGGGTTCTTTAAATTATGTTTCATTTTCACAGAAAAAAAAAAAAAACATTAAGGCCAGATGTTTAGACACTATGTTCCAACTTTCTATGAATTCCTAATACTCTTTGAGGGGCTGGACAATAATGGTTATTTATATCATTGTGCAGAGATGTTTTCATTCCTCGTTATTCTCATTATTCTAGGAGTTTATAGTGGATCTATAAGCTTAGAGAGAAAACACGAAAACAACAGATGATCACATCACTAATTTGATAGCTAAAAAATATGTATTTGTGCATTCCTGTTATTCTATTTACTTTCAATGTAAGATGTTTACTTTCGCATGAAATTTTAAATATTTTCTTCCACCTACTTTCCTATGGTGGAGATTATATGTAAACTACAGAAGCAAAAACATCTTTGGGAATTTCCTGAGGACAAAGTGTATAAGCATAAATAATCTATTCAAGAGAATCTATAAAAATTCAGTATACAAATAACATCATGTTTGTGGTATCTGAATCAAGGGTGTTCCCTCCCCTGTCTCTGCCACAACTCCAGTCAAGGTAGGAAGGATCTCTACTGGAAGTGTTGATCTCTCTCTGTTCTCTCCCTTGGTCCCCCACACTATGGTGCTCAGGCAGCAGACTAAGCTTCCCAAGAGGAGTAACTTCCAACATCCTCCCATCTTACTGCTAAGGATCCTTCTCAGGTGCTTCTGACTTAGAAGTGGGGAACCCCTTCTATCCCATTCCCACTCCTTAGACAGGGCATTCCAAAACAGGCAAGATAAGAGAACATCATACTTCTTTAGCCCCTCAACCCTCCCATCACCATTACTGCTGCCACATTCACTACTCAGCTCTTCTAGGGAACATCAATCAGAGAGAGGCTGGGTACTATCTGCTCCCTCAGCTTCTGCACACTGGCTCACATGATTTTCCCTGGTGTAGGAAAGCAGGAGTGGAAACAGCAAAGCATTAACATAAAATGGCTTTCTGTCTCTTCCTAACTGAACTGATTGGATTGGGAACATATTATGGAGAAATTTAAAGACAGGGACACTCTCAAAATGCCACTCTCAGTGGCATTTATGGCAAAAAGCAAAAAAGAAGATACCAGTGGATACAAGAAATGCAGCCCTAAAGACCAGCCATGCTACAAGAGAGAAAAAAAGAATTTCAAGGAGTAGATTTCTGGAAGAAATCAAATCACAAAATTAGAATTTGAAGAAGCCACACTTGAATAGATTTTCTTACAGAGGAATTTGGCCTGGCACAATTACATGTTCTAGCATAATCCCAGGTAACTTAAAAAGTCTATCAGCTAAGTGTTTTCAGGAAAGGCTGGAAGACATGTTCACTAATCACAAGTTGACTTCTGATATAGTCCAAACTGCTCCTGCCTGAAGGGCATCAAGGACAAAAGACTATAGGGATAGGATACAGGAAGGAATTCTGTTACTGTGATGCAATTAGTCCTCAAAAACAGAAACAAACAACAACAGTAATGGGCCTAACTAGGAGAAGAGCAAGGCCCAGCTCCTGTGATAAAAGCCATGTGGAGATTAAGAAAGTATAACAGGAGGGCAAAGAGATGGCTCAGTGGGTAATGAGTGGTGCCTGATGCCAATTCTTTCAAAATAATTTCAAACCCTGGATCCACCCACATGGAGGAAGGAGAGAACTAACTTCTGCAAATTGTTCTCTGACCTCCATATGGATGATATGTGTAAATGTATGTATACCACACACACATACATACAAACAAATTCAATAAACAAATAAATACATATTAAAAATATCAAAGTATGATCTAAACCCAAGAAAAAATCAATTAGCAGAGACTGCTTTTGCATGTGACCTGCATTGGATATGAAAGCAAAGTGTTTCAAAGAAGTTATTATATATATATATCCACAGAGTGAGGGCACTCATTTTTTTTTTAATTTAAAGAGAGGGTTGGGAAGGTTGTTAAACAGTTAAGAGCTCTTGTTTCTCTTCTACATGGCACCTCCCAAGCCTCTCTAATGTCAACTGCAGAGTATCTGGCTCTCTCTTTTTGCCTCCTCAGACAGTGTATGCACATGGTATACAGACACACATGCAGACAAAACCATAAAGAAATATTTTTTTAAATAAAAGGTAGTGTGATGTCACTAAACAGAGAATGTAAGCACAGTAAAAAAAATAATACTCCTTACAGGATGAAAAAGCAATGCTGGAAATAGAAACATTATTGAAACTAAAATATGAAACTCTGTAGGAGTGCACCAGTGACCAATAGTGGATACAAGCAAGCCAATGAAAAATAATGAACCAACAATTCAATTTATGCAAGCCAAAAACTGAAAGACAAATTAAAAATCAATTGATGCTTGATAGCAATATGATAACACATTGAAAGTCCTTAAAAGAAAAGGGAAAGTTGCTAACCAAAAATCTTGTATTTATTTTTAAAATAATATTTGATAATAGTGATGTCATTGTCATGGGAGGAAAACTATCTTTACATAAGGAAATGATGGCAAAGTGGTAAAACACAATCATTCAAATTGTTTGGTTTAGTAATTTTTTATTTAAAAAAGAATTCATGTGTGTGGGTGTTTTGCAAATATGCCTGTGTACCACCTGTGTGTCTGGTGCCCATGGGCACTAGAAGAGGTAATCAGATATCCTGGGACTATAGATACAGATGGTTGTAAGTCTCCATGTGAGTGCTGGGAATTGAACTCTGGTCCTCTGGAAATATAAACAGTGCTCTTAAATGCTGAATCACCCCTCCAATCCATGGGTTTGTAACTTTAATATATATAATATGTATAGCAATAACATTACTTCAAAATCCAGAAGCATCATTTCCATACATAACTGGATTTAAACATGAATAATCTAAGACAGTCAAATAAGTTGGCATATATAGAAAACTGTAGAGTTATCATCACTGAAATTCAACTGACAATAGAATATACTTAATCAACTTGAAAGGAAAAGCATTAAAGGAAGAACAGTACCACAAAAGGTATGGAACAAACACCCAGTAAGGTTAGAGAAATAATTACAAACATTTCAATAACATTGAATATCAATGGGTTAACAAATCAACTAAAAGACTGATTATAATATCAAATAAAAATAAAACTGTGGTCCAACTCTATATTATATATGAGACAAACATTACACTAAAGATCGGATTGACAGTAAAATGACAGAAAAATGTTATGCAGAAAAAACTATAAAATCTGGAGTATACGTATTAATATTAGCCAAAATAAAATGGAGAGGAAAAAGTCACTTAAGAGTGATATTTATAATATGATAAAGGGTCAATCTATTGTGATTAAACAACTGTGTCCATGAGTATTCTGGTTGTTATGATTACCTTTTCTATGGTAAGATGGAAAACTAAGACATTCCACATTAGTCCTTTATGACTTCTGTTTGTCTCTTTATAATTATAAGCTAGCTTTTATAGTCAATTACCATATAATTACTTACATTTCTTTTACCTTTTTATCAAATTGATTCCTGGACAATTGCATAAATGTGTATAATGCATTCTGATCTCATACTCATCCCCAACATGGTCTTACCCTCCTTTCATCCTCAGCAATGCCCTCTCCTTCTCACAGGTCCTCTTTTAAATTACACCTCTTTTTGCTTCGTTTTGTTGTCACCTTAGGTCCAGCTGTGTTAAACCAGAATCATGTGAATGAACATGGGTATGGAATTATACCTGGATTATGGTGCAGGGCAACTCAAGACAATAGCTTGCCCTCCCTAGGGATCAATATATAGCCAATAGTTCTGTCAAGAAGGGGCTGCACCACTATAAACTTCTTCCTATCTGTAACTGGCTGGTGAGAAGTTCAGTCTTGGCTAGGCTAAGTTCTGGCAACTACAGATATTGGTGAAACTCCATGTAGTTAAAAGGGAGGTTTATTTAGTGGCATAACTTACAAATGAAGGGGTAGGTAGGGTGCAGAGTCTGGGAAAGGTATGGCGGAGTCTGGTACTGTTCTCTGGAAAACTATGCTTGGTCTACCTCCAGCGTCTAGGATCCTGGAACCAAGAGAGCACCCCCCTCCAGCACTCAGGTCTTCAGTGTCCTCTCTCAGCCCCACCTTGTAGGCGTGACCATTACCCAAGCCTCAGTGAGGGTTGGAACTCCCAGAACAAAGCTGAAATGGCTACCCACTACAATAGCTGTTGTGAGTTCATATGTCCAGTAGCCATATTATGCCCAAATGTCACATACTATGCCCCTACATTGCCTTATTCACCTCTTCATCCTTTCTATTTCATTTCTGTGATGTTTCTATGAGCCAATGTTCCCAAATTGAGAGTAGCCAGGGATCCTCTTTAGAGAGTGATATGCTGATTCTTTTTTTTCCCATTTTTAACTACTAAGAAAATTTTTACTCACTCCAGTGCTATCCATAGACCTCCTCTTCCCTCCTCCCATCCCCCAGTTCTCTTTCCCAAGCCACCCTGTATCCCCACATCCCCCAAATCAAGGTCTCTCATGGGGAGTCAGCAGAGCCCAGCACACTCAGCCTAGGCAGGTCCAAGTCCCTTCCCACTGCACCAAGGCTGTGCAAGGAGACCACTTCCTAAATATAACACCAGTAGCACAGACACTGAGTGTGACAATTAATAAATGGGACCTCCTGAAACTGAGAAGCTTTTGTAGAGCAAAGAACACAGTCAATAAGACCAAATGACAGCCTACAGAATGAGAAAAGATCTTCACCAATCCTACACCTGACAGAGGACTGATCTCCAAAATATATAAAGAACTCAAAAAGCTAGGATCAAGATACTGAACAATCCAATTAAAAAATGGGCTACAGTGCTTAACAGAGAATTCTCAATAGAAGAATCACAGATGGCTGAAAGGTATTTAAGAAATTGCTCAACATCCTTAGTCCTCAGGGAAATGCAAATCAAAACAACTCTGATTCTTAATTAATACAAAATTCCTCTGGGGGGGTCATAGTAGTAAAAAAATTATGAAAATTTACACATACCAAAACTTAAAAATTCTTCATGGAAGTGGTGGGGCATGCCTTTATTCCCAGAACCTAGGAGGCAGAAAAAGACAGAAGCCTGAGTCCAAGGCCAGCCTTGTCTGCAAGAGAATTCCAGGTCAGCTAAGATTATACAGAGATACCCTGGATCAAAGAAAAAAATTTATATTGAGTAATGAAAATCTGTGTCATCTGATATTGACCTGAATACCTTGAATATAAAAGAGAAATAGAATATCAAATTCATTCAATTCAATAACAATAGAGAATAAAATACAAAAGGCAACTGAATATTTCTCCATGTTTTGATATTTAATGGAAATACTTTCAATATAATTAATTACTGAAAAAGGCAATTTGAATTATAGTATGGTACACTATGAAATAAATAGAAAGATATAGTTAAAAAGTTAGAAGACATCAAACATTGTTAAGGGCATGGAGAAATAAGCAGTCACATAGGTTGCAGATCAAAATGTACAATGGTGCAAGATCTGTGGAGAACAGTCTATTTCTCAGTTGCTAACACAGAATTTCCATATGACCCAATAACCACATTCCTAGGTGTATACCTGATAAAACTGAAATATAGTCACATAAAGGCTCATTAGCTAATACAAAGAGTAGCATCATTCACAGTACTAAATTAGTAGAAATCATTTGAATATTTTCCAAAAGACAGAAGGATAAACACAAATATCTAGGAATGGAAAATTATCTGGTCATTAAAAGATTGAAGTTATGGTACATACTACTAAAACTTGAACATGTGCTTAGTAAAAGATGTCAATCCAAAAAGGCCACATGCTACACAATTCTATTCATATGAAAATTCATAATAAATGGTGTTGGTGATCTGAATAAGTAGTGCTGTGACAGCTAAAGGCCATTGGGTGCTTTATTTGTTTACTTACGTAACATTTATTTATTTTTGGATGAGAGTCTGACTAGAACTCACTCTGTAGACTGTCACCCCATTTAGAGAGATCCACTTGCCTCTGTACTTAAGTACTGGGATTAAAGGCATGCACCACCTTGCTGTGCTAAATATATTTTGAAATCACAAATATATTCTTAAATTACTGTCATGTCACATGTGGAATTACCTTAAAATTTAATATCTTATATTTTCATTGGTATGTTCTATAAACAAAACTTGGAAATTTTCAGACTTAACAAATATTTGCAAACAGATTTTGCATAAAGACAAGCTCTTTAGAGTCCTTGATGCATTGAATGGGACAAAAGAATTCCAAGAGTAAGAAACTTCCAAATCAATAACTCTAGTGTAAATAATCCTATAGAACTTATGGTGAGTTCTGTAAAATTTGGTTATTTTAACATTTAAGTTGGCATTGCAGGAGACATGAATTGATCATATCATTTAATTAACTAATAACTTCCAAAGGTGGAGGTCCACACTTTTATTTCTGGATTATGCAGTGAAGCCAGATACTCTAGTTAGCTTGCATTTTCAACTTGATATTACCTAGAGTCACCTGGGAAGAGGGAGACTCAATGGAGGGATTGCCCAAATCAAATTTCCCAGGGGCTTTGTGTAGCTGGAGAGCTCCTCACTAGGTCCCACCAAGCCCTTGCAGTCCCACAACCCATGTATAAAATAATCACTCAGACGATTATATTTCTTATAAACTGTATGGCAGTGGCAGGCTTCTTGTTATCTACTTCTTCTATCTTAAATTAACCCATTTCTATTAATCTATAAGTTGCCGTGTGGCTCGTGGCTTACTGGTACCTTACATCTTGCTTGTCATGGCAGGGGTCGGCAGGTCTCTCCTCAGCCTTCCACTTCCCCCATTTCTCTTCTCTGCTTGTCCTGCCTATACTTCCTGCCTGGTTACTGGACAATCAGTGTTTTACTTACTAACCAATCAGAGCAACACATTTGACATACAGAACATCCCACAGCACTTCTTCTTTTCTTTTTTTCAAAGAGGATGTTTTTAACTTTCACACAGTAAAATTACAGATAACAAAACAATTATCAAGCAAAATTATAGCTATAATATCTAGTCTATTTATAAGAACTAGATTATTAGGTAAAATTAAAGAAGTTATCCTAGCTATCTTATATTTGTGAATCTAAGTTTTCATATCTAATTTAACTTTTATCATAACTAAGGAAAATTGTAACTATCTAGCTTCAACTACATCAAAGACCTCAGAAGGATATAATATTACCTGAGAAACAGAAGAAGGATGCAAGCAACTTTCAGGAGTCTTGCAGGGTAGACAGAGACAGCTGGCAGTCTGGACAGTCACCTAATGTTCCTTTGTAAAGTCGGGCCATCTGTCTTCAGCCCACAGGGCTAGAGTCTCTTGGTTACTTTTTTCAGTGTCTTGTAGAATGTCTGGCAGTTTCCTCTGTGAAGCAGGAACCTGAAGGGCCATTTTTCCAAGCAAAGTTCAGTGGTCACCTTTCTATGGTTCCTGTACGTCCAGTTTATCAAGCAGTCCAGGCAATTACAGTTTCTTGCCTAAATGGCTATTTTTGCCAAGGTGAAGATAAACTCCATAATGGAATATCTTCAGTGTCCATACTCCCCTCTCAAGTAAATTGGTGCTGTCAGAAGCAGACATGTCTCATTGTCCAAAATGTCTAAATTTTTAAAATATTTTAAATGTCATATTCTATAGGTCTTTGAAGTATTTGAAGATTACCCTATCTATCTGAAATATATCTATGTACACCTAGAAGACTTAACTAACATGGCTATGAGTATAATTATCATAGATGACTAATTATTAATCTATTTTTAATTATCCATTACACTTTTAAATGAGCTGTACAAACATAATACCTTAAACAGAGTAGAAATATACACACAGTATAACAAAATTAACTTTAACTTTGTATCAATAAACTAAAATCTATACCTATGTAAAACATTTCAAACAAGTTGTTGCTCTTTAAAAGTAGGTTCAGCAATTTACCCTTTTATCCTATCATATCTATATCATATCCCCTTTTCTCAGGTACCATTATATTCCTTCTCAGGTCTTTGATGAGACTGAAGACTAACAGTTATAGTTACAACTTAGTATATATATGTAATATCTTAGAATAAATTATTAGATTCAGGTTCTTTAGGATAGGACACCTTTTGGAATGATCTTTGTAACATGCCATTTACCCATGCTCTAGACTTGCCTGGATTTTAGTATGTGTTTCTTGCTTGATATTGTTTGCATTGATTGTAGTTCCATCTTATCTAGGTCATTATCCCTCATTACTCCTGGGCAATATTTGATAACCATTCCTTTATATATAGTCTTGTATTAGGTTAGAACCTTATTAATTAGACAAAAGGGGGAGATGTAGTGGGTAGCCATTCCAGCTCTGATCTGGAAGTTCCAAGCCCCATTGAGGCTTCAGTAATGGTCACACCTACAAGGCGGAGCTAAGAGAGGATGCTGAAGACCCAGTATCCAGATGTTCCAACCTTGAGCAGATGGACCTGTAATATGTGAGAAAGTTAGGAGAGATAGCCAGAGGATAGCTTGGAAGCAGTCTTCCTCCATGGTTTCTGCTCCACATTCTTGCCTTGAGTTACCCAGTTACCCAGTGATGGACTATGATATGGAAGTATAAGCTAAAACAAGGTTTTTACTCCACAAATTGTTGTATGTAGTTATATATTTATCACATTAACAGAAAGAAGTCTGAGCAATAGGTGATTGGATTTTAGGATAACAGAAGACAATTCTGTAGCTGGAGGGTTTCTCTCTGCATCCCACCAAGCCCCCGCAGTCCTGCAGCCCACTTATAAAATAACCACTTATATTACTTATAAACTGTATGGCCATGGCAGGCTTCTTGCTATCTGTTCTTATATCTTCAATTAATCCATTTCTATAAATCTATACCTTGCCACATGGCTCATGGCTTACCAGTATCTTACAACATGCTTCTCCTCCTGGCGGCTGGCAGCATCTCTCTGCCTCAGCCTTCTACCTCCCAGAATTCTCCTCTCTCCTTGTCCTGCCTATATTTCCCACATGGCACCAAATGTGTAGCAAAGTAAGGGGATCAAATTGAGTACTTGGGTAGAGAAGTGCATTTAGAAATTTGTTCTTCAAAAATAACAAAGTATGAACTACTAATATATAGAGATTGTCTATACTTTCATTGTTCTGTGTTCATGCAAGGCAGATGACCATCTTCCTGAGTTCAATCTCCAGAATCCACCTCAAAGTAGAAAGAGATAATCAACTAAAAATGTTGTCCTCTGACCTGGATGCATGGTTCATGGCACATTCCCACACACATATAGATAATAATAACGAATTTTATTTTTTAATTAAGATAGGTTCTAGTACCATGTCCACCAATAATATAATTTTTAATTTAAGGTGATAATTTTCCTTCTTCATATCTCATTTATCTTTTAAATAATAATAAATTGTACCCATGACCTCTAATATCATTCTAGCTATCAAATAATAAAGAAATTAGTTTCAAATTGACACAGATTTTGAAAATTAATGTCTGTACATTTTACTGACTCTCCAAGTAACACTGCTGATCTAAAATATTAGCTTTTTTTCCCCTATGGTTTGCTCTTTAATTACTCCTCATTGGTCCCAAATATAATGAAGATAAAATTTCTGGTTCTCTCCCTAATACATTATTTTTCAAATATAATTAACTAAAAAGGTCATAGTAATCATAACCAACATCTAATTCCAGGCACTGAATAGGGAAAAATTCATATTTGTACAGGAAATAGTGACTCATTTTGTGTTTTCTGAACTGCTCATATCAGATGAAGTCCTTCAAAAGCCAATGGATGAATTGCCATTACATGTCTAAAATTAAACATTAAACTGTGTTTAGTTAAAAGAAAGCAGCATTTGACATAATTACTAACCTAACTGTAGAAAGGCCATGCTGGAAATGTTTTCCATTTATTCAATACTGATTGATTTAAGTGTACTGATGATTTGAAATATATTCTCCAAAACATATGGTTTATTTACCACAACTCTTTAAATCAAGTATGAAAGAAATGCCCCTTGGTCTATTATCTCCAGCTGATGATACAGTGATTAAACACTTACCAAGTCTGAGATGGATGCCCACTGAATTTTAATTAGAGCTAGGTTTCCCAAAATCAAGTATTATGCCTTCCCCATAACCCATAGTACAGACATCTTTGCTGCTGAAAAGGGAATTCCTGGTTCAGAAGGTTCATCTTGATGTTCAACTTAATAGGATTTAGAATTGCCATGGAAAGTAACATCTGGGCCTATGTGAGAGGGATAAATGACATGGGGAAGAGCACTATAAATGTAGGTGGTATGATTCTATAATCTTGGGTTCCTGGACTGAAGCAATAAGAGAAAACCATAAGAGCTGAACACAAATATTCATTGTTCTGTGCTTCCATGGTGTGGACACATGTGATCAGTTGTCTACTGCCTGGGCTGCTCTACATTTCCTGCGATGAGGAACTGTATGCCTTGGAACTGTGAGCCAAAACAGACCCTTCCTTCTTTCCCTTACTGTGTCAGATTTTTTGTTACCATAACAAGAAACTGTGTCTGAAAATATAGCTACAAAAGACTTAGGAAACATATATGCTACATTAGTTCAAAACTGGCTTTAAATCCATGGCCATCATTACCAAACTAGCTTGCTTTATATTTATTCCTACATTTTAAGTTTAATTATATCTTATAAATGATGTCCAAAATGTAACTTTATACTGAAAATTTTATATCAACAAGTATCACAGGGATAAGTTATGCATTAAGAAACATTAGTGTCAAGTATTATCCATCTGAGTCACAGACATACAGGAAGGAGAGAGTGCTGAGTTTCCTCTGATTGTGTCTTCTACTTTCATTGCCATTCTTTAAATGTTTAAAAGGTACATCAGACATATTGGTCTCAAATTAAAGTTATATGAATCAGTGATCTATGGAATGGAGGTCTGGGTAATATAGACACTGCTTCTACTAGCTGGACATAAAGATAGAACTAGGAAATGGTGATAAAGTAACCACATCACCACAGAATGTCCAACCCTGAGTCAGTTAAGAACTAGGAAATATCAGGGCAGTAGAAATGGCTCAACAGTTAAAAGCCTGTGCTCTTCTTGCAGAAGACCTGAGTTCAGTTCCTAGCAATTAAATTGGGTAGCTCAAAATTGCATGTAATCATCCCTCAGGGATATCTGGGCTGGTTAAATGTTTTGGATTATTTGTTTTTGTCAACGTTACTTAAACTAGGTTTATCTAGGAAAAGTGAACCTCAATTGGGAATACGTCTCAAAAGTTTGGTCTATAGGCCAGTCAGCGGACCATTTTTTTTTTTTTATTAATGATTGATATTGGATGCATGGCCAGTGTACTCTGGGTGGCACCACCCCTGTGCCTGTTGTCCTGGGTTATATAAAAAGAGCAAGCTGAGTGAGCATTAGAAGCAAGCCAATAAGCAGCCTTCCTCTATGGCCCCTGTATCAGTTCCTGCCTCCAGGTTCTTGTCCTGAGTTCCTATTCTTCCTGGAAATGTAAGTCTGAGTAAACTCTTTCCTACAACTTGCTTCTGGTCAGTGTTTTTCACAACAATAGATATCAAACTATTCTCCTCTCCACATCAACAAATCTTGGCCCACACCTCTGGCCAAAGCCTCTTCTCCCACCAGAGACCAGGCCAGCATGCCAAAACACAGGTAAGGCTCTCCCTACCACCACCCCACCCATACTTGCACAGCATAATTTGAATTGGCATTCCTCTCTTTATCACCACATCTCAGCCTACACCTCTGGGGGAAACTTACATCCCATCAGAAGCCAGGCCAGTTTCCTGAATAGCAGGTGAGCCACCCTGCCACCCTCCCTGCCTGTGCTCATCTAACATAGCACCAAGTGCCACTCCTCTCTCTGCCGCCTTATCTTTGGCCATACTACTGGTGGAAGCTTCTCACTCCACCAGAGGCCATGCCTCCATCCTGAACCCCAACACACCCATGCCTGCAAAACATATCCACAACCACCCTCTTCTGCTTACTACCATAAACTAGCCCATACCTCTGGTATTATTTCTTTTTGCATCCTATCATGTTCTGTTTATTCTTTGATATAATAAATAGGTATATGTATTAACATATTCATAATCTATATTCCACACATGAGAGAAAGCATTCAACATACCTTCCTCAGTCTAGCTAATTTACTTAGTATCATGTTCTTCAGATTACACTTGTAAACCATCAACTTCACTACTGTTGAATGTAAATACATGTGTGTTAACTTTTCTTCAGATGGAAGGGCTTCAAATAAAAGAATGTGTTTACTTTGTGTGTATGATGCATAAACTATATCATCATATAATTCACAACACAGAGGTGAGTAGAAATAGTAATGGTGCTGTGATATTACAGCCTCCAAATCAGAGGGAAGCTAGCTTTAGGACAATACACTGAGGTTAAACCAAGCCAAGCAATAGACTGTAATAGTTCTAGAAAGGAAATATACTCATGCTTGACTTCCCATAGGGTTCTATTCCAACAAAAGCACTTTCTGTTGAAAATAGTGATCCTACTGATCATCATGATGTGACAAGACAGTAGAGTGAATTTGCAGATGTGTGTCTATATGGCTCACCAGGAGCTGAGGAGATCTGGATCCTACTGCCTAGCTTTTCAGGAAAGCTCATCAAGGATATTGCTAGGCTAGGAGAAAAATCAAAATTCAAAATATAGTTTCCACTGAATGCTTTTTACTTTCAACTCCCCCTTTAAAAAATACTGGTAAGTTAGATTATTGTTAGTGAAGTAGCATCTTCACTGTTGTCCACAACTTTTTCAACTTATCAAAACAAGAAGCTACAAACAAATCACTTGTCAATGCTGCCTTTTCTAGTGAGGACACTAAGCATTTTCACAGTAGGTTTTATAAATTCTAGTTTCGTGTAGAGTGTACCCTAGCATCACTTAGTACTACTAGAACATTCATCTTTATTTCAAACATTTCCTTTACAGTGCTGGATTTTCTTGAGAGGGATAATATCATCTACGTTTACTTATGTCACATATGGAGGATAAACAAATAAACATTATTTTCTTCTTTAAAATAATTAGATTAATTTTCCAAGGTTATTCTGAGCAGTGTTTCTGATAAGGAAGCCCTGGTAAATTTTGAGAGTTCAGGAAACATAAAAATTACATTACTTGTAGACTCTGTTATTCTTTTTTTTTTTTTTTTAGAACATCGTATTTATTTTACATATGTGTTTTTGCATGTACATATGCCTAAGCACTATGTGGTGGTACCTATTACCCATAGAGACTAGGAAACATCATTGCATTTCCAGGAACTGAAGTTACAGAGGCTATAAGACACCATGCGCCTTCTGGGAATCAAAGCCAGGTTCTCTGGAAGAGCAGCCAGTGCTCTTAACTGTTGAGCCATCTCTCCAATCCAACTTTGTTACCCTGATTAAGTATGAATCTGTATAACAGTGACACTAGTCTTGTATTAATGTTGAATAACCTCTGCAAGAGTTTGTATTTGTCTTGCTTCTAATTGTCATGAGCTTAGTTCTATAGATTATTGCTTTTTTTTTTTTTTTTTTATTTCTCTGTGTAGCTTTGTGCCTTTCCTGGAACTCGCTTTGGAGACCAGGCTGGCCTAGAACTCACAGAGATCCGCCTGGCTATGCCTCCAAGTGCTGGGATTAAAGGCGTGTGCCACCACTGCCCAGCCTAGATTATTGCTTTATATAACTCTTCTTTTAACCAAATATATCTGAATGAACTTTTAGACACTTAGAGCGAATGATTAAAGTGGGAAACGACACATCCAAGGAGGATTCAGAATTCTCTTCTTCCTGTGCAGTTGACTTACATGGGTGGTCCCAAACATGTGGGTTAGCTAATATATAGCTCATGTCTGTGATATTTCTTGCCCTACAGTTATGAAAATATTCATAATGCTGTATGATGTAACATCACTCGAAAAGTGAGAAATGATTCCTTTGACACGATTAGTAGTGATTATTTTAGTATTCCATTCTTGGTTTCATAAAACTTTCAGGAAATCTAATTGAAATGTTGACACAATAGTATGATCTGTCTTTAATAAACCTACTCCACAATAGACATAACACAAGAAATAAAAAAAAGAACAAAACACATAAAGCAGGTTTTTCCTTTCCTGGAGTCTTTGACTTTTAGGACAGAGATAAAACTCAGACGTTTAGTGTAAAACTTTTCCAATAATCTATTGTTTTGAATTTAAAATTTACTAATTTATTTGTAAAAAAAAAAATGAAACAATACATAATCCTATCAAACTGGTGATATACAAATGAGTAATTAAATAGGTGGCATCCTAATTACCTTTTCTAAATTATATGTAGTTGCCCTGGTCTAAATTAGCATATAAGTAATAGGTATCCCCAACAACAAGAAATCATAAAAAAATGGTTAAAACATATGCCTTACAAGTTGTCCTTAATATGAATTTAAGGGAATATATTGGTGAAATTATTAAGGCCACTCCACGTAGTTAAAAGGGAGGTTTATTTTGTGGGGTAGGTTGCAGGTCTGGGAAAGGTATGGCCCAGTCCGGCAGTGTTCTCTGGAGAACTCTGCTTGTTCTACCTCCAGTGTCCAGGGTCCTGGAACCAAGAGAAGCCTCTCCTCTCGATCCTGGGTCTTCAGCTTCCTCCTTCAGCCCTGCCTTGTAGGCGTGACCATTACCGAAGCCTCAATGGGGGTTGGAACTTCCAGGCCAAGGCTGGGATGGCTACCCACTGCAGGAATACATAACCATTCCAAGACATAGCCTTGTTGACACATATAGCCAGGTGGCTTCTGGGTTCTGAGGAGCCGTCTAATGTACTGCAGAATAATGACAAGCATTTCTGGCCTCTATCCAAGGGATGTCAGTCACATTCTCCCACAACCACAACAATTAAAATGTTCTAACATTGCCAAATGCCCATTGCGGGAGAAACTGCCTCTGGTTAAGAATAACAGTTCTAAAGAGTGGTTGTGAAGCCTCATTTAAATGTTTTGAATGCCATGAAAAGCTGGATTCCTATTCCAGACAGAACATCACCATAGGGGAAATTATAGATCAAGGTATACAGTGGATGAGGAAAACACACATATCTTACCAACATCTATACAAAATGCATATTCAGTAACAATCAAGCTTTTCATTTATGTCTTCTGATATCAAGGAAATTCACTTGGCATTTATGTAGTAATTCATCATATTAAAACAAAACTACAAAGTTCTTGTTTGAAACCAAGATAATACAATAAACTCCAATAGCCCAATTGAAACCAAAATGGAATCACTTGTGCTAAACACCATATAATCAATCTAAAGTAATTGAGAAAACAAATCCCACAGTAACAGTTAAAAATATCAAACACAAGGAAATATTAGTTTACCAGAGTCACCATAATAAGGAAATCCTATGTATTTTAAAATAATGAAACAACTCAATGTTAATCAATTAACTTTTAATCAATTATTCTGTTTCTTTATTACCAATTTATAAATTTCACTATTTGCTTCTGTCTATTGGGAAGTTTCATTCTATTTTGTAGTTTATAGACTCAGAGCTGCCCTTATTCATGAACTGAAAATAAAAGTCCATTTGATTTACAACTAATTTTATTTTGTCTTTTGACAACTAGAATGGAAAAAGAGAATTCATGGTTCACATAAAATTTTGATGACTGCTGTTACATAAAGCTAAGTATCGAACACTAAAGAGGACGCATAGAATGGACGAGAAAATTCTCTTCCCATCTTCAAGTAGTGCATCATGTCTCAAGACACTAGTGTAAGTGAACAAATATTTATAATTCAAGATGTGTATAGTAAGTGATGCATGAAATTTTCAATCAAAATGCCAAAAGAGTTCAGAAGGAGAGGGACTCACATATAATTAGGGCAAATCAGGAAGTTACAGCTGTAACCTTGGAGAGCCTGGGCAGAATTATGTTTCCCTGAGTTGCAGCAGAATAATTCTCTCTTTCTCCTGTTTCTTTTTAAGGCCATTTATATTACACACATCACAGTCAAAGTACCTTTCAATCTTTCATCATGTCCAATCTAAAGTAATAGACCAAAGACTCTTTCAAAACATGAAATGAAGATCCTTTAAAACAATTTATCTCACTTAAATATGCTTGGTTCTACAAGATGATTTATAAAATGAATTTGGTAACTGTATATTATATTCTCTGAATAGATAGGTACATAAACACACACACACACACACACACACACAAACATGTAGTAAGACACTGAAATGTATTTATATATAAATATACAATATGTCTATGGTTTAGATGGTATATAGACCACATACTAGAAAAGATAAATAGGTAGATAGATAGATAGATACATAGATAGATAGGTAGGTAGATAGATAGTGTGTATAAGTTTAGATATTTTTTTTATTTAGTAATGGTTTATTTTTTGAAATTCCAACACACATCTAGTTTAATTATGCTGTTTTTCATGTTTACTATAATTTATCTAATTATATAGAATTATAAATTTAATTCATAAAAATCTAAAATATCTAAGTTGATTTAATATATTCATGCATGCTGATGAAATAACATGATTTTCATTGTTTTATTAACTTTAGGGATGATTTTAAAGTAGATATATCTATTTATATTTTGTGCAAATATTACTTTGTTGAATGAAATAGCCATAACATTCTAGGTTTTGCCTCATTGGGTCTCTAAGCAAACATGAATCTGAATACAACTCAAGGTAAAGGTTGTGGAGCCCCCAGCTGGATCAGGCCCTCTGGATAAGTGAGACAACTGAATAGCTTGAACTGTTTGGGAGGCACCCAGGCTGTGGGACCAGGACCTGTCCTTAGTGCATGAGCTGGCTGTTTGGAACCTTGGGTTACACAGGGACACTTTGCTCAGCCTGGAAGGAGGGGACTGGACCTGCCTGTACTGAATCCCCCAGGTTTAAATAAATCCCCAGGGGATTCTTGGCCCTGGAGGAGATGGGAATAGAGAGGAGGGGATGGGGGGAAGGTGGAGGTGGGGACGGGACGGGGGAGGACAGGGGAAACCATGGCTGATGTGTAAAATTAAAACACAAATATAATAAAAATGTTTAGATATTTTTATTCTAATATTTATACCATATTCCTAGGATAAAAACACACCACACACATACACACACACACACACACACACACACACACACACACATTCCTTTACTTTGTACTGTTTCATTGAAATACTTTCCTCCCGCCTTGAAGTTATAAGACTTGGATAAATCTAATCTTAATCCTTGGTTTAAAGTTTCATCTATATTCTCAGCCTAGTCCATCAGATTATTCCATCCTCCCAATTATAGTGAGGTTCTAAGAGGTTATAGCCTGAAAAATAATCCAATCAGAACCAATTTCCTGGCATTGATCCCTTTTTTCCTAGGATGGAGTGTAACTCTAAACAGGCTTTGTAGGAGCAATTCAACAGAATGCAAAGCAGAGGAAAGGCTTAGAAAGAAAGCAGATCCCTGATCAAATACAGGTGGTAAAGATCCTTGAACTATCAAGTCTTAAGATGCAATACCTCCCTCTATCCAGATATCTTTCATTGCTCTCCCACTCCATCTCTACCTAGCTAAATCATCCCATTCTATAATGTTCTCATTCCCCATCCCTTCTCCTCTATTGCCCCCCATTAGCCCCCATTTACTCCAGAGATCTCATCTATTTGCCCTTCCCAAGGCTACCATATGTCCCTCTTAGAGTCTTCCTTGCTAGCTACCTTCTCTGGAGCTATGTGCTGTAGTCTGGTTATCCTTTGCTTTATATCTAGTATCCTTTTATGAATGAGTATGTGTCCCATTTGTCTTTCTGAGTCTGGGTTACCTTACGCAGGATGATATTTTCTAGTCCCATCCATTTGCCTGCAAATTGCGTGATGTCATTGTTTTTTACAGCTGAGTAATGCTCCGTTGTGTAAATGTACCACATTTTCTTTGACAATTCTTCAGTTGAGGGGCATCGAGGTTGTATCCAGGTTCTGGCTATTATGCATAACACTGCTATGAACATAATTAAGCAGGTGTTCTTGTGGTGTGACTGGGCATGCCTTGGGTATATTATGGTGTTAGGAAGAAACCTGGTGCTAGGGAAATTCCAAGGAATCCACAAGGATGACCCCAGCTTAGACTACTAGCAATAGTGGAAAGGATGCCTGAACTGTCCTACCCCAGTAAGCAGAATGGTGAATACCCTAACTGTCATCATAGAGCTTCACCCAGTAACTAGAGGAAGCTAATGCAGAGATCCACAGCCAAGCACCAAGCTGAGGTCCAGAAAGGTATGTGTCACCACTACCTGTCCTCTATATTTGATGTAGTGGCTTATTCTAGTTTCTGATCTTCAGGTAAATTTTATTAGGGTACACAACATATCACCACAGAAAACACTCTTATGGGACTCTGGAAGTGAGAAAAGAAAGATGAATGTGAAGGAAAATACTATCACAGGATGAGAAAAGAAACTGCCAATGAGACCATGTGTCAACCAACATTTTATGCAGGTTTTAAACAATTTTTCTAAAGTCTATGGGTAAGACAATTTCACAAAGGACATTTTTTTTTTCTGACCAGATGATCAACAAGTCTATTTAGATCAACTTTATGGACAATAATGTGTCTTTGTTATTTACCCATAGCCCTCCAGCTAGATGATAATAATTTTTAGATCTTTAGGATAGTTTAGAATATAGTCTCATCCCTTCAGGAAAAGAGACAAGACCAGGATCCCATTCTTTTATACAGTAAGCAAAGTCTTGAAAAGGTTTTACCAGTTGGAGTGGTTCATTGCCAGAGACTTTCATGCCTGCTACTATCTAAACCAACTAAGTACCCAACATTTGAAGTCACTATCCAGTGCAGCATTATGTCATAATATGATGGAATTTTGTTTGTTTGTTTGTTTTTGTTTTTTTGAGACAGGGTTTCTCTGTGTAGTTTTGGAGCCTGTCCTGGAACTCACCCTGTATCCCAGGCTGCCCTCGACTCCAGAGATCCTCCTGGCTCTGCCTCCCAAGTGCTGGGATTAAAGGCATGTGCCACCACTACCCGGATGGAATTTAACTTAAAAACCAAAAACTGATGTCTGACACTTGTTAAATCTTTGTAAAGTAAATGAATAATTAAGTACTAGTTACTAACAAAACAGTAAAAATTCAAGAAAATCAGCAACAAACTTCTCAAGTATGGTGGATGATAATTTATAGAAATCTTTCTAATTATATCTCTGGAAGTAACATTTACAGTATAAGGAATCCAGAAATGGGTTTCTTCAAATTTGTTCCTTTCTGACTGTACAATTTAGTTAATAAATTGTCAATGTATTCCCTATAATTTTCATGACCATAAAGGTATTTGAACAGTAATGACCACACTAGCTCTGTTCCAGATTTTCTTATTTAAGATTCTTTATAGGAAATGCAATCCCAGCCTTTTAAGGAACTGATTTATCATTCTTTCCTACATGTCAATAGGTTATCCTTGCTGGAAAAGGTCTTTCGATTGTTCCTTGCATTTAAATCCAAATTAATTCAAATGTCTTCTCTTGGTGATGGGCTGCTTACAACCCTGCTGTAAATCTGCAAGAAAGACTATATATTGGAATGTGTCTATTGCTCTGACATCTTTATATAGGAAAGGACAAAGAATAGTCAAAAGAGGTTTTCAAATTTAATGATGCCTTTATAAGTGATGAAGAAAGTGATGAAGACTGTATTCTAGTGACAACTTATAAATTATTTATGGAACTTCTATAGTTTGCTGAGTTTGAGTAAAGTGTATGGACAGATAGTTGGTGTTCAATTAAATAAAATTATACAATGCATTGCTTCAGTCTTGCATGACATTCAAAATCTTTGGAAAATGGTATTTGGACCATTTTCCATTAGAATTTCAAGAATAAGCACATTTTGTTAATTCTTTGTCTTAAATCTAGGAATTGGTAAGCATATAAAAATACTGGCAAGGGCAATAAGGTGGCTCAGTGGGTAAAGACAATTACTGCCATGCCTGGTGACATGAGGTTATCCTTATGATTCCTATAGTGGAATAAGAGAACTCACTTCTGCAAAGTGTCCTCTGACTTCCACATGAGTGCTATTGCCCTTACACATGCATACATATGCAAACAGCAAATCAACAAATGTAAAAAATTTAACACCCAGAAACTGAAAAAGATAAAATAAACAACAATAAAGAATCTGCCTTCCCCAAACCTGGGAAGACATGGAAGCTTGGCTCTGAAATTGTTGCAATACTGTCTTGCTAATTAAAGTATATTGAATGATTTTCTGTTGGTGTTACAAAATACTATGACCAAAAGTGACTTGTGGAAGAAGCAGTTTGTTTGGTTTGTAGTTCTGGACTACAAATGTCTGTCATACCTGGGAAGTATGGCAGCAAGAGCCAGGCATGGCAACCAGAGCAAGAAGCTGAGAGCTAACATTCTCAAAGCCACCATGAAGCCAAGAAGACAAACTGGAAGTAACATGAATCTTTAAATTATCAAATTCACCTGCATTGACATACTTCCTCCACCAAGGCTGCATCCCTTAAACCTCCCCAAACAGCATCACCATCTGGGAAACAGGTGGTACAATGCCTGAGTCTATGAGGACATTCCTCATTTAAACCATCATGGGGCAGCTTCTATATTTTTCTGATACCTGTTCATTTATTTCTTTTCTTTATTCCACATACTTACTTAATAAGGAAATATTCACATTATTCCAGGCATCTGTAAAAGTTCTAGAGAAACAAAGAAGAAATTGATTATTTGAATATATGGCTGCTAAGGATAGTAATACACACCTTTAATCCAAGAATTCAAGAGGCAGAGATAGGTGAGTCTCTGTAAGCTCCATGTCAGCCTTGGTGATTCCATGTCTCAAACCAAAGAAATGGGGTATGGCACGTGCATGCCTGTGTGTGTGTGTGTGTGTGTGTGTGTGTGTGTGTGTGTGTGTGTGTGGTCTTATTAGAAAAAGAGACACAGTGATGACTAATAACATTAGAAAGTAACACAGGCATAGTATAGAGGCACAGACAAGTATACTAAGACCAAAGAAAGTCCAGTTGGACTAAAAATGGGGAATGGGCCAAAGAAAGGGAGTGCTGAAAATAATTTAGAGAAAAAAATGGGGTGGCTGGGTATTATTTACTGTCTTATTGCCAGAATCATGGCTCTGATTCAAATATCAAAATGTGCCTTAGGGGAGCTGGGCGGTGGTGGCACACGCCTGTAATCCTAGCACTCGGGAGGCAGAGGCAGGCAGAGGCAGGCGGATCTCTGTTAGTTCGAGGCCAAAAAAAAAAAAAATGTGCCTTAGGGGAAGAAAGCTATACTCTTTTACTTAGTGTAAGACTGACTTAACAAGGGAGCTTCTGGAAAAGAAGAAACAAAGAAACAGGGAGGTGTTTTTTTTTTAATGCTATGTCTGATGACAACATGGACTAGTTGTGGCTGTGGCGGAGTGAAATTGAACAAAAAAAAGTAGGCTCAAAAGGTGGATTGAGGGATTTTTAGCAAAATATTTATTGCTTTGTCTGATTTTTGTTTGTTTGTTTGTTTTTGATTTTTTGTTTTTCCAAATTCTTCATGTATGTCTGGGCCTTCAGAAAGAAGGCGATTCATTCATCCAAGTGTAGAAAGGGTATCTCTCACATGAGTTTAGGGGATCTTCTTTAGAGAAAGGTCAGGTAACTACTCCTAGGTATGGTTACTTACAGAAAATGGGTTTATTTTTGCTATTTTCTCAAACCCTAAGGAGCCATTTGGTGAGAGAATGTGTCCTGAACTCTATCAAAATCGTAGACCCTGAAGTGTTGATGTCATTCTTTGTGTCAATCAAAACAGAAGGTCATAGGAAGAATGTTTTCTAGCTTCCTGACTGTGTTGCTGGGGTCTCTGTCCAGTCCATTTGGCTCCCCGGTCCTTTGATCACTATTGAATGAAATCTAGTGAGAGTCAGAGCACCATATAGGAGACATGCAGAGTTTATTATAGACAGGAGATGCTCTCAGGTGTGAGAGTGCACAATGGTCATATAGACCATCTGCCTAGCAAGACATCTAGATACATTTTATATTATTTCTTAAAGTTTCTTGAATAGTGACTGACACTTTGTATTTATTCTTAAGACAAAGTTATGTCTTTGATCTTTACTGGAAAGCCTTCAGCTAAATAGTCTTACAGTCTTACCTGTTCAGAAATTCTTATCTTCACCCAGGCTCACCCACTTGATCCTTAAACTTCAACAACTTTTGGAAGGGATATAGATGACATGAAACTTGCACGTGATGATATGCATGCTACCTGTTCTGGGGGAATGCTGATAAGAACTTAGACTAGAGTGAAGTAGATAAAGGGAAGGAACCTACTCAACAGACATGAGAGGCTGGATTCAAAACTATAGAATCCAATGGAGATGCATCAAAACTCCAAAGTGTCCATCCCTAGTAAATGGGTAGACAAATCCCCCCTTATGAACTGTAATGAGAGTAGTATCCAAAATGTAGGAAAGGAATAGGAATACTTTGCTGGTACTTAGCCAACATAAGCACAAAAGGACTCTGGAATACCTCAAGTTGCACCATGCATCATGGATAATATGGCCTGAAAGTCCCCATGCTAATTTCCTTCATTTCCTCTCATCTGAATTGCAGTACAATATGTGCGTGCTGCCTTTGTTTTATTTCAGGTAACAGTTCACACTCAGCTTAAACTTACAATCACTTCAATTGCTTTAGAGTAGGGTTCAAAGGCTACAAACTTCCCCCAGTCCCCAGAAGCATCCTCTTGCCCCTCTTTTTCCATTTCATCTGTACCACTAGTAAAATCACAATAGATCCTCGCACAAAGTTTGAACAGGCTCAGAGACCCTTGACACACCAGCCTCTTACCCAGGAAGTCTATTAATAATTTCTTCTGCACAGAGGCTGTTTTATCTCAGAGAGCGATCTTAGGCATGGCCATTATTTCCTGTGGTAGCTCACAAGAGTGATATAGGAAGAAAAGGCTCTGCTCAAAGCCATAATATACAGACAGTTACACCACTGAGGATCTCAAGCCCCATTTCTTAAAAAGCTCCATAAAGCTTTATGGGACATTAAGTAGACAGATAGGTCAGAAGCATGAATCTGGGATTAACCATTTCAATCTGTAGCTAAAATGAAAAACTTTGTCTTTCAAAGAGCCCTACTTTATTTTTCCCAAGCTGTGTTTATGTGTATATATTTATTGCATCCATATGCTGATTCACTGGCTAGGTGAATACCTGAGGGCTGAAGAGTAGTGTTAAGTGCCCATAACCAATTGTTAACTGTGTTGTAGTCTGTCTGTGGCTTGGAGAGACAACATGCTGGTAACTAGCCAGATAATGTGTATCAACACTAAATGGAGATTTTAAAAATGCAGTTTGGATCCTAACCATTCCCTCAAAAGCTCATATGTAGGCTTAGTTCCTATTCTACAGCATTAGTGGGAGTTTGGAATGTAACGTAATAAGCGGAAGTTAGGTCATTGGTGGTATGTGTCACATTGTTTCTGTCTTTGCTTCCAGGCTGCCATGAACTAAAGACATCTTCAGCCACATGTCTCCCCATGCCTCACTTTGCCAGCAGGAACCTAAAGTCAAGCAACTGGGGACTAAAACCTCTGATAGCATGAGCCAAAATAAACCTTTACTCCTTAAGGGTGTTTATCTTCAATATTCTCACCATTTTCAAAACTTCTGGAGTGCCCTGTCTCCTAAGGATGCCAAACCTAGATTAACTGATATTATCTGTCATGTTAGTTTTTCAATAATATTTAAGTTTGTATACATTGTATATATATATATATGTCAATCAGAGTCTAAGCATTACATACATATCAATTCATTGAATTCAGTCATAAAATGCTATTGCTTCCATTTTGAAGATGGAGTCAGTGAAGCATAGAGAGGTTGAAATAGTATTACTGGTGTCATATAACGTAAATATAAAAAATGATTAAAATTTAGAGAGTATAAAATTAGCTGGCTGTAGTCACGGACAAAAAAATCACTCAGTGAAATTAGACTGGATATATGTATATATATCCTAAAATGGCCCATGTTAGCTTATTCCTGCATTCTGTCCTATCTCCCAAACTATTGCTTAAGGCATTTTTTTAGGGTCACTTAAATTGTTGGCTTTCAAAAAAAAGTTGTCTAGTTATATAAAATGGGGGAAACACTATATTAAATATAGGAACATAAAAACTTAGAGGACTTCACAGAGCCTGTGCTAGGTGAATATTCATTGAAAATTTTCATGAATATGTTAGACAGCAATGATTTCTATCTGTCCAATCAGAGACTCTCCTTTTTTATCCTTTCTTTTTTTTTCTTTTTCTTTTCTTTTCTTTTTTGAGTTGAGGATTGAACCCAGGGCCTAGCGCTTGCTAGGCAAGCGCTCTACCACTGAGCTAAATCCCCAACCCTAGAGACTCTCCTTTTAACAGAAGCCCTTAATGAACTAATGTTTTTCACAATATTTACCATTAGTACAAAAGTTCTGTGGTTACAGATATGACAATTATAGGCATTTCCATTCTATTATTGTGATCATTAAGAGTCAATATGTGTGGGCTTCAGGCTATGCAAAGCCTTTTATACTTTTCAACATTTATTTTCAAAATTAAAGAATAACCATTTCATGTGTCATGAAATTTGCTTCATAACAAATGAGGTTGACTAATCACTGGATTAACAACTAAACTCTATCGTGATATTGCTTAACTTCAAGTCTTACTTGGTCTCATTTGACAGATGCTGAACATAATCTAAAACACTGTAAGAACTGGTTCAGAATAACTGAAGTCAGTTCAGTAAAATGTTTGCTGGGCATTTATGATGCCCTGAGCACAATCCCTAGAATCAATGCAAAAAGAAAGTCACTGAGGCATATGTTTGTATCCCACTCCTAGGGAGTTAGAAGCAATTGGATCTATAAGACTCCCTGTTAAGTTCTGGGGCAGTGAGAGAGTCTGTCCCATAAAACAAAGTGAGGTCTTGGAAGATGATTTGGCTTGTAAAATGCCTGCTTAGAAATCATGAATACCTGAGTTTGGATCCCCAGATCACATAAGAAACTGGGTGTAGAGGTGTGAGCCTGCAACCCCAGTGCTGGAAATCATAATACAGGAGAACCACTGGAGCTCAATGGCTACCTAGTATTTCTACAGTGAGCTCTAAGTTCAGTAAGAGACCATGTCTAGAAAAATAAAGTAGTGGATAGTGGAGGAAAACACACAACATTAGCCTCTGTGTAGTCATGTATACACTATGGACCACATACATACAGAAAAGGTAGATGGCACCTGAAGAATGATACTGGGTTATCCCTTTGGTTTCCCCACACACTCATATAAGGAGAGGAACATACACTAAGAATGTTAATCTGCCTGGTGAGGATCTGCCTGTCACCACTTCATAGCTATGCCATACCACACCTGGCTTTTTTTTATTTATATGGCTTTTGGGGATTGGACATAGGTCCACATGTGCTGTGGAATGTCCTTCTGTATGCTGTGAATATGTGTTGCTCTGATTGGTTGATAAATAAAATGCTGATTGGCCACTAACCAGGCAGAAATTATAGGCTGGGCTAGCAAATGAGGAGAATGTTGGGAAGAGGAGGGCTGAGTCAGGAGTCACCAGCCAGACATAGAGGGAGCAAGATGACAATGTAGAACTGAGAAAAGTTACCAAGCCATGTAGCTAAACATAGATAAGAATTATAGGTTAATTTAAGTGTAAGAGCTAGTCAGTATTAAGTCTAAGATAATGCCCAAGCAGTTGTAAATAATATTAAGCCTCTGTGTGATTATTTCATAAAAGGCTGTAGGACTGTGGATGAGAGATTTGTCTGGACTTCAGGCCAGGTGGATCATAGGAAATCTTCCAGCTACATGCATGCTTACCAAGCAAACACTTTTCTCACTGGACTGCCTTTCCAGCCAAGTTTCAGAGTTTAAGCATAAAGATATCATGGACTCTACCTGGTAATACATTGTAAGTTTTTATAAGATATTTTTTCTCATTCCTTTGTATGACTTTTGAAGTTGAGTCTTTGCTGAGAAAAACAGCTCTCATTACTCACATTGTGTCTTTGGGCATTAAACAACATTATTATGTGCTGCCTACAAATTGCTGAAAATGAGGAATTTCTTTTTTTATTTAGAAAATTTTTTATGCATTTTACATACCAATCAAAGATCTCCCTCTTCCCTCCTACTGCCCTCCCAGACTCCTCCTCCCAACCCCCCCCCCCCACACACATTTCCTCCTACAAGAAGGTCAGTCTTTCTATGGGGAGGTATATTTAGAAGAGGCAGGTCCAAGCCCCTCCTCCTGCCTCAAGGCTGTGCAAGGTGTCCCATCATAGGTAGTAGACTCCAAAAAGCCTGCTCATGAACCAGGGATGGATTCTGAGCCTACGGCCAGGGGGCTCCTTAAGCAGATCATGCTACACAACTATCTCACTATGCAGAGGGCCAAGTCCAGTCCTATCCAGGCTCCACAACTATTGATCTAAATTTCAAGAGTTCCCACTACTTTGGTTTGGTTGTCTCTGTAAGTTTCCCATCATGTTCTTGATGCCTTTTCTCATAGAATCCCTCTTCTCTCTCTTCAACTGGACTCTTGGAGCTCAGCCAGATGTTTTGCTGTGGATCTCTGCATCTGCTTCCATCAGTTACTGGAGAAAGGCTCTATGATGACAGAGTATTCACCAATGTGATTACTAGGGTAAACTAGTACAGGCACCCTCACCACTATTGCTAGTAGTCTAAGCTGGAGTCATCCTTGGGAATTTCTGGGAAAGTCCCTAGCACCTGGTTTCTCCCTATCCCTATAATGTCTCCCTCTATCACAATATCTCTTTCACTGCTCTCCCATTCCATTCCTGTTCCAGCTCGATTATCTCATTCCCTCAGGTTTTCATCATCCATCCCCTATCCTCCATTGCCCACCCCTCATCCCCAGTTTAATCATGGAGATCTCATATATTTCCCCTTCCCAGGGCAATCTTATGTATCCCTCTTTAGTTCTCCTTCTTAGCTAGCTTCTCTGGAGCTGCGGGTTGTAATCTGGTTATCCTTTGCTTTGCATCTGGTATCCACCTTGAGTGAGTACATACCATATTTGTCATTCTGAGTCTAGGTTACCTCACTCAGGATTATATTTTCTAGTTCTATCCATTTGCCTGAAAATTTCATGATATCATTCTTTTTCACTACTGAGTAGTACTCCATTGTGTATGTGCCACATTTTTTAAATCTATTATTTGGTTGAGGACTATCTAGGTTGTTTTCATGTCCTGGCTATTATGACTAAAGCTGGTGTGAACATAGTTGAGCATGTGTCCTTGTGGTATGATTGAGCATTCCTTGGGTATATGACCAAGAGTGGTATAGCTGATCTTGAGGAGGATTGATTCCTAATTTTCTGAGAAATTGCCACACTGCTTTCCAGAATGGCTATATAAATTTGCTCTCCCACCAATAGTGGATGAGTGTTCCCTTGCTTCATATCCTTTCTAATGTCTACACATCTATGAGCAGCTGATTTTTGACAAAGCAGACAAATCTGTGCAATTGGAAAAAGAAAGCATCTTCAACAAATGGTGAAGGCATAACTGGATGTCATCTTGTAGATGATTGCAAATAGATCCATATCTATCACCATGCATGAAATTCAAGTCCAAGTGGATCAAAGACCTCAATATAAAACCAGTCACACTGAAACTGATAGAAGAGAAAGTAGGAAGTAGTGTTGAACACTTTTGCACAGGAGACTACTTCCTAAATATAACACCAGTAGCACAGACACTTAGAGCAACATTTAATAATTGGAACCTTCTGAAACTGAGAAGCTTCTGTAAGGCAAAGGACATAGTTAATAAGACCAAACAACAGCTAATAGAATGGGGAAACATCTTCACCAACCATGCATCTGACAGAAGGCTGATCTCCAAAATACATAAAGAACTCAAGAAAGTAGACATCAAAATAAAGAACAATCCAATTAAAAATTAGGCTACAGAGCCAGAGAATTCTCAACAGAAGAATCTCAAATGGCTGAAGACATTTAAGAAATTGTTCAATACCCTTAGTCATCAGGGAAATGCAAATCAAAATGACTCTGAGATACCATCTTATACCTGTCAGAATGGCTAAGATCAAAAACACTGAAGATAGCTTATGTTGGAAAATAAGGAATTTGTACCCTACAAAACAAACTAAGTTTTAAACTATAACATTCTCTTCAGACAAATGCACAAATATAATTGGTCAGTCACATGGATACATCTGATAATTACACAAAGAAATTATGCCAAAAGAAAAATATCTTCCATTCATCTGATACTTTATATAGTTGACTAAACATAGAATATCAAGCCTATAAAATGTCCATGAAGTAAGTGGAACTCCTTGACATATATAATGAATATTCAAGTGGAAAGAGGAAACAAAAATATTTTGAGATATATAAGTGGCCTCTAGTAATACAGATAAATTATGATTACTTTATACAACAGTCTAAACACAAATGTGTATAGATAGACAAATAAACACACATTGCATGTATATACATTTGCCAAATTTAATTTGGATGTCACAAAGACTATTCACAATAGCATTTCTCTATAGGAAAGCACAATACAGCAAAATATTTCAGACCTTTAATTATGCCCATTGACACTCTCACTGCAATTGTGTACTGTGCCTTGAGAGACTGTAGGGAAAGGAAAGTGAACAGATGGACAGAAATCTCCATTCTGTGTTCCACTGGCTGCTGTTCAGTGAATGGAAGTATGCTAATAAAGTGCTCAGAGGACTTCCTCCTCCATCTGCTCTTAATAAAAATAAATGAAGTTCTAAAGAAAGCATGAGCTTCCAGTGTTCTTTCATGTACCCTTTCAATGCTGCACAAGCAAAGGGATGAATTGATGTGAGACAGTCCTTCTCATGTTGTGACAGCCACAAGATTGTGGTGGCCTTTGTCTTCAGTCCTCAGGTTGAGCAGCACTTCCCTACACTTGGCTATTTATCAAAAGAAATTGTCATGCATGGACAGCCTTAATAGCCACTCAGCCCCATTGTTCCATGACAAGTAATGAAATTAGATTAGTACTGCACAGTTTGATGATCAAGGGGTTCATGATTCTCTTACATGTGAAGAAATAAATGTTTATGAAGCTCTTCAGACAGCCCACATGTGTACAGGATGTATCATTAACAGAATTCTATGGAACCTCTGTTCCAATATTTTGCTTTGTATATACGATCTCTGGGCTTTCTATTTCTGCTCTGCTTCCTGGGCAGAAATATGACATGGAACAAAAGACAAGAAATGATGATTTTCTAGGTCAGAAATTTAGGACATGCAGATATATTATTCTTTAGAGGAAGATTTGGATTCCTTAGTATTATCCAGTAAGAGGAGAATAAAAAATGGGTGGGAAGAATTTCTTCAAAACAAAATAGAGATTTCCTTTGGCAGAGAATTATGGACATTTTATGTTTAGAACTGTTACTTGTAAATATTCAATTTTCCAGGAAACATCCTTAAAAAGGTTACACATTCTTTCATAGATTTCCATGAGAAAAAACTTCTATTTTTTAGTATGTATAATAAGCCTCCAATTTCCTTTAATTCATACTCTAGAGAGAAAAAAGTACTTTATTAGTATAAAAACAGAATGAATGAGTGTATATTATAGTAAAAGATTTTTCAACTCAACACAGTACATACAAGATTTCAATAATCAAGTTTTCCCTAAGATATGTGGAGGTATGATATTTAACAGTAATCAAGAATAGATTCAATGATCACTTGTAGGAACTCCCTCAAGGGCCTATGTCTTTAGTATTTTTCCAATATGAGATAGTGTGAATTTGGCACTATGGTTAATCATGTCATCCTGAGAGGAACTAGAATCACTTAGGAGACAAGTCTCTGAGCATGCCTGTGAGGGATTATGTAGATGATGCAGTTATAGACCCAACTCCTGAATCTCAGGAAATTTCAAGCTATCCTGGGGAAGGAATGAAATGAGATGTTGAAGAAAAAGAACGAGCATCAAGGAGGAGGGAGTTTTCACACAAATTTGACTCCAGAGGGAACCTTGTCCAGCCAAGTCCATACCCCTTTATGGGAACATAAAGACATTCAAATTAAACTATCCATGGTATAATAACTGGATTACTAACACAAATTCAGGAACATGCTCTGAATTGCTTGCAAAATAAATGAAGTGTACTTAATGGGCAGCAACTTTAGATCATCTTAGCCGCAGAACTACTCAATTACTGCAAATGTGCAGTATCTAAGTTCATAGATTGCTTCTATACAGAAACAAGTATATTTTTGTATGTTTGCAACTCAAGTGTATGTGCTTTACCTTTTTATTCTTTTCCAATATTGGATTAATTACTTCTATAGCTAATGTAATAAACAACACAATATTGCATTATTTTTCAAAGAAAAATTAGGATGCTGAGTGATGATTCAGCAATCAAGAACAGTGGCTACTATTCCAGAGGACCAGGATTTAATTCTTAGCACCCAAATGACAGATAACAACTATCTGTAACTCCAAACTCAGGGTGTTAAATGCCATCTTCTGGTCTACATGCATTGGTACACAGACATACATTCAGGAAAACATTCCTACACTTGTAAATATATAATTATATATGTAATAATAATTAAAAAATGAGTGGAGTTATGGGAAGAATATGTGTGAGGGTGGATGGGAGTAACTGATGAAGAAAAATGAAGGGGAAAGTGTTGTCATTCTATTTCAATTAAAAACATTAAATAAAGAAATTAAATGTCAAAAAGATTGGGCCAGAGAGATAGTAGAGCAATTAAGAATATGTATTGTTCTTGCAGATGACCTGAGTTTGGTGCTCAGCACCCATTTAGGTGGCTCACAACCACCTGTAAGCTTAGCTCCAAAAGGAACTAGTGCCTTTAGCATCTCCATTCACCATCACACAGACACTTACACTTAATTTAAAATAAAGTAACTCATTTAAAAGGAGGTTTAGTTTCTCTGGTAGTTTGAATATAATTGGCTCCCATAAGCTCATAGGGAATGGCACTATTAGGAAGTTTGTCTCTGTTGGAGTAGAAATGGCATTGTTGTCGAAGTGTGTCACTATAGGGGTGGACTTTGAGGTTTCTATGCTCAAGAAACCACCTAGTGTCATACTATATTTCCTGTTGCCTTCTGATCAAGGCATAGCCAGCACCATGTCTGCTTGCATGCTACCGTGCTCCTCACCATGATGATAATGGACTGAACCTCTAAACATTAAACCACCACTTCAATTAAATCTTTTCCTTTATAAAAGTTCTATGGTCATGGTGTCTCTTCACAGCAATAGAAATAGTAACTAAGAAAATTATACTGTTTCATATCTCTGGTGATCCTCAACAAGTCAATGCATCTTGAAAACCTATCATTCTTAAATACTGAAAACAGGGATGGCAATTCCTCACAGAAATAAAAGAAGTCATAATGAATCATTACCAGGAGTGTAAATAATCTTCCCAAAGGCAAACTATAAAAGTATGGAGTAAGAAAGTTAAAGTCCTAAGTATATCCACTGGGAATTTATTCAGCTTTCATTAGATGAGCTCCCTTTCCCTAAATGTTAGTCAATAATGTGTAAAATTTAGAGACATTGTGATTCTTAAAAGGCAAATAAATACTGATCATGCTTTGCACGGAGTAAAACCCAATGAATGGCCACAATCAGGGATGGAATCCTTTGAGTTTCTCATTCTTTTTGTTTCTGTTTAACTTTTATAGCACCTAAACAAAAAGTTGGAAATATTTTGAAAAACACAATCACTAGAAAATTTGGAAAAACATGCTTCCTACAGCTTGTAGAAATGCAATTTGAAATAGCTAAGGTAGCCAGGCAGGAAATTTGAAAGTAAATTCTCAGCAGGCTTGGCATTATTATTAATATTATAAGTCTTCAATGTGGCATTAAGGTTTGGAAGTGAAGAAGAATCCAATCAAGCCCTGCTTATACTAGACAGCAGATTTCTGCCTGAAATTCCAAAACCACCCAAGGCCAGCAATTATTTGTAAATAGCTAAATACTCTACATGAAATACATAATCCTTATACAGTTTTGTGTTTCCAAAATCATCCAGCTATACAAAAATTCGGTGAACATAACATGTTGCTTATGTTCCAATTATGCTAACAAATAAAAGTAAAGTGTATTATTAAATAAAGACTCCTTGGACTTAAGAGAGCTTTCTTGTCCTTCACTGATGCATAATGAATGAAGGAGATATAAGGCCCACCAACTTGAGTCCACAGGAAATATCTGGATCATGACATATTTTTATCATAGGATCATCTAGATAAATAGACTTCCTACTCACCACAGTTGCTTAAAGAAATATGCAAGTGTGAATCCAGAATAAGTGAAACAAGGTTGTGTTTGTGCAGATAGCCAAGGAACTAAATGTCTTATTTACTTATTGGGCAACACAAAGAAATATTATGTATTAATGTTTAAGAAAAACTGGCCAGGACATTTAAATAGAAAATCCAACTTTAAGTTTGCTTAATCTGAATACTATACCTAATCAAGATTTTGAATGACAAAATCTTGGTTTTCTCACATATAAAATCTACATGTTAAGGTTTTTGGGGCTATCAAGATAAATCTAAATAAGCTATGTAGGGTTCAAGAAGCCAATTAAAATCATCACTGAATTTCTTAATATCCTTTTGTTAAAAAATACTCTTAGTCAGGCTTAGCTCTTTTTAATTCTGGAATATAAGAAAATTTAGATCTGTAAGATTGTTGTTCTCTCTGTTATCATAACATGATATATACATGACCATATATATATGATATATGTGTGTGTATGTGTATGTATGTATGTATATACATATACATATATGTAGTGGGTAGCCATGCCAGCCTTGGCCTGGAAGTTCCAACCCCCACTGAGGCTTCAATAATGGTCACGCCCACAAGGAGGGGCTGAGGGAGGAAGCTGAAGACCCAGGATCGAGAGGAGAGGTCTCGCTTGGCTCTGGGACCCTGGATACTGAAGGTAGAATGAGCAGAGTTCTCCAGAGAAGACCAAGAGATTGCGTCATACCTTTGCCAGACCCTACAAGCTATCCCTTCATTTTTAAGTTAACCCACAAAATAAACCTCCTTTTAACTACATGGAGTGGCCTTAATAATAATTTCACCAATACATGCATATATATATATATATATATAATTGTAAAGGGGACTGGGTTCCTTTCTGTCAGAGCAAAATAAAAATGGAAGAAGTTAAATCAATGGATATAAAACATGTGTAAAACCAAATGTGAGGTTAGGGCAGTGAAATTTGTGACCTTTACAATATTAATATTCATTGTTGTTGTTGTTTTGGTTTTTTCAGGTGCAGCTGAGGATTGAACCCTGGGCCTTGTGCTTGCTAGGCAAGCGCTCTACCACTGAGCAAAATCCCCAACCCTGATATTCATGGTTAACGAGTAAATTTGCAGTCACCTAAATCCACATCTCTGGGTGTATTGAAGGGTGTTTCTAGAGAGGTTTGGCTAAAGAGGGAATACTCCTATGAATGTGAGTGGCACCATCTACAGCTGTCTTTGGAAAATTAATCAGCAATGAACACAGTAATGTTTTAACAAATTCTATAAAGGAGCCCTACATATAAAAACAACAACAAAAAAAAAACATTATAAAAGATGCATTGAAATGACTGATTCTTTCCTCAGGAAGCTTGGAAAACACAATTCACATATATGTGAGTCAGAGATGACCTGCAGGGGCACTGTCACATAAGTGTGGAACTAATCTTCAGTCTACATACCATAGTACAAGGAATTGTCAGTTATAGATTCTGGATTATTTGTGTTCTACAACCTATGGCAACTTAATATCACATGGCAGCATAGTCTAAGCACTCTCATTGCTGAGGAAGAGCTTTGCAAGACAGAAATCTGAAAACAGCTTAGCCTCTTGACATTAAGCTACTGTTAGATACTCGTGATAATTACTCAATATTGTTTAAAGATCAATATGACTTTAAGTGCCAATCTACCAATCACTTTTTAGAGGTCTCTGACAAGAAGCTCCAGTGAGAAGATAAATCACCTACATCACTAAGCACATGGCTGGGTTCCACAGGCATTTATTTTTTTTTCTTAATGAATTGTTAGGTGCAATCATTTATACTGGGTCACAAATTCCATAGTTGGTAGTGAATCAGAAACAGGAGACTGATACTGTGAATAGCGAAGTACTAGATTATTAAGGCAGAAATCAAAGAAAGATAAATTGATGGAGGATGAATATTTCAGATAGTAAAAATTTTAGTAATGTTATGAAACAAAGAGTATGGGTTATATTGAGTTGCATCTTTACCAATTTTAGTATCACAAGCACAAATTCAAAAGGAAACTGTGACTAGAACCTGAAGAATAGATATTATACCCTGATACCTTACTGCTTGTCAGGAGCCATGATAAGCAATATGTTGTATCAAAAATTAGATGCTTGTGAACTAGGTATCGAGAGAATATGCTTTAGAAAATGTTAAGATTTTATATTTTGGAAAACCTTGATTTAAGCAAATGGATATATCTCATGTTTTCTATACCCTTGCTGCTTCTTCTGTCTCCATTGTACATTGAAACTTCACACATCTGTAACATGCATCTTAAAAGGTCTTATTTGTAGTTAGAGTTTTCCTGCCTGGCCCACAGTCAGGAAAAATCTCTCTCACCCGCCAGTCCCACAGTTGCTCAGACCCAACCAAGTAAGCATACAGAGACTTATATTACTTATAAACTGTATGGCCATGTCAGGCTTCTTGTTATCTACGTCTTTTATCTTAAATTAACCCATTTCTACTAATCTATACTTTACCACATGGCTCGTGGCTTACCAGTACCTTATGTCTTTTCTGTTATGGCAGTGGCTGGCAGCGTCTCTCATGCCCCAGCCTTCCACTTCCCAGAATTCTCTTCTCTCTTGTCCCACCTATACTTCCTGCTTGGCCACTGGCCAAACAGCATTTTATTTATACAGAGTGATATCCACAGCACTTCCCTTTTCCTTTTTTTTTAAAAGAAGGTTTTAACTATTACATAGTAAAATTACATATAACAAAGCAATTATCAAGCAAGAATTACAGTTACAATATTAAAGAAGATATCCTATCTATCTTATATTTATGAGTCTAAGATTTTATATCTAACTTATCTTTTATCATAATTGAGGAAATTATAACTATCTAGTCTTCAACCACATCAAAGACCTCAGAAGGATATAATATTACCTGAGAACTGAGAGAAGGATGTAAGCAACTTTTGGTAGTCTTGTAGACAGAGACATCTGGCAGCCTGGACAGTCACCTAATGTTCCTTTGTAAAGTTGGGGCATTTGGCTTCAGCCCACAGGGCTAGAGTCTCTTGGTCATTTCTCTCAGTGTCCTTTAGAATGTCTGGCACTTTCCTCTGCGAAGCAGGAACCTGAAGGACCATTTTGTCAAGCAAAGTTTAGTGGTCACCTTTCTATGGGTCCTGCATGTCCAGTCAATCAAGCAGTCCAGGCAAGAACAGTTTCTTGCCCAAATGGCTATTTTTGCCAAGGTGAAGATAAACTCCATATGAAGTGTTTTCGATGCTCATCCTTCTCTCTGAAGTAAATCAGTGCTGCCAAGAGCAGATATGTCTCACTGTTCAGAAAGTCTAAATTTTTAAAATATTTCAAATGCCATATTCTATAGACCTTTGAAGTGTTTGAAGATTACCTGTCTATCTGAAATATATATATGTATACCTAGAAAACTTAACATGACTTTAAGTTTGACTATCATAGAATACTAATTGATCTGTATTTCTTAATTATCTATTATAATCTAAATGAGTTGCATAAACATAATACCTCAAACGAGAGTAGAAATATATATATATATATATATATATATATATATATATAGTATAACAAATTAACTTTAAGTTTGTATCAATAGACTAAAATTTTTACCAATGTAAGACATTTTAAACAAGTTGTTGTTCTTTAAAAGGAAGTTCATTAATCTACCCTTTCATCCTATTATATCATATGTTCTTTTTTGTCTTTAGAAAGAGATCATATTTATAATCAACCTTATTTAAATAAAAATATTGGTTTTTCTCTGTCCCACACCAGAGGGCTCTTCTGATTTGGGACACAAAAATCTCTTAAACTTTTTTTTTTTTTTTAAACAATATGTCTGGGTTTAGAGAAGGAGTGAGCCAATTCCATCTCCAAAGACAGCTTGATAATTTTGGGAAATTGGGCATAGTTTTTCTTACTACTTCCTGCTTGAGGTGGTGCTGTGTCTTATGGGGACATAAAGAAAATTTTAGAAATACGGAGTAGTACGTGAGGGTGAACCTCTGAGTCAGTTGCCTTGAAGCCATTCTGGATGTCAGATCATCTGGGCCATTGTGTCATCAGAGACCTTTCAGGGGGTCTTGGCTGATCAAACCTGATGTACCTTAATCTGGAACAAATCCATAGCCTCTGGCTTTCTGTGTAAACCAAACCAGAGTCTCTTTTCCAAAGCAACATATCCTTATATCCAAATTCTGAAGTCAAGATACCTTTAAAATTTACATATTTGTTTAACTCAACAGCTTTTATGATCAAATCTTTTTCTGCGCTTAAAAATCCCAAAGACAACACAAACCAGATTCTCTGTGTAATATCCATCTTTGTAAGACTGAAATGACCCTGTGGCTGCTGGCTCTGCCCACCTCAGCTTCTCAACATGGCAGTGGTACAGTTTACTGCCAGCTCTGGGTCTGGAGCCATGTGTACCATCAACTATCAGAAGCAGTTCTATCAAAGCAGCTCATAGCACAGAAACTTTTTGTTTGTTTGTTTTTTAAACTAGCAAAGACTAAATCCACCATGCAGCAGAGCAAAGTGCCGCTTGTAGATTCCTCAGTTCCTCATTCCCGCCACACTGCAGGTCAGATGCACATGCCAGGAACCCACCATAGTAGCTTAAACTGGCAGGCTCCTGCTAACTTGAGAGAGACAACTAGGAACCTGTTTTTAGCTCCATTTTAGAATATTTTTTTTCCTCAGGTTTTAGGTGGAAACTCTTGCCAACACGTTGGGCCCACAGTCAGGACAAATCTCTCTCACCCGCCAGTCCCACAGTCGCTCAGACCCAACCAAGTAAGCATACAGAGACTTATATTACTTATAAACTGTATGGCCATGGCAGGCTTCCTGTTATCTACTTCTTTTATCTTAAATTAACCCATTTCTATTAATCTATATTTTACCATATGGCTCGTGGCTTTCCAGTACCTTCTGTCTTTTATGTCATGGCAGTGGCTGGCAGCGTCTCTCCTGCCCCAGCCTTCCACTTCCCAGAATTCTCTTCTCTCTTGTCCCACCTATACTTCCTGCCTGGCCACTGGCCAAACAGTATTTTAATTATACAGAGCGATATCCACAGGACTTATTAATAAAACAAACTCAGAGCCAACTATTGGGGTAAAAAGTGAAAGATCAGAGAAACAATACAAGCCACATCCAACCTCACCTTGCCAACTTCTCAGATGATCTTGTTTCCTTAGAATGAAAGCCTGAGTCCTCACCTGAATGGATCTCAGCTGAACTGCTGCTCAAAAGTCTAAAAGCTTTAAAAGCTTATAGTTCCTGGTCCTCATGCCTTATATACCTTTCTGCTTCCTGCCATCACTTCCTGGGATTAAAGGTGTGTGTCTTTCCCAAGCAAGACATGAGATCTCAAATGACCAAAAACTATTGAAAGACCTAAAGCAACCCATTCCAACGTTTGGGAATGAGGGCATTGTGTTCTTAAAATTAATTCCTGCTTCCTGGAGGCAAAGACATCTTTAGGGGGTTTTGAAAAGAAAATTTTGGGGTTAATTGTCAAGTCCTGAAAGAGGTAGCTGTATCACTTGTTGTACAGTCTCTGCATAATGCAAAACTGCAGGGCTTATCCCAAATCCTTGTTTGAGTAGTCTGTGAGGCTGGATCATCTCAGCTACCCATCTCGAAATTTGAGTTTGTAGTCCAAAGCAGGTTTCAGTAGGGTTAATCAGCTTAATAGCATTATCATAGTATCATAGTTCATGTGGAATCATCATTGTGGGATCCCATCATCCTTTTGAAGATTTCAAAGTTGCTATTAGGCATGGTCATGGCTTCCTGCAGATATTTTTCTCTCTTTTATTGCTTTTTTCCCCTCTTTTCTTTTTCTTTCTTTATTTTGTGCCTCCTGTGTGGTTTCGAGCAATCACAATCTGATAAATGTCTGTCTGTCATAACAACAAATATTCTTCTGTAGAAGAGAATATTTTCACAGCAATTTCTCCACACCACTTGCCTCTCCAAACTTCTCCAAACTGACCTTTGGCAATGCTTTCTTGTAACATGATGGTCCTGGCAATTATTTTCTGACCAAGCAGCAGTAAACCCTTCCTCTCTGGTAGCAGTATTGCCATCACCACAACATGATAAGAAGCACCTTGCAGCGCAGAACAGAAACCACCACCTCCATGTTCCTGCTGCCACTGTTTATGACTGGCCTGGCCACAGCTTCTCCTCAGAAAGTCTTCTATGCTGGCCTTGAACTCAGGATCTTCCTACTTCTGCCTCCTGCAGCAGGCCCTACCAGTGTGCACCACTACAACCAGCTGCATGCAGCTCAAGCATGAGCTGGGGCCCACAAGACCATAGGCAAGTATCTTTTTCATGAATTTGTACCTAACAAGTGGAGCGCCAGATGTAAAATGAATCTTAAAAGATCTTTTTAATAAAAACAAGCCAGAACCAGATATTGGTGTGAAAGCTGAACAATCAGAGAAACAGAACAAGCCACATCCAACCTCACCTTGCCAACTTCTCAGCTGATCTTGTTCCTTAAATGAAAGCCTCTGAGTCCTCACCTGAATGGATCTCAGCTGAACTGCTGCTCAAAAGACTAAAAGCTTTAAAAGCTTCTAGATCCTTTCCCTCATACCTTATATACCTTTCTGCTTCCTGCCATCACTTCTTGGGATTAAAAGTGTATGTCTTTTCCAAGCAAGACATGAGATCTCAAGTCTTGGAATTAAAGTGTGTGCTACCATGCACATCTCATTGATTTTCCTAAACATTTAAACACTCTTGCCACTGGGCCAAGCTCATGATATTTTCAATACTATGAAGAATGAGTAACTGGAAGTTACTGTCGTGAATGAACTCAACATGAGCAATGGATGTTTATATAATAAAAACATTTGCAAGCTATTACCTTTTAAAGTAAAACTGACATTAACAATTTTTAATCAGAATTCTTAAATTACAAATAATAGACTTATCCTAAACAAGGTCATACTAAGTGACAGAGACTGGGATTGGTAAAATTAGATTGATAGCTTTTATCCAGTGTTTTTCCATGTGCCATTATGATGAGCACAGCTGTATGATTAAGACTTAGCACCTTGGTGGAAGTTAATTTTATATTCTTAAAGCCTTACATGAATTCTTTTTTAAAAAAGCTACTGAATGACTATGAGTAATCTCAAAATTACTACTAGGGAACTCCTATAGCTGATAAACATATTCAGCATGTGGCAGGATACAGATTAACTAAAAAAAAAAAAGCATTAGCCTTCCTATACACATATGATAAATGGTGTGAGAAAGAATTCAGAGAAATATCACCCTTTACAAATAATATAAAATATTTTGGGGTAATTTTAATTAAACAAGTGAAAGAAATGTATGACAAAAACTTTAAGTTTTTGAAGAAATAAATTGAATAAGATATCATAAAATGGAAAGATCTCCCATGATCAATGATAGGTAGAATTAACATAGTAAAAATGGCAATCTTACCAAAAGCAATTTACAGACTCAATGCAATCCCCATTAAAATCCAAGCACAATTCTTCTTGACCTTGAAAGAACAATACTCAACTTCATATGGAAAAAGAAAAAACCCAGGATAGCCAAAACAATCCTGTACAATAAAAGAACTTCCAGAAGCATCACCATCTCTGACTTCAAGCTCCACTATAGAGCTACAATAATAAAAACAGCTTGATATTGGCATAAAACCAGACATGTGGATCAATGGAATCAAATTGAAGATTCTGACATGAATCCACACACCTATTAACATCTGATTTTGACAAAGAAGCCAAAATTATGCAATGGAAAAAAGAATTTTCAACAAATGGTGCTGGCATAACTGGATGTCGACATGTACAAGAATGTAAATAGATCCATATCTGTCCCCAAGCACAAAACTCAAGTCCAAGTGGATCAAAGACCTCAACACAAATCCAGTTATACTGAACCTGATAGAAGAGAAAGTATGAGGTAGCCTTGAATGCATTGGCACAGAAGAATAATTTCTAAATATAACACCAGTAGCATAGACACTGAGAGCAACAATTAATAAGTGGGAACTCCTGAAACTGAGAAGGTTCTTTAAGACAAAGGACATGGTCAATAAGATAAAATGGCAGCCTACAGAACTGGAAAAGAGCTTTAGCAACCCCACATCTGACAGAGGGCTGATCTCCAAAATATATAAAGAACTCAAGAAACTAGACTTCAAAATACCAAATAATCCAATTGGAAAATGGGGCACAGATCTAAACAGAGAGTTCTCAATGGAAGAATCTCAAATGACTGAAAGACATTTAAGGAACTGCTCAACATCCTTAACCATCAAGGAAATGCAAATCAAAGTGACTTTGAGATACCTTATTACACGAGTCAGAATGTATCTAAACATTAAAAACATTGATGACAGCTTATGTTGGAGAAAATATGGAGTAAGGGGAACACTATTCCACTGCTAGTGGTAGTGCAAACTTATACAGCCATTTTAGAAATCAATATGGAAGCTTCTCAGAAAATTGGGAATCAATCTACCTCAAGAATCAGCAATACCATTCTTGGGCATATACCAAAAATTTCATAATATTTTAATGCCTGCCATCAGCAAAAGCCTTTGATTTTTCTGGCTTTTCCTTTTAGAAACTCTTGCATTTTCTTTTGCATAAATGATTAACTAACTTAAACAGGTGGCTGTTTTGTTCTGTTCCATGTACTGTCACTATAATCTTTTATACCTTTGATGAATTTTCAAGAGTCTCAATTTGGATATTACATATCCAAAGAGATCAAGCAATATCTAAATTGTTGAAGTGACAAGTAAGCATAGGGACTTGTTTGTGAATAAATATGGTAACTAATGACAATCTATGGGACAATTTCAATCAAGTAAACTTTAAGGGTATAGTTTGTCAAACTTCTATTCAGCAAGTTATCTTGCTTTAGGGAGTTACTAGCAACCAAGTTTTATCAAAAACATTGTCAAAAAAAGCAAATGGATAATAAAACTTCTCAGGAATGCAAGGAAATTGTGCCTACATTGAAGGCTTAACTATAGAAGTACTGGAAGAACTATTAATACATGTCCATTCTCCACAAATAACACTCATCTCTTCAGGGGAAGCAATTCATTATATTTATATGCTATATCATCAAAAATTAAATAACTAGAAACTAGATTTATAGGTGCCACTGTGTACATGTTTATAGCCAAAAGGGTTTAGACTGTGATTGCAAAAATACTTCAAAGTAATGATGGTACAGAAACAAGCTACCTGTGACAAAACGAATTGATTGTAATTGAATTTAATTAGGAAGTAAGCAAAAATGAGGTTAAATTGTCTATGAATCATTTATGAATTTTTATAATAAAAGATACTTTTTGAAGTCATCTATTAGGTCTCTAATGGATTTTCATAATACAAATGAATCCCCGCTATTTGATCAAAGAATTTTGGGGAGGATTTCTTTTGTCATTTATGATACCGTTCTCCAGTTGTCGCTGTAGAAAACAACTGCTTTTATAGCTCCAATGTTAGCGCAGGATTTCAAATCTAAAACATCTGAGTTGGTAAAATGCATCCTCATTAATGGTAGTTACCTAAAAGATGTTTTTGAATCCAAATGTACTTTTCAGATTGCTTACGAGACAGTGACTGATTGTTACTCTCCTAGTTATTCAAATGAAATAAAGATTTTCTTTTGATTTTGTTTCTAATTTCACTAAGATGTGGCTTTTAGAAGATGCATAAAGAAAAGTGAGTTATTATGTTTATGTAACTATGTGATCACAATTCTCTCAAGAACAAAGTGTAGGACCTGAATTTTCAGGCAGGAATAAGGTATTAGTTGAGGGTAGGGGGATGTCCGTAGCCAGAAGTTTTCCTGTGTCCCACCTGGCCTGCAGCAGCTTATCAAATAATTACTCAGAAGCTTAATATTAATTACATACTGTTTGGTCTATCGCTCAGGCTTATTGCTAGCTAGCTCTTTCATTTTAAATTAACCCATTTCTATTCATCTATATTTTGCCATGTGGTGGTGGCATTATTGGTCTGCTGATATCTTGTTCATCCTTGGGAAGCTGGAATGTGACTCTCCAACTCTACCTACTTCTCCCTGTATGTCTCTTGGATTTTCTGCCTGGCTGTTATCCTGTCTTACCATAGGTGAAAAAGCTTACTTATTAACCAATAGTAACAACATATATTCACAGCATAAAACCATCCCACAGCAGGGGTAACAGTTTTCATGTGAAGTAATCTAGCAGACTCAGAATGCTGCAGAGATTGATACTGTTATAGCAACAGGAATAAATCTCACTCAAGATAAATAGCCCACTTAAAAATAAGCAAAAAGGGCAATAAAACAATCAATTAAAAATAACTTTTGTAAAGTTTTTCATTATCCATCATGGAGTTCAAGAATTTAACATTCTTCCTCAAGGAGGTTCTAAATGCTTTGAGAAATAAGAAAGAACAGTCAAAAATCTCATTTATCAGGATTAAGTATTACAAAGGAAGGCAGTCTGAATCTAAAGGTAAATAAGCTTCTTCCAACATATTGGATTAATATTAACTGTGCACAGTAACAGTAAGCTCTCTCAGTCTTTCTCTGTGTCTCTGTGTCTCTGTGTCTCTGTGTCTCTGTGTCTCTCTCTCTCTGTCTCTCTCTCTCTCTCTCTCTCTCTCTCTCTCTCTCTCTCTCTCTCTCTCTCTCTTGTGTACATGCCTGCATGCATGAATGCACGCATGTATACACAAAGGAGAGGAGAGACAGAGATATAATTTGAATGTCTGGTTTCTCCTTTCAAAGTTATTATTCAGGTACATATTTTCTGTGCTTCTGAGGCACTATGTGTAAGAGACAGTAGACAATGAGGTTTATAGTGTAGGAAGGAAACAAGATGTTCGATGAGAAGTCTTTCAGGTGCCATGTTAAGCTTTTACACTTGTTCTCCAACTTGGTCCACATGAAACTCTAAACAGTACTTCTGGAAAGATGTATTACTACAACCCTCATGCAGGAGGGTATGTAATTTTCTCAGTTCATACTGCTAATAAATATAGAAGTTAGGACCCCATCCAGTGTCTGAAGGAGTGTCTGAATGCTGAATGTTTAAAGAACAACTTGTAGTATTCATATATCCATCTATCCACATGTCTATCATTATTTATGTGACCTTTACTATACAATATGTAGGAATGGGTATGAAAATAGTTTATCTTGTATTTGAATGAGATTTTCTTCTCCTGTCCAAAACCTGAGCCAAAAATGCACTACAATCATTTCTTTATTTTAAAGTTTAGTACTATCCCCCTCACAGTGGGAGTACCTCATCTCTGAGGAGCAATATATTATTTTCTTTGAAACTAAAAAGAGACAATAAAAAGAAAACTGGTTTACATATTGGAACAGAAAAATGTTTCCTTTTTAATTTCACACAGGTCTGAAAGACAAGTACACATTTTCCCCTTGTGGATAAAGCCCTTGAAGAACAAAATGTGGGCAAGAGTAGATAAAAGTTTTCCTGCTTTACATTCTTCTATAACTAACTTTTTTTTATTTTTTAACTTATTTTTATTATATTTGTGTTTTAATTTTACACATCAGCCATGGGTTCCCCTATCCTCCTCCCTCCCGCCACCTTTCCCCCTTTCCCCTTCCCCCTCCCCTCTATTCCCATCTCCTACAGGGCCAAGACTCCCCTGGGGGATTCATTTAAACCTGATACATTCAGGGCAGGCAGGTCCAGGCCCCTCTTTCCAGGCTGAGCAAAGTGTCCCTGTGTAAGCCCAAGGTTTCGAACACCCAGCTCATGCACTAAGAACAGGTCCCGGTCCCACAGCCTGGAAGCCTCCCAAACAGTTCAAGCTATTCAATTGTCTCACTTATCCAGAAGGCCTGATCCAGCTGCGGGCTCCACAGCATTTGGTTCATAATTTATATGCTTCCATTTGTTTGGGTATTTGTCCCTGTGCCTCTCCAATCTTGGACTCAACAATTCACGTTCTTACAATCCCTACTATTTCTCCACAATTGGACTTCTGGAGCTCCACCTGGGGCCTGGCTGAGGATCTCTGCATCCACTTCCATCAGTTAATGGGTGAGAGTTCCAGCACGACTGTTAGGGTGTTTGGCCATTTGATCACCAGACTAGGTCAGATCAGGCTTTCTCTCGACCATTGCCAGCAGTCTATAAAGAATGTATCATTGTGGATTTAAGGGGACCTCTCAAGCACTCTGCCTCTTCCTGTTCTTATGTGGTCATCATTTACCATGATCTGTTAACCCTTGTTCTCCCTTTCTGTTCGTGATCCAGCTGGGATGTCCTGCTCCCCTAAGCTTTCTTTCCCTCAAACCTTGCCCTTAATTACTCCCACTGTCGTCTTGGTTGTTCATGTAGGCAGTCTTACCAAAAGCAATCTACAGATTCAACGCAATCCCCATAAAATTACCAACACAATTCTTTGCAGATCTGGAAAGAATAATTCTCAACTTCATATGGAAAAACAAAAAACCCAGGATAGCCAAAAGAATCCTGGACAATAAAACAACCTCTGGAGGCATCACCATCCCCGAACTCAAGCTCTACTATAGAGCTACCATAATAAAAACGGCTTGGTACTGGCATAAAAACTGACATGTGGACCAATGGAATCAAATTGAAGACCCTGACATTAACCCGCACACCTATGAACATATAATTTTTGACAAAGATGCCAAAAATGTGCAATGGAAAAAAGAAAGCATCTTCAACAAATGATGCTGGCATAACTGGATGTCAATATGTAGAAGGCTGCAAATAGATCCATATCTGTCACCATGCACAAAACTTAAGTCCAAGTGGATCAAAGACCTCAACATAAATCCACTTACTCTGAACCTGTTAGAAGAGGAAGTAGGAAGTACTCTTGAATGCATTGGCACCAGAGATCACTTTCTAAATATAACACCAGTAGCACAGACACTGAGAGAAACAATCAATCAATGGGACCTGCTGAAACTGAGAAGCTTTTGTAGAGCAAATGACACAGACAACAAGACAAAGCAACAGCCTACAGAATGGGACAAGGTCTTCACCAACCCCACATCTGACAGAGGGCTGATATCCAGAATATATAAAGAACTCAAGAAATTAGACATCAAAATGCCCAACAGTCCAATTAAGAAATGGGCGATAGAACTAAACAGAGAATTTTCCACAGAGGAAGTTCAAATGGCTGAAAGACATTTAAGGAAGTGCTCAACATACCTAATTATCCAGGAAATGCAATTCAAAATGACTCTGAGATACCACCTTACACCTGTCAGAATGGCTAACATCAAAAACACAGAAGACAGCTTTTGCTGGAGAGGATGTGGAGCAAGGGGAATTCTCCTCCACTGCTGGTGGGAATGCAAGCTTGTACAGCCACTTTAGAAATCAATATGGCACTTCCTTAGAAAATTGGGAATCAATCTACCCCAAGACCCAGCTGTAGCACTCTTGGGCATTTACCCAAGGAATGCTCAATCATACCAAAAGGGCATTTGTTCAGCTATGTCCGTATCAGCATTGTTTGTAATAGCCAGAACCTGGAAACAACCTAGATGCCCTTTAACTGAAGAACGGATAAAGAAAATATGGTACATATATACAATGGAGTACTACTCAGCAGAGAAACACAATGACATCATGAGGTTTGCAGGCAAATGGATGGATCTAGAAAAAATCATCCTGAGTGAGGTAACCTAGACTCAGAATGACAAACATGGTATGTATACACTCTTAGGAGGATACTAGATGTAAAACAAAGATGACTAGACTGCCACACAACTTCAGGGAGGCTACCTAGAAAATGGGACCCTAGGAAAGACACAGAGTTCTCCCAATGACAGAGAAATGGTTGAGATATGCTTTAAACTTTAAATCTTAAGAGGAGTTTAATCTTGGCCCACTCTGTTTGTAATACCAGCTTTGTCATCAAAGTAGAATGCTTGCCACATTTACCTCTTCACTAGCTGTGAGAAAGTGGATTTGTTTTATTCATTTTTAATTCATGTCTCTTCCATATATATATATATATATATATATATATATATATATATATATATATATATATATATATATATATCCCTTTTAAGTAGATATGCCAGTGAGTATGTTAACAACCACCATCCTTTAAGTTCAAGGCAGTTGCACAGAGAGGAGGTTTTCTCCTTTGGCCTAACCTTAGTTTTGGCTAGGTTCCTAACACAAAGATCTTTGGCTAACACAATGGGTCAGATCATTAGTGTATCTCTGCCTTTTTTTTAAAGATCTGGGGAAAAAACTATTTTATATATATGATTTTTGAGTTACAAAACACTTTATTAACTTGCAATTTTTCAGTAGAACAAAAATAGAAAGTCTTGGAGATGATATTAGAAAGCATTATCACTCATATTTATAGGAGTCTTATAATGTTAGAGGAAACACATGCATATATGTGTGCATATGTATGTACGTGACTTAAAATCCTACATGTAATATTTTTTCTTGGAATATTCTAAGAATGCACATACATTTTTCACTGTAAAGTACCAATTGGTAATAAAACAGAAAAATTCTTTCTTTTTTTCCCAAACACTTCAATTCTTGTTCACTGTATCTATACTCCAGAACAAGGCATGAGCAATCTTAGTGCCTTAGTTTTCTTCCACTATTAAGCCTTTTTTGCAAGATGATTCACTTCTCTGGAACTCTCAATGCATAATGGGATTTTGATTCCAAATGTTCTTGGCAGACATGCCTACATGATTCTATAAACTGAACACTACAGCCAGAACCTCTACAAATTCATATGGAGACACATCTTAAGTTTGCTTTGCCCTTATACATTTATTATTGACAAGAAGTACCAGAAGAGATCGTAGTTATATTGGACGACTTTAGTGTTTTTTATCACACAAGATTTTAGTTCAGGTGCAAGGAAGTTTCTGAATTTTTTGTTAATAGTTAGCAATTCTGTTTTAGAAGTGAAAGAACTTTGCTGAGAGGCTATTCCATTTCTACTGCATCTATTGAGACCTACTTTGAATTTCAAATAAATATTGACAAAGATTACCCTGAAGGTTCAGCCCTGTGGCATTTCACTGAAGAGCTCCTGTTTTTGATAACATATCTTTATTTTCTGAAATTTGTTCCTTTGGAAGTTTTTGGAACATCTAAATAGATTCTGAAATACTGTATGTATCTTCAAGTTTGTTCCAGAAAATGGTAAAAAGAGATTTAAGCAATTGATTGCTATGTGTCTATGGGCTACTTCCATTTTCTTCTGATTTGCCACTTTAAATCATCTTCAAAATCCATTCTCTCCTCTCCTAAGAAACAATTATTTTCTGAACAAAAGAAATAGCTTTAAATACATTGAGCAATGTGACACTGCTTTATTTGACTTTTCCTTGACAAGTTCTCCATCTAAGCCAGTAATTCAATCTCATTCTAACTTTTAAGGTACTTTTGGTTATACCAGAGTAACAGCCTTGTGGTAGTAGCAAACCCTTCACTGTGTACACCTTATATTACCTCAGGTAACTTCCTATCCTCTAATGCATCTTATATGCAGATGAATCCTATAAGATAAGCAGCCCTATACTATTATAATTTACAAAACAGGACACTACACTACACTAACACAGGGAACTGTACACAACACAGTGAAAAATACTGAAATTACTCCTGAATTTCAAATCTACTTGAGGAATCCACTTCTCTAATGCTTCCAATGTATAAAACTCCTGAAGCTCAAAAGACTCTTGGGAGAAGGAACAGGCCCACTTCAGCTCTTTTTTAACAGTCTCCCCTCCTTTGACTTCTTACAGTCTCTGTTCTCAAACCTTCTTCTTGGTTATAGATACCAAAAAGATGTATCCTGCTCAGTGCTCTGGCCTAAGTCCACTCCAATTACATCATTCTTCAACCCCTTCAAAAATCAGAGAAGGAAAATTGTAATACCTAAGTAGGCATAAAGTGCAAGCAAGCAACTTCTGAAAATGAAAGACATCACAGAAACAGCTGACTGTCTATACAGTCACCTCATGTTTCTATGTAATGTTGGGACATCCTGTAATGGCCTAGAATATCTGATGGACAATTTTTAGAAGCAGGAAAATTTGAAAAGCTGTCCTACCCTGGCTTGGCAAGGTTTAGCAGTTGTTTCCCCTTGTGTCCTGCTTCTCCAGATTAATCCGCATGCTTACTGTCAGCAGTTGAGACAAGGGCATTTCTTTGCCCAATTGGCCAGATTTGCCAAGAAGAAGACAAACTCCATATGGAGTGTCTTTGATGCCCATCATCCTTTTGGAAGTAGGTCAGTGCTGCCAGGAGCAATTGTGTCTCATATCAACAGAATTCTAAGTTATTTAAGCTTTTACATGCCATATCCTCTGGGTCTTTGAGGTGTTTAAAGATTACCTATCCATCTGAAATATATCTCTGTTTTTCTAGAAAACATCAATATATATTTGACAAACATGGATGACTATTAACCTGTAATTCTTACCAAAATATATAGCTTAAAGACTAAGGCTTTACATTATGAAAATATGCAATCTACAAACAAATGTACAGTATAAGGACAATGACCTCAAATATGTGACAACCTATAAAATATCTTAATCAGAAGTAGAAATATATAGTGCAATATGACAAAAATATCCTTACTTTGTATTAATAAACAAAATATCTTAGATAGTTACAGTTATAATTCTCTCATATCCTAGCTAAGAGCATATCAGGTACAAGACTTGGATTTTTCAGGATAGTACAGCTATTGGAATAATCTCTGTAATTTGCATGGTCTAGACATTTAGTATGTGTTTCTTGCTTGATGTTGTTCTTGTTGGTTGTAGTTCCATTGTTGTTTATATTTGTACCTTTTTTTCTTCTGATAATATGTGATAATTGTTCTTATTGTATATAACTTTGTGTTAGGATTTTATTTAGAGCCAAAAGGGGAAGTGTGGGAACTGATGCAGAAGCCATGGAGGAATGCTGCTTACTGGCTTCCTCCAAATGGCAAGCTCAGCCTGCTTCCTTATAGAACCCAGGACCATTAACCCAGGAATTGCAATACCCAAAAGGGCCTTGGCCCTTTCCCATTAATAATCAATTAAGAAAATGACCTACAGGTTTCATAGAGCTTGATCTAATGGAAGCATTTCCTTAATTAAGCTTATCTCCTCTCATATAACTTTAGCTTCTGTCAATATTAATACAAAATGTATAAGTTGAGGAAGTGGAATAGAGCTAAATCTTTCATTCAAGGAGATAAATGATTACAAAATAGAATAAAGGGAATAAAGGGAGTGGTGACCTCAGGGCAATTTCCCACCCAGCTAAATTTCCAAATTGTGTAAAGGAACTAAAGAAAAGCTTATATCCAGGTGTGGTGGTATATACCTTTAATCTCAGAAGGCAGAAGCTAGCAAATCTCTGAGTTTTAGGCCAGCTGGTCTACAGAGAAAGTTTCAGGACAACCAAGCTTGGTGTCACTAGAAAGCTTGTGAAGGTGTAACTGAATGAGGTTGGCAATATTCCAACCTCAGAAAGCAGCAGAGCTTGGTAGTTTGAACCATGTTAGAGTTAAGGGTAGAAGAAAAGGCTTATGGAATTTGCTTCTGCATCTAAGGAAAGCCTCTGATGCTAGGCATGTTTCAGGGGTGTCCCTGGGAGGCCTTGAGAGGCCATTTTGTGAAGCTGTGATGGTGAAGCCTGGATTGGCTTGGAGACTCCAAGATTTTAGAGATGCCAGACCCATGGGATACCTACCTAAAGGAGCTTCTAACAAGGAGTGGGACCAGCCCAAGAGAAAGAAGTATGTTGCAGTCAACAAAGCTGAACAGAGTTGGAGATCAGAAGAATGTTTTGACATCAAAGATGGAGATGCAGAGTTTGGAGTTTGTCCAATTGGTTTTCATCTTGATTTGGTCCAGTATTTATTCACTATGCTCCCTTCCCTATGATGGGAGTGGTAATGCATATCCTCTACCATTATATATTGGAAGTATGTGATCTGCTTTTTTTTTTTTTAATTTTATAGGGGATTACAAAGAAGAGATTGTATGAATCTCAGAAGAGACTTTAAACTTTGAACTTTAAAGCATTGTTGAGACTGTGATAGACTATGGGGACTTCTAAAGTTGGACTAAATGCATCTTGCATTATTATAGTTTACAAGCTTATGGGGACCAGGAAGTGGGGTGTGATAGTTTTAATGTAATTGGCCATATAAGATCATAGGAAGTGGTACTATTGGGATTTAAGGCCTTGTTGAAGTAGGTGTAACCTTGTTGAAGTAAGTGTGGTCTTGTTGAAGTAAGTGTGTCATTGCTGGGGCAGACTTTAAAATCTCTTTTGCTTAACCTTTGCTTAGTGTAACAGTCCATTTCCTGTTGCCTTCTGATAAAAACGTAGCCAGCAGCATGTCTGTCTGAGTGCCTCATGCTACCCACCATGATGATTGTGGATTCAACCACTGAAATGATAAACAAGACACCTTGGTTAAATGTTTTCTTCTGTAGTCATGGTATCTCTTCACAACAATAGAAACTCTAGCTAAGAGAACAAGCAACGTTATTTTCAAATGTATGCTATAAAATGTGAAATACAACTTTCATACTTTTTCAAATGAAATGGGCCCTGAGATTTCAGCATGAATATCAGATCTTCTTAGTGAAGAAAAGGGTTGAAAATACTGAGATGTGGCACTCACTCTCAATGATGTTGATGTAATGAGCTGGAGGAAACCCAAATGCCAGGTTTTCTAAAAATCTTCAAGGTGACTTTAAAATTTGTGAAATCAATGAAGAACTCTAAGGAGCCCTTTACACTTAGCACACACCCAAAACACCTGGGAAGCTAGTCAAGCACCTGTACATTCTGAGTAACCATCTCCTACAAAGCCCAAACTTAAAATTTTGTGATCACTCTTTGAGCTACAAGGTCCTGGTATCCTAAGATCATGAGCCAATTGTTAAAATTATTCAATTAAAATACTGCTTGTAATTTGCCTGTTATATTGTAGCTGGAGAGCTTTTCTCCAGGTCCCAACAGACCAACCTACAGCATTATATGACTAACTCCTACATCTCATCTGGTCATGCGCTTGTATTTTTAAAAGAGAATAGAAACTTGTCCACTCCAGAGAAGGTATTTCATAGCAACTGAGTGTATACATATCATTGTATATTACAGATAGCCTATTTCTGAGAAATCATGAGCAGATAAACCATATTAAAAATGTAATTGTGATGCTCTCAGATGAGGAATTCTTGGATAATCATAATAATAACTACCTGTTACTTTTGGTGAGGGAAATATGACAAAGTTAGAGATGTTCATATAATTTCCAGGAACAATGTACCCATGCTATGCTAGTATGCAAGTCTTATTTTGCCTCAGAAAACCAGTTGCCCAAATAATTAGAAAAGAGGTAACTGTTAAAGGCAGATCTGGGCAGAGAGAGCTGTCTGTTCTACCTCTGGCACTTTTGCAGAAGACAACTTTCTTCTGTCTTTTGCTTGCTTTTAATATGCAAGCATATGATTACACCCATGATTCCAGGGAGAGAATTATATAAAGCTATTGCACATTGAGATGTCCATAGTCATTATCTAGATAAAAATGCAAAAGGCTTCTCTTTTGACTGAGAGGAATAGTTCTTCTTTGTACAAAAGCATAAAATTGAAGTCTCCAGCACAGGAAACAGAGGCAGCACATAGTCATGACAGACAGTTGTGAGTGGTAGTGACTTAATCTCCTATGCTGCAAATGATCATTATCCAGACACAGTGAATTCTCAAAGCTTGTCTTTTCTTGTTTATGAAAGAGTAGTCCTTTACTATAGGGCTGTTACAAAGAAGCATTCCGTCAAGGTAAACAGATCTAAAGCAAGCCATCTGCAGAATGGTGGAAACACTTCAAGGGACAAGTGTCTCCATGACAAAGCTGTCACTTCAAGCTATATTGCTCTCAGCCACTTTGGAAGAAGCTTCAGATTCAGTTTTTTGAAGTACAGATTTATTTTACTTTTATTTCTGTATGTATCTGTGTCCTCCTGAATGAATGTCACATGTACACAGGTACCCACATGTCCAGAAAATGACTTTGGATCCCCTGGAGTTGAAGTTACAAGTAATTGTGAGTTCAGGTCCTCTGCAAGAGTGTGCAGCTCTTAACTGAGGAACTATCCCACCAGCCCCTAATATCTGAATTAAAACATATTGAAGTAGTGAACAAAAATGAAATAGCTATTAAATCTAACAGCTGGTATGATTTTCTCAGAAGTCACTGGAACAGGTGCTGAATCTGGGTTCCTTCCAGCCTATAAACTCAGTCTCGATTGAGGGGATGGAGAGACTATCTACCCCACAACTGCCATGGTGTTTTGCTCACTCTGTTCTCTCTCTCTGCAATATACCTGTTTGCTTGCATCCATCTGTGTTCTGTAGGATAGTGAATTATGGAAATCTGGGTCATCTTTGATATCTGTCCTTTGGGTTTGAATCCAGTTTTCATTTTTAATCAATTTACTTTATTTTCTCTGTGTGTGCTTTGACTGTATGTACATGTGTGCACTGCATGCATGTCTGGTGTGTGAGGAAGTCACATGAGGACATTGGATCACCTGGAATTGAAGTTATAAACAGTTGTAAGCCACCTTGTGGGTGATGAACCTGAGTGTTCTGCAACAATAAGTGATCTTAATAAGCAAGCCATCTGTTCATTCCTAAAATCCAGCCTTTAACCATGATCAGTTATGTCATTTAAAGAAAGTGGCACGCTGTCAGCCCGGCAACCCCTATCTGGAACAGAGGTGAGTGCCTGGGATTATAGCCAGAGAGGCAACTGCTTCTGGGTCCCACCGCTGGACACAGGCCATCCCTGGAGGAACTGCCCAACTTGGCCCCAGTTTCCAGCCAATCAGCGGGTCCTGCAGGAAGACTCTCCTTTTCCAAGACTTCAGGCAGACACTGCAGTCTGCACACCCTGCCACCACACCCATTTGCCTGAGACCCCAGCCACTTCCTGAGACTCAGAGACCAACCCCTAGCTCCCATCTGTACCAGAGGTGAGTGCCTGGGGTTATAGTCAAAGAGGCAACTGTACCTGGATCCCACCACTGGACACAGGCCATCCTGGGAGGAACTGCCCAACTTGGCCCCAGTTTCCGGCCAATCGGCGGGACCTGCGGGAAGGCTCCTGTTTTCCAAGACTGCAGGCAGACCCTGCAGTCTCCAAACCCTGCCCTCACACACACCTGCCTGAGACCCCAGCCATTTCCTGAGAATCAGAGACCAGTCCCCAGCTTCCATCCTGCCCTGGAACTCCCATATGGACCAGAGACCAGAGGAACTCCCATCTGGACAAGAGACCAGAGGAATTCCTATCTGGACAAGAGGAGCTCCCATCTGGACAAAATAAGGAGACCACAGGGACTTCCCAAGACTCAGAGTCCAGCCTCCCAGCTCCTATCTGGCCAGCATTCTCATCTGGACCAGTGCTCCCATCTGGCCCAGAGCTTCCATCTGGACCACAGAGAGGCTCCCTAAATCTGTGAGCTCTCTCTGGACCAAGTACACTGATAAGACCAAGAACGAACCCAAGAGGAGATGGGAAGAAGTCAAGGCAGAAGTACATACAACAAAATAAGGAAAAATACAGCATCACCAGAACCTAGCCCTTCTCCAACAGCTAGACCTGAACATCACAGAATGGAAGAAGAAGAAGAAGAAGAAGAAGAAGAAGAAGAAGAAGAAGAAGAAGAAGAAGAAGAAGAAGAAGAAGAAGAAGAAGAAGAAAACAACCTTATAAGTAACATCATGAAGAGGCTAGAGCCTTATATAGAAGAAATAAAAAAAAAGTAGAGGAACAGACAAACAAAAAATGGGAAGAACACTATAAAAAACTAGAGGAAAGGACAATTAAAGCAGAATAAAACAATAAGTTCTAGAAAAAAATCATGAAAAAGCAAGGGAGACAGTCCAAGACATGAAGAGGGAAATAGAAAAAATGAAGAAGACACTAGCAGAAAGAATGATGGAAATAGAAAATCTGACTAAACAAACAGGAACTTCAGAGGCAAGTTTAACCAACAGAATGCAAGAAGTGGAAGAGAGGATCTTTTGTGTTGAAGATACGGTAGAAGAAATAGATTCATCAGTCAAAGAAAACACCAAAATGAACAAATTCATGACCCAAAATGTCCAAGAAATTTGGGACACCATGAAAAGACCAAACCTATGAATAATAGGGTTAGAGGAAGGAGAAGAATACCAACTCAAAGGCACAGAAAATATATTTAACAAGATCATAGAAGAAAACTTACCCAACTTAAAGAAGGAAATACCTATGAAGATACAAGAAGCTTATAGAACACAAAGCATACTAGACCACCCAAAAAAAGTCCCCTTGCCACATAATAATTAAACAACTAAATGTACAGAATAAAGAAAGAATATTAAGTGCAGCAAAGGAAAAAGGCCAAGTGACTTATAAAGGCAAACTCATCAGAATAACACCCAATTTCTGAATGGAGACTTTGAAAGCCAGAAGGACCTGGACAGATATAATGCAGACACTAAGAGACCATGGATGCCAGCCTAGACTAATATACACAGCAAAACTTTCAGTCATCATAGATGGAGTGAACAAGACCTTCCAAGACAAAACCACATTTAAACAATACTTATCCACAGACCCAGCCCTACAAAAAGCACTAGAAGGAAAATTCCAACCTAAGGAAGTCAGATACACCCAAGAAAAGACAGGCAATACATGGCATCACAGCAGTCAACCCCAAAGAAGAGAAGTACACACACTAGCACCAAAAAATAAAAATAACAACAGGAATGAACAATCACTGGTCATTAATATCCCTTAATATAAATGGACTTAAACACCTATAAAAAGACACAGACTAAGAGAATGGATATGATAACAGGACCCATCGTTCTGCTGCATACAAGAAACACACCTCAAATTCAAAGACAGACACCTCCTAAGAATAAAAGGTTGGGAAAAGACTTTCCAATCAAATGGTCTTAAGAAGCAAGCTGGTGTAGCCATCCTAATATACAGCAAAATAGACTTCAACCTGAAATCAATCAAAAGACATGATGAAGGACATTATATACTCAAAAGAGGAAAGATCCACCAAGATGAAGTCTCAATTCTGAACATTTATGCCCCAAACACAAGGGCACCCACATATGTAAAAGAAACATTACTAAAGCTTAAATCACATATAAAACCCCACACATTAATAGTGGAAAACTTCAACACCCCACTTTCACCTCTGGACAGATCGGCCAAATTGAAACTTAACAGAGACATAATGGCCTTAAATGATGTTATGGCTCAAATGGACTTAATCGATATCTACAGAACATTCCACCCAAACATAAAGAATATACCTTCTTCTCAGCACCCCATGGAACCTTCTCTAAAATCAACCACATACTTGGCCACAAAGAAAATCTCAACAGATACAAAGCAATAGGAATAACCTCCTGTGTTCTTTCAGATCACCATAGTTTAAAGGTAGATTTCAACAACAGGAAAAACTACAGAAATCCTACAATCTCATGGAAACTGAATAATGCACAACTGAATCACCAAAGGGTTAAGGAAGAAATAAAGAAATTAAAGATTTCCTAGAGATCACTGAAAAAGAATAGACCACATACCCAAACTTATGGGATACTATGAAAGCAGTGCTAAGAGGGAAATTCATAGCACTGAATGCCCACATAAAGAAGGTGGAGAAATCTCATGCTAGTGACTTGACAGCACACCTGAAAGCCTTTGAACAGGAAGAAGCAAAGTTTCCAAGGAGGAACAGATGCCAGGAAAGTATCAAATTGAGAGCTGAAATCAATAAAATAAAATAAAGAGAACAATACAAAGGATTAATGAAACAAAGAGTTGGTTCTTTAAAAAGATCAACAAAATAGACAAGCCCTTATCCAAACTAACCAAAAGACACAGAGAGAGCATCCAAATTAACAAAATCAGAAATGAAAAGGGGACATAACAACAGACAATGAGGAAAACCAGAGAATCATCAGGTCATACTTCAAAAACCTCTACTCCACAAAACTGGAAAATGTAAAAGAAATGGATAATTTTCTGGATAGGTACCACATACCTAAGTTAAATCAAGACCAGATAGACCACTTAAATAGTCCAATAACCCCTAAGGAAATAGAATCAGTCATTAAAAGTCTCCCAACCAAAAAAAAAAAAAAAAAGCCCTGGATCAGATGGTTTCACTGCAGAATTCTACCAGATCTTCAAAGAAGACTTAATACCAATACTCTTTAAATTGTTCCACACAATAGAAGCAGAAGGAATATTACCAAACTCCTTCTATGAGGCTACAATTGCCCTGATTCCTAAACCAAACAAAGATGCAACAAAGAAAGAGAACTACAGACCGATCTCCTTCATGAACACTGATGCAAAAATACTCAACAAAAGTCTGGCAAACAGACTCCAAGAACACATCAAAACAATTATCCACCATATCAACTTGGCTGCATCCCAGGGATGCAACGGCAGTTCAATATATGAAAGTCTGTCAATGTAATACACCATATAAACAAACTCAAAGAAAAAAAAACCCACATGATCATCTCACTAGATGCAGAAAAGGCATTTCATAAAATCCAACACCCCTTCATGATAAAGGTCTTGGAGCAATCAGAAATACAGGGAACATACCTAAACATAACAAAGGCAATCTACAGCAAGCCAACAGCCAACATCAAATTAAATGGAGAGAAACTCAAAGCAATACCACTAAAATCAGGAACAAGGCAAGGTTGTCCCCTCTCCCCATACTTATACAATATAGTACTTGAAGTTCTAGCCAGAGCGATAAGACAACACAAATAGATTAAGGGAATACAAATTGGAAAGGAAGAAGTCAAGCTCTCCCTATTTGCAGAAGACATGATTGTATACATGAGTGACCCCAAAAATTCAACCAAGGAACTGATACAGCTAATAAAAACCTTCAGCAACATAGCAAGATACAAGATCAACTTAAAAAAAGTCAGTAGCCCTCCTATATACAATAGACAAACAGGCTGAGAAGGAAATCAGAGATACATCACCCTTTACAATAGCCACAAATGATATAAAATACCTTGGGGTTGGTTACTCTAACTAAGCATGGGAAGGACCTATATGACAAGAACTTTAAGTCCCTGAAAAAAGAAATTGAAGAAAATGTCAGAAAATGGAAAGATCTCCCATTATCATGGATAGGCAGGATTAACATAGTAAAAATGGTGATCTCACCAAAAGCAATCTACAGATTCAACACAATTCCTATCAAATTACCAACACAATTCTTCACAGATCTGGAAAGAATAATACTCAACTTCATATGGAAAAACAAAAAAACCCAGGATAGCCCAAAGAATCCTGGACAATAAAATAACCTCTGGAGGCATCACAATCCCCCACCTCAAGCTCTACTATAGAGCTACTATAATAAAAACAGCTTGGTACTGGCATAAAAACTGACATGTGGACCAATGGAATCAAATTGAAGACCCTGACATTACCCGCACATCTATGAACATATAATTTTGATGAAGAAGCCAAAAATGTACAATGGAATAAAGAAAGCATCTTCAACAAATAGTGCTGGCAAAACTGGATGTCAATGTGTAGAAGGCTGCAAATAGACCCATATCTGTAACCACACACAAACTTAAGTCCAAGTGGATCAAAGACCTCAACATAAATCCACTTACTCTGAACCTGATAGAAGAGAAAGTAGGAAGTACTCTTGAATGCATTGGCACAGGAGATCACTTCCTAAATATAACACCAGTAGCACAGACACTGAGAGAAACAATCAATCAATGGGACCTGCTGAAACTGAGAAGCTTTTGTAGAGCAAAGGACACAGTCAACAAGACAAAGTAACAGCCTACAGAATGGGAAAAGGTCTTCACCAACCCCACATCTGACAGAGGGCTGATATCCAGAATATATAAAGAACTCAAGAAATTAGACATCAAAATGCCCAACAGTCCAATTAAGAAATGGGCTATAGAACTAAACAGAGAATTCTCCACAGAGGAAGTTCAAATGGCTGAAAGACATTTAAGGAATTGCTCAACTGCCCTAATTATCCTGGAAATGCACATCAAAATAACTCTTAGATACCACCTTACACCTGTCAGAGTGGCTAAGATAAAAAATTCAGAAGACAGCTTATGCTGGAGACAATGTGGAGCAAAGTGAACTCTCCTCCACTGCTGGTGGGAATGCAAGCTTGTACAGCCACTTTAGAAATCAATATGGCACTTCCTTAGAAAACTGGGAATCCATCTCCCCTAAGACCCAGCTATAGCACTCTTGGGCATATAGCCAAGGAATGCTCAGTCATACCACAAGGGCATTTGCTCAGCTATGTTCATATCAGCATTGTTTGTAATAGCCAGAACCTGGAAACAACCTAGATGCCCTTCAACTGAAGAATGGATAAAGAAAATATGGTACATATACACAATGGAGTACTACTCAGCAGAGAAACACAATGACATCCTGAGGTTTGCAGGCAAATGGATGGATCTAGAAATAGTCATCCTGAGTGAGGTAACCCAGACTCAGAAGGACAAACATGGTATGTACTCACTCATAGGAGGATACTAGATGTATAACAAAGATGACTAGACTGCAACACAACTCCATGGAGGCTACCTAGAAAGCAGGACCCTAGGAAAGACCCAGGGATCACCCAATGACAGAGAAATGGAGGAGATCTACATGAACAACCTAGACAACAGAGGGAGTAATGAAGGGCAAGATTTGAGGGAAAGAAAGCTTAGGGGAGCAGGAGATCCCAGCTAGATCAAGAATAGAAAAGGAGAACAAGGAATAACTGACCATTTTAAATGAAGACCACATGAGAACAGGAATAGGCAGAGTGCTTGAGAGGTCCCCAGAAATCCACAATGATATATCCTCTGTAGTCTGCTGGCAATGGTCGAGAATAAGCCTGATCTGACCTAGTCTGGTGATCACATGACTAAACACCCTAACAGTCGTCTTGGAACTCTCATCCAATAACTGATGGAAGTGGATGCAGAGATCCTCAGCTAGGCCCCAGGAGGAGCTCCAGGTGTCCAACTGTCAAGAAATAGGAGGGACAGCAAGAGCGTGAATTGTTGAATCCAAGATTGCAAAAAGCACAGGGACAAATAGCCAATCGAATGGAAGCACATGAATTATGAACCAATGGCTGTGGAGCCTCCAGCTGGATCAGGCCTTCTGGATAAGTGAGACAATTAAGTAGCTTGATCCATTTGGGAGGCTCCCAGGCTGTGGGACTGGCACCTGTCCTTGGTGTGTGAGCTGGCTGTTTGGAACCTTGGGCCTACACAGGGACACATGCTCAGCCTGGAAGGAGGGGACAGGACCTGCCTGTACTGAATCCACCATGTTTAAATGAGTCCCCAGGGGTGTCTTGGTCCTGGAGGACATGGGAATAGAAGGGAGGGGATGGGGGGAAATGGGGTATGTTGGTGGGACGGTGGAGGACAGGGGAACCCATGGCTGATGTATAAAATTAAAACACATAATAATAATAATAATAATAATAATAATAATAATAATAATATAATAATAATAACTCTACCAAAGGTCCTCAACTGAAAAAAAAAAGAAAAATGTGGCTGGCTGTCAGCCCATCAGAACCAGAACAGCTGGAGCTTTGGGATGAGATGCACCTGTTCTCTAGCATGCCCAAATACTGTGATAACTCCAAACATGAGTGTGTGTGTGTGTGTGTGTGTGTGTGTGTGTGTGAGTGAGAGAGAGAGAGAGAGAGAGAGAGAGAGAGAGAGAGAGAGAGAGAGATAATAGGATGAAAGGATAGATTAATGAACGTACATTTAAAGAACAACAACTTGTTTAAAATGTCTTACATTGGTATATATTTTAGTCTATTGATACAAACTTAACCTTAATTTTGTTATAGTGTATAAACATTTCTACTCTCATTTGAGGTATTATGATAATGCAACTCATTTAGATTGTAATAGATAATTAAGAAATACAGATCAATTAGTCTTCTATGATAGTCAAACTTATAGTCACATTAAATTTTCTAGGTATACATAGATATATTTCAGATAGACAGGTAATCTTCAAACACTTCAAAGGTCTACAGAATATGGCATTTAAAATATTTTTAAAATGTAGACTTTCTGGACATTGAGACATGTCTGCTCCTGGCAGCACCAATTTACTTCAGAGAGGAGGATGGGCATTGAAGACACTTCATATGGAGTTTATCTTCACCTTGGCAAAATAGCCATTTGGGCAAGAAACTGTTCTTACCTGGACTGCTTGATTGACTGGACATGCAGGACCCATATAGAAAGGTGACCACTGAACTTTGCTTGACAAAATGGTCCTTCATGTTTCTGCTTCACAGAGGAAACTGCCAGACATTCTACAGGACACTGAAAACAGTGACCAAGAGACTCTATCCCTGTGGGCTAAAGACAGATGCCCCAACTTTACAAAGGAACATTAGGTGACTGTCCAGGCTGCCAGCAGTCTCTGTCTACCCTATAAGACTCCCCAAAATTGCTTGCATCCTACTCCTGGTTCTCAGGTAATATTATATCCTTCTGATGTCTTTGATGTGGTTGAAGACTAGATAATTATAATTTCCTCATTTATGATAAAAGATAAATTAGATATAAAACCTTAGACTCACAAATATAAGATAGATAGGATATCTTCTTTAATATTGTAACTGTAATTCTTGCTTGATAATTGTTTTGTTATCTGAAATTTTACTACATAAAAGTTAAAACCTTGCTTTTTGAAAAACAAAGAAAAGGGGAAGTGCTGTGAGATGTTCTGTATGTCAAATGTGTTGTTCTGATTGGTTAAAATAAAGTTCTGATTGGCCAGTAGCCAGGCAGGATGGATAGGGTAGGCAGAACAAGGAGGAGGAGAAGCTGGAAAGTGAAGGCTGGGGCAGAGAGAGACTGCCAGCAGCTGCCATGACAAGAAAGATATAAGGTACTGGTAAGCCACAAGCCATGTGGCAACTTATAGACTAACAGAAATGGGTTAATTTAAGATAGAAGAAGTAGATAGCAAGAAGCCTGCCAAGGCCATACAGTTTGTGAACAAACAAACAAACAAACAAACAAATAAATAAATAAATAAAATGGCACTTTTTTTTTTAACTCAACGTTCCCGCATTTGAAATGTATCTAATAAAGGTCTCTACTATGTGGAGGTAGTAAGTATTAAAAGTAAATAACTTGGACTTTTAAAGGAATGGCTTGATTCATAGAAGGTATGAGCATTGAAAAAATTTTATCAGCGTACTTACTCTGGGTCGTAATATGCAATGATTTCCTTTTACCAACATTTATATCTGTGTGTTTGTGCATCTCTCTCTCTCTCTCTCTCTCTCTCTCTCTGTATTTGCATATGTGTGTTTCTCTCTGTGTGTATAACTGTATTGTATATCTGTGTGTTTGTTTGTGTGTATATATTTGTGTGTTGGTCTTTCTCATGTCACATCATCACCTTTCATGAAAAGTGCACTAAGTGTCCAGTAAGTTGGTCTTACTCTTCTGCAGCTCATCACCCCTGTAGCACCTCAACTGACTTGCACCTGCTACAGCTTGCTGCCCAGCTTGTTTATGTCTCCAATTTGCTTCTCTGCACCTTCTTCTGGGAAGGGATTCTGCTTTGTGGATTTTTAACTCCATTATCACATACACATTTTGTTATTATTGGAATGCCAAGGACAGGTTATGTTTTTAGATGATCCTGGATTACCTGTGTATTTGCATATAAGAAAGGATAAAGTTTATATGTAAGAAAGCAGAGACCTATAGCCTTTAAGACTTAGATGAGATAATATAACATCAAGACTTTAAACCTCATTCATTTCATGTTTTTAACTATTAACTAGTACTGTATAATAGAGATTCCTAAATTTTCTTTGTGTGTGTATGTGCATGTATGTACACTTTCATTTGTGCATGTACATAAGAATATGTGTATGTATATATACACATCAGCAGACTTGCAGTTGTGTGAATGCATCTATATGTGCATGCTGGTGGAGGTCAGAGATTGACGTTAGATGTCTTTTTTCTTAAGATTTATTTATTTATTCTGTATATAGAAGAGGGTGCCAGATTTCATTACATATGGTTGTGAGCCACCATGTGGTTGCTGTGAATTGAACTCAGGACCTCTGGAAGAGCAGTCAGTGCTCTTAACCTCTGAGCCATCTCTCCAGCCCTAGATGTCTTCTTTCTATATACACACCTCTTTCCTTTTTATAATAAGCTGGTCTTTCACCAAACCTAGTGCTTACTTATTTAGCTTGACTAGCTGGCTAGCAGGCCCAGGTATCCTCCTATCTCCACCTGAACATCACAATAATTATTGGTATGTGCTGCCATATCCATATTTACATGGGTGATCATAGTCTGAATGCAATATCATTATTCTTACACTACACTTTATCCATGAGCCATCTCCATAGCCCATATGCCTCACATATGTAGAGCAGAAAAAATTGAGGTAAAGTCAACACATAGGCAAAAGGAAATATACAACAGCTAACACCTTATAGTGCAATGGGCTCTAGCTTGATATTGGTTTCCTTGATACTAATTTATTATGGGTAATATGCCGATAAAGTAAATGGTGAAAGTAACAGTACCAAGTTTTATTTCATTTTTTCTCCATTAGAAGCAGAATTATATAACTTATATGAATCATTGTCAAGGACAAAGTGATGCTGATATTTCTAAATGTCCTAACAGTCACTGAGTTTGGATAGGGAAGCAAAACTTATATGTAATTTTTTTACCTACTGTTGTTGTTTTCAGATATGTTGTCACTACATAGCTGAGGATGGCCTCAAACTCACACTCGGTCTTCTGGATGCTGAGATTAGATGTGTGAAACATGATACCTAGCCCCAGATATTGTAATTTGGAATGGAGATAAAGGAGCATCTTTAAATCAACATTTGAAAGATTAACATTTGATTTTTAGTCATCCCTGGCAGTTTCTTGCACCATCTCTTGATTTACAGTTGTCTAACATGTAAACATTTCTCCAAAGCTTCACCATGGGGGTCTTCAAAGAAGTGTTCATTGCACCTAAGCACTCATACAGCCTCATGACATTCTCCTCCTTTGAGATCAACTCCCAAGCAACAGAGATTCCATGTCTAAAATTTTTATCTATATGTTGGGGGTATTGTTGAAACCAAAGAAGGATGAAGTTCAGCATCACCAAAAATCATCCTAAGACTTAGTGATAAAGTAGGGAAGATATTCCGCATAGATGCATCTTTTATCTTTAGTAGCTTGTCCAGTTGGATCAATGTCAACAGGAGAAAGTTAATTTACTCCTTATACACAAGCTCTTAAAGGATGAAAACAGCATTCCTTTGACCATAGAATCACAGAAATAATGGGAGGGAGGTCATATATCTAATAATCTAATTAATATAATTATACCCCATCCAGATTATGTCACTTTTAAATTACAGCAATGTTCTGTTCGCTTTGTTCAAGAAGATTTTACTATATTTCACAAGAATACCACCCAAGAAAATTAGTGAGCATATCCATGGTAAAAATGAAACTTTCCTTAGTCATTTTAGGTTTTTGCTCTACATCTTTTAGTTGGACCTAGGTCAAAATCCTTCAGTTTTCTCCCAACCAAGACTCAGTACCTCCTTTAGATAAACAAATACAGACCTTTGGTGGTTGCAAATTATTTGATTACACTGTGTAAATATATGTCTTTATGATTGGTTTAGTAAAAAGCTAAATGGCCAATAGCTAGGCAGGAGTTATAGCAGGAACTTCTCAAAAGGGAGAGCTCTGGGAAGAAGAAAGGCAGTTTATAAGTCAGACAAGAAAGAATTCTGGGTAGTGCAGAGTAAAAGTAACTGGCCCATGTAAAAGTATATAGATTTAAAAATATGGGTTAAATGAAGTTTTCAGAACTAGTTAAAGTTGGGTGGTGGTGGTGCATATCTTTAATCCCAGCACTTGGGTGGCAGAGTCAGGTGGGTCTCTGTAAATGTAGTTCAAGGCTGGCCTGGTCTACAGAGGAAGATCCAGAACAGGCACTAAAATTACACTGAGAAGCCCTGTCTTGACAAAAAATTAAAAAAAAAAAACAACAATAACAACAAAACTAGTTAAGAACAAGAATTCATTATTAATAAGAAGTTTCTGTGTGGTTATTTGGGAGCTGGCAATTAGGACAGAAGACTGGTTACATTTGGTCATCTGCCTCTTAAGGGATCCTGGAAATATGCCAAATACTTGGTTAACAAATTTACAGAACCAAATAAGATCTGCACAAAACAAACAAAAAGAAAAAATGAAACAAAAAACAGGAGTGTATTCTGCTTATAAGAATATCTGTGTATAAATATCTAGTTATAATTTAATGATACATTTTCCTTTTTAAATTATATTTGAAACATAATCGTTTAATTATTTCATGTTAACATTTGTTTTGATGTTGACCAGTTCTGCATCTCTGTGAAAATTACCATCTGCTGCTAAAAGAAGCTTTTGTGATGAGAGTCAAGATATACAATAATCTCTGGGTATAAAAATAAGTCATCAGTAATCAGATTAACACCATGTTCAATTACCAGAATAATAGTACTAGGTGCTCTCCCAGGAGCAATATAGCCTGTCTTGCCACAGATTCTTGAGAACAATATTGTTGACATGCATGTACTTTGACTTGTAGGCAATCCTTAAATACAATCAGAAATGGTTGATTATTTTCATGATATCTCTTGTCTGGTGGATTATTGTTGTAGATCACAAGACTCACCACTGGGTAGAACTGATGTTTAATTTTCTCTACTAGTAGTGATCTGAGCATCTTCCAGCATTATAAAAGCTAGTCCTACTGGGTGAAGCTTCCAGGTGAGTGCTGGTCATGTTCTCTGTGTTCTCAGTTGTGTCAAGTATAGCTATAGGGTCTGACTGTCAAAATGGGGGGGAGGGTTGACCTAAGGCAATGTCAATAACCTATGATATTTATGGGTCTGTGGGGCTTCACTCACCAACAGCTCTAAAATAGGTAACCCATCCCTGCCACTGGGCTTTTTATTTGCTAACCTCTGTTATCCAGTAGGGACTTTATGGCCCCAATATAGGATTACTTGATATAAACTCTTTTTATATGCAAAAGTATGTATTTTGGGAAACTTCTACAGAAACATGTTTCCATGAGTCATTTTAGAAAATATTTTTAATTATTCATTGTACCTTCCCCCTTCTACTATGTCCTCTTAGCCCTCATCAGAGAAGAAGCTTCTTGTTGCAGTAGGTGGTTATTAACATAAAGATTAACAAGTGGTCAATATGCAGAGAATAAGAGGCTGTGAAGGCTAAGCCCAAAGTGTGACATCTATTTCACAGTGCCTCCTCTTCATTCTGAGGGAAGATTGTGAAAAGATGTGATAGAAACATACTATATTTGTCCTTCTGAGTCTGGGCTACCTCACTCAAGATGATATTTTCTAGTTCTATCCATTTGTCTGCAAATTTCCTGGTATCATTTTTTTTTTTTACTACTGAGCAGTACTCCACTGTGTATATGTTCCACATTTTCTTTATCCATTCTTCAGTTGAGAGGCATCTAGGTTGTTTCCAGGTTCTTGCTATTATGAATAATGCTGATATGAACATAGCTGAGCATGTGTCCTTGTGGTAAGATTGAGCATTCCTTGGGTATATGCCCAAGAGTGATATAGCTGTGTCTTGAGGAAGACTTACTCCCAATTTTCTGAGAAATCTCCATACTGATTCCCATAGTGGCTGTACAAGTTTGCATTCCCACCAACAGTGGAGTAGTCTTCCCCTTGCTCCACATCTTCTCCAACACAAGCTGTCTTCAGTGTTTTTTATCTTAGCCATTCTGACAGGTATAAGATGGTATCTCAGAGTTGTTTTGATTTGCATTTCCCTGATGACTAAGGATGTTGAGCAAGTCCTTAAATGCCTTTCAGCCATTTAAGCTTTTTATGTTGGGAATTCTCTGTTATGCTCTGTAGTCCATTTTTTTAGTTGGATTGTTCAGTATTTTGAAGTCTAGCTTTTTGAGATCTTTATATATTTTGGAGATCAGTCCTCTGTCAGATGTGGGGTTGGTGGTCTACTCTGGTGACCAGTGTAGCGAATAACCTAGCTGTCATCATAGAGCCATTGTCCACTGACTGATGGAGGCAGATGCAAAGATCCATGACCAGGCACCAGGCTGAGCTCTGGGAATCCAATTGATGAGAGAGGAGGGATTCTGCAGGTGAGGGACATCAAGATCATAATGGGAGGACAGGATGTACCACACTAGTGGAAGCCCATGAACTGTGGACTGTTGGCTGTGGAGCCCCCACAGGACTGGACTAGGCCCTCTGAACATGGAAGGTGGTTGTTTGGTTCGAACTATTTGGGGGTCACCCAGGAAGGGGTGTTGGGATCTGTCCCTGGTGCATGGGCAGGCTTCTGGGAATCTGGTGCCTGTGGTGTGATGCCTTGCCCAGCCTTGGTGCAGTGGGAAGGGGCTTGGACCTACCTAGGCTCAGTTTGCTGGGCTCTGCTGACTCCCCATGGGAGACTGTGATTTGGGGGATGAAGGGTAGTGATGTGGTAGCTGGAGACCTTCTCTCCAGCTCCCGCCAAGCCCTATTAGTCTGACAACCCACTTATAAAATAAACACACAGATGCTTATATTATTTAAACTGTTTGGCCATTAGCTCAGGCCTACCATTGTCTAGCTCTTACTCTTTTATTCAGCGCATTTCTATTATTCTATACTTTGCCACTTGGCTTGTGGCTTACTGGTGCCTTACATCTTCCTTGTCCTGGCAGCCGCTGGCCACTCTCTCCTTTGCCTTCCACTTCCCTGAATTCTCTTCTCTCTTGTCCCACCTATACTTCCTGCCTGGCTACTGGCCAATCAGTGTTTTATTTACTAACCAATCAGAGCAACACATTTGGCATACAGAACATCCCATAGCATGGGGTGGCTTGGGAAGGAGGGCTGGGGCATGGTAGGAGGGAGAAGGGGGGATCTGTAGGTGGTATGTGAAGTAAATAGAAAATTTCTTAATAAAGAAAATTTTCAAAAAAAAAAAAAGATGTTATAGAAACAGTTTAAGAACCCAAGGAAGTTGTTTACAAGTAAACAGTGTCTCAAAATTCAAAAGGGCAGTTGGCTGTATGAATTTACATTGGTTATTACAGCATGCACAGGACCTGTACAAGCTCAAATTCCATCATGGAGAGGGAAAATGGGTTTGAAGTGCTTCACATCGACTATGAGTTATTGATAGTAAATGACATCTGGGAGAGGAAGAGACAGTTTTCTATATAATTGTCACTCTTAGTAAGTCTGCCATGCACCAATGGAAGACCGCACAGGAAAGAATGAATAGGAAGCAAAAAGTGGACTTGATTACTGTGGAGGAAAAAAGGAGGACACAAAGTTTGGTAGGTAGGGAAGGAGGATCTCAGAGGATTTATGGAGATAAATATGAAGAAAACACAGTGCATAAAATTCTCATGATGCTAATTAAAAATGGAGAAAAATGTTATATGGGATGAGACAGGCTCAAGGTGTTTTTCCCAAGCCCTTTGTCCTTACCATTCTATATCTAGTCTATGGAGCACAGGGTTAGAGTAATCACTATGCATTGCTAAATGATATATATTTTGTTTCTCAGTCAAATGGCTGTTTCCTTCAGTCATATATTTTCTGTGACTATTTCAACAAAGATTTGTTACCGCCCCCAGTAATGGAGTAGTAGGATCCTGCTGCTTACCACAGTATTTGAATTACACCTTAAAATTTTAATGATGTGGCTTCAGAAATGATGAAATTTTGCAATATCCAGCTCTCTTCTCCATAAGCCCTTTTTATTTATAGGCTTCAATAATCAATTCTTGACAATGCTCATGGGATGCTGCATTAGTTAAAGAATAGACATAGGTATTTCTCCGTTAAACTTTCATTGCACATTCATTGTTTTACAGTATTGCTGTTAATGTTTTCCAGATTCCCAAAATTTATCAGGCTCTGTGCACACATAAAACAATGATTTCTTGACATGTTTATCAAAGATTTTGAAAAGCTGTATAACACATAATATAATATTTTTGTGAAGGCAAAAGTTAATATTTACTAAAATACCTCCCTAAACATGAAACACAAATGTGAATATTGAAACATAAAGTTGGATATCTATAAATCCACAGTTTTTAATGAAAATGCTAAATAATAATGACATCAAATATTAACTACTCTTCAACATGAGATGATCACATTTCAAACATTATGCTAATTATATAACCATCATTACATTAGGTAATTCTCATGGGTCCAGAGAGGTTAATATCATTATTGTTCCTTCCATGATGGTTAATTTTATATGACAATTTGTCTAAACTACACTGACTACATCTTGGGCAAAACATCAATCTAGACATTGCTTTGAAATTTGATTTTAAGTATGATTAGCATTTAAATCAGTAGACTTGATATAAGCAGATTGCAATCTGCTGTGTGAATGGACCACATACAATCAGTTAAAAGTCTTAATGAATGAAACAATGAGATCTTCTGAGAAAAAAAAGAGAGTTCCTCCTCCAGGATGCCTATGGGCAGGAAAAGCAATCAATATCAACTCTTCAGGGCTCACTACTCTGCACTTGCCAGGTCCTGCACTTACACAAGCCAGTTTCTTAATCTCTCTACCTCTATCTGTCTGTCTCTTTCTCTCCATGGGCATAATTAAATATTTTCAGTTGATAAAATAAAGGCTATAGGTATTACCTAAGGGGAACTTCTTGGGCATATTGACAAATGATGTACTTGATCTTTTCATTATAAAGCAGATATTCTTTACCATTGCTATAACCTTAAGATATTAATAATTATCTTTGTCAAATAACTGCTCATGTGATATAAACTGTAATATGAGGTTCAGTGACCCAGTGAAGAATCTGATCTTCCTACAATTAAGAACTTTATCAGATTGATGAATTCTGTTAAATAATTAGTAATAAATTCCTCAAATGACTGAGTCTTGTATCCATGCTACAAACTATCTTTCTCAGTGTGGAGGCAAGGATGGCACAAATTACAGATTCTTCCCTTCAGAGTTAATATTCTCAAATATGATGTCTGAAAAGAAACAAACAAAAGAACTGAAAAGATTAAATGCTTAGAATGATGTCTGATTAATCTGAAAGTTCTATAACTACTTAATAAATGACACAACTTTGCTAACTCCGAACCACTATTGAGTACAAATATTGTCTACATATATTTTATACTCAAAAAATAAACAATAGAAGATGGTCTATGAAAGGCAGATAATAATCTCTTTAGAGTTTTTAAAAACAGCAAAAGAAAACACATATTCATCATCTTCAATGTTTTCTTTAAAAAGCCAGTGCATGACAAAAATATTTCAATGAAAATATTTTTACAGAGGATCTTCTTAGCAATATGCTTTGTTTTTGCTGATTGTTTTTTTTTCACAGTACATGAGCCAATGTAAGAATGTAACACATAAAACAATGTAATTTTAAATAAATATTTCTCTGTAGTTGTACTACAAAGTAATTGGTACAATAAAACTTCAGAGAAATTGTCAGTTTACATATCAGAACATGAAAGGTATTTTCCCATTTATTTGATTATACAGGGAAACATTTTTTCTTTAGGCCAGACAATGACATTTTCTCTGTTTTTCATGTTCTAAACTTACAAATGAATTAGCCAAAAAATTTTTTTTCTTGGTTCTGTCAATTCTTCTGGCTATGTTAATATCCTGGAACTACTAATTGTAATAATATCAAGAAGACAGACAGATACTGGGCAGTGGTTTCCTTGGCAAGAAGAGGAGGAAGAGGAGGGGGGAAGGAGAGGAATCATGGAGAATGATAGTGAATCAACCTTAAATGCTAAGCCTGGAGCATGCTTTAAATAATATATATATGATAATATTCATAAAAATTCTTTGAAAAATTTTTTACAATTAATTGGATTTAATTTGTTTTTCTTTTCCTTTTTTTGGAAAAATTTTATTAGTTCTTTGAGAACTTTATACAATGTGTTTGGATCATATTCATTCCCTTCCCCAACTCCTCCAATATCCACTCCTCTTCACTATCCACCCATTTTTTTTTCCTATCTTTGTTTTTTCTTATTCATTAAGTAAAATTTGTTTTGCCTTTTGTGCTTTTGCTTTTGTGACCATCCAATGGAATGTGGTTGGCTTACTAAGGGCTATCTTTTTAAAAGGAGACTGACTCTCCCTGTCCTGCAGCTTTCAATTGTCAATATTTCACCAACTAGGGGTGGGACTTCATACCTACCTACCCTCTCCAAGATGGGATTTGATCCGATTTGAGCTTTCATAGGTCTTGGGTAAGGTGTCACAACTGCTATGAATTCCTATGTGCATCTGCACTGCTATGTCCATAAGATGCAATTTTCTTGTCATTATCCACTGTCTGGATCTTACATCCATACTCTGCCCCTTTCGGCAACCATTCCTGAGCATTTGTAAGAGAACATGTGATAAAGATGTTTCATTTAGGGCTGAACCTTGACCAGGTATCTCTGTGTTAATCATCATCTACTGCAAATCAAAGTGTCTCTTATATGGAATGAGAGGTGCATTAATATAAGAGTGTAATGAAAAATCATGAGATGTCAGTTTAATATGTCCATTCAGTAGAATGATAGTAGTAGGTTGTCTCTTAGGACCTATGAGCTGTTTAGCCACATGTTCCTAGCCATGATAATAATATCTGATTCTTAAAACCCTTATAGATTTCAGAACATTTTTATACTTACACAAAATTTGAGAAAATACTAAAGGCATTTCCATATAGCATCTGCCATACTTTCTCAATTATTACCATCTTGCATTTGTGAAGTGTTAAATTAGAATTAATGGGTCAGTGATGTTATTATTTGTTGCAGTCTAGAGCTTCCCCTTTATTCTGTGTCTTTATATTGATGTCTGTTTCTTATCTTGTTTCTGTATGATGAAATTCCTAATGTATGTATTTTATGATTTTCCAGAAAGACTTCCCATAGTTGTTGGATACTTGCATTTTTTTTTCTATTTCTCTAAATTGTATTCCAGTAGTTTTTATTGTCATGTTCTCAAGGTCAGAGTTTCTTTCAATAGTCATGGGCAGTCTATAGTGGGCCTGTTGAGGTCATTTTTCGTTTCTGTCATGAGTGAGTTGCTTTCCATGCATCTCTTTATCTTCCTTTGTTCCTTTTTTTTCTTCTTTTTTCCTCCTTCTCTTCCACTACTGCTTTTTCTCTCTTCGATGGAATTTTTTTGAAAATAAAGTCTTACTAGCTTAGGTTGACTTTGAACTCTCAACCATCCTCTGGCTTCAGCTTCTTAAGTGCCAGAGATACGGGAATGAGTCAACACATTGAGTTTAACATTTCTGCTTTATACTTAATTCAAGATTTTATCACCCTGATTACTTTATACACCTATTCTAGCATGGTGTCCACTTTCGATTTTTAATGTAATATTCTATTAATTCTTTAAGAATTGTGTACATGCACACATTGTATTTTGATCATATGCAACCCCCTTTCTTCCACTAATTTCTCCAAGATTAACCGTCACTTCCATCTTTCCCAAATTTTGTCCATTTTGTTTGTTTGTTCAAAGCCTACTGATTCTAATTTTTGCGAACCATCTAAGCATAACATTGAGGACAATCACTGGAGTATGGTCAACATACCAGGAGCCACACCCTTGAAGAAAAATTACTGTCTCTCTCCCAAAAGCCCTCAACTATCAATAGCTCCTCAATTAATGAAGGATTGTGAGCCATGCTACCCACGATGGAATGTGACTGACTTGATCTTGTATAGGTTATATATACAACTATTATGCAGGCATCAGTGCAGCAGTCCTGTGATGACCCAAGATACTGTTTTGTTCTGGTCTTTATGACCTCTGATTCTTACCATCTTCCCTCATTCTCTTCTGCAATGATCCCTGGGTATTTACACTTTGCTAATAAAACTTTCAATAACATATTGTTAGTTATTTCAAAATACCTATCTGGCAATTCCAATGTTTGCACTGTGTTTCAATCTCATTTTTATGTACACTTTGCCTATTCATAGTGTGGTTTTCTTGTCTTTTGTTATGACTTTTAGTTTTTTGTTGAAAACGGGATATAATAGAATAGAACAAAGAAATGAACTGATTGGGTAGTTTTGTTTGAGTTATTTTGTTTGTTTGTTTGTAGTTTTTATTTTATGTTACCTCTAAGTATTAGGTAATATTTGTAATATTTTCAGTGTGAAAATCTTTGATTTTCTTTTCCTCATCTTGTTTTTGAGTGTCCAAAATATTCCTAGCTATTCTCTCTATCATAACTCACTGTCATTACACTAGCAATAATTGATAATGCCACCTATTATTGCATGACAAAGCTATTTTGTTATAAGTAATCATTTTTCATGAATGATAACAAATGTGTAGTTGATGGAATCAGAATTATCATTTAATCCTATGGGTAAATCTCATTATTTTAGTTCATGTGGTCTCTAGCATATGAGGTTCAGAAAAATGGCTATGTATTTTCCCCATTTGAGACAGGAGGGACATTGGGAGCTGGAATCAAACAACTGCCATGCCCCACCACTGTTAAGGCCCTAGTAAACTAGGTTACTTTAGAAGGTGGCCCCTTGCCCTGGGGGCTTCTCCACAGTATTTCAGAAACACATGTAAATGCTGGAGATAAAACCATGAAAGCATAATAATGACCTAGCAGTAATGTCTAGAAATTTTTACCTTTCAAGCTAGTAGCCATTCCTACCCTTTCGATTACCAGTAATCATTTTAGGGTGGCTACTTATTCTCTATCCCTTTAGGTTATTGAGTTTATTGTGGTTCTGACTTGTCATATTTAGCTGTTTGTCATGGTGGTAGTTTGTGCTTCAACCTCAATTCTTGATAGATATAAGAAAAGTCATCATTTTTCACTGTGTTCAGCTTAAAAACTGGAAGAGGGAGGGATGGTGTTTCATTTTTAGAAAGAGAGAGCTGAAAAATTCAAAAATTCAAGTCTTGGTAGATCCTACTTTCATTTCATATACTACAGCTGAGACATGTAGGTTTCTAAAGTTTCAAGATTCCTTGCTTATAAGGTGCAAGATAGACAATTAACTCTGTGTAATCTTAAAAATGAGGCAGTTCTTGTCATTTTAAGTTATTTCTTATTATTTTAAATCATGTGTATGTATATGCTCTGTGTACATATTTGTTCAAGTGAGTGCAGGTGCTCAAGGAGCTGTAGCTGTCAGATATGCCTGAAAGTGGAGTAAGAGGAGATTGTGAGCTACCCAATATGAATGCTGGGAATCAAACACAGGTCCTCTGTAAAAGCCATAGGTGTCCGTAATTGCTGAGCCATCATCTCTCTACCCCAAAGGGGCATTTTGTCAATCATCCTATGTTGTTGTTATTACTGTGAAAAGGAAGCCTCAGATGGAATTGCAGGAGACAGAGGAATCTTTCCAAGTGTGAGTCCCCCTTTCACCACCTCACTGTCTGTAATCTTAATCAACTTCTCAGATTTTCTAAGAGTATCAACAGGTGTAAGCTCTAAGAATAAAACTTTGTAAGAGAAAGTTTCTGATGATGTACAGCAACAGAAACCTGGGCAACATGTATGAGAATGATGCCTAAGAGTACTGAATAAGGGAGAAAGGAATATATTCAACAGGGATGCATTTATTAACATCAATATGCTAGCATAGAATTGTGTTTTCTCTTGAATATCTGTAAATTTACCCACACTGTGGCCCCAGACACTGTCACTGAGTAAGACTTGCTCTGCGTGTTCCCATGGGGGAATCTGGAGGTATTCCCTTGTCTAGGCACACAGAGACAGAATGCTGAGAGAAGAGCCAGTTCTTCTCCATTCTGAGTGGAAGCTCTGGTTCTGAGGAGCACATAAATCTCAGGATTATGCAATCTAAAGGGTGATATTCAGTTGCCTAAGTACTGGTGGGAATGGATTCCATAACTAAAGTGCAGCCCAAGTCCTCATTAGAGTATACTGACATACAGGGACATCTAGCACAAGCAGAATTGGTGGAGGTCCTATGATTGAAATATGGGTGCAAATGGCCAGTCTGTGCTAACTCAACAAAATTATAATACCAGATGGTAGTTATGGAACAACAAGAATTATCTTTATACTGGAAGCTCTTTCATGTTCAAATGAATGTGACAATTCATACATCTTCAAAAGCTTGGCTGGCTTTATACTATGTACCTCAAAGTACATACTTCTTCAATAGGCATTCACTTCTCTCTTCATGGCCCCCATAATCATTGTGTGTCAAAGTTACTGTATTACCTATTCTTTAATATATTTGCAGATAATTTTTAAGCTACATTTAATAAACTACCATTAATAGTCAAGGAAATGTTACACTTGGATATCATCATTGTTTTATATAACAAATAATGAAGCAAGATTACATACATTGTGCACTAAACTTTTAATATCCTTATCAACTCACAGGAAATACAATTTTAACATAATAACTATCAAGTTTCATGATACCACAGATGATTTTATTAAAAAGGAGTGCTGAAAGTATAAAGATACTGGTAAAAAATTACTCCAATTTCAAATTTGTTAGCTGGAAAATAGAAAATTAGATTGCAGACATATGGGAGGAATGTTGATGAACTCACTTTAACATCTGTATCAACATATTGATGCTATTATATTCTGATTATAATTGTGCTTTACATTTGTCATAGCAGAAGAGATGCAGATGTCTTGTAAATGCTATGATTTATAATACTCATGAAAAATAGAATGGAATGAGAAATTACTTGAAAAATAAAAATAATAGTTTGTACTTGGATCAGAAGAAAAATGATGGCTGGGCCTCTGTGCTCTGACAAAATTTTAGAAGCAAGATTATTATTAAAATAATTCTATGAATGGTATCACCCACATCAAGATTAAATTAATGAATCAGGGGATGACCAGATGGTTAAGTCATTTGCCATGCAAGCACAAAGAGCTGAGTTCAGATCTCAGTACTCCCATAAAAAGCCAGTGTGTCTGAATTCCATTGCTGGGCAGGCAGAGACAAAAGAATCCCTAACACTTGATAGCCAGATAGTTTTCCAGAATCAGCAAGCTCCAGCTTTGGTCAAACACCCTCTATCATAAAATTAGGATATAGATTCAGATGGCAAGGGAAGAGGAAAGGAAGTAGGGGGAGTTAGGGCAAGGGAAACCATAATCAGAATATACTGTATGAAAAAAACATCTATTTTCAATAAAAGTAAAAATCCTTAAAAATAAAATGCAGACAAATTTAAATAATAGATGGCAAATGATAGAGAAAGATACCTGATCTCCACACTTACGTAAAAACACATGTATGAACATGCATGCACATACAGCTGTGTACATATGCATGAACATATACACATATATGCACTTAAAACATATGTGCATACACACATATAAACTATCAAATACCAAGAGATTCTCAGCGGTAAGGAATCTGTGCTCCCCTGCCCAGCTTGTGCTGGGAGTAAGTTTATCTTGAGCTGGCACAGATTTTGTTTATGCTGCCACAATTACTAAAAATTCATATATGTTACTGGCCTGTTGTATCCAGAAAAATATTGTGTACTTAAGATTACCTGTCCCCTTTTCTATGAGCATCCATAAAGCTTGGAGGTGGGGAGGATATGATAACTGTATCTTGTTTAGTGTTAAGCACTATACAGCTAATACTGATTTTTTTTAAGATCTACAAAAGTTTCCACTAAAAATAATGAGACCAATGACTTTCTAATTTTAAGGAAGTAATTTGAAAAGGTTATGATATGAAATCAATGGTTTAAACATTAACCTTCAAACATCTAAACTTGAGGAAAACCACAAAGGAAATTTCAACTACTCTTATAGTCTCAAATATGAACTCAACCATGGGTACCACAATCTTAGAAGTGATTCCTTAAAACTTGGCACTAGCATCCTTCAAAACATCCTGTCAAATAAAACCACCTGTCTATGAATTGTCTGTGTAAAAAGCAAGATTCATGGTCTGGAGTGCAGGTCAATGCTAGAGCAAGCCCCCATCATTTGGTAGGTCCTGGGGTTGATCCCTACCACTGACACCAAAACAAAGAAATTAATAAAATGAGGTTTTATTTGGTAACCTAGAACTTTAATTTATTATCCCATTCTTTCAAGTAATGGGAATGGGTACTTAGGGAAATGCATTGGCCATGATCCCATCTGTGAAACATCAAATATGCTCCTGATAGCTAGAGAAGTAAACTAAGGCAAAATATTACCAGGACCCTAGATAGTACTGGCAAGTCTAGAAATTATCTAATTCTTTTTAGTATGTTTTTCTCTTTTCTATCTTTTAAATGTATTGCTTTCCTACGTGTCTGATGAATAATTAATGTTTACACTTAACATATATTTAACATCCCTTTACATAGCACAGTGAGAAACAACCACTTTTACCACCTAATAAGCAAATAATTTGCAGTGATAAGATGTCCTTTATTTAAAAACAAAAAAATTTTATCCACAGATAGAAAGTCAAACAGAAATAACCCATTCTGTTTAATCTCTCCTATCCTAAACCACTGGAAAGCCAGCCTTCATTCCCTTCAAAAGGTTCAGCTCTGGGAGAAAGACCGGCCTCTTTGTTCAGACATAGTTTGCATTATTAAAGCCTATTAAACAGTGATTAGAAATGCTTAGAATCTTTGGGGGGGGGTTGGTGGGGAAAATAAGAAATAAATATGAATGAACACTTAAAAATAAAAAAATATAAACCTACAAAAACTGAAACAAAATATGAAAAAGCTGGTTGCTTGCTGTGGATGTTTTTTTTGTATGCTGTGAATATGTGTTGCTCTGATTAGTTAATAAATAAAGCTGTTTGGCCTATGGCAAGGCAGAGAGACATGAAGAAGAAAGAAAGAGAAAACAGAGAAGCTGATACCACTGCCAAGAGAAGCAAAATGTAAAGGTATCAGTAAGCCACAAGCCATGTAGCAAAGTATGGATTTATAGAAATGGGTTAATTTAAGATATAAGAGGTAGTCAGTAATAAGCCTGAGCTAATGGCCATACAGTTCATAAATGATATAAGCCTTTGTGTGTTTACTTGGTGGACTCGAACGGGAGAGATTTGTTCTGACTGCTGGCCAGTGGGGACACAGGAAAACTTCAAACTATAGTTGCTTTATACACAGATTGTTAAAAATCATAGTGGCCGGATATGTCTTAGCATATATGGCAAAGGTCTCAATATATAGTGTGTTGTGACCACATATCTAGAGGCATGTTAAACAGTGTATAAGTCTTTTGTCACAAGAACTGCAAGGAACCTCTTCAACTCTTTGTAAACTGAAAGATAAAACACAATTCACACTAAAGTGGAATAGTGAGGTTCTCTCAAGTATACTGCTGAGAATTGAAAGCCATGTGTTAAAGATACCAAGAACTCTGAGTCTTTGAATATCCTATAAAGAGGAAAATCTGAATTCCTCTCACTACCATGTCATGATTACCATGATTACCATGTCAGTTATAATTCATATGTGTAGGAAGTCAATCTTAGATGTTTGAGTCTATTGAAATCTTACAGCTTTTAATTTTTTGTTGCAATGCCAGTCACAACTCCAAGTGAAACTTCATTCTCTTACTTTCAAGTACTATCCAACCATTTACCTGCTTCTGGAATAATTTATGTTGGACACACCTTATAGTATTCATAATGCCTGCATGATGTAAACAAGAACTATCTCAAGAAACATCAAGGCTGCCAACATTTTTCTAAAAGAATTATTCTCTGGATTCAAATACATCTAGAACAATTGTAAAATAGCCAAGTATCTGTACATTTCTCGAGCACATAAGCCTAGGTTAACTCATGTTCCAAGTAGAATGATGCCAGGACAGGCTCATAATGAAAGTGAGACTTCTACCACATTTGGAGAGGAAGGCATATCTCCATTACTTTCTTGTGGTGTTGTTAAATACTCAGACAGACCAACCTCAGAGAAAAAAGTCTTACTTTAGCTCACAGTTTAAGGATGCAGTCCATCATGGCCAGGCTAGTTTCACATTTATAAATAAGTGAGGCGAAATTTTATCTATTGGAGTAAATCTGATTATCCAATAAAAGAAAAAAAAGGAATAAAGAATGTGCTACTTTTAATTAGGAAGCTATTAAGTCCTTTGCATTGATTAAAAAAAATAAGTTCACAAATAGAATTATAAATGCTGGTCTATAATCATTCCCTAAGTTGTGAAGCAATTACTGCTGGATGGAGGTGGTACCTCAGGAAACATGAAATGCACAGTTCACTTGCATTTAACTGATTCAAGGGAAAGAAAATAACAAAATGTTATCTATTAACAACCAAAAAATAAATGTTCCTTATTGTCTGAGAGGGAGTAACTCAGAATTCTTGATTTTGTTGCTGTGTTCCTTATCATCCACTGTGCCCAGTCGGCCCGCTGTAACTAAAAAAGGTCAAGAACAGCAAGTACTGTGGTACTGGAAGTGGAAATCTCTGTGAAGTGTTCCTTCTCTCCTACAGTGAACAGATGAGGAACCATAGAAGAGAATGAGAAGTCAGGCAGATAGCAACAGGTCAAAACCATTGTACCTAGTGAAGTTTAACATCACCATTGCTCTACTTAGGCCTGGATATGATAAACACCATGATGGAAAGCTACTTAGGGATGTAAGGTTTATTTCAGCTTATAACTTACCATTCCTCCTTAAGGAGAGTCAGGGCAGAAATTCAGGGAAGGAACCTGAATTAGAAACTGTGGAGGAATGCTCTTTGCTGGTTTGCAACCCAAGGCTTGTTCAGCCTGCTATTTTATATAGTCCGGGACCAAATGCCTAGGGTTAGAACCACCCAGAGAGGACAGGGCTTTCCCATGTTAATAGTATTTAAGAAAATGCCCCCATAGACTTGTTTAAAGACAGTTTCTCAATTGAAGTCCTCTCTTCCCAAACGACTCAAGCTTATGTCACATTAACAAAATAACCAGCCGCCACAAATACACTGAAATTGGCATATGGAAGTCTGTTCTGCTCTTCTCTCCTCTTCTTTATTCACCCTACTGCCACTGCGGCTGCTTCTTTTTCTCCTTCTTCTTCTTCTTCTCCTCCTCCTCCTCCTCCTCCTCCTCCTCCTCCTCCTCCTCCTCCTCCTTCTTCTTCTTCTTCTTCTCTCTCTCTCTCTCTCTCTCTCTCTCTCTCTCTCTCTCTCTCTCTCTCTGTCTTGCTCTCTCTTGTCTTCTCTCTGTCTTCTGACTTCCTTTGTTTCATTACGCAAAAGAGTAAAAGACAAGTATAAATGATGACATTTATAAGGTAGTTCTTCTGAGCAACTTGAAGACAGTCTCACACATTGTTGCCAGCTATCAAACAACAAAGCAATGATTCTTCTGAAGGGTTTAAGGGAAACAGTTGTGAATGAATATGCAAGGGAGGCAATAAAGAAAAGAAACTCATCCACAAATATAAGACAGTGGCAACACTAACAGTGTCTTACATCCCCTTCACCCTAGAATCCTTTGTCTACAGCCACCTAGCTTTCTGTGAAATAGCTGACCAATGTATCCTCACCTGGAATTCAAGAGTGTCCCTGTAATTATTTTATTGTTATAATTTGTGGTCCATGCTCCAGAGCACTGGCTGTTTGCTTCTGCTTGTCACATGTGAACATGATGCCACAGTTTCTGCCTGGCAGCCACATAGATCATTCTTCTACTTGAACTTCAGTTTCCATGGAGATAGCTGCACAGCTTTGCTATTGTTCTTCCCCCAGTTTCCCATAAGATGAGCTTCCTCAGCTACAGCCAGGACGTTCTAGCCATCGGCAGTCAAGGATCATTTTATCTTATTTCCAGACCATCACACCTTTCAATAGGTGGACTGTTCTATGTGACTTATATGCACTCATGTCATATATGCCCAGCCATGATAACTATCCTGCCTTCTTTGTTCAGTAACTGAGTCAATTAATCAAATGATCTCAGCTGCAATAAAGTCTAACCACTAACAAAGTACCTAAAAAATAGTGTCTGTTTTTGTTGTTTCCTTATTACTGGCCATTGAAACAGAGTTTGTTTCCTAGCTACAGATTTCTTACTGTACTTTAATTTACATTAAGTACTTAATTCACATGTAATGCACAGGACCTGCATTGTTCTCTCTCTCTCTCTCTCTCTCTCTCTCTCTCTCTCTCTCTCTCTCTCTCTCTCTCACACACACACACACACACACACACACACACACACACACACACAACACACATACACATCCTGAAAATTATTTTAAAATATGAAATTTTCAAAACTTGGTGAAAATGCATTTGGCTTTTTAAAAATTATACATTCCTAATTTACAGACAAAAAGTTTATTTTACTAGTTTAATTGATAAAGGCCTGGACCCCTGCAGAGTTTACAGGAACAAGAATGTTTGTTTACAGTATGCTTCCTATGTGTAGCCATTTGCAGTTGGAAATGAGACTGACCAATATCTGTGACAAGGAGGAGAAACACAGCAGTCACTCTGACCTATTCTCTCTCACAACACATAAAATCCAGTTTAATCCTAGGTTATCTCCCAAATGTAATTGAATTTCTTTGAGTATGCTATCTATACCATGGTCCAAACTGCTAGGAAAATCTCTTTTATACTACGCCACTCCACCACTCCATTTATCATAGTGATCTCCCCAGTTAGTCTAGTGGAAAAAGTGCTTATCCCACCAGCATGAAGACAAGTGTCCTGAATCCCCACAATACATAAAGGCTGGGCAGGTTTGGAAGTTATGAACAATCTCAACTCTTGTGATGTGCGAAGGGGTTCCCTCTGACAAACTGCCTAGCTACACTCGCTGAGATTGGCTAGCGCCAACTCCAGCTCTGTGAAAGAGTCAGTCTTAGGAAATAAAGTGAAAAGCAATTGAGGAAAACAAATTATGTCAACTTTTCACATCAATGCCCCAATGGTACATACACATATGCACCTATGTATATGCAAAATATGTACACACAGGAGTGTGCACCACATATCTACACATGAAGAAGGACAAGATCTCTCTAATTTATCCATGATTCTCCAATGCATTTGTCACCAAACATAGAAGTTTAGTTTTTTTTTAAATGAAAAATAGCTCTTGTCTTGTTCTGCTTGAATTAGTTCTACTCCTGCCTTGCATTAAAGATGTGAGATCTACAGCTTCCTAAGTATTAGATATCACCTCCTCTCTCCAATCTTACCTCTCACCTTTTGTAAACACTCCAACCTCACTGTTCCTCCTTATTTCTTTCAAGATCTCCTGACCCATGACACTGGCATTTCCCCAGGCTGAGCATTTTGTTTGGAATACATTTCTATTCTTCAGAATAAATTAAAATTAATTACCCCGATTAAAAAGAATTATATTTACATTTCTCCACTATAGCATGTAATATATCTTTCACATTTGTTTTTAGTGTGTTTTTGTTATTAAAGATTAAAATATAATTACATCATCTTCCCTTTCATTTTCCTCCATTCAGCTCTTCCTTTGTAAACACAGCCCCTTGTTCTCTCTCAAATTTATAGTTTCTTTTTCTTTCATCATTGTTAACACACACACACACACACACACACACACACACACACACACACACAGTCCCAAAACATTTGTTCAGTCTATATAATGGTGCTTGTATATATATATGATTTCTCAGCTGACAACATGCCCTTATATAATCAGTTAAGTAAGGGAAGGAGTTTTTTTGTTTGTTTGTTTTTGTTTTGTTTTGTTTTGTTTTTGTTTTTGTTTTGTTTTTGTTTTTGTGAGACTGCATCTCCTAGAAATATTGGAGGAACTATATCCATGAATTCTCAATAATACATTTACCTGAACAAAATCAGGACAAGGAAATACCCACAGACATGCTAACATGGAAAGAGGAAAATTTTTACTTTTTTTTTTTTTTATTGTTTTTTTGAAACAGGGTTTCTCTGTATAGCTTTGTGCCTTTCCTGGAACTCACTTTGTAGACCAGGCTGGCCTTGAATTCACAGAGATCTACCTTCTGCTGCCCCACGAGTGCTGGGATTAAAGGTGTGTGCCACCACTGCATGGCTATTTTCACATTTTTAATTGACTCTAGATCCACAGATGTCTGTTACATGTTTAAATAATTCTAAAGAACACCTCTTCTGAAGTCTTCTCCCTTACTCTGTGTCTTACTGCCAAGTTTTCTGTTCAGAAACAACTTCTTTTATCCTCTCCCCTTTATAACCTTCCTGAGACACTTCACATTCCTGCAAGTATGTGCGTGTGTGTGTGTGTGTGTGTGTGTGTGTGTGTGTGTGTGTGTGTGTGTGTGTGTGTGTGAGTGTGTGTGTGTGTGTGAGTGTGTGTGTGTGTGTGTGAGTGTGTGTGTGTGTGTGTGTGTGTGTGTGTGTGCGTGCGCACGCACGCCTGTGTGTTTGTGCATGTACATGTGAAGCACTGAAGTTTTCTTTCTACCTACAACTGAAATCCTATGTTTGGAAGTAAGTTTGCTTTGCTCAAATGTGTATTTTGGTATAAATTCATCCTTTCCGAAATTTTAGCCCAGGTGATCATGAAGCCTTTTGAATAGATGCCTTAACAGAAGGATATTAACCAAAAGAGAATATAGTGGAGGAAGTAAGCTATAAATAGAAAACAAAAGCATGAAGGCTGCATGTGGCTCAGTGCTGTGAGACTGGAAAACATTGATTGGTCTCTCTAGACAGAACCAGATTTTTTATGGAACATGTTAGAAGAGAGGGTGAGAATCAGAATTGAATGGGAATGAAGTTATGACAAAATTGAGTTTAATTGGTCCCAATTTATCCATAATATACTCATAAGGCTGTATATTTATTTGCAGTAAATTGAGTAGTATGCATAATACAATTACAAATGAAAATGGGAAACAAAAAAGGTCAATGATAATTATTAATAAAAATAATAAATAAAAGTCTATTATTGTATAAAACAGCCAGTATGTGACCATATACAGACCCTCCAGTCCCAGTGATATTGTAAGCAGAGGTGGAACCCCACAATTATCTGTGATCCATGCCAATAGGAATGACTTTAAGGAATGGGTGAAAATTAATTTGCTTACCTATGGAAATTAACTGGAAGAAAGTGATGAAATTATGTAGAGAGATAATTCAAAACTTGTTTCACGTGTAAACTCACTCAAAGATGAAGGGAAAAGCTGAAAGGCTTAATTTCTTTCCCCTTTAAATTCTGGTGGACAAAAGCAATATTCCTGGTCAAAGGACAAATTATTAATGTCAGCCAGCCATTTGGTCAGTTGGTTTTATCTGAATGTCCTGATTGTAATCTTGGAGAAATTCCTTTTCTGTTTACTAAGTTTTTTTTCAGGGGTCTGGCTTCTGTTTTGTCAGCAATTCTCTCTTTTGTTTGTTTGTTCTCGAGATATGATCTCAATATAAGATCCAAGCTGTCCTTGAAGGTGTGATTCTCACACCTGTTCTGCCTGTACTGAGATAACAGATATGCTTGAATTCTTGGAAGGTCTCACTGTTCCTCCTTCACTACAGGTAACTGTGAGGATGTGCCTGTTACAAATGCCTGGACTGCTTCTCTGCTCTCTTGTTCTAATTGCCAATGACCTGTATAAAGTGAAACCCGATTGTTATTTCCTCATCTGTCTGTCCTATTGGTGTTTACAAATAACTAACATTCTTAAACTTTAAAAAGCCTTTCATGAGATCTGATTCCCACTCATGTCTCCAGCTTGCTCATTTATTTCTCTTTCCTTTCTCACTTTCTGTTCCAGTTAACCTGCTCTGCATGCAGTAGTCTGTACCCACTTTTTTTTTTCTTTTTAATGAGTAACTCCACAGGATTCCCAGGCTCTCCCAGTGGGTAATGTCTTGTACACTCACTGGACTTCAGCTTGGATGGAGACCTTCCAAGGGCACTCATTGATCAATGTGATGTTCCTTCTCTGTGCTCTCAAGGCATGCATTATCTCCTGATTATCTTTTACTTTGGAATGGTAACAATGTCACCAAAAACTCCCAGGGGTTGGATCTTTGCAGTGATGGGATTTAGCTGAAGTACTAACAGATGACAAGTTTCATATAATTGTTTAAATAAAGATAGAAAACAAACATTCGCAGCCATATAAATTGGGTACTAACTTTATACCAGAACCAAAGATAACAAACATTTTTTTTGTATCTGTTAACATCTATTTTTCAGAGAATCGTTATGAAATAGATATTATCACTTATGTTTACATAAGAAAAACATAGGAATTAAATCATTTGTCAGCATCAAATAACTAATGCTGAATTGAAGACCTAACCCATGTCTCTTAGATACAGAATTCTATTCTTGTAGACTATATTATATCTTTTTTATACATAACTATATAAAACTTTGAGTTATACTAGTTTGACTAAACTCCAGACAAGCTTGAAAACTCCAGGAAATATGCCAGCTGTCACCTTAAATATGTACATTGACTGTAGAAAGCATTGAAGATAACCCGGAAGAAATACTGTATATTTTTACATTGTCATCCTTTTTTCTTACCAGTGTTTCAATAATATACATTTTCTCCTATTAACAATTTCGGGATTTTATTTTTTTTTAATTTTTTCTCTCCTTTTTAAAATTAATTATATTTGTGTTTTAATTTTACACATCAGCCATGGGTTCCCCTGTCCTCCCCCCTCCTGTCCCACCTTCCCCCAGCCCATCCCCTCCATTCCCATTTCCTCCAGGGCAAAGACTCCCCTGGGATTCAATTCAACCTGGTAGATTCAGTACAGGCAAGTCCAGTCCCCTCCTTCCAGGCTGAGCAAAGTGTCCCTGTGTAAGCCCCAGGTTCCAAGCAGCCAGCTCACGCACTAAGGACAGGTCCTAGTCTCACTGCCTGGGTGCCTCCCAAACAGTTCAAGCTATTCAATTGTCTCACCCAGAGGGCCTGCTCCAGCTGGGGGCTCCACAGCCTTTGGTTCATAATTCATGTGCTTCCATTTGTTTGGCTATTTGTCCCTGTGCTTTTCCAATCTTGGTTTCAACAATTCACACTCTTACAGTCCGTCCTCTTTCTCGACAATTGGACTCCTAGATCTCCACCTGGGGCCTGGCTGAGGATCTCTGCATCCACTTCCACCGATTATTGGATGAGAGTTCCAGAATGACCGTTAGGGTGTTTGGCCATCTGATCACCAGACTAGGTCACATCAGGCTTTCTCTTGACAATTGCCAGCAGTTTACAGAGGATGTATCATTGTGGATTTCTGGGGACCTCTCCAGCACTCTGCCTCTTCCTGTTCTCATGTGGTCTTCATTTATCATGGTCTGTTATTCCTTGTTCTCCCTTTCTGTTCTTGATCCAGCTGGGATCTCCTGCTCCCCTAAGCAATTTTTTTAGTTTCATGGTACTAAATTAAGTAGTATAATTTTTAAAACTTATTTTTACACTTCTTGTGTTAAGGACTAAAGTCAAAAGTTTTGAGCTGATAGTTGTCAAATATATGGTATATATAAGTAAAGGAATGCATAAACATTACCAATTTGATAGGTAAATGTTACATTCATTGTTAAATGTTACAACTACTTTGAATTTCACAATACTAAGATGAGGCTTAGAGATCAGATCTAGTCTATAAATCTGTCTATTTATTTTACCATCTACAAGTTAGAGGATGTGGTAGTTTGAATGTAATTGATCCACTTAAACTCACAGGGAGTGGAACTATTGAGAGGTGTGGCCTTGTTGAAGGAAGGATGTCACCTTAGGTGCAGGCTTTGTGGTCTCTTTTGCTTAACCTTCTCTCAGTTTCCCAATCCACTTCCTGTTGCCTTCTGATCAAGTTACAGACAGCACCATATTTGCTTGTGAAGTGTCACATTCCCTGACATGATGAACTGAATCTCTGAACTGTAAGCTGCCTCCTCCATTACAAGATTTCCTTATAAGATTTGCCATAATTATGGTGTTTCCTCACAGCAATAGAAACTCTAACAAAGACAGAAATAAGTATCAGGAGTGGTGTATTTCTGTAATAAGCCAGACCATGTTTTTGTTTGGCATAATATGGATTTTGGTACTTTGAGTTAAGAAAGTAGTGGAATCCTTTAAGAACTGCTTAATTGGCCCTAATAATAAGAACATGAAAGACAGTGTTGCTGAGTGTGATTTGATGAACTGTGGGGAGCTTCCTCAAGAGACTTCAGAGGACAATTTTAGTATGTTGCCCAGAGAACATTCTTGTGTGGCTAGGTTTTTTGTTTGTTTTTTTGTTTGTTTTTTGTTTTTGTTTTTGTTTATTTCCCTGTTGGAAGAGTCTACCTGAGATTAAAGTGAAGAGTTATGTATTAATTCCATTGGCAGAAGAAATCTCAAAACAGCCTAGGATAGACTGTTGAGTGGTTATTAGTTATAACTCCAATAAAGATTTATACTGAAAAGGAGCAAGGTGAGAAAACATATAAATATAAAATGTACAGATTGAGAAAAGGGGCACCTGGAAGTGGAATGGAACTAAAACCAATGTTAAAGGAGATAAAGTGATTAAGAAATGGAATAAAGGGAGTGGTGACCACAAGGCAAGATCCCATGCAGCTAAATTTCCAAAATGTGAAAAGGAATATAAGAAAAGCTTAGAGCCAGGTGTGGTGGAATACACCGTTAATCCAAGCACCGGGAAGGCAAAGCCTAACCTGTCTCTGAGTTGAAGGCCAGCTTGTCTAGAGATGCAGTTTCATGACAACCAAGTTTAGACAGTGAAGTACAAAAGGCTAGTGAAGATGTAATTGTACATGGGGCCATATTCCAGCCACAGTAAGCAGCAGAACTTGGCAGCTTTGGCCATGTGGTTCTTGAATTATGGGTAGAAGAAAGGAGCTATAGAATTTGTCCCCAAGACTAAGAAAAGCTGCTGAGACAAGGCATGTGTCAAGGTTGTCCCTGAATGGAGGCCTTTTTGTGAAGCCTTGAGGTTGAAGTCTGGATTGCCTTGGAGACTCCAAGATGTTGGAGATGCTAGTGCTGTGGGATACTTGCCAAGGAAAGCTACTAACAGGGAGTGGAACTGTTCCAAGAGAAAAAAGTATGATGCAGTCAACAGAGCTAAGTTGGAGATCTGAAGAGTGTTTCAATATCAGGTATGGAGAAGTAGAATTTAGAGTTGGCCCAGCTGGTTTTTGGTCTTGCTTTGGCCCAGCATTTTCTTGCTATGTTCCTTTCCCTATGTTTTGGAATGGCAATATATATCCTGTGCCATTATATATTGGAAGTATGTGTTCTTTTTTTTAATTTTTATTTTATAGGCTATTTCATTTAAGAGACTGCATGAATCTCAGAAGAGACATTGAACTTCGGATGTTGAAACATGGTTGAGATTGTGATAGATGGTGGGGACTTCTGAAGTTGGATTAAATACATTTTGCATTATGACACTGTTATAAGCTTATGGGGGCCAGAGAGTAGAATGTGGTAGTTTGAATGTAATTGGCCCCTATAAGCTGATAGGGATTGACACTATTTGAAGGTGTGGCTTTGTTGAAGTAGGCATGGCCTTTTTGAAAGAAATGTGACAACATGGGGCCAGGCTTTGAGGTAGGTCTTTTTTACTTAAGCTGTTCTCAGTGTCACAGTCCATTTCCTGTTGTCTTCTAATCAAGGTGTAGCCAGCATCATGTCTGCTGGCATGCAACCATCCTACCCTCCATGATAATAGATTGAACCTTAGAACTGTAAGCTGCCATCTCAATTAGATGTTTTCCTTTATAAGAGTTGTGGTCATGGTGTCTCTTCATAGCAATAGAAACCCCAAATAAGACCCAAGGGATCTCAATTGATAAGTAACTATTGGAAAATAATCTGTAGAGTGTAATTTCAAGAAAATTGTAAAAAACACATTTTGAAACACTATTCAAAATTCAGAGGAAAGATCCCCTATTGTGAGGTAGGGCTTCTGTCTATTCCTGAGTCTTCAGTGTGGAAGTGTTTTAGAGGTAGAAAACAGCCTGTCAAACTCAGTTTCAGAAATTAGTATTAATAATATTCTCTCCAAGAAATAATACAACTAAAATTGTATTAAATTTACTATTAGATCTCATGACTCCTATGACTCCTGTATTTTCCATTCTCCAGAATGTCAATTTTATATCTCATAAAGATTGCTACAAGAGGTACAAGAAAATAAAAACAATTTCAGATCTGTTTTAGGATATATCCTTTTGAGCCCTGTGAATAAATTCAATGGGCAACATCTTCCACTAGAATTAACTGCAACAAAATAACCTTAGTAATGGTGCCTATCACCTGTTAGTTCTTTTATGAATCAAAGGCTAAACTAAACATTTATATGCATTAGTATATAAAACAGGATTTTCTCATGTGCTCACAAAGCACAGATCATCCTCATTTGGCACACAGGACGCTGAACATCCTATGTGAGTTCACAGAGCCTAGAACTAATGTACAAGTATTTCTACCAACTTGTAGAAACAACAGTTTTTCCTACCAGACTGATCAGACTTTCTTCCTTGGTACCTATAAGATTTTTGTTTTGCCAAAATGTCTTTTTTTATTTTTCAGAAGCCTTAGATGCCTCTGTAAATGCAACAACAAGAGAAAGGACTAATGAAGCTTACCCTTAAAATGTTTGACCTCAAATGTACCTAGAAAATTACTCTGATGATAGCAGACCCCTCCCTAGTGCTTAGAAGTCTCATTCTACTCTAAGAATACTAACATTCATGTTTTGCATTCCTAACCAGAGCTGGACAGGGCAAGGAAAACAAAAAGTTCCTTATCACAAAACTTAAAGAAACATAATAGGAAGTGTCAAACTCCAAAGACTTAACTCCCAAATTTGAGAAAGAGACCCTGGCTTCCTTAAATAACAGCCCACGCTACCTCCATTCTCTAGCTCTAGTCCCACTTTAATCTGGACAATTTTAATTTAAATTCTAGCTTCGGGTCCTTTGGTTTAGAAGCCTAAGTGGAACAAATCACTTAGCACTGATCATGCTAATAAATGTTTTATATTGTCTTTCAGAAACATTATTGATTACACAGAAAAAAAAAAATCTCTTCACCTTCATCAAACCACTTCATTTTCCAGAATGTTTTCAAGGGGAAAAAAAAAAATGATAGCTGTGTTAGTATTGAAACTGTGGCCAGTAGAACACATTCACATTCATTAGAGAGTGAGCATTCATTATATTAGAAAATATGTGTTCCATGCACAGGGACAAGTTTCTAAACATTATTCTCCAAAGTTCGATCATACAATAAAAGTCTATGACATGTGAGAGATTATGTGGCTTATGCAATGTAAATATAACTAAATCAGAGTCCATCAAAAGGTTGTAGTGTTTTCGTTTATTTTGTTTTTGGTGTTCTTTTAATTTGTTCTTAAATTATTTACTTAATAATTTAGATGTTTTTCATGTTCAGTGATTTTTATCTTTTAGGATTTAAAATGTGTGTGTGTGTGTGTGTGTGTGTGTGTGTGTGTGTGTATGTGTGTGTGTAACTGCATGCTCACACATCACTTGTGGGTAGTGCCCATGGAGGCCAGAAGAGTGCATTGGATTCTGGGACTGAAGCCACAGATGGTGGCTCTGGAAACTGAGCACAGATCTTTTTTTGTTGTTGTTGTTTGTTTGTTTGTTTTTCTTTCGAGACAGGGTTTCTCTGTGTAGCTTTGCGCCTTTCCTGGAACTCACTTGGTAGCCCAGGCTGCCCTCAGACTCACAGAGATCTGCCTGCCTCTGCCTCCCGAGTGCTGGGATTACAGGTGTGTGCCACCACCGCCCAGCTGAGCACAGATCTTATGCAAGAGAAACAAGTGGTCTTAGCTGCTGAGCTATCTCCCCAGGCCATCTTCAGTATTTTTAAGGGAGAGAGATGCAGCTAGAGAATTCTATTTTTCCAAATTATTCATATTCTTAAAATTTCCTGTGATTTAGTTAATATAATATAATGATTTAGGTAGACCTGCATTTATCCTTAAGTGGTGACAGTGCAAGTGGCCTGCCCAGATAATTCATGAAAAAGAAAAGAAAGCCTGTGGTTGTCTTGTGATGCCAACAAGACTGAAGTGCATTTTTGCCTGTTGCAGTGGAATTTTGAGTCACTGGAACAAGATGGTAGAGGTGGAGCCAAAGACTCTTTGATGCAGGTGACACTGTTTGGGAAAGCATGGTTTAAATCAATGACCAAAGGGCAACTCCCCTTAAGCAGGGTACCTAGTATTTATTAAGTTTAATGTACATAGCTTTCCTGCTTCCCTGCCTTGTGCCCTTAAGTAGTAGTATCTCTGATGCAGGAGCTAGCTCTGTGTAAGTAGTAAAAGACAGAGAAAGAACCATGTTGAAAACTACAAACTTCTCACATATGTGGCAGTGAGACCAGAGTGTGGCCTCCATAGGAAGACTTTGTGCAAAAATGGCACAGTCTGGAGTGCAGAGGAACACTAATAAGCGGAATGTAGCTGAGCATGAGAAAAACAGACTAAATAGAAAGATCGAAGCAGAGTTCTGGGCATTGCAGCCGGACAGCTGCCCTCCACCTTGATCCTGCCCCAAGTCCTTAAAGCACACATGTAAAGTACAACTGTCTATATATATCCTTATTTCAAATGTAACTAAATGCAACACACTGAAGTTATAAGGGTGGCTTTAACAATATCCTTTCACCTGGAAGAGCCACTGGACAAGGAGCTCACATTTAACAATAGCATCATCAAATTGAGGGTTAAAAACATCTGGTAGAAATGAATGGGGATGCTGAGACTGTCAACTCAAGTTTATGATTGTGCTTTCTCTCCATGAGTGAGCTTCCCATACTTAAACTTCTAATTTTCCATTCCCACTGCAGACACTTTCGTATCATGAGAACGGCAATAGTAACTTCTGTTGGAAGTGTTCTACCTTCCAGCTATAAACTGGCAAATTTAACCCCTGTTTAAACAGGAAAAGAAAGTTTTATAATAATAGGTGTATGGTCATTGAAGAACTATATACATACATATACATACATACATATACATGTGTATATATATATATATATATGACTAGATTTTAATCACAGGCTCTCTAGAGCCAGTTTATTAGCTTCCTGCCTTTTATTAAGCGACTATGCTGAAGGACACATATATAGTGTGTGTGTGTGTGTGTGTGTGTATGCATCTATCACTCAAATGTACAAGTTATGGAAGAACTTGCAGGAGTCAGTTCTCTCCTTCCAACTTTTGGGTTATGGGGAGCTAATCCAGGTTGTCAGGTTCAGCAACAAAAACCTTTACCTGTTCAGCCATTCTGCCAGCAATCATTCAACCTATCTCAAGCCTCCATTGTAATGATGACTACTAATCATCCACAGTCTCTGCCCTTTCATTGCCCAATTTCTGACACTGTCATTATCCAATAATGCAAAGTTATTCTTTTTTCAGTTGGTTCACTTTTTTCCAAATTATTTTATTTACCTCTCTCTTTTCTTATTCTTTGTAAAGAAACAACCAGCCAGTATTGAGTCACACCTACATTTTCTTCTTTGACTTGCTTTTTGTTTCTGCTGGTGAGGAGAGTTTGCCAAAAGGTCAGTGACCTATACATGTTTATAGCAGAACAGCTATCACAATTTGCCAAAGGCACACAAACTCAATGATTTACGTGATGTGTCACTTGAAGGGGCAGCTTCCTCAGCCTTATTACAAACTCTTCTGTCTAAACTGGATGTTCCATACAGAACCAATGCAGAAGTGAACATAAAGCTAAGGAAATGAGCATTATCTGTAGATAGATGTCAACTGGGTCACAAAGAACATTGGACAAAGTAAATTACTCTGTGTAGGAATTCAACTTAGACAATCATACAGATTGAACAAAATCTAATCAATGTGTACTTAGCTTAATATTCTTCCAAGATGCAAAAGCCTCCAACCCCAAATATCTGGTTATTTTGTGATATCAGATAATACAAGAAAACCAATTAGGAGAAGCTGCTGGGAGTTCCTTCTTATTTTTTGTTTCAAATGTGCAGTTTGCAACATGAGTTGCAACTGAGTCCTGAATGCCACACAGATATAGTTACATTTAGTATATGAACCAATGCAACATTGGTATCCAAGTTGTGTTTTCCTTTCCTTAAACCTCAAGAGCAATACCTATAACTCCTTTCATTTCAATCACTCTTAAAACTTTTGGTTTAGATTGTACACAATTGTGCTATCTTCCCAGACATCTTCCTTTTTAGGATTAGTTGTGGATTCTACACTTGATTGAAAATCGTGCTTGAAAATCAATGTAAATATAAACCTCTTGTCTAGCAGAAAATGCCAAACAATTCGTTCTTATGTAGGACCTGCCTTACATCACCATCACCACATAATAAATAATTCTGTATTATTAATTACCATTTCAAATTTTAAATTAATTTAAATAACATTTTAAATACAAAAGCAGGGATTAAAAAGAACCCAAAGAGCAGTCCAGTATGTATAATAATCAACTCAATATATTTTTTGCTGTGGATATCGCTCTGTGTAAATAAAGTTCTGATTGGCCAGTGGCCAGGCAGGAAGTATAGGCGGGACAAGAGAGAAGAGAATTCTGGGAAGTAGAAGGCTGGGGAGAGAGACTCCACCAGCCACCGCCATGAGAAGCAACATGTAAAGACACTGGTAAGCCACAAGCCATGTGGCAAAGTATAGACTAACAGAAATGGGTTAATTTAAGATAGAAGAAGTAGATAACAAGAAGCCTGCCATGGCCATACAGTTTGTAAACAATGTAAGTTTCTGTGTGCTTTCTTGGTTGGGTCTGAGCGACTGTGGGACTGGCGGGTAAGAGAGATTTGTCCTGACTGGGCCAGGCTGGAAAACTCTAACTACAATTTTTTCTTATATAAAATAAATAAATGTAACCAAATTGTCAGTCAACACACTCATTATCCAATTGATTTCTGTATCTCCCTCTGGAAGAGGCATAAATATATAGTGGGGCCTGTTGGCAGTAAAAATGTCAGTACTGAATATAGGTTTGAGCAGATTAAAGTGAAACCACTTGGAAAACAAGCTGTTAGAAAATATTAAGTTGAGTATAAATTACATAAGGTTATATGGGGTGTGGAGACTATGACTAATTCACTATCTAAGGAATTTAATGAGAGCATTTTTAGGCAGACCCTTGATAAGATACTTTTAGACATAGTATTTTTAAGGCTAAATACATATCATATATTTGATATATGAGCATTTAAACAGAGACTTGAAAACAGTCTAATAGTAGTACCTTTATTTAAGAAAATATAGTTAAAAAATAAAATACAGCTGAAAAATATTTTATAACAGTTTCAAAATTCCAATGTACCCAAAATCAAAGAAAGGTGCTGATCAGTTTATATAATGCAAAATTGTGTAAGATTTTTTTGTAACAGTATTTAACTGAATTTGGGGTGATGTGAATTTTACAAAACAATCACACTGTTTTTATTTAATAGGATTTAATAAATCCTATGTCTATTTTGTAATTTGAATCACTATGAACCAATTTCCAAACCCATATATTAAGAATATTATAAAATTTTCAGAAACTCCCATGTAATCATGAAATATTTAACAGAGAAAGAATGTACTTGCAAGCTTTTATGCATTTATTTACTTTATTATAATTTTACTTTTTGACATAGTCTAGTCATGAAGTTCAGACTGTCCTAGAAGTTATAAATCATCTTCAAATTCTCAAGTATTCGAGTATCAGGAAATGTACTAAAATGCCCTGATGGTGACACACACACACACACACACACACACACACACACACACACCAACAAATCTAATTACAGTACAATCTTGGGTCATCAGTTAACCAGCAAATCTTCTTACTAAGGAGAACCTCAGTATTTTTCTTAATAAAATAAAATATTCGTAAGGCCAAGGTTGACCATGCAGTCTAATTTGATATTCTAATTTTTGCTCCACTTACATTTTGCCCTGATTCTCTTGAACTATGCTCAAAGAGATTTTTTTCAGGCCATATCACTCACTGCACCTTGTCTATAAGAAGCCTATATTCTTCACATTAAAAAAAGGAAGGAGCTCATTGACAAGGGGAAGTTAATCTGTCTATGTTCACCTACCCACTAATGTTCCGCACCAGCAATACTGTGAGCTCCTACTCTGTGCTAGGTAAATTTACAGGCTGTGAGCATGCAAGTGTTGATGGGCAAATATGGACACTTTCACCAAGAACACTTTATCACAATGTCTCACCTCTAAATTAAGAGCTACAGGCAATCAGTGGCTGCTGAGAGAGGGAGAAAATCCCCGGGGATGAGCCCTCTGACAGATTATCCAGTCAAATAATCAGCAGTGAACACATGCAAATAGGAGAAACACTAGAGGAACTCAATAGGATTTGTGTGTCTGTGTGTAATGTGTGCAAATGATATAAATACAACAGTCAAATAAATTCTCAAATAAACTCATTTAATTGAAAACATTAAAGACAGAACACCTAATCATCTTCGGTGTGAAGCAGGTGGTGGACCCAAACCATTAAGTCAGTCAGTGTTTCAGAGAAGAATCACTTTGCTCCCATTTGAGGTCCTCACTCTGACTGTTCTACTTGAGGACCCTCCAGCATCAACTCCTGCATCCCTTTCTTGTATCATTTAGTTTCCTCCTTAGAAAATCATCCTTTTCAGCTTACAATGAACAGTTTACCTCTCAACACTTTTTTGTTTCCTTACTCTTACTTCCCAGTGACACAGCTTAAACCCTTTGCTATCTGGCTCAGTAGAACTCTGAACTTTCTCTAAACCACCAAAAACCAGTTTTTTTTTTTTTTCCACATTGATTATGCCTTTGTTTCACCAAAGCATTTCTTTAATATGACTGACAATCTACATTCTCGTAACACCAAGGCTCAGTGTTCGGTCTTCTTACTAGACTTGCTAAGACAGAGCATATTAATTTCTCTTTCATATTATTTTTCATTTGCCTTAAGGATACTGAAGGGTAGTTTCATCTCACCTCATGGGACATTCATGCCCAGTAAAAGTGGATATTCATCTTCATTGTTCCTATATTTTTAATTACAGGATGTTGAGTTTATAGCTTGGCCATCTATCTTTCTCTCTGAACTCATTCCTTTAGGCAATTCATGGCTCAGTATTCACCAATATACAAATGACTGCTTAATCTTTAGTCTTCATGCTATCTCTCTTCAACTATAGGTCATTAATGTTTTTCGTCCTTGGATCTCAATTTGCACTTTTAAATAAACCTATCTAAAAACTAAATGTCTAATATTCTCCCTCAAAACCATCTTCCACCTGTCCCATATCAGCTCAAGATAACTCCATTTTCTACCTGTTCAGACTGGCACTTCTAACATCCCATCATCCTTAGGTCTGTTTCTTATTCACATATCATATGCAAGATACCTTCAAAACATTTAAAAACGCTGTCTACTTTTCTCCATTGCCTTTGCTAAATCCCTGGCCTGATCTGTTATCAACCAGTTTAGATACTTCTCTTAGAATAGCTTTGAACTTGTAGCCCCACTCTTCTCTTATATTCTTCCCCCAGTTTACTCTCATCTAAAACCCTACTTTTGTATTTCCTATAGAATAATGTCAGAATTCTCCTTGTAACCTAAACAGTCTTTAGCAATCTGATTCTCTTGTACTGTTCTCATGTCACTTCCTATTATCATCCGCTAACACATTCTTTCCAGATGTACTCGCTTTTCATACCCATGCTTGCATACCATCACACTCACTGTCCTTCGTGTCTGCAGTTTTGTTTTAGAAAGGGATAATGTTTTCAGCCAAATATGAATTGTTTCTCCCCTGTCCCCATGAATTTTTATTAGCTTTGTCTGTTTGAGCAGCTACATCAAAACACCAGACAACCAGAGAGATCAAAGTTCAGGGCATCAGCAAATTCCAAGTCTCGTGTTCTGGTGCATAGATGCTGTCTTCTCAATTCAGCATAAGGGGCCAGTGAAGCTATAGCAGGCATACTTAATAAGGGCAGTGATTTCTATTCCTGAGACCTGTCTTTACAACCTACTCTTTTCTAAGGAGCTTGAACATCACCTTTGTGATTAGCTTTTTATCTGTAAATTCTGGGGATATACATACATTCAGATCATATCAAAACTAACAGGCTGTACTGAGTAAAATGCAAATTACATCGATGGATTAGCATTTTAAGATATTGCCTCAGATACTCCTGTTTATTCACTCATTTTTAATTTTATCTATTTTTCTTATTCATTTATTTTTAAATTATATTTTATTATATTGTATGCATTGGGTGCTTTGTAGCACCAATGTAGGTGCTGGGAATTAAATTGGAGTCCTCTGCAAGACCCCATTTAACCACTGGCCCATCTCTCTAGCACTTCATTTATCATTGTGTGTGTGTGTGTGTGTGTGTGTGTGTTTGACATATATACATGTTTAGGTGGGTATGTATATCTGTGGAAGCCACAGGCTGACATTAAACATTTTCTCTTGTCACCCTGTACCTTACTTTTTGAGACAGGGTCACTAACTAAACCTGTAGCTCACAAATTGTCTAGGCTGACTAGCAAATGAACTATAGGAATCCATCTATCATTGTTCCTCTCACCTTTTAGGCAGCATTAGGATTACAGACAAGTGCCACAACACCTGGCTTTTACCTGGGTACTGCAAACACAGGCCCTCATGCTGTGACTGCAGGCACTGGACTAACAGCCATCTCCCCACTGCTGCTCAGGTTCTTCTTGCTGTGTTCAATACTCATAGAATGTTAGAATTATTCAGTGCTAATCACTAGAAATGGAAATCAAAATGATTCTGAAAGCTGTTTTCTTTCTATTATGGTACCCCAGGTTTCTTTTTTAGTTATTTAACACACAATCAAGTATAACAACATGAGGTGATTCTAGCTGACACACCATCTGTTAACCTAATGTTTTGGGCCTATAAAGCCTTCACTAATATATGACAAACGTTTTTCTCTGCACCTATTTTTATTCTTTTGCCACTACTTTATCTAAAAAAAAAAAATGGAAGTTACTTTAACTGATTTTCCTTTTTAAATAATCTCAGACCAGTGTTAGGAGGCCATGGAAAGAAACTTCACTTTTAGGTTCTTAATAACAGGAATAAACAATGTGCTACTGATCACAGTAAGTACTGCATTGGTGCAAGAGAATGAGGTTGAAATGAGATAACTGTGAAGACTACAGACAATTTTGTCATCTTTTAATCATTACCATTGGTTTGTAGTTTAGTAACTACATCTTTTAACTCTGTGAACACTGGCGAATAACAGATTCTTGCTGTCTCCTAATTTCTCTGACAATAAAGTGGGGATAACACTACCCAATTCATAGAGTTGTTGTTATCATAGCATGAAATGGAATTAAATTATATAATGCATCTCTTCACTGTTGGCATCTCAATGACACTGTGAAGTAGAAATTCTTATCATTATTGCCTATATTGTTAATTTTCTCAAGTACACATTGGGTGGTAATGTTGTGAGACAACACTCATCAATCATGTCTCTCTTAGTCATTATGACTGCTTAGTAAGTAATTAAACTCTTTGGCATGTCATCATCTTCATTTATTTATTATTCTCAAGGAGGCTATTTACACAAGGCATTTCCATGTACTCAGTTTGGACAGGTGTGGCTGTGGTTTACAAGTCACTCGATGACCACAATGGCTATCACCTGAAAGTATCTTTGCTTCCTCCTAGCCCATGAAAGAACAAATGTACTTTGTTGGAAACCTAGGAAAGAAAAGAGATTACATCCAAGAATCTTTCATAAATGATTTTTGAGACAACCACTAAGATTCCACCAATCCATAAGATCACACAAAATACAAAGAAGTAAGCTCTGATGTTTGTGTGAGGGTCTGAGAATTTACAAGTACATACAGAGTAAGTAGGGAAATAAGTTATGGACTGATAACTGACCATTTCATGATTACCTACAATTCCTTCTCCTTTATATATACTTGAGAAGCAAGACAAACACCTGGTATTTGATTCAAAAAATAAATGAGCAGTAATATTAACATTCTGAATTAGAATTCTTAAACATTTTATGATGTAAAAGATAGATTTTAATGTAATAAGAATAACTTCCCAAAATCTTTCTAGTGTAGAATGAGTTCACTAGGATTCAGAAGAAACTATAACAGCCATATCTGCAACAGCATCCCAATGGAAACCTGGCTGTTCCAATGAGGGCATGAAGAAAGGACGGATAATCCAGGGAAAGTTGGGTCATGCACACCAATTATGCAACAACCTGAAACCTCAGAACATTTATTATTTGCATCACAGGAAGAGGCAGTAGCTGCTCTCTCAATAGGAGGCTCCCATCTTGGAAGATGTTCCAGTTGCTAGTTTTTGCACACACTGGTCAATTGATACTAAATACTTATACAGGAACAGAGGCTTTGCCAAACATTGAGCCTCATCCAGAGTAAGTCTTCTCCAAGTCCTATAGGGCTGAGGCATTGGGCTTTGCAGTAATACACATTCACTTAGGACCTTACCCACCCCGTTTCACATTCACTAATGGCTTCCTAAGCTCCCTACAATAAGCCATTAATTTTTTTCTTTCTTTTTGACTGGATGGTGATATGGATATGTATCCATAATTAGCCTTAGCTTTCAGTCCTTTTACCTCTTCTTTGTAAGTTCTACAATTATAGTCTATTATGACCACACCTAGCTCATGCTACAATATTACATGCTTAAAATGTATATTATTTTATGTGTATGCATTTTTACTATGTAGGATGGTTGTACACCACATACATACTTAGTGTCCACAGAGGCCAGAAGATGAGGTTATATCAACCTGAAAATGGAGTTGTAAAAGGCTGTGAGCCACCAAGTGGGTGTTGGAAATTAAAATTGGGTCCTCTGTCCAAACAGCTGGCATTCTTAACTCCTGGGCCACTTTATTATTATTACTTGATGTACATAGAGAAGGCCATATTAAAAGTTAAATTATATGCCAGCCCAAGTTTAAATGATTAATAAAAACAGAGATTACACAAAGAAGTGGAATCAAGATAGACACAGGGGTTCAGAGAGATGGCTCATCAGTTAAGAGCACAAACAGAAGCTGTTCTTGTAGTGATCTTGGTGAAAGTAGAAATATCAGCTCAGGACTCCCAAGACCAAGTTTTCAGCACAAAGATTTGTGCTAGAGAGACGGAAGATAGGGAATAAGTGACAAAGACAGGAGATAGAGGATGAGGGAGAAGAATAAGGAAACAAGGGAGAAGGGGAAGGGGTCTTTGTCCTGGTAGACAAAGGACTGTCTCTGTATAGAAAAGAGACATACATGGCCCATAGGCAAATGATGGTTTATAAAGACAAAATAGGAAACCCTGTGTTAGGATAAGTTGCTTAATTTTAATTGTGCATGTTAGTTAGGTGAGCCAAAATGGCCTTTTGATTGCTGGACTTCAATACATTGACAGCTAGATCTTGGTAGTTAACCCTGGGAGGAGGAAGTAACCAAAATGGGAATAGACCTTGGGAAGTAGCTTTAGGAATGTAATATAATGTTTTTTAGCAAGGCAGAGGGAATCTGAAAGGAGAGCAAGGCCTGCCAGGGGTACATGATTTCATGGGCATGTTGGTTTCCACAAGGCAGATCATAAATTTCTGTGACTCCAGTTTCAGAGTATTTGATGCCTCTTATCACCTCTTCAGGTACTTTTTTCACATGTGAACATACATATGAAGGCAAAACACTTACACACATAAAATAAAAATGTATACTTTTTCTCAAGTTATGCACAGGTAAGAATAACCCAAAGTAGATAATAAAAAATAACACGGGAAGGTGTCACTAAGAAGATGAATGCACAGATTGAAAAATCATTTTTTTAAATCTATGGATTTCATAGAAAACCAATAAAAGATAAGGAAGGCTCTGACTGAAATTAATTCCATTTGGTGGCAAAATTGGATCAGAGAGAAAAAATATGCTATAGTTCTAAGTAGTTGCAGAGTTGAGGACTTCAAGCTTAGTGAGTATAAAGAAATCTGGCCTCTAAGAAATAAGCTCCCCTGAATGTAACCCTAGGTAGTTGAAAGGTTAGGAAATGGGCCTTGAATGCAAAGATAAAAATTTGCATAAGTCATCTACATCAGCACAGCTATTATCTGCAAGTGATTATTTCTTGCCAGCCAGTAGTAATTTTATTTGCTTGGATTATCATACAGAAGCCTGTGGTTTTTTTATGAATATTTTTCATTTCATCAGTGAGGAACTGGAAAGAAAATAATTCTTTTTTCCATTTAAAGTACTTAGAAAAACATAACTTTGAGTTCATGGGGTCAATCTTAGTGAAATAGACAGAAAATTGTGTCCTTGATTTAGTGTTCTCTCACTGTGAGAAATTAGCCAAACCATGACTGATTATATTCCATGGGGAGATTATCAGCAGTTCCTACAGACCTGCCCACTTTCTATTGTTCTGATGTGTAGACACACACAGGTGAAATTTTAGCCAGATTATTTAAACAAAAGCTCAGAGCACTTTTCTTTCTCTTTGTTTTTTGTTTGTTTGGTTGGTTGGTTTGTTTTGCTTTGGTTTTTTACATTTTCTTAACTTACATAGTGAATATACTTTCCGAAATTTAAGAAAATATCATAGAACAAAACTACCTTAAGGAATAGCTCTTAACTTCCCTAAAATATCAGCATGGTATGTTTACAAAGAATTCTTAGACAAACAGACTGAAATAGTTGGACTGAATGTATGCTCTACTTTTACATTAATTTACTTATTTGTTTATATATTTATTTATCTACATGTATAACATGCTGTGCAGAAGTCAGGGGGCCTCTTCATGGAGTTAGTTCTCTTCTTCTACTGTGTAGGTCTCTCTCAGAGACTAAACTTAAGTTGTCAGCCTTGGTATCAAATCCATTTACCTGTTTAGCTATATCACTGGTCCCTGTAGTATTGCTTTGGGTATCACTAGGTAGAGCAGGATGGCTTTCAACTCACCAGCTTATTAGTAGAGTCAAGTTCTGGGATACAGCATGCTTTACAAAGCCTAGCTCTAGCTAAAATTCATTTCCTCCTGAGTATGTTACTCAGATGTAAATACTTCATTTTCTTACACATATACAATGTTGTTGTTTTTCTGTTTCCTCTAACATTGAACATTCTACCCTTCTAGGAAGATCAATAATTAGGGAGGTAAACAAGACAAAATAGCTTTAGGAAGTCCTTGAAGCTGACCAGATTCAAAAAGCTGGAAGTATATCTCAGAGAAGCCAAGCAGCACATAAGAAGAATTTGAGAGTAGACCAGCCACCCAAAAGAAGCAGAAACCAACAGAGCAGTCTGTATGATGTATAGACCAAGTGAGTCACTTGGACACTTTTCACCCATGTGTACAGGTGATGCAACAGACTTTGAGTCAATTCTGCTCTTGCAAGTAAGATCAATAAAACTCATTGGTTCACCAAGTTGGACTTTGGTAGTACCCATACTTTGGTTGTTGTGGGATAAAGTACTAGTTAGGGTTACTATTGCTATGTTAAAACCTTATTACCAAAAGCAAGTTGGGGAGGAAAAGGCGTAGACTTGGTTTAGACTTCCCCATTGTAGTCCATCACTGAAGGAAGTCAGGGCTCATGCAGGGCTGGAACCTGGTAGCAAGTGCTGATGCAGAATCCATAGAGGAGTGTTGCTGACTGGCTTGTTCCCTTTAGCTTGCCTGACTGCTTTCTTCTAAAACCCAGCACCACTAGCCCAGGGATGGCACTATCCTCAATGATCTGGAACTTCCCACATCAATCTGTAATTAAGAAAATATCCTACAGGCTTCAGAGACATTTTTTTACTTGAGGTTCTCTCCTCTCAAATGACTTTAGCATATGTCAAGTTGACATAAAACTGTCAAGCATAGCTCCCTATCTGGAGTGAGTAGATATCTTTCTTGCACCTCCACAGGAAAAGTTTTCTCACACAACAAATGAATAGATTCATAAATATGTTTCTATAAATAAAATCTTGTCTTATAAATGGCCCATATAATTATATTAGAGTTATTTTGGTTTCATTTAAAATGACCTATCTATAGCTCTCAATGACTAAATGACTATAGCTCTCAATAATTTGTTGAAAGTATTTCACCCCTTGCAATTTAGCTATTTGTTGATGATGTCTGAATCCTAAGCTATCATGTGAGAAACTTAGATTGATTAGAAATCATGATTAAACTGGAGCCATGACTTTCTTATATATGAGTATTTCTTGACCATTGGAACCCTCGCTTCCTCACTGCCCCATTTGCTTGGATTTTTGTAGATGTTCACCTTTATGTAGCCACATTTAGTAATGTCTTTAATTTTCAATTGAATATAGATTTTGCTACTTACCAACCATATTCTTTGCTTCATTTTATTATTCACTTAGAACCATTAGAGGTTATTTCTTCCTGAAAGAAACTGAAGAATTTCTTTAAAAGACATGAGCCCTCTCATGGGTATTTTAGAAGAGAAAAGAAACTGCATAGGGGTCCGAAGTGAGAAAATCCACCAAGGGTCACACATCAGATCATAGTTTCTCAGAAAATTGCCAGGCAAGAGGTTAGGACAGAAGATAAAATTTCCTGAGCTTTCTAAGAACTTGGGATTTTTATTAAAGATCTTATTTGATATACAGCTTGGTGTACATCCAACACCTATTTGTTCTTCCACCATTTTTTTCCCCAAGGGTCTAAGATATTCCTCATGACCATGTTCAGGTAAGGCTAACTTCATCACCAGACATGGGCATAGGTCTCCAGGAGGAATCATGAAGTTCATCACAGTAGTCCTTTGTTGGTGATTGATTTTACTTGAGCATGTGGCAAATTTCCAGTTAATGAATATTGATGAAAATTTACTTGAAGGGGGTGCTCAGGAATATTTCATTGTATCTTTCAAATAATATGTAAGATATAAGCTGTGTTACTGTAGGCTGTCATAACTAGATGTGCTGTCTTTCACTGTTGTGGCCACAATAGGCTCCAGTCGTCAGTCAAAAGCTGTATAAAAGCAAGGCAAGAGCCAGCAGAAAAGTACAACCTTTAATCCCAGTACTGGGGAGATTGTATCAGGAGTATGGCCAGTTAGAAACCTACCTGGGCTCTAGAGTGAGACTGAAGTCAGTCTGGGCTAAGCGCAATAGCCTGTCTCAAATACCAATCAACCAGCCAAAGGTATAACCAACTGAACAACTATAACAGCTACTTACATGACAAAAAAATGGCAGACTTGAAAACAGTGATGCAATATCAAATTGGTATCATTATCATGCCTAAAAGCATCTTTCTTTATATGAAAGAATATATTTTTCTTAAGCCTTTAAAATGCATTGTAAATAAAATATATTGAACATCTTCTAGGTATGTTCTGCAGAATATCCTTAGGAAATTGCAAATATATAATCTCCCGAGGTGTTAAATCTTGTTTCAGGTACCACATTACAAGTAATTGTTTCTCTGTGCATTTTCAAACAAATGAATCCTCTTGTCTATAACATAGTTAACCATCTGCCTTTTATATGATTGTGAAGTTGTAGCTTAGCAGTCATATAAGCTATGAAGCTCCCCTGAATTTTACTGTTTGTTTCTCTTCCTGGTGCAAATATGGATAAAAGCATCAAATATGTCACTGTTCCCTTAGCAAGAAAGACAGAGACTAACATTGAAATCATCATGGGAGATTGAATATTTTGTGAATTTTAATAGATGCCTAGATATTCTGTCCCTTGGGAGAAATTAGATGAACTTTTTTGTGTATGAAAACAAAGAATCCATAAATATTATTGAGCACTCTTGTTCCATAATTGTAAATAATGTTTCCAAATCCATTACATCTATTTAGTGCCAATGTTGTAAGGTCAACTTGGTATTATCTATAAATGGACAGAACTGCTTGAGAAATGATTATGGTTCATGTAAAAAGTGTTATATTTATACAAACAATCATTTAAAGAACAAAGAATAAAAGCTATGAATTGCTTGTGTAAAGATGCCAATTAACAGATATGTGTTAACTACAGTATGAGACTATCTGTTCAGCTCCCTGTTCCTAAACAGTCTCACAAGGTGTGTTCTTTTCTCAGCTTCCAAATGGGGAACAACCTCTCTCTTAGGAGGTATATGAAGGAGAGCTTCTGAGCTGAAAACCCAATGCAGTCACATGGTTATAAGAATGGGAATCATAGCTAAGAAAATGAGGACAGGCAAAGAAAAGCAAAAGAAAGTACATTTCCACTGTAGTTCTTTCTCGTACATCTTTTACATTTCCAACGTTCCTCTATCATGAAGAGAAATGGTAGATGATAGATTATGGATACCCACACAGATAGACAGATAGTAGACATTCAGCTAAATGAGTTTACAACAAATCCATTATAACAGCCTGTACAATTACATTTCCTGCTGCTAACTAGATACCTATAGCTGTGGTTTTACCAGTAAAGGAGGTTTTCATCCACTATTCTAGAGGATGAAATTCCAAGATTGGGTAGTTTCTCTGTTTGGCCTTTGACGAGGGACCTCTTGCCTTCTTTTCAACATTCTTGAAGGCATCATGAGAGGAATACAGTCAGAAATGAGGATCTCACCATGAGACTGAAAGCCATGGACTAGAGAACTGGTTCCCCCTTTTATGACACCTAGCTCTAGCAAGAACTGACATCGGAAGTGCGGCTTTAATCCATTTGAAAGATGCTGCCTACAAAGACTTAATTTCTTCCCACTAATCTGCCTCTCTCTTACAGTTCCCATTACATCAGTACCACTATACCAAGGACCAGATTTCAATCACATAACCTTCAGACAAATCACTCAAATCTTACCACTGTTCTGAGCAGTTTCTATTAAGAGATTATCTTAAAGTTTTTCAATTTATATTTTCCTAAGAATTATGCCTTTGTCCCTCTTAGCCTACATGTACCAGTACACTTCTTCACTATATTTTATCCCAGGAGAGAACTTTCTGATCTCAATGTGTCACTCCCAGTATTTTGTAGATCTTTATTACACCTCCCAAAGTTTGCATCCTATAACTCAATTCAAGTTCAGTCATCACTATAGAAATACAGAACATTATATAAGTATGTGAATATATCTATTTCTCAGCTGTCCTTCAGCAAATTTTCATTGACATTCCACTTTATAAGATGCTTAAATTTTCCCATCGCTGCCCCGGTTGCTGGCCAGCAGGGAAGACTCCTGTGGGTAGGCTTCTCCACCAAAACACACCACTGGACCCTGCAATCTACAAGACCCACCCCCTACTGCAAACATACCTATCCCCCTGAGACCCCAGTGGCTTTCAGAGACAGGTAGTCCACCAACTCTCTTTGGACCAAGAGGTGAGTGCCTCTTCTTTCATCCAGAAAGTCCTACCACTAGGACCTAGGCCCTGGGACACAACTAGTCTCTGAAAACCCCCACCATTTTCTTCCCCTGTTGCAGGCCAGTGGGGAATACTTCTGCAAGCAGGCTCCCTTACCAAAACCCCGCATTTGAACCTGCAATCTCTAAGACCACAACACACTCCAAATCTACCCATCCCCCTGCTACCCCAATTGCTTCTTGAGACACAGTATCTACCAGCTCTCATTGGACCAAGAGTGGCTTCCTGAGACAAGGAATCTGCCAGTTCTCATTGGACCAAGAGTGACTTCCTAAGACCCAGAATCCATAAGTCCTCATTGGACCAAACACTCACACTGGACAAAGAGAGACTTTGTGAGACACAGAATCCAGCAGCTCTGATTGGACACAGAGCCCTGAGAAGACCAAGAGCAAATTCCCGAAACACAGAATCATCCAGCTTGGATTTGACCAAGAACAGCTCCATGAGGCACAAAATCCAGCAGCTCAAATATGACCAAGAGCTAAGATCGGACACAGAGTGGCTCCCTGAGATACAGACACAGCAACACAGATTGGGCCAAGAGCAGCTCACTCAGACACAGGTTCTTCTTTCACTTATTGGAGGAAGAGATAGGAAGATGTCATTGCAAAAATATATACAACAACATAAAGAGCAATATGACATCACCAGAACCAAACAGTTCCACAAAAGCAAAACCTGAACATTACAATGTAGAAGAAGCAGAAGAAAGTGAGCATAAAAATAACTTTATGAAGATGATAGATGCCTTTAAAGAGGTAATGAAAAATTCCCTTAAAGAAATTGAGAAAAAGACAAATAAAAAATCAGAAGAAATCAATAAATCCCTTAAAGAAAGCCAAGAAAACCACGAAAAAGCAATTAAATAAGTGAAGTAAACAGTTCAAGACCTCACAATTGAAATAGAAACAATAAAGAAGAGACAAACTGAGAGAATACTGGTAATAGAAAATCTGAGTAAATGAACAGGAACTACAGATGCAAGCATAACCAACAGAACACAAGAGATGAAAGAGAGAATCTCTGGTGTAGAAGATACAATAGAGGAAATAGATTCATCAGTCAAAGAAAACATCAAAGCGAAAAAATTATAATAGAAAATGTTAAGGAAATCTGGGGTAACATTAAAAGGCCAAACCTAAATATAATAAGGAAAGAAGAAGGAGAAGAATACCAACTCAAAGGCACAGAAAATATATTCAACCAAATCTTGCCCAACTTAAAGAAGAAAACTTGCCCAACTTAAAGCAGGAAACGCCTGTGAAGTTACAAAAAAAAAAAAAAAAAAAAAAACTTATAGAACAGCAAATAGACTAGATTCCCAAAGGAAGTCTCCTTGCCCCATAATAATTAAAACACTAAACATACAGAGTAAAGAGAATGAAAAAGGCCAAATCACTTATAAAGGCAGACCCATCAGAATAACATCTGAATTCTCAAAGGAGACTCTGAAAGCCAGAAGGTCCTGGACAGATATAATTTGCAGACACTAAGAGACCATGTATGCCAGCCTAGACTAATATACCCAGCAGCACTTTCAATCACCATAGATGTAGTGAACAAGACAAACCCAGATTTAAACAATAAATATTTACAAACTCATCCCTACAGAAAGCACTGGAGGTAAAACTCCAACCTAAGGAAGTCAGATGCACCCATGAAAACATAGGCAATAGATAACCCCACAACAATAAATTCAAAAGAAGAGAAATACACTACCACTACCACTGAAACATAACAGGAATTAACGATTGCTGGTCATTAATATTCCTTAGTATCAATGGAGTAAACTTACCTATAAAAAGACGCCGGCTAAAAGAATGAATAAAATAATCAGGATCCATCCTTCTGCTGCATATAAGAAACACAACTTAACTTCAAAGACAGACACTAACTCAGAGTAAAAGGCTAGGAAAAGTCTTTCCAATCAAATGGACTTAAGAAGCAAGCTGGTGTAGCTATCCTAATATCTAACAAAATAAACTTCAAATTAAAATCAGTCAAAAGAGATCTGGAAAGCTATTACATATTCATCACAAGAAATACCCACTAAAATGAATTTTCAGTTCTGAATATTTATGTCCCAAATACAAGGGAATCCACATATGTAAAAGTAACATTACTAAAACTTAAACCACACATCAAAACCCACTCTCACCAATGGATAGGTCTGTCAGACTGAAATTTAACAAAGAAATAAGATACCTAAGAAATGTTATAACTCAAATGGACTTAATAGATATCTACAGAATACTCAACCCTAACACAAAAGAATTAACTTTCTTCTCAGCACCCCATGGGACTTTCTCTAAAATCAACAACATACTTAGTCACAAAGCAAATCTCAACAGATACAAACAAATTGGAATAACCTCCTGTATTTTATAGGACCACCATGGCTTAAAGTTAGATTTCAACCAAAAAAAAAAAAAAAAATTAAAGAACACCAACAATTGCATGGAAATTGAGACAACCAAATCAAATTAGTAGGAACTCATGAAATGTAGATCAACAACTTTGGAGCCTGCATGGGATTGGATTAGGCCTTCTGCATAGCAGGAGAGTTGTGAGGCTTGATCTGATTAAGGAGCCCCTTGCAGTAGGCTTTTTGGAGTCTACTATCTATGATGGGACACCTCCACAGCCTTGAGTCGGGGGAGGGCCTTGGACCTACTTCTACTCAATGTACCTCCCCATGGGAGGCCTTGCCTTCTGGTAGGAGGGAAAGGAGAGTAAGTTTATGGGGTGGCTGGAGGGGTGGGAGAAAGGAAGAAGGGGATCTTTGATTGGTATGTAAAATGAATAAAACTTTTTTCTTCATAAAAAAAGAAAATACATAAGGTGCTGAAATTTGAGAAAGTTTACTTCTTGACCCTGTATTTCATCTAATTTATCCACTATTGTACAAATATTGAAAAATAATTATTATTTTATATTTAGTTTTGAAAGTTTTTAAAATAATCTTGATGATAACCCAGTATGCCTCTCTCCTTGTGAGTCCACAGAACTAAGGTTGAAGAGCAGTCATTTCAATTCTGTTTCAGTCACTTAAGAAGATGATGGGCTGATGACACTGCCAAACTGAACAGGCCCTGCAAGGTTAAGTTATGTTAGGGATGGGTCCTTCATTGAATCTCTAATGGCTCTACCAGGCTAAGATTATTGTAACAATGACCAGGTTGCCTCCAGCTAGAGCCTAGTTGCACTCTTTTCCCAGTAACTCAACCAGCCAATGCAGGAGCTGTTCTTTGTGTTGTCACTTCCTGGCACAGTTCTGATTCTCAACTCCAATTCTTCATGCTTCACTAGATGCATATCCAGCAACTCATGATGATGACAGGATGTTACTTTATGATGAGATTATAGATTGTAAAGGCTATGACTTCTAACCTAGTTACTCATTTTTGTTTTGTCATTGCTCATGTTTTTGAACTGACTTCTAACCTAGTTACTCATTTTTGTTTTGTCATTGCTCATGTTTTTTAACTGACTTCTAACCTAGTTACTCATTTTTGTTTTGTCATTGCTCATGTTTTTGAACTGAGCTGTCATATAGTGTATAGCCCTTTGGACAGGTAGACAGATGAAACAACCTATTCCAGCAGCCTGCAAGGAACTGAGTCCTCCCAGTAAACCCAGCAGAAAATCCACTTGAGCTGTCAGAAATAGGTTTGCCACATCAATAATTATAATGGATACACTGACGTTATAAACTCTAAGAGCATCTGGAACTTACAACATTTAAGCAAGGGATACTCTACTGTGTAGAATATGTTCTTCAGAATTCTCTTAAAGTCAGTATTTAAGGAGCAATCAAACAAACATTGATTGAGTTGACCTCATTATATAAACAACAAGAATCTGCTTCCTCATCATTGGTACAAGGCTCTCCATAGACATGTGACCTAAAGAAGTGTGGGCAGTTCAATAAGTTAAAAAAAATAACTGGGGTTCATAGTCCCCTGTTGAAAACCCACTCATTACTGGCTTGTATTATTAGGATTCCAAAGTAAATATCTAGATTTCTTAACTATGATTTTACTATGGCTTAGTGGTCTGTCTATACAGACAGCCTGTTTCTATTCAATTCTTAATTTTGTTTTTTCAGATGCCAACCACACTAACAATAATAACTAAACCAAGAAACAGGAAAAATTGTCATAGCTCAAGGGTGCAGAGAGCTTTTCTATCCAGACATATCTGCAGATATTCAAAAGGTATAGTCTCTAAACATCCCATTCTTAATTCTACAAGGAATCAGACACCCAGACAAGGAGCAGACATCTTTGCCACAATGGAGAGGGTTACTAATTCTTACTATTTAATTCTACTTGCTACTTTTTCTGGGAAAACTGTCATATTTATTGTAAATGAGTGAGATTTTTTGAAATTACTGTGTAAATGGCCAAATAAGTGAAGAAGCTTGGTGAATCAATGAAAAAACCAAGAATATGCTCACAGTATTGAATACACTACACTATCACACCCTAGCAGCTTTAAAGCTCTGATTTAGTGCATTTGACATAGAAAAGCTGATATAGTGAGATATGGAAATCATTGTTGCAACCCATTCCTCATTAATTTTTTGTAGATGAAAACAAAGTGTGTATCAACCCAGAAAATAAATACTCTATGCATCAATTGTCACTTGGAATAAACAGTTAAATTTCACTACCATACGTTTCAATACAATATATAGCTTACTTAGCATGGCAAGCACCATCATTCCTCATGCTCTCTTCTCCAGTGTAGACAAGCTGCTGAAATTTCTACATTAAACAGTGTGTAGGCATTGGTGGATTCAAAGATAGGCAGGAATTCTGTGTTTAATAATACCGAAGTACCTTCTCATTGTCTCTGTCTCCTTCCAAACAAATTTTGTCTGCCATTCATAAAGCTGTATGCAATAACTATGCACTAATGGATATAGATACTATACAAGGCAACATTTGACTCTTTTCTGAGGAATATAGTTTTGTTTTATGTAAATTCTCTGAGGCAGACATGACCCTGCTTTACTGAAGAAGACTTCGACAAAGCAGATGCCACTTGATGAAGGGACCAAGTCCCTCTGAACTTTGGAGTCCATATTTCTGCCCCTTTGTGATAGATGACATACATGTGTTACTAATCCACATGGTAAGTTTCCTAGTCCCAGAAATAGAGGCACAAATGGTGGAAGCCAGCCTGGTTACGGTCTTGGATAATCCTTCAGTTTCTACTGTAGAGTTATGGCAGGAACACTTTACTCTCCCCTCTCCATGTCTTCATGCTGAAAATTGAATAACCAGCAGGCAGTTGTCCCAGTTTTGAAACTGTTAAACTACAAGAGTGGCAGGAAATGATGTTTATTAACAAAGCATGAATTCATGAGAAGTAAGCAACACAGACCAAATGAGCACTATCCTGTAATAGATGATTAGATTCCTTATTTCTTCAGCTGTCTAAAAGTCTGAATCCAAAAGGAATTGAGTATGGTGAGCATAGAGAGTCCTAATCTGCTAACTCACGACTCCCATACAGTGATGTTACCTTTGTTGTGCATGGACACAGGGGCTGAGGCTGTGTATGTGCATAGAAGACAGGCGTGGGTGAGAACACAGTTTTCCCAGGCATTGAAGCTCTCCAGCTGCATCAAAGCTCTTCCCACATGAAGCCTTTGCAAAGCACAGAATTAAAAGACATTTTCTTTGAAAGAAGAGAGTGAATTATGTCAGAAGTTGTGAATTAAGGCACTGTGTAATGAAGCCAAAAACAGCACTACACAGAGTTTGCTGAAGATTAGGAAAAAATGAAGATTTGATTATACCTTCTGTTTTCTTTCAACCATCACTCACTGATTTCTTCATGTCAATTGCTTTTTTCAGTTGTTCTTGGCAGTTGACTTGAATTAAGCATTACTAATTCTGACAGACAGGCATGGTAACCTATTGCTCTAATGAGTTCTTTATATTCATACTTTATTTTCCTTAAAGTGTGGCAAGTGTTAAATTGGAAAAAAAAGCAAAGGAACAAAAAGAAAGTAAGTATTAGATAACACTCACTTTTTCTTACATAATATTAAAAATCTTTTCCTGTTGTCAGAATAAAGATTTCCAATGTCTACTATTACTAAGGATACTAAATATACAAGTAAACCTCACTGAAAACAAATAAATACATCCCCTGTATATAGTTTTAAAACTTTTTTATCTTATTTTAGATGATCACATTGAGAACACTATAAGAGATATACTATCTTAAGAAATTTTATGTGTCTAATTTAATATTTTAAAAACAAAACATAGGTATTGTATACTTACTTTGTGTTATGTCAACATTTTTATATGCTGGGGGTAGGTGGGAGAATTTAGATGTTCTTAAAGCTGATAGCCCACTGAATGTGAACAGGTAATAAACATGCATACAAATACTTGAAAACTTAAAATATCAAGAATAATACAGTTTTAAATATTGAATGTGCTATTACAAAACATCTAGTGGGAAAAATCATTTCAGTTTGAATTCTTAAGAAAAATGTCATTGAATTACAACTTACAATCTTCAAAGGTCATTGCCTTTTCATATTAAGTATAAATAAATGCTATAGAATATTTTCCTGGCAGAAACTTAGAAGAACAAAGTTTTGATACCAAGTATCCTAACTCTTGAGGTCATGGTATTGAAGCAAACTTCTTCATTTTAGCCCCTTTCCACCATTTGACATCAACTTGGGCTGGCAGCTAAATCTTAGGTACTTCTGTGGAATGATTATTCAAGTTAAAATAGCATGTTGTTACATAAAATTACATTTTATCCATGTTGTAGGTAGAGAAAGAATTTGTTTCTCTACACTGTGGAATACAAAATGGTAGAGATTATAAAGACCAAAACAGAAAAAAAAAAAAAAAAAAAAAGCCTGGGATGTGGACAGAAGAAACCAAACAGGCAATCAATGAGTTCTGTGGACTGAGAACAAGGCTGCTACAGGACATAGGCTCTTAATCAAAAACTTCATCTTTTTTAGAAAGACTAGCAGAATAAAAGTGTGAGACAGTATAATAGTGAAGGCAGTCTGATTCTACGGTTTAGCTCCTTATATTCTGACTTTAAGGGAATTCTGAATTCTGATTCTTCTACTTCTCAGTATTGCATATTGCTTAAAGATGTCCTTGACTGTGCTCACCTCCAAAGCACTGAGTTAAGAAAGTAAGGACTGTGGTAAGAATAGAGATAGACCATGGAGCTATTTCCATGATTTAATGAGACAGTTTGTGGAAGGCTCTTAGAACAGTAACTAGTGCATAAGGATATGTTAATCCATTCAAGGACCTTGGCTAAGTACGAGAGCATAGCATATTTAGAATGTTTAATGAAGGATGTATTAAAGTTAAACACAAAGTCTTGAACTTTTGGAACAGAATAGAACTAGATTGTTCTTGAAGCAGGCAGCTTAGAAGGCTTGGGGAAAAGAAAGAAAAACCATAGAATTGTTACCACAATCCCCAAAATACTTCTGATATGAAGTAAGGAAACAAATGTGGTCATAGCATTGGGATCGCTAGGTGTAATAGATTATTTATCATTTGTTCATGGCCTTCAGGTGGTAGTAGCAGAATCATGATATTTTTAGGCAGGAAGATTTTTTAACTTCTTTGTAATTCAGGAAGTAAGATGCAGGATTTATCTTTACTGTGGTATATTGTCTACTTATTGCTATTCATGTCAATTCAGGTCCTTCACAAGACAGTCTGACAGTTTTCTTACAAAACAATGGCAGTTACACTGTAGCACACATCTAGAAGTTAGGCTTTTTTACTTCTTATCTTATTGGTAATGTCTTCTTAACTGAAGTTCAGAATTTGGCTAGGTGGTCTGAAGATGTAATGACAACTATTCCTTAATTTCTATCATTTATTATTCAATGTTTGATTTTATATGTAAACCTCAATAGAGTTGGGAATACTAGATAACTGGTAGAAGATTTTTTACTATATCTGAGAAAGTTCTGACCAGATTAACAGGGCTCATAAAGATCTACTCTTGCCAAGGACAATTCAGTCAGTTGAGGATTCAAATATAACAAAAATACAGATAGGACATCCATATCCTCCCTCTTTTGACCACTTATATCATAGTTCCTGGTTCATAGGCCTTCAGCTGTGTTTGTGTATTAGAACCCTTGTATGTCTTTGGTTAAAGCTTTCAAAGCCAAGAGGGTTATACTACTATTTTTCCTAGTTCTGCCTGCAGATGGCAGGTTGTGAAATTTCTCTGCCACCATTACAATATTGTCAGGTTCCTAGAGAATCCTGAGTCTCCTTCCTAATGGGTCTATTCTTCTGGAGAATGTTGGGTCACATTCTCTCTGGCTGTGGATGTCTCCTAATAAGAATTCAAAGAATGACAGAGAAATGGATGAGATCTACATGAACAACCTGGATGACAGTGGGAGTAATGAAGGGCAAGATTTGAAGGAAAGAAAGCTTAGGGGATCAGGAGATCCCAGCTGGATCAAGAACAGAAAGGGAGAACGAGGAATAACAGACCATGATAAATGAAGACCACATGAGACCAGGAATAGGCAGAGTGCTCGAGAGGTCCCCAGAAATCCACAATGATACATCCTCTGTAGTCTGCTGGCAATGGTAGAAAGAAAGCCTGATCTGACCTAGTCTGGTGATCAGATGGCCAAACACCCTAACAGTCGTCTTGGAACTCTCATGCAATAACTGATGGAAGTGGACGCAGAGATCCTCAGCCAGGCCCCAGGTGGATCTCCAGGTGTCCAACTGTCAAGAAAGAGGAAGGTCTGCAAGAGCATGAATTGTTGAATCCACGATTGCGAAAAGCACAGGGACAAATAGCCAAACGAATGGAAGCACATGAATTATGAACCAAAGGCTGTGGAGCCCCCAGCTGGATCAGGCCCTCTGGATAAGTGAGACCATTGAATAGCTTGATCTGTTTGGGAGGCATCCAGTCTGTAGGACCAGGATCTGTCCTTAGTGCATGAGCTGGCTGTTTGAAACCTTGGGCTTACACTGGGACACTTTGCTCGGTCTGGAAGGAGGTGACAGGACCTGCCTGTACTGGATCTACCAGGTTTAAATGAATCCCCAGGGGTGCCTTGATCCTGGAGGACATGGGAATGGAGGGGATGGTCTGGGGAGAAGGTAGAGGTGGGTGCGGGAGGGGGAGGACAGGGGAACCCATGGCTGATATATAAAATTTAAAGCACGTCATAATAAAGAAAAAAACATTTATTAAAAAAAAAAGATTTACCCTCAAAAAAAAAAAAAAAAAAAGAATTCATCACAGTCAGGATCTCACTATTGCTAGATACCTCTGCACCTGTGAGTATCTATTTCTAAACATCCACCATCCACACCTAGTAGATGAGAGTTAAGTTCATAGTGTAATATAACAACAAGATATACATTCATTTTTTTCAAAAGATGAGTATATCTTTTTTTCTGTTAGGGAGAAACTAAATTGTGTACTTAGCATGTGGATGATGTCCTGTGACTCACAAAACAGAGGGACTTGCTAGACAGAGATTTTTCTGATGACAAATCCTAATCTCAGAATTCTCCCACTCTAACACTTCTATTTTAAGATTTTGTTGCTGTTTTGAAGTTTCAGAGTTAAAACTGAACGTGATATTGTAGAATAAGAAAGCCAGAGGGTGTTTTTTGAGTTTTTATTTTTTAATTTTGGTTCTTGTTAGAAGGTCTAGGAAATGACCCTGTTAGGTCAGTACAGGTCTTCTCAACAGGTTCTTGAGAGCTTACAGGCCCGCAGGTCTTTCAACCACAAAATACCAGTTACATACATTCCTTTCTAATTTTCCAAGCCATTAGACATGGCCTCCAGGAGAACTACCAGGTTATTTGAGAGTTATGCCCCTTCCCTAAAGAAGATTATTGCTCATTTCTAAACATATGTTCTAAAGTTACAGAAGGACTAGACAGAAGCCTACTTCAGTCTTATAGCTGTCTTTTAATAGTTGGATAATTCCTTGAAATTTGAAAAAGCAACATTTGGATGTTTCAAATGTCCAAATAATGCTATTGTGATAACTATCCAGGATTTAGCTTTTCTTCCAGAAAACTCAGTCCCCAAAGCACATATTAAATAGCTACTTTGATCTTGGATATATTTGTTTTCACCTCATTTTGACAACTGAAACTCAGTACACTTAAATTTTGGACTGTGAGTTGCAGATGAAGAAGTGCTGACCATCACAATGGACAATTTCATACTATTTTAGGGCTTCATGTCTAGTCTAGTGGCTAATACCTATTATGCTAGAAGCTGTGACGGTGAAGAAGGATGCCTGTCATGCTCATAAGGCCTAGACACACTACACAGTAAGTTCTAGATCAGCTTGGGCTACAGAGAAAAACAAATCTTGAAAAATAAAATTCAAGGCTATGAAGTGGATAGTAAATAATTTTTTGATCCTTTTAAAGTAAAACCTTCTTTTTAGCAGCAAAAGAACACACAAAAAAAATTCTCTCAATATCATCCTACAAGGTATTCCTGATAGAAGTTGGTACAGGCCCTTATTTGCATTCTGGAAAGCTTCAGCTTTCTCACTGCTATCTGTTACTCAGTGGGCATATCAGTCTGTCTTCAGCTTCAGTGTCTTACCTGGAAAACAGCAAGTAGCTCATTTTTTCTGTTAAGGTTAGTTCAATATTAGTATTACTACTACTATTTTGCAGTATTCTTTTCCATGGGAAAAAAATAGAGATTTTTTCACAATTATAGACATATATACACATTATATAAATATATGCATATATGTATGTATATATATATCACAGATTTTGCAAGCATTATATAGCAGATCTTTAGAGCTATAAATGTAATTAGCAAGACAGCTCAGGAGATAAAGGTTCCTGTTGCCAAGCCTCATCAGCTGAGTTCAATCCCTAGGACCCACATAACAGAAGAAAACTAACTCGGCAAACTGTGCTGGGATTTTGGTGGGGATTGCATTGAATCTGTATATTGCTTTTGGTAAGATTGCCATTTTTACTGTATTAATCCTACCTATCAATGAGCATGGGAGATCTTTTCATTTTCTGACATCTTCAATTTCTTTCTTCAGGGACATAAGTTCTTGTAATACAGGTACTTTGCTTATTTAGTTAGAATTACCCCAAGATATTTTATATCATTTGTGGCTATAGTAAAGGGTAGGTATCTCTTATTTCTTTCTCAGCCCATTTGTCATTTGTATATAGGAGGGCTACTGATTTTTTTTAGTTAATCTTCTATCCTGCTACCTCACTGAAGGTGTTTATAAGATTTTTGAGTTCCTTTGCAGAATTTTTGGGATCAATTTTGCATACTATCATGTCATCTAATAGTGAAAGCTTGACTTCTTCCTTTCCAATTTGTATCCCCTTAATCTCCTTATATTGTTTTATTGCTCTGGCTAGAACTTCAAGTACTCTATTGAATAAGTATTGGGAGAGCAGACAGCCTTGTCTTGTTCCTGATTTTAGTGGAATTACTTTGAGTTCCTCTCCATTTACTTTGATATTGGCTGTTGGCTGGCTGTAAATTGCCTTAGTATGTTTAGGTGTGCTCCTTGTATTCCTGATCTCTCCAAGACCTTTAACATGAAGGGGTGTTGGATTTTGTCAAATGCCTTTTCTGCATCTAGTGAGATGATCATATGTTTTTTTTTTCCCCAATTTGTTTATATGTCGTATGACATTGACAGACTTTCATATGTTGAACCACCCTTGCATCCATGGGATGAAGCCTACCTGGTATTGGCATAAAAACTGACATGTGGACCAATGGAACTGAACTGAAGACCCTGATATTAAACTGCACACTTATGAACATAGGATTTTCAACAAAGAAGCCAAAACTGTGTGGGGGATAAAAGAAAGCATCTTCAACAAATGGTGCTGGCATAACTGGATGTCAACATGTAGAAGGCTGCAAATATATCCATATCTGTCACCATGCACAAAACTTAAGTCCAAGGGGATCAAAGACCTCAACATAAATCCAGTTACTCTGAACCTGATAGAAGAGAAAGTAGGAAGTAGTATTGAACACATTGGCACCAGAGATCACTTCCTAAATATAACACTAGTAGCCCAGACACTGAGAGAAACAATTAATAAATGGGACCTCTTGAAACTAAGCTTTTGTAGGACAAAGGACACAGTCAATAAGACAAAATGATGGCCTACAGAATGGGAAAAGATCTTTGCCAACCCCACATCTAAGAGAGGGCTGATATCCAGAATATATAAAGAACTCAGGAAATTAGACATCAAAATACCCAACAGTCCAATTAAAAACTGGGCTATAGAGTTAAACAGAGAATTCTCATCAGAAGCTCAAATGGCTGACAGACATTTAAAGAATTGCTCAACATCCTTAATCATCAGGGAAATGCAAATCAAAACAAATCTGAGATAACATCTTACACCCAACAGAATGGATAAGATCAAAAATACTGAAGACAGCTTATGCTGGAGAGGATGTGGAGCAAGGGGAATACTACTCCACTGTTGGTGGGAATACAAACTTGTATAGCCACTTTGGAAATCAATAGTTTTCTTAGAAAATTGGGAATCAAACTCCCTCAAGACCCAGCTATACCACTCTTGGGTATATACCCAAGGTATGCTCAATCATATCCAAGAACACATGCTCAACTATGTTCATAGCAGCATTATTTGTAATAGCCAGAACCTGGAAACAACCTAGATGCCTTTCAACTGAAGAATAGATAAATAAAATGTGGTACATATACACAATGGAGTAATACTCAGCAGAGAAAAACAATGACATCATGAGGTTTGCAGGCAAATAGATGGAACTAGAAAAAAATCATCCTGAATGAGATAACCCAGACTCAGAAAGACAAACATGGTATGTACTCACGCATAAGTGGATACTAGATGTAAAACAAAGGATAACCAGACTGCAACTCACAACTCCAGGGAAGCTACCTAGTAAAGAGGACTCTGAGAAAGACACAAGGATTTCCCAAAAACATAGAAATAGATGAGATCTACATGAGCAAACTGGGGGGGGTTATGGGAGGCAAGATCTGGGAAAAGAGAGCTTAGGGGAGTGGAATGTCCCAGCTGGATCAGGAACAGAGTAGGAAAACAGGGAGGGAGATACCATGATGAATGAAGACCCCAGGGGAATAGGGAAGAAGCAGAGTGCTAGAGAGGTCCCCAGAAATCCACAAAGATACCTCCAATGTAGACTACTGACAATGGTCGATCAAGAGAGGGCCTGAACTTACCTGCTCTGGTGACTGGAGGCCCGAACACCCTGGCTATCATGATAGAACTCTCATCCAGTGTCTGATGGAAGCAGATGCAGAGTTCCACAGCCAAGCTCCAGATGGAGCTCTGGTAGCCCAACTGGCAAGAGAGGGGAGTGATTGTATGAGTGAGAGATATTGAGACCATAATTGGAAAATGCACAGGGACAAATAGCCAAACTAGCAGAAACACATTAACTGTGTACCAATGGCTGAGGAGCTCCCATAGAACTGAACTGGGCCCTTAGGATAAGTGGGACAGTTCTTTAGCTTGATCTGTTTGGGAGGACCCCAGGCAGTGGATCTGGGACCTGTCCTTGGTGCATGGGCTGGGTTTTTGGAGCCTGGGGCCTATGTTGGGACACTTTGCTCAGCCTTAGTGTAGGGAGGAGGGGACTAGACCTGCCTTGGGGGCTGTATCTATCAGGCTGGGCTGACTCCCCAGGGGAGACCTTGCCTTAGAGGGGTTGGGAATGGAGGGTGGATTGGGGAGGAGAGCTAGGGAGTGAGAGGAGGGAGGATGGGGGAATCTTTGGCTGATATGTGTAATTAAGTTAATTATAAAATAAAAATATATATTTAAAAAAAAGAGCCAGGCAGTGGTGGCACATACCTCTAATGCCAACACTTGGCAGGCAGAGGCAGGCTGATCTCTTGTGAGTTTGAGGCACCTGGTCTGCAAAGTGAGTTCCAGGACAGACTCCAAAGCTACACAAAGAAACCCTGTCTCAAAACAACAACAACAATGACAAAAAGAATATAATGAAAACAAAGAATTCCAAAAAATAAACAAATGAAACCATGAAGAAAAAAAAAAGACACAAGGAGTCTCAGAGCCTCAGGCTAAGAGAGACTCAGTCCTGTTGTTTCTGGATTCAGACACCAACTGGCAAGAGTATCCCCAAATTATTAGCCTCAGATACTCATACACCAAGCCAAGAATATAAATATAAATTGTATGTGTGTGTGTGTGTGTGTGTGTGTGTGTGTGTGTGTGTGTGTTTCCTAAAAATGAGTGGGGCCCATGACAGTAGAGGAAGATAGTTTCAAAGGGGTGAAGAGGACAAAGAAGATGATGATGTACATGTGACAGGAAAGCTCAAGGGACTGCTGTGTGGGGAGGAAGAAGAAAACAGGAGGAAATCAAGAGATTATTGAGAAAGGAGGTTGAATAATTATGAAATATATTGAATTTATGTAGAAACTGTTGTAATAAAACCCATTAGTTTGTATACTAATTTAATTTTTTTTCAAAAAAGTATAGTTCTAGAATTGGGGCTAGGAGAGACTAAAAGTGGGAAATTTTCACAGATACCAGTTTTAAAAATCTCCTAATTTCTGAGTCAGAAGAACACATAGAAAACACACCATTAAATTCCCAGCCCCAGTATCTGAGAGAAAGCTCATACCTCCAGGCCTGTGACAGAAACCATAACCAAGAACATGTCCTAAGTGCATATAAATCTCACTCTTCCTTAGAGCAATGTTTCCAATTCTTTTTCTCTCAGAAGCCATGCTCTCAGACAGGTGAGGTAAGCAAACATTAGTAGAGCAACCATGAATCACAGTGTAGCACCCGGGTAAAGCAGACACTGGCAGCCTCAGGCCCAGTGTGATCCAAATTCTACTTCTCACACTGAGCTGAGTTACCTTGAGTAAGTTCCAAAATCTATAAACTGCAATCTCTTCACAGACACAATGGAATTCATCACAGCTTCCAACTCCTGAGCTACTGCCATGTACAACATGCAAGAGTTGCAAGTGCAGTCCAGTGATGGCAGCTGCATAGCAAATATGAGGAACCAGGTTCAATCCTCAATCCAATAGCACACATTAAGCCAATGAAAATAAACTATAATACTCTCACACTGGCCATATTAAAAAGTTAACAGAATTAAATTCTGTGATTAAATTTTATGAGTTGATAGTTATTTGAATAGAGTCAGTTATTAGAAATTAGAGGAAGGCTTCCCTTTTCCAAGACTGCAGGCAGACCCTGCAGTCTCCACACCCTGCCCACACACCAATTTGCCCAAGACTCCAGCCACTTCCTGAGACTCAGAGACCAGCCCCCAGCTCCCATCAGCCCCAGAACTCCCATCTCGACCAGAGAGAGACCCTCTGGTGGACAATACAAACTCAATGCCTTGCCCCCACACTCATCTGCTGGAGACCCCAGCCACTTCTAGAGACTTAGAGACTAGTGTCCAGCATTCCATCCAGCCCCAGAACTCCCATCTGGACCAGAGAGCCCCCAGCTCCCATCCACCCCTGAACACCCATCTGGACCAGAGTTTCCATCCTGTCCCAGAACTCCCATCTGGACAAGATGAGGAGACCCCAGGGACTTCCTGAGACTCAAGTCCAGCACCCAGCTCCTATCTGGCCAGCACTTTCATCTGGACCAGAGATCCCATCCGGCCCAGAGCTTCCATCTGGACCAGAGAGAGGCTCCCTAAATCTGTCAGCTCTGTCTGGACAAAGTACACTTGTAAGACCAAGAACAAACCCAAAGGAGATGGGCAGACACCAAGGCAGAAGTACATAGAACAAAATAAAGAGCAATACAGCATCACCAGAATCTAGCCCTTGTCCAACAGCTAGACCCGAACATCACAGAATGGAAGATGAAGAAGAAAACAACCTTATAAGTAACATCACAAAAAGGCTAGAGCATTATACAGAAGAAATCAAAAATAAAGTGGAGGAACAGACAAACAAAAAATGGGAAGAATGCTATAAAGACCTAGAGGAAAGGACAACTAAAGCAGAAGAAAACAATAAGTCCCTGAAAGAAAATCATGAAAAAGCAAGGGAAACAGTCCAAGACCTGAAGAGGGAAATAGAAAAAATGAAGAAGACACTAGCAGAAGGAATGCTGGAAATAGAAAATCTGAGTAAACAAACAGGAAATTCAGATGCAAGTCTAACCAACAGAATGCAAGAGATGGAACAGAGGATCTCTGGTATTGAAGATACTGTAGAAGAAATACATTCATCAGTCAAAAAAAAAAAAAAAACACTAAAACCAACAAAGTCATGACCCAAAATGTCCAAGAAATTTGGGAAACCATGAAAAGTCCAAACCTATGAATAATAGGGATAGAGGATGTAGAAGAATACAAACTCAAAGGCACAGAAAATAAATTTAACAAGATCATAGAAGAAAACTTTCCCACCTTAAAGAACAAAATGCCTATGAAGATACAAGAAGCCTATAGAACACCAAACAGACTAGACCCCCCAAAAAAGTCCCCTCATCACATAATAATTAAATAAGTAAATGTACAGAATAAAGAAAGAATATTAAGTGCAGCAAAGGAAAAAGGCCAAGTTACTTATAAAGGCAAACCCATCAGAATAACACCTGATTTCTCAATGGAGACTTTAAAAGCCAGAAGGACCTGGACAGATATAATGCAGACACTAAGAGACCATGGATGCCAGCCTAGACTAATATACACAGCAAAACTTTCAATCATCATAGATGGAGTGAACAAGACCTTCCAAGACAAAACCACATTTAAACAATGCTTATCCACAAACCCAGCTCTACAGAAAGGAAAATTCCAACGTAAGGAATGCAGATACACCCATGAAAACACAGGCAATAGATAACAACACAGCAGTAAACCCCAAAGAAGAGAAGTACACACACACTACCACCAAAAAATAAAAATAACAACAGGAACGAACAATCACTGGTCATTAATATCCCTTAGTATCAATGGACTTAATTCACCTATAAAAAGACACAGACTAACAGAATGGATATGAAAACAGGACCCATCGTTCTGCTGCATACAAGAAACACAACTCAAATTCAAAGACAGACACCTCCTAAGAATAAAAGGCTGGGAAAAGCCTTTCCAATCAAATGGTCTTAAGAAGCAAGTTGGTGTAGCCATCCTAATATCCAGCAAAATAGACTTCAAACTAAAATCAATCAAAAGAGATGATGAAGGACATTACATACTCATTGCAGGAAAGATACACCAAGATGAAGTCTCAATTCTGAACATTTATGTGCCAAACACAAGGGCACCCACATATGTAAAAGAAACATTACTAAAGCTTAAATCACATATAAAACCCCACACATTAATAGTGGGAGACTTCAACACCCCACTCTCACCTCTGGACAGATTGGCCAAATTGAAACTTAACAGAGACATAATGGCCTTAACTGATGTTATGGCTCAAATGGACTTAATTGATATCTACAGAACATTCCACCCAAACAAAAAAGAATATACCTTCTTCTCAGCACCCCATGGAACCTTCTCTAAAATCGACCACATACTTGGCCACAAAGAAAATCTCAACAGATACAAAACAATTGGAATAACCTCCTGTGTTCTATCAGACCACCATGGTTTAAAGTTAGATTTCAACAAAAGAAAATACTACAGAAATCCTACAATCTCATGGAAACTGAATAATGCTCAACTGAATCACCAATGGGTTAAGGGAGAAATAAAGAAAGAAATTAACAACTTCCTAGAGGTCAATGAAAATGAATAGACCACATACCCAAACTTATGGGACACTATGAAAGCAGTGCTAAGAGGGAAATTCATAGGACTAAATGCCCCCATAAACAAGCTGGAGAAATCTCATGCTAGTGACTTGACAGCACACTTGAAAGCCCTTGAACAGGAAGAAGCAAAGTCTCCCAGGAGGAACAGACGCCAGGAAATTATCAAATTGAGAGATGAAATGAATAAAATAGAAATAAAGAGAACAATACAAAGGATTAATGAAACAAAGAGTTGGTTCTTTGAGAAAATCAACAAGATAGACAAGCCCTTATCCAAACTAACCAAAGACAGAGAGAGAGCATCCGAATTAACAAAATCAGAAATGAAAAGGGGGACATAACAAAAGACAATGAGGAAATCCAGAGAATCATCAGGTCATACTTCAAAAACCTCTACTCCACAAAACTGGAAAATGTAAAAGAAATGGATAGTTTTCTGGATAGGTACCACATACTTAAGTTTAATCAAGACCAGATAAACCATTCAAATACTCCAATAACCCCTAAGGAAATAGTATCAGTCATTAAAAGTCTCCCAACCAAAAAAAAAAGCCCAGGACCAGATGGTCTTATTGCAGAATTCTACCAGATCTTCAAAGAAGAGTGAATACCAATACTCTTTAAATTGTTCCACACAATAGAAGCAGAAGGAATATTACCAAACTCCTTCTATGAGGCTACAATTGCCCTGATTCCTAAACCAAACAAAGATGCAACAAAGAAAGCGAACTACAGACCAATCTCCCTCATGAACACTGATGCAAAAATATTCAATAAAATTCTGGCAAACAGACTCCAAGAACAAATCAAAACAATTATCCACCATGATCAACTAGGCTTCAACCCAGTGATGCATAGTCCATCAATGTAATACACCATATAAACAAACTCAAAGAAAAAAACCACATGATCATCTCACTAGATGCAGAAAAGGCATTTGACAAAATCCAACACTCCTTCATGATAAAGGTCCTGGAGCGATCACAAATACAGGGAACATAACTAAACATAATAAAGGCAATCTACAGCAAGCCAACAGCCAATATCAAATTAAATGGAGAGAAATTCAAAGCAATACCACTAAAATCAGGAACAAGGCAAGGCTGCCTGCTCGCCATACTTATTTAATATACTACTTGAAGTTCTAGCCAGAGCTATAAGACAGCATAAGGAGATTAAGGGGATACGAAGAAGTCAATCTTTCCCTAGTTTCAGATGACATGATAGTATACATGAGTGACCCCAAAAATTCAACCAAGGATCTGATACAGCTAATAAAAACCTTCAGCAACATAGCAGGACACAAGATCAACTCAAAAAAATCAGTAGCTCTCCTATATGCAATAAACAAACAGGCTGAGAAGGACATCAGAAATACATCACCCTTTACAATAGCCACAAATGTTATAAAATACCTTGGGGTTACTCTAACTGAGAATGTGAAAGACCTATATAACAAGAACTTTAAGTCCCTGAAAAAAGAAATTGAAGAAGATGTCAGAAAATGGAAAGATCTCCCATGCTCATGGATAGGCAGGATTAACATAGTAAAAAATGGCGATCTTACCAAAAGCAATCTACAGATTCAGTGCAATCCCTTCAAATTACCAACACAATTCTTCACACATCTGGAAAGAATAATAGTGAACTTCATATGGAAAAACAAAAAACCCAGAATAGCCAAAAGAATCCTGTACAATAAACCAACCTCTGGAGCCATCATAATCCCTGACCTGAAGCTCTACTATAGAGCTACCATAATTAAAACAGCTTGGTACTGGCATGAAAACCGACATGTGGACCAATGGAATCGAATTGAAGACCCTGACATTAATCTGCACACCTATGAACATATAATTTTTGACAAAGAAGCCAAACATGTACAATGGAAAAAAGAAAGCATCTTCAACAAATGGTGCTGGCATAACTGGATGTCAATGTATAGAAGATCCATATCTGTCACCATGCACAAAACTTAAGTCCAAGTGGATCAAAGACCTCAACATAAATCCAGTTACTCTGAACCTGATAGAAGAGAAAGAAGGAAGTTGTAGTTAGAGTTTTCCTGCCTGTCCCAGCCAGGACAAATCTCTCTTACCCGCCAGGCCCACAGTCGCTCAGACCCAACCAAGAAAGCACACAGAAACTTATATTGTTTACAAACTGTATGGCTGTGGCAGGCTTCTTGTTATCTACTTTTTCTATCTTAAATTAACCCATTTCTGCTTATCTATACTGTGTCACATGGCTTGTGGCTTACCAGTGTCTTTACATGTTGGTTCTCATGGCGGCGGCTGGCGGTGTCTCCCTCCAGTCTTCTACTTCCCAGAATTCTCTACTCTCTTGTCCCGCCTATACTCCCTGCCTGGCCACTGGCCAATCAGAACTTTATTTACACAGAGCAATATCCACAACAGGAAGTAGTTTTGAACGTATTGGCACTGGATATCACTTTCTTAATATAACACCAGTAGCACAGACACTTAGAGAAACAATCAATCAATGGGACTTGTTGAAACTGACAAGTTTTGCAGAGCAAAGGACACAGACAATAAGACAATGCAACGGCCTACAGAATGGGAAAAGGTCTTCACCAACCCCACAACTGACAGAGGGCTGATATCCAGAATGTATAAAGAACTCAAGAAATTAGACATCAAAATGCCCAACAGTCCAATTAAGAAATGGGCTATAGAACTAAACAGATAATTATCCACAGAGGAAGTTCCAATGGCTGAAAGACATTTAAGGAATTGCTCAACAGCCCTAATTATCCTGGAAATGCAAATCTAAACGACTCTGAGATACCACCTTACACCTGTCAGAGTGGCTAAGATCAAAACACTGAAGACAGCTTATGCTGGAGAGGATGTGAAGCAAGGGGAACTCTCCTCCACTGCTGGTGGGAATGCAAGCCTGGACAGCCACTTTAGAAATCAATATGGCACTTCCTTAGAAAATTGGGCATCCATCTCCCCCAAGACCCAGCTATAGAACTCTTGGGCATATACCCAAGAAACGCTCAATCATACCAAAAAGGCATTTGCTCAGCTATGTTCATATCAGCATTGTTTGTAATAGCCAGAACCTGTAAACAACCTTCGATGCACTTCAAGTGAAGAATGGATAAAGAAAATATGGTACATATACACAATGGAGTAACACTCAGCAGAGAAAAACAATGACATCATGAGGTTTGCAGGCAAATGGATGGATCTAGAAAAAATCATCCTGAATGAGGTAACCCAGATTCAGAAAGACTAACATGGTATGTCCTCACTCATAGAAGGATACTAGATGTAAAACAAAGATGACTAGCCAGCTACACAACTCCAGGGAGGCTACCTAGAAGACAGGACCCTAGGAAAGACACAGGGATCACCTGATGACAGCGAAATGGATGAGATCTACATGAACAACCTGGATGACAGTGGGAGTAATGAATGGCAAGTTTTGAGGGAAAGAAAGCTTAGGGGAGCAGGAGATCCCAGCTGGATTAAGAACAGAAAAGGAGAACAATGAATAACAGACCATGATAAATGAAGATCACAGAAGACCACATGAGAACAGGAATAGGCAGAGTACTGAAGAGGTTCCCTGAAATCCACAATGATACATCCTCTGTAGAATGCTGGCAATGGTCGAAAGAAAGCCTGATGTGACCTAGTCTGGTGATCAGATGGTCAAACACCCTAACAGTCATGCTGGAACTCTCATCCAATAACTAATGGAAGTGGATGCGGAGATCTTTAGCCAGGCCCTAGGTGGAGCTCCAGGAGTCCAATTGTCGAGAAAGAGGAGGGACTGTAAGAGCGTGAATTATTGAGACCAAGATTGGAAAAAGCATAGGGACAAATAACCAAATGATTGGAAGCACATGAATTATGAACCAAAGGCTGTGGAGCCCCCAGCTGGAGCAGGCCCTCTGAATAAGTGAGACAATTGAAGAACTTGAACTTTTTGGGAGGCATCCAGGCTGTGGCACCAGGACCTGTCCTTAGTGCATGAGATGGCTGTTTGGAACCATGGGCTTACACAGGGACACTTTGCTCAGCCTGGAAAGAGGGGACTGGTCCTGCCTGTACTGAATCCACCAGGTTTAAATGAATCCCCAGGGGAGTCTTGGCCCTGGGGGAGTTGGGAATGGAGGGAGGGGCTGGGGGGAAGTTGGGGCAAGGGCAGGAGGGGGGAGGACAGGGGAACCCATGGCTGATGTGTAAAATTAAAACACAAATACAATAATAATTTAAAAAAAAGAAATGAAAAAAGAAAGAGATTAGAGGATTGGCTATTGACCACTCTTTAAATGTTCATTTGCATTCATTTCTCCCCCCCCCCACTAATCCTACTTACATAAGACACATAGACTCTTTGTTCTTCCTGCCATTTTCCTTTTCCTTTTTTTCCCCAATTAATCTCCTTCTTTGCCCCTCCTCTTTTTATTTTCACTTCTTCCTTGTTGGATGGAAAATATTTTTAAGGAAATTGAACTATGACTAAAGACCACACTCCCAGGATGTGTCACTATCCTGGATAAACTGCTTAAGGTGAAAAAATGCAGCTATTCCTCCCATATTTATTAAAAAATAAATATGAGTCTTTAGAGTTTCTTTGTGATTAAGATCACTTGCTGTTCTTTAAGAGGTCCCAGCACTCATTTGGTAGCTTACAACTATTTGTAAGTCCATTTTCAGTGGATCTAATGCTTCTTTGGTCCTCCACAGACCACAGAAAGATATGTGGTACACAAACACAGACAAAGGCAAAACACCCATACACATAAAGAAACAATAAAGAAATAAATCATTAAAAAATAAAAAAACAAATATATGGTTAAGATTTATTTATTAAGCACTTACTTAACTTGCCTATACAGGCAAAATAAATCTTTAACACTATTTATTATTGTATACTAACATGGTACCATTTAACCTTGCATCATGTTACATGATGTTATATGCCTCTTCCAAAGTCTTACCAAAGATGGAGGTAATGGGAAAACTTAAACAGTAAAAAAGTGTAATGTAACGTAGTTAAAGTGTGATGCTACACCCTGTACAAGGGTAAGAACTTCAAGCTTGCCAGGTGTCAGTGGCGCACAACTTTAATCCCAGCAATCAGGAGGCAGAGTCACACAGATCTCTGTGTGTTCAAGGCCAGACTGGTCTATCGAGCAAAATCCAGGACAGGCACCAAAACTACACAGAGAATATTTGTCTCAAAAAAGAAAAAAACAAAACAAAAAAAGGGGGGGTGTCAAGCTTTGTCCTTCTTGTAAAACACACAAAAGGATCAAAAGTCACCAACTTTTCTCTTCTTACATCACTGGAAAGATCCATCATCTATAGTCAATGTAACTGAGCATGATGTTGGCACATATCCTGAAACCATTATTTGTACTTCCAAAGCAAATTCCACAACTGGTGAGCACTTGCCTAGATCAATGCATCAGAGTATTTACTATTCTAACCTGCCATGTCATTTACTGTGCATGTTCTGACACCTGGAATTATCTTTAAAGTCTTTTCTTTCATTTTTTTTTTTTGTTCCAGCATCCAGGCACAAAACTTGAAAAATACAAAATGGAAAAGGAGACATAAAAATTCATGAAGATGTGAACATGATCTTTGAATATATATAACAGAATGGCCTCTCAAATGTCCTTATAATAGTTTCAATGCCACTTAAAATGATGCAGATATACTATTTCATGTCTGTCCCATTGGTAGAAATTGCAAATTTCTGCAACTATACTGCACTGTTGGCAAAGGTCCATATGCTCTAATAGTATATCTTTAGTAGCATTGTATATTATTCAAAATTACCATTATTATTGTTAAATGAATAATTAATGTTGTGGATGATGTGAACAGATGTCTTTAAAGCATAGGGCTTGGTGTCTATGAGACTTTATGAGAAAAATGATGAAATTGGTGAAAGTGGTCTGTACTGTTCTTTTAAATACCTAAGCCTTAGTCTTACATAAATGTCCTCCCATCCATAAACTCTGTGGGCACAAAAAACAAGAAAGTAGGAGGGACACAGGTTAGAGTGATTTTCAGTGGACGAAGGGAAGAGGATGAGAGAGGGTAATGTGTGAGGGTGAAATGACAAAATTCATTATATACATGTGAAACTGTAAAAGAATAGAAATAAATTTTAAATTCCTGCACCTCCATTTTCTTTGTCAGCTATTCAGATGCTTCTTTTAAAAAATTTTTTACAGCATTTTATTACGAGTGTGTGTGTGTTTGTGTGTGTGTGTGTGTGTGTGTGTGTGTGTGTGTGTGTGTATGTGTGTAGGTCACAGGATAACTTGCAGGAGGAGTGTATTATTTCATTCCACCTTCTGGATCCCAGCAAGCAAACTCAGGTCATCAGGCTTGGGGCAAGTGCCTTTGCCTGCTGTGCCATTCCACTCACCCTCTTCAAGTGATCCCCACGGATTGTGCTGGAGAACCACTGACAAAAATTTGCAAATTTCCAGGGAAAGAAACCACCTAAAGTGGGAGTACTGAACAGTAAAGCATCTATGTTTGAGATCACTATGGCATTCTTATTGGAAGTGGTTTTGTGTTTTCATCTCCCTGTCCTTTCTCGCTTCCAGCTCCTTGTTCCCTTCCCCTCTTCTAGCTCTCTCTCGGCTTTCTTCCAAATATTATCACATTTAGGCAGACAGTAAGAATTATCCTTTGTTGCACAGTTTTTAGAAATGTATTATAATAACACATAAGATAGAAAAGCCATGTAGCAGGATTACAACAACTGCCTTCCAATACGTCAATAACATTTCATTAAAAACAACAACAAAAACATGATCAGTGTAGTAAACTGTCCTGTGCATTTTAGAATAGATCTTCATGAATTAGAGACTAGTGTCTTACACACACACACACACACACACACACACACACACACACACACACATACACGCTCTCCTGATTTGACATTCAGAAATTAATCTGGACAATTACAAGTAGCCTTTTGGAAGCAATATGTCCCCTAGCTAGGAACTGACTCTTCCATGTAATATGTGAAAACATGCTTTATTGAAGAACAATAAGCTGAGAATAAAAATAAATGTTAAACTTCACTCCGGTGAAGCAGGGGGAGAAAAAAAAAAACAACACTACCATTAATAACCATGGAGATCTCTGGGCATACAGGAGGCTAGGCAGGGGTGGGGTGGCTTTTGTCAACTGTATTTTCCATTTAAGTCATGGTGCTAATAAGACTGAACTATTGTCTTTACATAAAGGAATCAACTAATGTTTTTTACCAAGAAGACTGTGTGTATTAAGGAAACAGTAGTGAGTGGCTCATTCTTAGTCAATAAACCAGTATGTGCTCAATTAATTTCAACAAGATTTACTCTTTGCCCCACTTGAAGGGAGTGCCTCCAATTATTAGTTAACACAAATATTTAGTGTTTAATTATATTTGCCCTTTTTTTCACTGTTGTTTTCACTGAGGTGTGTGTGTGTGTGTGTGTGTGTGTGTGTGTGTGTGTATGTGTGTGTTAGGAATACTCTAGGTATACTACGATTTCATCAGAGTTACAGAGACCTTCCTGTCCCAGCCTCTCAAGTTTAGGGTTGAAGTCAGGGGTCATCAAATCTCTCTTACTCCCCTGTTAAGTTTATAATAAGAATATCATGGCACATATTCTCTTTGCTTTGTGCCTCTCATATCTAGTAAAAGTGTTTATCATGTAGCAATAATGAATTATTTAGCATAAATATAATTCTCAAATACATTTTCAAAAGAATATGAAATTTTTAGTGCATTTGAGCAGATCACAGTGTTCAGAAAAGTGAAAAGGAAAGGAAGGGATAAGGGATAAATGGGGTGTAGAAGGGAAGGAGAGAAAGAAGGAAAATGAAATAGAAAATGCAAACCATTCATTAGAAAAGGAAATAGAGCGATTCATTGTCAGACAAGCGAAATTAACCCCTCCAAAAAGGAGCTAACTTTGAAAATCTAGATTGGTGTTCACCATTACCAAATTAAACAAATCGAATCACTGGAAGTAGTCCTATTTTTAATTAAACATCATCTGTACACCTGTATCTACTGCATACACTGTTTAGTTTGCTAATTATGTTGTGTGAAGAGTAGAGCAAGCTATTCATACTCAATGATTTATTGACTTAAACAATAGAATTTCTATGTTTTTGAAAACACATTGGGCATTCTTGAGACAAAAGAGATAATAACTCTATTCAAAACATCTTGGTTTCATTTGTTCTTTGCTCTCACATATACACTCACACAAAAGAAGTAATTTTGCTTCATTTCTTCTGATAAATCCACAGTATAGGCTAAATTACCTTTTTTGTTTCTGAGAAAAGAAATTTTCCAAGCATTGGAGGAATTTTTATTGCACAATTGATAAAAAACAAAATAATCTAGTACAGGTAACACCATGTATCCCTCTACCTGCACCAATGGACTGTTTCAGACTGTCAACAGATTTTCAACGATAGAGGTCAGAGAAAACATTACTGTAACGTTTCTTTAACATGTAACATGTAGTAAATGAAATGAATGATGAATGGTGGTGGGGGCAGCTGGTTACCTGTGGAAAGGTCACTGTCACAACAGAACCCAGTATTAGTTTCAGAGTTTTATTAGGAGGAAGGGGGTGGGGGATCACATGCAGAGAGCAGAGGAAAGATAGTGGGATGGGAAGAGAGAGCAGAGCAGAGAGAGAGGGTGGGGGTCTTCGTCCAGCTTTTTAAGGGCTCTGGTGAAGCAGGCTTACAGAGCTACACCATGCATGCTCTGATTGTGTGACCACACCACAGGCACATAGTTGCCAGCATACACTGATGATGTAAGACGCAAGACCCTTTGCTTAACTCCTGAACTGTGCCTGTGCAGTCATGTAGCTGGAGTGAGGGCAGAATTCTAACAGTAAGTTCAAAATTAATTTTCTTTTACTATATTCTATGTGATTTTTTAAATGTAAAACAGTTTTGGAAAGCACATTTACCTTCTCTGAAAACCATGTTGAAACTTAATCCTTAAAGGGTAGGGGGATAACCATTTCAGTGTGTTTATTATTTCCTGCTTTATCCAAGTGACTGAATCAGGATTTAGGACAACAAAATCTGAGCTCCTCCCATAGCAGTAATTCTCAACCTGTAGGTTGCAACCCCTTGTGGGGGTTGAATGACCCTTTCACAGAGGTCAGCTAAGACCATCACAAACCACAGATATTTATGATTCATGACAGCAGCAAAATTACAGTGATGAAGTATGAATGAAATAATTTTATGTTTGGGGGTCACCACAACCTGAGGAACTGTATTAAAGGGCCACAGCATTAGGAAGGTTGAGCACCACTGTCCTCTGGAAAGGAGTTCACAAACTGAGACTGTTGACTTGAAACCTGCAGAGGGCAGGGAATTCTTGATTCCTCTAGTTCTACTCCTTCATTCTTGGTAAGCTTGGTTGGTGCTATCTCATCTTTCTTTTTCCCCCTCCCATTTAACCATTTGCTCGTTTATTATTGTTTGTGTGTGGTTGTTTCATTTTTATTTTACTTCATTTTGTTCTTTGTTTCATTTTCATATTTTGCTTTGTTATTTATGCTTTTTTGGTTTGGAAAAACTGTCTTTAAAAATTTCTGTAAATCCTTAGAAATGGGTAGAAAAATGTGTTGTCCTTATATATGTGCTATCTTAGTTAATTCTCTATTGTGATGACATAACAGCATGATAAAGAGAAATTATAAAAGAAAGCATTTAATTTTGGTGTTAACAGCCTTATATATGTGCTCTCTTAGTTAATTCTCTATTGTGATGACATAACACCATGATCAAGAGAAATTTCAAAAGAAAACATTTAATTTGGAGGTTCAGTTTCTGAAGGTTAGAGCCCATTACCATCATGTGAGGGATAAGCATGGCAGCAAGCAGATAGGTATGGTGTGTACCTGACAGCTCACATTAGGTCTACAAGCACAAGGCAGAGAGAGAGAACTAATTTGGAATGGTGTGGGCTTTTGAAACCTTAAAAGCTATCCGTGAGTGGCACACTTCTAATAAGGACATGTCTCCTAATCCTTCTCAAACTGGTCCACAATTTAGGGACCAAGAACTCAAAAATATGAGCCTTTGAGGGAGGGAGTATCTTATTTATGGTTTTCCATTCCTGTGACTGTGAAGAGACACCATTACCAAAGGAATTCTTATAAAGGAAAACATTTAATTTGGGTGGATCAGTTACAGTTCAGAGGTTGGTTCAGTCCATTATCATAATGGCAGGAAGCATGGCTGTGTACAGGCAGACCATAGGACTGTAGTGGGTAGCTGTTCCAGCTTATACCTGGAAGTACTACCCCCATTGAGGCTTTGGTAACTGTCACGCCTACAAGATAAGGCCAAGACAGGAGCTCTTAAGACTCATCAACAATGCTAAGAAACATTAGGTGACTGTCCAGCCTGCCAGCTGTCTCTGTCTACTTTTGCAAGCCTTCTGAAAGTTGCTTGCATCCATATTCTATTTCTCAGGTATCATTATATTCCTTTTCAGGTCTTTGATGGTACTGAAGACTAGCGGTTATAGTTATAACTTAGTATATATATATACACACACACATATATATATATATATATATATATATATATATATATATATATATATATATGTATATATATATAGTCTTAGATAGAACACATTAAGTGTTAGATTTAGGTTCTTTAGGATAGGACATGTTTTGAAATGATCTTTGTAATATTCCACTTAACTATGCTCCAGACGTCAGACGTCTCTGGATTTTTGTATGTGTCTCTAGTTTGATATTGTTAATGTTGGTTATAGTTACATCTTATCTAGGTCATTATCCCTTATTACTCCTGGACAATATTTGATAATCATTCCTATTGTATATAGTCTTGTATTAGGTTAAAACCTTCTTATTTAGACAAAAGGGGGAGATGTAGTAGGTAGCTGTTCCAGCTTTGACCTGGAAGTTCCAACCCCCTTTCAGGCTTCAGTAACTGTCACACCTACCAGGCAGGGCCAAGACAGGAGCCCTTAATACCTGAGATCTGGATGTGATGGCTGTCTTGGTTCCTAGATTCTGGATGCTGGAGGTAGATCAAGCAGAGTTCTCCGGAGAACAACACTGGAATGTGCTACACCTTTCCCGGACCCTGTAACCTATCCCTTTACTTATAAGTTACCCCATAAAATAAACCCCCCTTTTAACTACGTGGAGTTGCCTTAATACTACAACCAATATAGTACTGGTGAAGTAGCTGAGAGTCCTGAGCAAAGGAAACCTAAAGCCTACCCCCACAGTGACACACTTCCTCTAACAAGACATATCCACTCCAACCAAGTCAAACCTCATTGTAGTGCCACTCCCTGTAAACTTACGGGAACCAATCACATTCAGCCTACCATGGGGGCCATTCTCATTCAAACCACCATATATGCCTGACAGTTTCTTTGAGAAGGGAAAATAACGAGGGGATGTTCTCATGATCACAGGTATATTTCTTCTCTCTCTCTCCTTTTTTTGTTTTTGTTTTTGTTTTTTTTTTTTGTTTTTTTTTTTTTTGAGACAGGGTTTCTCTGTGTAGCTTTGCGCCTTTCCTGGAACTCGCTTTGTAGACCAGGCTGGCCTTGAACTCACAGAGATCCGCCTGCCTCTGCCTCCCAAGTGTTGGGATTAAAGGCGTGCGCCACTTTATAATTTATAAAATTTGCTTACACATATGTATGCAGATAAAAAAAACTGGCCAGCATTAGAAAACCACCTCAACATGGTGTTTCTACAGTGCATCTGAACTGGAGAAAAATCAGACACTATGCACATTTTAGCATTCTCACACACCCAAATAATATAGTCACCAGCTTATTATGGAATTAATAGTAAATAGTATACTGGTCAAACTATACACATAGGCATGTATTTTTTTTAATTATTACTTTAGAATTCCTGTCTCTTAATAAACTTTCTATTGTGATAAAAGACAATGACAATAAACAATCTGGGGATGAAAAAGGTTTATTTCATCTTACAACTTTAAGGCCATCTTCCAGGTATGTCAGGGCAAGAAATAAAAACAGAAACCTGGAGAAAGAAGGTGATGCAGAGGCTATGGAGAGGTACTACTTACTGGTTTACTTCCCATGACTTGCTCATCTTGCTTTCTTAGACCACCCAGTCCAAGGGTGGCACCATCTACATTAGGGTGGGGCCTTCCACATCAATCATTAATCAAGACAGTGCCCTATAAACTAGCCTGCATACCAATCCTCTGGAGGCATTTTGACCATTAACATCCATTCTTCCTAGAAGACTGTATCTTGTGTCAAGTTAACAAAGGAACTAGCCAGCATATCTGTAAACTTATTTTTGGAAATTTAACCATTTTCTCTTTGTCATTTATTCATTCATTCATTCATTCATTTATTTGTTGTTTGTTTGTTTATTAATTAATTATTTAATTAATTCATTCATTCATTTGTTTGGACCAGGAATGAAGTCATATTTCACCAAATTATTTTCACAAATAATATAAAGTACTTTTTCCCACAATTTGGATAAATACATAAATACATACATACATACATACATACATACATACATACATACATATATACATACATACATACATACATAATACCCCTTTTCAACCAATGCCCACATATCTATCTTCTTTTTATATATGCAAAAAGCTTTTTGGTAAAGAATTGAGCTGTTAGAATGCTTTCTTTTGACTCTTTTGTATCACAAAGAAATAAACCAAAACTTTCCCAGGAGGGAAATACTTGGAAGCAAAAGCAGCATTTCTAATTCACAATGAATGAATCAAACACTCAGAACTTTCCAGTCAGTGGAGAATGCTATATAATCTTGTTTAATATACCATAGAGTGCTGCCTAATGCACAGAATATATTCCCATTGAGTCCCTTCCTACTTGGTTCCACTTCACAATTCAAACATGATTTTCTAGGTAATGCTCTTAGCACACCCATGTTTGTTATTCTTGTTCTAGTATACTACAGGAGATGCATTCCTTTGTAGCTGTTACTTTTTCATCATTATCACTTGAAAACAAAATGGCAATTTCTTTCCTCCAGTCCTCTTTATTTTTCTTCTTCATTTTCATTGCACTTTCTATTTATATGTATGTAAAATGACACAGTAGTTAACACATCATAAACGTGTCTGTTTTAAATGGATATTGATTGAATCATGTAGTGATGTGTTATGCAGTCACATCACTTAAAAACATAACTTGCGACTTTAATTGGATGGCTTGAATATTCAGATTATTCCAGTACAGGGAATCAGGAAATCAGATCATTTTACTTTCTCATGATTTGTAAACTCATTTGTTATGAATTATAACTATGAGCTGTAATGTTCATTGACATTACTAAGCTGTTTAAAATATTTTTATCAATCCTATGAGAAGTTCAAACAATGCAGTTTGGTCATATTCATCACTCTCCCTCTATATGCTCCATGATCTATTGCTCCACTCCATACACATACCCAACTTTGTGTCTTTTATTGTATTTTATCCACTGAGTACCGTTCATTCTGCCTCTTAGGTGTATGACATCCTCTGGAACCTGGGAGATCTACTACAAGCCACACTATTAAGAAAAACTAATTCTTTCACTCTAGGAAGCTATCGGTTACCCTTATCTCCTCATTATGGGTGAAACTTCATGCTGACTTTCCTTCTCCATGCTGATATTTTATCTTACTTGAGCTTGGATAGGCCTTGTGCATCTTGTCACAAAACTTTGATTTCATATGTGCAACTTCCCTGTTGTGCCAGAAACAACTATTCTATCTCCTACTCTCGCAATATCTCTGCCCCTTCCCCTTCCATAGTGCTAATTTTGTAAAATGTACATTGATTCCCATTTGTTCCTGAGATTCTTGTTTGTAAATTCTTATGTATTTAGATTTAAACAAACTAGTGTGCTGGTAAATTTTTCCTTGATTGTCAATAAAGAAAGAAAGTGAGAAAGAGAAATGGAGAAAGGGAATAAGAGGAGAAGGGTGTAAGGGAAGATAGGAGGGAAGGAAGAAAAGAAGAAAGGAAGGAAGGAGTAAAGGAAGGGAGGAAGGAACTCTGCCACTCTGTGCCCATTGGCTCTGGATTGTGTCCCCTCTTTAAGACTTTTCTGTTCCTTCCTTCCCTGGACTCTCTCTTTTGTTTTCACATTCCCATTAGGACCTGTTATTTATGACTGGAGTTGTTTACCATGAGAGAGAAACACAAGGTACAATGAAACCCACTATAGGAGTTTATTAAGGAAAGGGAGAGCAGGAAAAAGGTGCATAGGCCTATGGAATTGACCAGTGTTGATAGGGGGCAGAGGAACGGGTGGAACCTGCTTTTATGGGTTCCCCACCCCCATCATGTGCATATGGGCCTATGCAGCTACTCCATGCAGGCACATAGGTTACATTGTCATGCTGTGTGCAAATTACATAATCACGAAATGCATGTATTATGTAGGACAAAATACCCTGGGATGACTAAATGTCTTGCCTGGCTGATGGACAGTGCATGCAGTCATGTAGCTGGGGGAGTAGCTAGGGATCCTAACAGGACCTTCTTGAAATCTATCATTCCTTTGTAAAAACATCATATTTTTTAATTTGTTCCAAGTTGTCCATAATTTCTCCCAGAAGAATTTTCATGAAGGGTGATTTAAATCTTGGTTGGGCAACACTAACATCTTGCCTTCTTACATTATCATCTTTGGCTACAAAGTGAAGCTCCCTACACACATGTGAAACACAACGTCTGGAGGCACAGTGAAACCTTCAACTAGACCATTCTATGTGTAGAAAAATAGTTTGCCAAAACAAACTGCTGGGTTGTCTCTCATGGGCAGAGAAAAGCAGTCAGTAGGAAAAGCCTCCTGAGTTTTATGGAGACAGGTAGTGGCTGGAGGAGGGGTGAGGGCCAGACCAGCCTAGGAGTTAGCACTGGGACTTTGGTCTCTTGTAGACTGTTTGGGTTAATTAGGAATTAGATTTTCTTTGCCCTTTGTCAGGGTAGTTGACCATTGCTGGTGGGTATGTAAACTAATGGCTTTGCTAACAAACAAGAACTAGCTTCCTGAGATTTCTGAGGAATGCTGAGTTTCTGTTTCTGTTTACCTGATATTAATCCTTCTGTTTACTCTTCACCCTCCTGCCTGGGCTGTGCCTGGGCCATCATTTAGGATATTGTAAAAAGCACTGATATGAGAAAGGGGACTCTTAAGACATAACACACAGACTCATTTAATATGAGCTCTTCTTGCTCTTGGTAGAACAAGGGATGATTTTATACAATACGAGGCATATTGGTCCCTTGTGCTCATAGACAGGCACTAGGGAAACCAGGAATGTTAAACACACACAGTTCTCTTTCCAAAGTGAGAGATGTATAACCTTTTTCCTCCCAGGAGGCTGAGAACCAACAAGATTAATACTCTGGTGACCTCTACACTATCTGTATAGTCACACCATCTCTCTCAGACTCTTATGTTGAGCTTGTTTACCTTGAAGCCTGATTCCATAGTTAGAATCTTTCTTTATAGAAGATGTCATTTGCACTTTACAAGAGCTTCAACATAATCATGCCTTAAGCTGTGCACACTGGATAGAGCTAATTATCACTCAGATACTTTTTTCCCCCAAAATTGTGCTGTGCTTAAATATGCCTAAAATAAATTGCCTTGAAGGCTGGCTCTTGAAAATTGAAACAACACTGGCTACTCAGTCATGATGAACCAAGACTTTTTTCTTGCCTCTTGTGGATCTACACTCTGCTAGCTATGGTGTTTGCAAAGAACCCCAACATACACAATGCTGGGTAACATTTTGCTTCCCGCTAACACTTTATGAGACTCTGCATCTTATTCAAATATGACACTAATTTGGTACAGAATATAAAGTTGGTGCTTAAATACTACTGACAACTGAGAGAGGGAAAAGTCTTCCAAACAGCTGGATGGTTTGAAAAACCCCTCCATAGACATTTTCTTGGCTGTGAGAAGGCAAATATGATTCAGAACTATGTAAAAAGTTCTTGCTGTGGTATGCTAGAGAAGGCATTGACCAATGTAGGTAGGAATAACAAGGCACTCTTTCCTCTCATAATCAGGAAAGTATCTATCATGGGGTATTTTTTGAAGACAAAAGGAAAGTCTCCTTTTGTTTCTGAGTTCCAATTTCTTCCATTAAATGTAACAAGTATCCTAAGGTTTATAGATACTAAATTATCACAATAATATCACATACCAGTGTTCTCTGTGTATATATTAAACAATTTGTGTAGCAATTATTATTCCATTCATTTCATAGATGAACAAAGAGGCTGAGAAATCAGCACACCAGCTTAAGAAATAGATACCAAGAAATAGGAAGAGAGAATAAACATACAACTGCTAGTTTCAACAGCCCACTGTTCTCACTTGACAAATGATCAAGCCATTGGACAAAAGATGATTCACTCAGGAAACACTGTACTCGAGGGAGTGACAAGAGCTTGTCTCCAGGAGAGAACAGTGGATATCTTTATAGTTATTGACCTTTTCACCAAGAATGGGGGTCAAGAATAGAATCCATTTTCTTCAGATATAATCATTGATTGCCCAGTACACACTAACGACAACTCTTATGAGCTCTGTGGATAGAAATAACACTTCCAGGCTTAAGAAATAGCAAACACAAAGGGCTCATTGTTGAGAGGGACAGTATCCTGAACACAGTCTTTGACATCTTTTCATCTCTATAGGAATTGCCCTGTTCAAGTACTTTCTATGCAAGAGAAGAGAGAGACAGACAGAGATAGACAGACAGACAGACAGACAGACACACACACACACACACACACACACACACACACACACACACACATACACACACAGATAGAGATGATATATATAGATATAGATAGATATAGAAAGATCACAGTTTCACTGTATACTCTGGGTTTGTTGTCCACTGTGAGAATATATGTTTCATAATCACTCTTTTCTCTTTATTCTGCTTAAATTAGGTTTGTCATGTAGTACCTGACCAACCTAATACTGTAACTCTTCCTGCAGGGAGGCAACAAGGCCCATACTCTGCAGCCTGAGAGGGGTGCATACAGCTCATTGATCCTTGAGGCCATCAGCATAGTAAATTGGGGAACCTAATCATTCACCATCAAAATTCCTAAGCCTCTTGGAGGACAATGTTTGCTAGAGAGGACCAGCCTTTACAGTTTAGGCTGAACTTGTCTTGTCTGTTCTCCACATGAACAAACCTTGCTCATCTAGTGAAGATTTGCCAGTATGGGAGATTGCTGTACAACGGAAGGGAGTGGAAGTGGGGCAATTAATCAGAAGCCACATTAAGAATTATTTGGAAGAATGTAATAAAGTGCATATGCATTGCTCCAAGTGTGTTAACAGATTATTTCTGAGTTGTTTTAAAGCAAGAAGTAGTCCTATGCTGTAGAATTTATAATGATGATTGTGGCTATGTACACAGGGGTACAAATGAAAAGGTACAGCTTCAGGAGGCTGTCCCTTAGTTTTAACTGCAGGAATTTTGTTTTCTCTATTGATTCAAGAATAGCAATAGGAATTAGACAATTCTTCAAAAGCAGCATGGATTTGCTATGCATACAAATACAATTATAACTATGCTTTAAGGAGCACTTAAATATCTTAGGTGCTGTCCTAAATACCACATGTGAATTATGTTAATCAGCTTGTTCTCTCTCTGAAGATGATGTTATTAATACCACATTTGACTTAGGAGAAATCCAAGACACAATGGAGTCATGCAATTCTTCCATATTCTAACTAATTAATTATATAAACCAACAAAAAATTTAAACATAAAAACAAAAAACAAAAACAGTAGCTTCAGAGTCTGGATTTTTCTTTTCTTTTTCTTTTCTTTTTTTTTTTTAATGTTGGCAGTTGCCAATGGTGGACATTTGTGAAGAAAGAAGTTTTAATGTATACGTGTGTAAAAGGTGATCTTTATCACTCCTTCTGACAAGCACCCAGCCCCCATCTGGCCTGGAACTCCCATCTGGACCAGAGCTTCCATCCAGCCCAGAGTTTCCATCTGGACCAGACAGAGGCTTCCTGAATCTATCAGCTCTGTCTGGACCAAGAGCACTGATAAAACCAAGAACAAATCCAAGAAGAGACGGGCAGACATCAAGGCAGAAGTAAATACAACAAAATAAAGAACAATACAGCATAACCAGAACCTAGCCCTCCTCCAACAGCTAGACCTGAATATCACAAATTGGAAAAAGCAGAAGAAAACAACCTTAAGAATAGCATCATGAAGATGCTAGAGGCTTATAAAGAAGAAATCAAAAATGACAAACAGAAAATGGGAGGAATGCTATAAAAACTAGAGGGAAGGACTGATTCTGAATCTAATCATTCCAAGTGCAGTATAGATTGGAACAAAAACAAAAAACTACAGGAGATCTGAATGTTCGGACTTATTTATTTTGGGCAAGAAATTGTTAATCATTAAAGCAAATGGACAATAAATTTTATTTTGTTCTTGGCTAATATAAGAAATGTTTGCAAATTTTAAAATTGTTTGATAAATACAGCTGAAATATACATTTAATCCCACACATTGCTATTTGGGGAGCAAGATGTTCTTTCTTGGTTTATTTTTGTTTTTTTACTAATACAGTTGCTGAAGAGAACGGAAGAGTTCATGCTCCAGTGACAGCTTCTGCTCCCACTTTATCATCTTTGCTTAGACCAGCATATTTCTCCTGTGTCTATCTTTGATTCTTGGGAAATATTATATCACCCACATCTTCAAGAGCTGATTAAGAGGAGAAGGAGACATCAACTTGTCATAGCCAGGCTAGCAGTCTTTAGCTTTACTTTCTAGTGCAAAAGCTCCTTAGAGAAATGAAGCTTCACTATGGGGTCCCTCTTTACTTTTACATCATTCTAATCTGCCACCTCAGAGACTCCAATATACTTCAATGACATACCCATATGTTAACATTTTATTAAAATCCCCCATTCCGTGTATCCTAAGCATTGTGCATCCTGGAAGCAGATGTTTTATTTCCCTGGCTGGCTGCAGCTGAACAATGTTGGTTGAGCAATAATTACCCAAAAGCAAATAATGAATGAATAGCTGAAAAAATAATGAGGCAGAATGCAGAAGCCAAGCACTGCTGCAGGTGATTCAGTACCAGAGAAGCTGCTTTAGATCTAAGTACTGAACAGGGAATAACTGAACTAATTTGGGCAATAAGAGTAGAGAAAGCAGATAAATACAGAAAGGATTTCTCCAAATATCCCACTCTGTGTTTGATGGGGATGTATGTGGATATCATATATTCAATAAGGCTCTTTATATATGAAAGACTACTAATTATCTTTGCTAAAGCTACATAAGCCAGATTCTACCACACTCATTGGAAACTAATCCACAAATACTAACAAATTTGCACATGCTGAGAACTTAATAAATTCCATAAGAATTATTAAATAAGATTTGCAAATCAAGGATCTCATGACTATACAGACAAGAAAGTGATATTATACATTAACATTTGAGTACATGTACATTTAGAATCTATGAGGTCTAAATGAGGTCTAAACTCATCAGTATTTATTATGATCAGTAAAGATTCAATCTCATTGTAAACAAGACCTCAGCCCAAACTACCAAGATAGAAAAGTCTGCCTTCCTATATTTATGTCATGAAATTTAATGTGCTGGGACTGAGAGACTGAGAATTTTACTGTGACACTAAGTTTAGCAAGTCATATTTTCCAAGTGCAAGATAGATTGCTGAATAGACATTTAGGAAGCAACTGTTTACTATAATACTATTGGCATATTATTGATTTTTCTTTTTAAAATTTACAATTTTAGACAATGAATACAAAAATTTAAACTTTACATTGTTTATCAGTTTTTCATATTTAACCACATTACATCTATCGTGAATAGTTCAGGAAGATTTTTATTTTCCCATACAAAACCTAAAACACATACATATTTCAACTATAATTCCATTCTAATGTGCTATTATTTTTTCCACAGTTTATATCATAAAAGTGACATGGGTATACTATGTTAACTTTTGTGTGTGATGTAGATTGTGAAGCTAAAATTTTAAGAAAAATGTATCAGATTTTTCTCAATCATAAAAGGTGATTTTAATTTAGTTTATTTTCACTTTATGTGTGGCTAATTAAATTCCTTTTTTCCTGTATAAAGCAAGTGACACAGATACAAATTATTGGCTTTGAATTTGTCTTTGTACTCCAATATCCTCAGTTCCCAAATTTACCTATCTTGCAATGAATTATTCACAGGACTGTGATAGCAAAACTCTAACAAATTTTAAAATTAAATTTTAATTAATTGCAGTACAAATGGAAAAAATAGTCTACCTACAAGTCAAAAATACAAAATCAAAGAATTTTCTGAGAATGAACATACATTATTAGCACTAGCACTCACATTAGCTAACAGAACATTCTTCATACACCAAGCCCTCCTTTCAACCACTTCAGCTGCTAAACTCAATCCCTTCAATAAACATGACAATACAGAACAAAGGTGCTTTAAGAGCCAAGATTCTGAGTTGGAGGGGTGGCTCAGCAGTTCATAGTACTTGTTTCTGTTACAGAGGACCTGGGTATATTTCTTAGCATTCATATAGTGGTGCACACCCATTTTTCACTCAAATTTCAGGGGGATTCCATTCTCTCTTATGACCTTCTCAGGCCAGGCATACACATGACACATAGATGTACATGTAAGAAAAATACCAACTTGAATATAGTGAAAATAAATAAATCTAAACAGGATTCATGGATAATTATCATTTTTATTAAAGACATGATATTTCCCCCCAAATATTTGTCTGTATTTATTACTCTTTTTTATAATTATCATATAAACTCACAATTCTGCATATTAATATTGTTTACTGATTTATCAACCTAAAGTGTTTTTATGTCTTATAATATGTCTATATATTCATGACATCTTAATTATGCCTAGCAATCTAACTGAAGTCTTTCACATTAAAAATGCATATATCTATACTGTCTAATGTATCTACAAAGAGATAAAATGGGCTCAACTATGTATACATAACAAATACATAACATAAACACATAATACCGACATACAATGACAACATTGAAGAAGAGTTTATGGGTTTGAGATTATTCTATTTTATAAACAACTAATTATTTGAGATTTTATTAGTTTTCATGGCTTCAATGATTCCTGTGTGAGTGAACACAATGATATCATGCATAGTATGTGTAAGATCTTAGCAAACACTCTACCACTGAACTATATTCTAAAACATCAAAATATTTTTTAATCTGAGAAAATTATTTTAAGGAAAAATATGATAGAATCAACAAACAATATGCTTTAGGAACAACATTTTGTATCTTTCCTTACACTTTATTTTGGCCTATGCAGTGTGCCAACATTTCAATAAAATACTGAAGGCTTGGGTTAAGTGTTGCTTATGCAGGTTATGTAAGCATTTGTTTATGTAAATATATTTGTGGGCATGTACAAGTGCGTGTGTGCATGCACATCAGCCAGATGTTTGAAAAGTCTTTTTATTTGTCAGGGATATCAAAATACAGCCCATATAGAACTTATGTGATGTTCAATGGTTACAGTTTGGCTTCATATGGGTACACAAATTTTCACGATGGAGATTTATTGTAGGAGTTATCAACATTTTAATGGTTCAAATGATGCTACAGTTTGGTTGTGAGTTCTTAAGCATATAGTATCTGGTATAGAGTTTGGTGACATGCATACATTATAGCACTCCCGTAGATACTTGACATGTATATAATAATTTACTGATGATCAATACCAGGGGAAACATGTAATGTTCAGTACAGCAACATAAGCATTTCCTACTATATCTATCAGGAGTTATCATAATCTATTTCAGAAAAATGAAGTATAGACTACATGAGGAAAAATGAAAATGAGAGTAAATTCAAGAACTTACTTCTCGAAGCAAATTCCCATGCACATAATATATCTGATATAAAGAAGAGCAACTTACAAAGAACAGTGACCATGATAAATTCACTAGTACTGTACAAGACAGATAAGATTGTGTTTAATGTGTATAACTTTCCCATGGATAAGAATGTTATCATGCACAGAGAAAGTTTTACAATTTCAAAGCCAAAGTTTTAATTATGACACATACTTTAGGCTCATACTCCACCTGGTCAATTATGCCTTGAGCCAATGAATAACATTTTTTTTTGTTTAATGTAGTTTGTGCTGGGTTTTTGTAGCTTGCAGCAAATTCTCCCATCTGGACTTAAGAAAATGGCTAGACTCTTTCCATATGACCAAAAACTAAGACAAAACTTAACTCCCCTATGCATATACCCTCAATATCTCATGGTGTGAAAAACAAATGCATTGAATTTTCTCTATTAATCTTAGATTAATTTAAAATTCTGGAATTTTAAAAATAGCAAAATTAAAGTACAAAACATTTGCATTTTAAATGGGAGAAACTGGATTTAGCTCACTAAAGAAGTTTATCTAAATTTAAATAATATGATGCAGAAAATCCTGCCAAACAAATATTATGCTTCAGGTTGAACAAGGTTTCAAAGAAGTATTTATCGAATGTGCATACTGCACTTTAAACTACAGCTAGAAAAATACATATGATAAGCTACAAAAATCCCAAACAACAGTAAGATCTACAACTGTGATTATAATTTCATATTATGTGACCAATACGTCATTAAAGAGAGTTGTTTTGTATATGGTCAAATAGCCACTCTGCACTGTGCCCAAAAAGCAACCCCTTAAAATAATATGAAGGGCCCAACTCATGGATACAAATATTCTAACTAGGCTTTAAACACTTTCTATTGCATTAAGATGATAAATTATGGACACATAACTTCACTGTCAGTCTACCTAAGGTTTATGTGTAATGAAGCACATAAAAATCTGGAAAATCCAAATAGATAATACACAATAGGAGATTAGAATCTTCTGCCTCTAGAATCCTTAGATAGTTGTCAGTTTGACACAAGACAGTTTTCCAAACTCTAATTTGGTGTGCACTGCCTAGATTTTTCTATAAAAGCTCTACAGTAAACTTTCCCTTTTATAGAGGATTTTCTCCCAAATGGAGAAATATATTGGAGAATTGAATACGAGCACTATGTTAATTTGAAGTATTTGCATTTCATATAACACCAGCAAGATACCTGTTCAGAACAGATGAATCTGAAGAAATTTTAAAATCTGAGTCAAGTTTACCGAGATAAATGAGAAGGCCTTTTTACCCATGGAAGAGTAAGCAGAAAGATTCTAAGAGCCTGAAGCAGTGGATGACACCAGGAGTATTTTCTGGATGAAGCAGAGTTGTTACATACATAAATGTACAGCAGCTGAGACAGTGTGAACACATCCTGAACAAAGAGAGATTTGCCAAAGAGAATTGCAGTGTGGAGAGAGAAGGAAGTCATGAAATCCCTCTCTTAGCTGAGGAGCTGCTGTCAATTGAAAGCTACTTAGAGACAGAGAACCAGTTTTCTTTAAGGATGTTACCCTGGTAGACTGATCACTTCCAATGAAGGCCATGCATCCCTGAGTACATGGGCAGCATAACTTGTACTTGAAAGGTCTAATGTTTTTACACAAAGAAGACAAAATTTGGTGAATTGGAAGGACAACTGGATCTGAGAGGAATGTGTGGAGTGGGATGAATATGATCAAAATATATTAGCTGAAATTCTCAGAGAATGAATGAATAATGAGGGACAAAAAGGAATTTTGTGGAAATAAAGGAGATCATGTTGGAGACACTCTGTTTTATATCAGCTATTTACGTGTCTTAAAGTGGAAAATTTCCCTTTTCTAATGTAATATGAAAATTAAAAACTGTTAAGAGGATTCCATTTCTACAACAAGAATGTTTCCATATAGGAAAATAATATGTTTCCAACATCCAACTTTTGTTACTATGATTATTATATTTTAATTCAAAATGGTTTTATATGAAATGGTAATATTACTGAAAAGTGTATATTTTGATAATTAATAAACCTATAAATTTTAATGTTTAGTAATAAACACGAAGGCAATGAAAAATTACTTTGTTCTATAAATGAATAATAAGTTTGTAAGGAACACGCTGAATTTGGCATTGGGTGAAGTAGAAATTATAATGTATATTATTAGCATTTTCACTTTACTAAACATATCTCCACTTAATGGATTTTGGATGGTATACAGATTGATAGCCGAGTGAAATGTCTGACACCCAATTCCTCTACTTGCAATGAACAGACCTTAGTTAAGCCTTTGTCTCATCATATATCAACAGGCATGGCAATGTCCTCTGTAGGATAGTTCTAAATGTTACTGAAAATAGAAACGATACTAAAAATTCATTTGTACATTCTGTAACAAATATAGGATAAAGCATGTGTCAATGCTATAATTTTAACTTTTACAACTTTTTCTATTTGATCAGAGGAAATGGTATTCACCATTTCTGATAATCACTTTTACATTCATATTCTTTCCTATTTTATCCCAAATAACTCTGTATGTTAACTAATTATATTATCATTTTGTCCTTTTCTCTTTCATTGGCTTATTTTTTAGTTATTGAATCAATGAAGTGGTAGCATGATTGTCTCAATATCCATGAAAGAATAGTTCTAGATCCCATCTATAGTGCTTACATATTGCCTACATATATCCTATTTACCATGAGTCATCTCTAGGTGACTTTTCATAAACACATAACACAATATAAGTTATAAAAGGAAGCTATTCTACTGTATTGTTTATGAAATGATAATAAGAACAGCATGTCTGTATGCATTCAGTTCAGACCCACACTTGTATTTACAAATATATTCAATTTACATTTGGTGGATCTGTGGTTGTAGATCTTGTAGATACATGGGGCCAACTGAATAGACTGCTAAAAGCAGAAAACTCATGTTATTGAAGCAAGTGTGCATCCTTGGGAATCTCTGGTAACATATCTATCTACATGGTAATCAAAACATGTATTCTCACATGGGCAAAACAGTTGTGTACCTTGGTCTGTGTGAGGGGCCTCTGACAGTGGGAAGAGGATCCAACCCTGGTGCATGAACTAGCTTTTTGGAGCCCATTGCCTATGGTGGGACACCTTGTACAGGCTTGATGCAAGGGGAGGAGCCTGAACCTGCCTCAGCTGAATATTCAGGGTTTGCTGACTCTTCATGGGAAGCCATACATTTTTGGAGGAGGGGATGGAGAGTGGGCTAGAAGGGAAGGCTGAGGGTGGGATCAGGAGGAGAGATAACAGAGAGGGGAAGGAATCTGTGGTTAGTATATAGAATGAATAGAAAATTTCTTAATAAAAACAATTTTTAAAAAGACACTGTATAGTTCTACAGCCCATTTCTTAATTGGACTGTTGGGCATTTTGATGTCTAAATCTTGAGTTCTTTATATATTCTAGATATCATCTCTCTCTCAGATGTGGTGTTGGGGAAGAACTTTTCCCATTCTGTAGGCTGTTGCTTTGTCTTGTTGACCGTGTCCTTTGCTCTACAAAAGCTTCTCAGTTTCAAAAGGTCCCATTGATTGATTGTTTCTCTCAGTGTCTGTGCTATGAGTGTTATATTTAGAAAGTGATCTCCCTTGCCAATGTGTTCAAGACTACTTCCTACTTTCTCTTCTGTCAGATTCAGAGTAACTGGATTTATGTTGAGGTCTTTGATCCACTTGGACTTAAGTCTTGTGCATGGTGACAGATATGGATCTATTTGCAGCCTTCTACACATTGATATCCAGTTATGCCAGCACCATTTGTTCTTTGTTGTTGTTGTTGTTGTGTTTTTTGGTTTTTTGAGACAGGGTTTCTCTGTAGCTCTGTGCCTTTTTCCTGGAACTTACTTTGTAGTCCAGGCTGGCCTCGAACTCACAGAGATCCGCCTGGCTGTGCTTCCCAAGTGCTGGGATTAAAGGTGTGCGCCACCACCACCCGGCATGCCAGCACCATTTGTTGAAGATGCTTTCTTTATTCCATTGTACATTTTTGACTTCTTTGTCAAAAATTATATGTTCATAGGTGTGCAGGTTAATGTCAGGGTCTTCAATTCGATTCCATTGGTCCACATGTCAGTCTTTATGCCAGTACCAAGCTGTCTTTATTATAGTAGCTCTATAGTAGAGCTTGAGGTCAGGGATCATGATGCCTCCAGAGGTTGTTTTATTGTACAGGATTCTTTTGGCTATCCTGGGTTTTTTGTGTTTCCATATGAAGTTGAGTATTAATCTTTCCAGGTCTGTGATGAAATTCTCAGCAGAGGAAGTTCAAATGGCTGAAAGACATTTAAGGAATTGATCAAAATCCCTAATTATCTGGGAAATGCAAACCAAAACGACTCTGAGATACCACCTTACACCTATCAGAATGGCTAAGATCAAAAACACAGAAGACAGCTTATGCTGGAGAGGATGTGGAGCAAGGGAACTCTCCTCCACTCCTGGTGGGAATGCAAGCTTGTACAGCCACTTTGGAAATCAATATGGTGCTTCCTTAGAAAATTGGGCATCCATTTCCCCCAAGACCCAGCTGTAGCACTCTTGGGCATATACCCAAGGAATGTTCAATCATACCACAAGGGAATTTCCTCAGCTATGTTCATATCAGCTTTGTTTGTAATAGCCAGAACCTGGAAACAACCTAGATGCCCTTCAACTGAAGAATGGATAAAGAAAATATGGTACGTATACACAATGGAGTACTACTCAGCAGATTAAAACAATGACATCATGAGGTTTGCAGGCAAATGAATGGATCTAGAAAAAATCAACCTGAGTGAGTTAACTCAGACTCAGAAGGACAAACATGATATGTAATCACTCATAGGAGGATACTAGATGTAAAACAAAGATGACTAGACTACTACACAACTCCAGGGAGGCTACCTAGAAAACAGGACCCTAGGAAAGACACAGGGATCACCCGATAACAGAGAAATGGATGAGATCTACATGAACAACCTGGATGACAGTGAGAATAATGAAGGGCAAGGTTTGAGGGAAAGAAAGCATAGGAGAGCAGAAGACCCCAGCTAGATCAAGGACAGAAAGGGAGAACAAGCAATAACAGACCATGATAAATTATGACCACATCATAACAGGAAGAGGCAGAGTGCTGTAGAGGTCCCCAGAAATCCACAATAATACATCCTCTGTAGACTGCTGGCAATAGTCGAGAGAAAGCCTGATCTGACGTAGTCTGGTGATCAAATGGCCAAACACCATACCATTCATTCTGGAACGCTCATCCAAAAACTGATGAAAGTTGATGCAAAGATCCTCAGAAAGGCCCCAGGTGGAGCTCCAGGAGTCCAATTGTCAAGAAAGAGGAGGGACTGTATGAGTGCGAATTGTTGAGACCAATATTGGAAAATCACAGGGACAAATAGCCAAATGAATAGACGCACATGAATTATGAACCAAAGGCTGTGGAGCCCCCAGCTTGATCAGGCCATCTGGATAAGTGAGACAATTGAATAGCTTGAACTGTTTGGGAGGCATCCAGGCTGTGGGACCTTGACCTGTCCTTAGTGCATGAGCTGGCTGTTTGGAACCTTGGGCTTGCACAGGGACACTTTGCTCAGCCTGGAAAGAGGAGACTGGACCTGCCTGTACTGAATCCACCAGGTTTAAATGAATCCCCAGGGGAGGCTTGGCCCTGGAAGGGATGGGTATGGAGGGGACGGGATGGAGGGAAGGTGGGGTGGGGGCGGGAGGGGGACGACAGGGGAACCCATGGCTGATGTGTAAAATTAAAACATAAATATAATAAATAACAAAAAAAAAGATTAGCTCTTTTAAGTTCTTATTTCTAATTTATTCATTTTGTATTACCTGAGTTTCAAATTCTTCTAGGCCTTCCAAACCTTATTTTGAATAGAAAAAGAAAATATTATTGAAATGTCTTCCACAGTCCAAGGTTGGTCTGCTCTCACTCTTCTGCCACATAGCTCCAACCACAGTGGCCTCAAGGCAGATTTTATTTTGTTTTTATTTTACTTTATTTTATTTTATTTACTTATTTGTTTGTTTTTTTGGAGACAGGGTTTCTCTGTGTACCTTTGCACCTTTCCTGGATCTTGGTCTGTAGACCAGGCTGGCCTCAGACTCACAGAGATCCACCTGCCTCTGCCTCCCAAGTGCTGGGATTAAAGGCATGTGCCACCACCATGTAGCATGCAATTATTTTAGTTTTATTTTAAAAAAAAAGACACTGTAAAACTGCCCAACAAAGTATGCTTTATCAGCATTATAAAAGGTTTTTTAAAAGCTCAATACAAATATTTGATTCAGGAATAGTGTGTGTTGGATATATATGCATTGGGAACACAATATATTTATAACTCATCTTCTTTAAAAATCTGTATACAGACTTATCAATTCATATGCACTCAGAAGAATACTAGATGGCTATGATAAATTACTTCCATTTCATTCATAACTATTACTCATCATTGTTAGGTATGTTATTCACTGTAAATCATGACATTCATTCATGCAGTTAATGACTTTTATCAACATATGCAATATTATCTGGGAAATCATTTGATTACCGTCTACCATTTCTAGTAGCAAAATAACTCAACATTTCTCAGAACTTATTATGGGACAAATACCACTAACATTCTAAAATTGTTTAATGTTAAGGATTTTAATGAGTCCATTAACAATTCCTACAATATACAATGCAGAATCTGTTATAGGTTTTACTTGACAGATTGTAAATGTAGACTATCTAGTTCATAGGTAAGGTTTCTCTTAATTTCTTACATGGTATATTCAAAGGTTGGGCACATCACTTCATTGTCTAATATGAAGACATACTAGATAATTTTTCTTGTTACTGTGACTAAATATGTGACAAGATATGACTTAAGTAAAGTAGGGTAAAAAGTCTGAGTCAGGAACATGAAAGTGAACATATTTTAAGATTAAAGTTAAGCATTCTCTTAAGTTATAAAAGCTGATCATGTGGGAAACCCAAGGCGAGTGATGTTGGTGGTTGCATTTTCTCTTAAAGGTAGTTGAAACAAATAGGCTGAGTATATTGTAGGATAGCAAGCTAAGTAACAAGTGACCCTAAGGGGTACTATCAACTCAGCTGTGAGGTTCAATAAATGTTTAAGTCTCTTTGAATGTGAAAGATGCTTTCATAAAATTGTATCACTATAATGAGGAAGGCTAAAATCTCTAGGCTAGCTTAATATGTATTTTCCAAAGGACAGTGCTTGGAGTATATAGGGTCCAGAAGCTGTAGTATACATTGGGATCCACAGTTTTCCTATTGTGTTATCCTTTCAATTTAAATACCTTTATCAATGAAACTGAGGTGATTATATACCCCTTCTTATAACATAGTGGTCAGCAAAAACAAGATAAGACAGGTAAAAAATATGAAGATATCTTATTGGGTTCTAAAGAGATGGTTCAGCATTTAAGAGCACTGCCTGTTCTTGCATAGGACCAAAACCCAGTTCCCAGCACCCAAATGGAAGCTCACAACCACCAGTAACTTCAATTCCACCAAATATAATGCCTTCTTACATTTTCTGCAGATACCTGGCAAACATGTAGTACACATGTATACATGCATCCAAAATGTTCATATGCATAAAATTCAAAAATCTTTCAGAAATTTTGATGTACAAAATATTGTATGAGGCAAGCACTTCTACTCATTTAGCTTTCTTGTCAGAATGTCAAGAAATTTAAAATTAAGTTGAATGTACAATTTATGCACGACTCACTTTACTATCAGAAATTAATTAAAGACTAGAGGAAAGCAATATCAAGAGCAGGCAGAAGAGGAATAGGCATCAGTTACGCATATAAAAGATAACTATCAAGACCCAGCTATTCCACTCTCAGGCATATAACCAAGGAATGCTCAATCATACCACAAGGGCACATGTTCAGCTATACTCATAGCAGCATTGTTTGTAGTAGCCAGAACCTAGAAACAACACAGATGCCCTTCAACTGAAGAATTGATAAATAAAATGTGGTACATATACACAATGGATTACTACTCAGAAGAGAAAATCAATGACATCATGAGGTTTGCAGGCAAATGGATGGATATAGAAAAAATCATCTTGAGTGAGGTAACCCAGACTGAGAAGGACAAATATGGTATGTAATCACTCATAGTAGGATACTAGATGTAAAACAAAGATGACAAGACTACTACACAACTCCAGGGAGGCTACCTAGAAAACAGGACTCTAAGAAAGACACAGGGATCACCCAGGGACAGAGAAATGGATGAGATCTACATGAGCAACCTGGGGGTGAGAAGGGAGTAATAGAAGGCAAGGGTCAGAGGAAAGAGAGCTTAGGGGAGCGGGAGATCCCAGCTGGATCAAGAACAGAGAGGGATGCCAGGCGGTGATGGCACACGCCTTTAATCCCAGCACTCAGGAGGCACAGGCAGGTGGATCTCTGTGAGTTCGAGGCCAGCCTGGTCTCCAAAGCGAGTTCCAGGAAAGGCGCAAAGCTACACAAAGAAACCCTGTCTCGAAAAAAAAAAAAAAAAGAAAAAAAAAAAAGAACAGAGAGGGAGAACAAGGAAAGAGATACCATGATAAATGAAGTCCCCATGGGAATAGGAAGAGGCAAAGTGCTAGAGAGGTCACCAGAAATCCACAAAGATACCTCCACAATAGACTAATGGCAATGGTGGAGAGAAAGCCTGAACTGACCTTCTCTGGTTATCAGATGGCTGAACAACCTGTCATGATAGAACTGTCATCCAATGACTGATAGAAGCAGATGCAGAGAGCCATAGCCAGGCCCCAGGTGGAGCTCCAGGAGTCCAATTGGCAAGAGAGAGGAGGGATTATATGAGCAAGAGATATTGAGACCATGAATGGAAAAATCACAGGGACAAATAGGCAAACCAGTGGAAACACATGAGCTATGAGCCAGTATCTTAGGAGCCTCCATGGAACTGGATCAGGCCCTCTGGATAAGTGAGACAGTCGATTAGCTTGAACTATTCAGGAGGCCCCCTAGGCAGTAGGACTGGGACCTGTCCTAAGTGCATGAGCTGGCTTTTTATAACCTAGGGCCTAGGCCAGGACACTTTGCTCAGCCTAGGTGAAGGGAGGAGGGGACTGGACCTGCCTCAACTGAATCTACCATGCTTAGCTGAATCCCCAGGGGAGTCCTTGCGTTGGAGGAGGTGGGAATGGAGGGTGGATTTGGGGGAGTCTGGGGGGGGGAAGGACAGGGGAATCCACGGCTATTATGTAAAATTAAATTAATTATAAAAAAGATAACTATTTCAATACCTTTTCAAACAAAAATTCATGTGAAAGTAAGATATATCTAAAAGAATATAAATGTAAATAACCATATTCCTATCAGATTGTGTACAAAATAATAATCTTCTGGCATTAATAACACATAAACAGATTCACATGATCAAAAATAATTCGGGAAGGGAAGTGTTTATTTCAGTTTGTAGGCTACAGTCCATCTTCAGGGGAAGTCAGGGCAAGAATTGACTGTAGAAACTATGAGGCAGGGAATGAAGCAGAGGCTATGGATAAATTCTTCTTACTAGCTCACTCCCTATAACTTGCTAAACTTACTTTTTCTACAGCTTGGGTCTATGTGGCCTATGGTGACACCTCCCACTGTGCGTTTGGCCTACCAACATCAATTATTACTTAAAAACATGCTCTACAGATTTACCCTTGGTCTAATATAATTGTAGCAATTTCTCAGTTGATATTCCCTCTTCCCAGGTGACTAATTTGTGTTAAGCTGATGAAGACTCATCAGTACATATATAGTAGGATATAGTAAAACTTTACACAAAGGCTTTAAAGTAGAATTACAGAATCTTAGAAGACAAGAAACCACCAATTCTGGATCTGAGGAGATGGCACAGTGATGAAAGGAATGTGCCAGCAAGCCTGGCACACTGAGCACAAGTCCTGCATCTTATATGGTAAAAGGAGAGCACCTACTCTGGCATATTGCCCTCTGACCTCCACCTGAATTCCATCTCATGTGTAATTCCACCAAAACACACAAATGAATAAAAGGAAAAATCAATGCAGACTATTTATAAAGTTGAAACAGATACATTTTGAGTGGGCGAAAGAAATCCCTGATACACGTCACAAGTACTTTTATTTAATGAAGAAGTGGAGACTGGGAAATATTGGGAAAGATATAGATAAACGTTGTAAACATGTTAGCTGCTTTTGTAGATCACATCCCATACTCAGTGAGAAACAGCAAAATAAAATCTTTCCATTGGCCATGTGATTCCATTTTACATGCAAAGATTATTTTGTAGGATTTAGTTATTGACAACCTCTGGCCAGAGAAGCAGGAAGGATGACTTCAGACATTCACCTCTTCCTCCACTCCTCAAAATTCAATTCATCAGTAGCATCACCAATGCTGCAGCAGACTTGCTATGGACTTTACTTATTTTCTGCCTCCATTCCCATGGGACTAAACAGATTCTGGTAGGATACTCTGATTTCTTACCTCCTGTGGACCCCTAATTCTTCCAAAACCATCCCTGTTCCTACATGTCAGTTCCTAATATCTAGAAATTTCCTGATACCCAATCCATATAAATACTCAATAAAAAGAAAATTACACAACAATTTTCCTTATGTACATAGTTGCAAAAGTTCTTAATAAAATACTTGCAACCCAAATCCAATAATACACCAAAAAGTTCATCCACCATGGTCAAGTAGGCTTCCTCCCACACATACAGGCATGGTTCCACTAACTTATGTAAATACATAAATACAACCTACCATGTAAACAAACTGAAAGACAAAAGGTACATGATCATCTCATTAGATGCAGAAAAGGCTTTTAACAAAATCTAACACCACTTCATAATGTAAATCCTAGAGAGATTAGGGATACAAGATCTATACATCAACATAATAAAGACAGGTTACAGAAAGCCCATAACTAACATCAACTTAAAAGGAGAGAAACTCAAAGGAGTTCCACTAAAATCAGGAATGATACAAGGTTGTCCACTCTCTACATATCTATTCAATGTGGTACTTGAAGTCTCAGCTAGAGCAATCAGACAAATGAAGGACATCAAGGCATATAAATTGGCAAGAATTATATCTAAGTATTTTTATTTGCATATGACATGACAATATACATTAATTATCTTAAAGATTCCACTAGGAAACTTCTACAGCTGACAAGCCCTTTCAACAAAGTAACTGGATATAAAATTCACAAAAACTGGTAGCCCTCCTATACACAAATGAAAGCAGCCTAAGAAAGAAAACAGGGAAACAATACCTTTCACAATAGCCTCAAATAATATATCTTGAAGTAAGTGTAACCAAGGTAGTGAAAATTTTGAAACATAAAAACTTTGACACCAAAGAAAGAAATTGAAGAACATATCAGCAGATGGAAAGATCTCCCATGCTCATGGATCAGTAAGACTAACATAGTAAAAATATCCATCCTACCAAAAGCAATCTACAGATTCAATGCAATCTCATCAAAATTCCATTACAATTCTTCACAGATATTTAAAGGACAATTTCCAGCTTAATATGGATACAGAGAAAGAGAGAGAGAGACAGACAGACAGACAGAGAAGAAGAGAGGCAAAGACAAGAGAAAAGAAGAGAAGAAAAGAAAAGAAAAGATAGCAAAAACAATCCTGAGTTGTGGACCCCATGATATGAAAAGCTTCTTCATGTCAATGGACACACTCATTTGGATAAATTGGCAGCCCACAAAATGAAAAAAAAAAAAGATTTTTATCAACTACACATCCACTATAGGGCTAATAATTCAAAATAGATAAAGAACTAATAATACTAGATATCAAGAGAACAAATAACCCAATTAAAGTATGGAGTATAGCTGTAAACAAAGAACTCTTAAAAGAGGAAAGTCACATAACAGAGAAACATTTAAGGAAAAGTTCAACATCCTTTGTCATAACAGAAATGTAAATAAAAATGCTTTGAGATTCCATCTTACACTGGTCAGGATGACTAAGATCATTAAAATAAATGACAGGAACACTCACACATTGCTGTTGGGAGTGCAAAAGTATACAGACACTAGAAAACTCAGTGTGGTGACCTCTCAGGAAGATGGGAATTAATATATTTCAAATTAAGTGCTATTTGAAAGGTAATATAGGTTGTTCTCCATAAACTGACTGCAAGACCCAATTGCTGAAGACAGAACCTATGCAACTCATTGAACATGGTTAAGTCAAGCTGTCACCTAGTCTTCACCCCTATATTCTAGTGTCCTTCATACAGGAAGTTACCCTTCAAACCACCAAAAGGAAAATGTAAAGAGAAAGTCAGTCACAAACACTTTGATCAACAATTGCCGTCTGCCTGAAAGATAGATTCATGAAATGGTGGCACAAATGTTGTGTGAGTAACCAGCAAATACCTGCTTTGACTTAAAGTCTACTCCACAAGGTCTAACCTATACCTGGCACTGCTTGAGTGACCATTAATCTGAGACTAGATAGTCCAGGGACCTATGAAAACCAAATACTACTATTCAAAAAAAGTAGCAATGGCTTCTAATGACACTTTGTGATACTCGTTGACTGGTGCGCTGCTCAACCATCACCAGAGAAGCTTCCTCAGCCCTAATGTCTCCATCAAATCCCCATTACCTCTGGGCTCAGGGAAGAGGATGCAGAAAGACTGTATAGGAGATAAAGGAGATAGAGGGCACCAAGAAACCAATGCTTTCTAAATCAAGATGTCCAACACTTAGGAACTCACTGACACTGAGGCAGCATGCACAAAGCCTGCACAGGTCTGCATGAGGTCCTTTGTGTATATATTATGTCTTCTAGTTTAATGGTTTTATGGGATGTCTGGGTGTGTGAACAAGCAAGTCTCTAATTTGTGTGCCTTCTCTTGGGCTCTTTTCCTTCTGTTTGTGTTGTCAAATTCAGATGTATTAGTGTTTGTGTTATTTTATTATCCTTTATAAGCTTGTTTGGTTTCTAATGGGAGATGAAAATGCAGTAGATTTGGATGGGAAAGGAGTTTGGGAGGAACAGAGGAAAGAAAACTGTGTTCTAGGAATATTTTGTAATAAAAAATTTACTTTCAATAAAAGGGAAAATACTTGGTTATTTACATTGTTGTGTGTGTATGTATAAATTTATATGCATCACATGCATGCAGGTGCATGCAGAGGTCAGGAATGTCATCTTATTCCCAGGAACTGGAGTCACAGGTGGTTGTGTGCCACCAGATGCAGCTGCTTGGAACCAAAACAAATTCATCTGCAGCAGCACTAAGTGTTCTTAACCATAGAGCAATCTCTCCATTCCTTTATAAGGTGAAGATTTAATATCAGTTCATGAACTAGTGACCCAGCTGGTTGGTGGCAAAGGTGGATTCATATTCAGTTCTTCCATACTCTAAGGTCCTGGGCTTAGCATTTAATTCTTATTATTGTTACAGACAGGTTAAAAAAATGAGTATGTGAAAGCATGATCTTTTTATTCTGGAGGAAAAACAAGATTTTAAAGGCAAGACAGGCCCAGTGGAAAGGCTGTTTACCCAGCAATATGTCCCATGGAGTTGTAGCATTTCAGTAAGCTTAGGGTAGGCCATTTTGAAGATGGAAATATAATATAGTTCTTGCAACAAAGCCAATAAGCTTAGTAAACACCTGCAACTGGGAAATATCCCCATCACTAAACTCAAAGTATAAAGACTTTTCAGAGATTTGCTATATGACAGTCATTAAAACAGTGGCTAAATGTGGCACATAGTACAAGGCAGACACTGAGGATATATATCAAGTATAAAAGAAATAGACATAAAAACTGTGAGAACCATAGAGGCAGGTAAATAATGCCATGGGGAATGGTGAGTACTATATAAACTGGGAAATAAGATATTAAGAGCTGGGGAGTATCACAGTAGCTAAATCATCACTTAAGAAACAGCAGGGACAACATGAGGAGTTAAGACTTTTAAGGGGAAAAAAAGTAGTAATATTTTCCAAGAACAGGGAACTGCACATAATCATGGGGGATTTATCAGGTCAGTTAGGATTGCCTTGTCTAGCTTTGCTTCAGGGGATTAAAATGGGCATAACTATATTTTAAAATGTCTTGGAAAAAATCTGTTGCATGCTCAATAGTCCTAATATATGTCATTTGTGAAAGAGTTTAGAGAAAACAAATGTTAAGGAACAAGGGTATTTTGGAAAACTTGATTAGCAATTCATTGTTGGGGGCTGTACAACATGCATCAGACTTCTGAATAGCAGACATGCCCCTTACTATTATGTAGGTAAACATGACTCTGCTTTTTTCACTGAAAGGACTCTCTATTCCATGTTTGACCAAATCAAATATCCATCTCTCAAATTATGACTTTAAACAAGCTAATTCAACAATTAAGTATATCAACAATTATAAGTCCCCCTCCACCCAGATAAGGAAGACAAGAAAACAAAACCATCTTAGCTTGCTTTGGACAGAAAAATCTACAAAGAAATTTGACTTTTATTTGAGGCTGAAGGCTAATATATTCAATGATAAAACACATAAAAGGTAGAATGATTGAAAGCAATGGAAGACAAGGAGGAAGAGGAGGAGGAGGAGGAGGAGGAGGAAGAAGGAAGGAAGGAAGAAAGGAAGGAAGGAAGGAAGGAAGGAAGGAAGGAAGGGAGGGAGGAAGGAAGGAAGGAAGGAAGGAGGATAGAGGAAGGAAGGGAGAAACAGAAGAGAGAAAATGATGGTGGTTTTAAACTATATAATAATCCCAATAAAATGCAATGAGCTTACATTAAATAAATGAGATATAGGGAGGAAGGACAATTCTGTTCGACAATGCAGAAGGCACAACATTATGGACAGGAAAATTGCAAAGTGGAACTAAGTATGTGCTGGAAAAGCACTGTAATCACTGAGCTGTACCATCTGCCCCATACACATAACCTTGCCATGCAATGTGGATGATTGTAATGCAAAGAATTGGATCCTATCCAATATAGACTATTATAGAGATGCCAATCTTGCAAAAATTAAAAATAAGAAATTCCAATATCCAAGACATTTCTTGTCTCAAACATTTTCCATAAGATATATTTAACCCGTAGCATTTCACATGGGAACAACTGGAACACACATTTTCTCTCCTACCCTTTATCATAGATCTCTGAGGACTCCTGGTTTAGTTTCAGTGTATTCTAGTATTTGGTCTAATAACTGTCAACTGACCAGCGAACTAACTCTCTTGTGATTTTTAGGTCCAGTTTTGGAAGGGTTTATAGAGCCTGTTTTATTCTAAATCTAATGATACATTTTCCAACCTTAATCTAATCTAATCCAAGGTTATCTTTCACAAAACAGGATACTGTTTGCTGCCCATCAAGTACATTTGCAAACCAAGCAAGTAAAGTGATCCGAATCTATCGAAACTTGTCATATAAAGGAATGCAAACAGCTTAGAAAATATTATTTCTCAGAACAAATGCCCAAATACATGAGGCTTTATATAGGTAGACTTAATAACTTTCGGAAAGTCTTACATAGCAATAGATATTTTCCCACACATCTGCTTCTAAATGAATTCTCCATTATTTGATAATCCTTCAAAGGGTAGCAATTTTTTCAATCACAGTTAAAACATTTGCCTTGAAGATACAAATTTTGCACAAAAGATATAACATTGGAAGAATAGGAAAATTTGATGAAGGGAGAAAGGAAACAGGACCAGTGGCTTAAAAAATAAACTCTATAATTACAGTAAAAATAGGTATACAAATACAGGCATGTAACTATGAGTATTTATACATCTATATACACATATATACATATATAGAAGAATACATATAAAACACACTTATGAAGAAAGGAAGTGCCTATACATATATATATAGAATACAAGAGAAGAAAGATGGCACACTTGTATGAACTAAACAGTATTTGATTGTCCATGTACCTTTCTCAAAAATGTATCAGAACAAGAATCCCATTTTATGAGGGAAAATACCCATAAAAGAAAAAAATTGAAGTCATTATGAATACTAGAACATTTATTGTAGGCTACACCAATAACAAACATCAGGGCTTTGTAATAAAATGAGGAGCATCAGACTCAGAAATAACATAGTCTACTACCTCCAGCTGGTAGTTCACATTTGGTTTGGTTTAGAGGTAAGGATATAAATAACTTAAAGAATTTAGGTTCCAATGTATACCCAGTTTCTCAAACAGAGATAGAATTGGAGCATGTGGAGCTAAGAGCTCAAGGTTTCTTCAGACATATAATCTTTTTATATAAACAATTAAAAAAAAAAACACCACTGCAAAAAAAGAGTGGGTAGGGGGCAGGCAAGAACATTACTATACTATCATAGGGAAGACAAGTTTGGGACATTTTCAGTACATGCAGAAAGTATGTAAAATATTGTCAAATTGTTATGAATTAAAGCAAATTAGGTTAATTGTACTTTAGCTGCTCCTTTTCCTTTTAGCCTCTCTTGTTTTGATCTAGTATGTCCTTGAAGACTCTGACTATCAATTATGCATGCCCAGCAAGAGCTTGAGGCTCCAAGTCATGAAACAGTCATCCTCTGTCCACTAGTTCTATATAACATCTGCTGTGTTGTGAGTATGAAGAACATTTTTTAGACCCAAAAAGGACATTTTTGTATAAGATAAAAAGAGACAGCGTCTCTGATGTCAGGCTCTCAGTACTCATTTCCAGAAAGAGATAGGAGAAAATAAACACTTGTTGGAGAGCTACACGCAATTTATAAGGATAAAATGGGGCAGGGGAACAAGCAAGAAAACAACAACAACAAGACTACCAAAGGTTGTTAGGAGGCATTATTGCTGTGAACATGACTTTAGTATAGAAGTTAAGAAAAATCAAATCTGCAACATATTGATACCCTGAGGAGAAGTGAAGACGGGGCGAAGTGACATCAAGAGCAAAGGTGTGAAGAAGTGTGATTTATATAGGAAGTCAGGAGTCCTGAAGGACACTCAGGACATGGGTGGGGAAAGCATGTAAAGAGAGACCATGAAAACCCACACAAAATGCCTTGTGGTTCTAGAGTATGTTCCTTATTTAGTTTAAGACAGGCTGATGGGTGGTGTCTGGTCTTGACCCTCACACTGATCTCTCCTTAACAGAAAGGAGAAAAGCAGATGATACCCTGGGAGACACTCCTCTAAACTCCTCTTCACTTCTACTTTCAGACTAAAAACTTCTGACCAGGAATAGAAAATGGGATTTTTAAATGGGGCCATGTGAAATGAGTCAGTGTCCATTTACATAGATAAAAATGAATTGAACTTGATAAGCAAAAGCATGTGATAGATCTGACACAGCTACAGGAAATTTAGTAATCTAGTTATCACACAACCCTGATTTTGAACAGAGAAATAAGTTCAATGAGTTGATAAATGCTTAAGTTACATTATAGGCAGATGGTTTTGTATATGATCTTTTTCCTTTAACTTTGTATAATTTGATTTTATGTAATTTAAAATTTTGTAGAAGTTGAAACTTTGTAACTTCAATTTTTCCAAATTGGAAAATGATATTGAAAAAAATCTTTCTTATAACACTATTAACCTTGTTATACTGAATATAAAACTGATGTTTGTGGATAAAAATAATTTGGTACACATTAAAACAATGCAAGGATATCATTTTTTTAAAGAGCTGAGTAAAACTCCACTGTGTAAATGTACCACATCTTTTTATTCATTCTTTAGGCAAGGAACATATGAAAATTGCAGGCAAATGGATAGAACTAGAAAAAAATCATCGTGAGTGAGACAGCTCAGACCCAGAAAAACAAAGATGATATGTACTAATTTATAAGTGAATATTAGCTGTTAACTAAATGATAATGGCACTATAATCCAATGACCCAGAGAAGTTAAAGAGGAAATCCTGGTAGTGGTGGTGGTGGGGCTCATATATCTCCCTGGGAAGGGAAAATATAATGGATTTTGTGGGTAGACTGAGGGTAGGTGGGGATAAGTATAGGAGGGATCTGGTTGGGGAGGGAAGGATTGGGAGGGGTTTCTGGAGTAGGTGGGAATTTAAGGGCTCATGCGGAAACTTCTCGGAACCTATGAGAGTGACTATAGTGAGGGCTCCTAGTAATGGAGGATATGGAGCCTGAACCAGCCACCTTCTGTAACTAGGCTAGGCTGGGAGTGGCAAGACTGGGACACCAACTCATCCACAAAACCTATGACTCACAATCTGTCCTGCCTGCAAGATGCTCAGGAGCACTGGTAGCTCAGAACTTGTGGGAGTGGCCAACCAATGACTACACTAACTTGAGACTCACGCCAAGAAAGGGAGCCCATTTCAGACACCGCCTTGATAGCCAGGATCTAGAAGCTGAGTGGCTCAAAGACCTAGAGTAGAACCAAACACAACTGATCCTCCCCCCCCAAAAAAGGCAATGAAATGATTTCTAATGATATTCTGCTAAACTAGTGGATCTAAATGTAACCCATTTGTCATCAGAAAGGCTCCCTCCAGGAGTTGATGGGAACAGACAGATATAGAGACACAGCTAAACACTAAGTGGAGTTTGGGGAACCTCACAGAAGAGAGGACAGAAGGATTGTAGGAGACAGAAGGGGTGGAGGATACCAGGATAACATGACCCAACAGAATCAACTAAGTAAGCATGGCTCTTAGTGGCTCACAGAGACTGATGCAGCAACCATGGAAATTGTATAGGTCAGCATACATGCTGTGATTGTTTAGCTTGGGATTTTTGTGGGACTCCTAACAGTTGATGTGGGGGTGTCTCTGACTCTTTTGCCTTCTCTTGGGACCCTTTTCCTCCTACTGGGTTGCCTAGTCCAGCCTTGATATGAGGGTTTATGCCTAATTTTATTGTATCTGTCTGCTTCTTGTTTAATTCCTGGGAGGCCTGTTCTTTTCTGAGGGGAAGGAGTGGATATGAGTGAGGTGAATCTACAGTTGGGATATATTATGTGAGAGAAGAATAAAAATAAAGAAAAAAAATTAATGATGTCATACAAATAGAATTTTGATACAAGATTTGCTGAGCACAAAAATGAAACAGAATTGTGGTAGATAGTGCTTGCTGCTCATCCAGAAGACATTTCTGCAGGCCTGGAGAAGAAACTACTATAAATTCATTTTTTTCCTCTGTAAGGTAGGGGACCCTCATAATACTTAGGCGCAGATGGTAATGAGAACAACGAAGTGAAGAACTATGAGTAAAATGTTTATCAAGCACATATTCAGGACAATAACTTGAAAAGTTCCTACCTTTATTATTAATATGTGTTCCATAATTTTAGTTTAGTGAAATATCAAAGAGGGGCTGATTTTTTTTTTTTTTTGAGTAATTAAGAGTGAAAGGAATTCAACTAGTGACAAATGGGAACCCGTAGACTTGTATTAAGAAGAAAACATCTTGCTATTTTTGGTTGTGAGCCTAGCCTTTAATGACTAAGCCCCAGTGAGTATAGTGTAGCAGATGTCAGAGGCCTCAAACCAGGTAAATGATGTTTTGCCATGAACTCTTGCAAGTAAAGATATATGGATAAAGGATATACTGTGTGACTCACTGTGTTACATTACAGCTTCCATGAGGAGATAGATTTTTTTTCTTCTCTTTTTCTCTTACATTTATTTTATTTTATTTTGGGAGGTAGAGTAGGTTGCAAGGGCAGAGGATGGTTTTGAAGGGAACGGAAATGGATGGGATTAAGATGTATTATATGAAAGACAACGAAAAGACAAAAAGAAAGAAAAGAAGAAACCATTACAGAAAACTAATACTGGTCAAAAACACACAACTCCTAAACCTAAATCTATGGTAACATTGTGCAAAGGGGGCAGAAAGATCAAGACAACCAGCCTGCATGCTGTGAGGTATTATCATTATACATGACAAGGAGGCTGCCCCAGGAAATCTCAATGTATTTGCCTAAACACTATCTAAAAAAAAAGCTCACCAGTTTATAGGCTTATGTGGATGGAATAATTCTCAGATTCCATAGATAAAAAGCTACAGGCAAATAATTGTTTCTGAGAGAGAAAGAATCATTTTCCAGATATGAGCCAACTGATAGGTTATCCAATCCTAAAAGGTCAGCCCTAGACACATATGATCAACATTAACTGAACTCAGCAGGTTGTATTTATAAAATGATGATTCAAGAATAAGAGATCACAAACTTAAGAATGAGTGGGAGGGAGAAGAAGAAAGAAGAGAATATTGTAAATCGAGTGCTTCTATATGAAATTGTCAAAACTAAATTTCAAAAAGCAAAGAGGCACTATCATGTATAAGATGTGAAAGAATTGACCCCGAGAATGGCTTTGTGCAGCAAGGCTCAAACACAGAGAACAGAAGTCAAAAAAAAAAAAAAAAAAAAAAAAAAAGCTTAGGAGGGCAAACAGTTGTCATTTCATAAGCCCTAGGTCCCAGGCCAGGTTGTATGGGTGGGACACTGTAGCTACCAATCTTACTGATGAGATCATTAAGGAGATAACCAGTATTGATTCCTAGGAGTTATGCCTTTTAGGCCTGGACTGGAACTGGCGGAGGCATTTTAACAATTGTTTTAAGTGTTGTTTATATTCAAGATAATTAAAATACTTGGGTTCAAATCCATGTATATATTCTATACATTGTAACATAAAATATATTTAATAGAGGCTTTACCTTCTAGAATAATAGTATATATTATGAATATGAAAAAATATTGTATGCTACAAGTTATTCATGTTCAATAAGCAAAATTAGAATATTTCTATGGTCCACCAAACATATTCATAATTTGAGACAAATATGAACAAGCCATCACATACTCTAGTTTTACTGTAACAAATAATATTTCTAAATAAAAATAGAATATTCTGACATATACTTCCATGTATATTACTTGGAGTTAAAATCCATATATATTTAAATACAAATCAAATTTTTACTTTAACATCTTTCATATAAAAGGATACTAGGCTTTATTTGTTTGCTTGCTTTTCTCCATGGCAGAATGCTGGAAAAGTCTTCATTTGTATTGTATGTGCAGATGGACAGAGATTGTTTGATGGACAGAGAGACAAGAGACATCATTAAAAATGGTTAGAAGTCTGACTGTTGAGTGATTTGTCCAAACTTTGCTGAGCAGCATCTTGGAATGTTTGAAAAAACTTAGCTCTCATACACTGCCTTATTTAAAGGATGCTGAGAGTGAGGGATATAAGAAAACAAAACTAAGCTTTTGTTGATTTTGAGGGTGTCTTAACTTTTCAAATGAATTCCAGGTCCCTTATCTCTTTCAAGATTCACAGCAGCTAGTCTACACTAACCACTAAACAGCAGGCAACAAATTCGGAAGGGAGGGATCATCACAAGTGTCAACTAAACATCATTAGGGTTGCAAAAGCTTTTCCATGCCAAAGATTATTATCCTTCTGAAGCTTTACACTTTAAAAGACAGAAACCAAAACAACAACAAAGAAAAAAACAAATTCAACTTGCTAGAAGTAGGTGCAAGTATATGGAGATAAACAAAAGTGAAAAAGCATACAGAAATCATTTTACTTTTAAAACAGCAACAACATGAAAGCCTCAGAGGCAGTCAGATGATAAAATACAGGAAGTCATCAGCATTAATTCCCCTTGAAAGAGCTGCTGGAAAACATCAAAGATGCTTGTGAAGATGCCTTTGTACTCAGTTTAAAAAAGTATTATTTCTCAGAGACAGTAATTTTGTACAATTTCATTATATAAGAAACTGGCTTTAAAAACAATTTCTTGAACAGCTTGTCCCACCTAAAAACACCACCAAAATGGGAAGGAAACCTGTGTTTCCTGAGCTGCCTGTGGAGGCATTGCCAGAGGAGGACTCCATAGGGAAGACAGGTCAAGAACACATTTTGAAACTGGTAGGAAAACTGAATTTTTGCATCATGCACAGAGAGGTACACAACTGGAAAGTGTTGGTCAGAAAAGAAAAAGAAAAGGAAGAAAACTAGCCTAATAGTCTCTGTTTTGAATAAAAATGAACTTACCTGAAGGGAGCAAAATGTATCCCTTCTAACCTGACAATCTCTTCCTTGTCTAATATGATTAAGTGTGATAAATTAGCTTTCTAACTTCACTATTATTATTCCTGCTCAAGACCAACCTGCAGTTTTTAAAGGTAGTATGGGAGGCTAGGAAAGAAAGAAAGAAAGAAAGAAAGAAAGAAAGAAAGAAAGAAAGAAAGAAAGAAAGAAAGAAAGAAAGAAGCATCTGTGCCCATCAGTTTACATGTGAAAGCCTCAAAAAGGCTTCTCATAAATGGCCTCACCAAAGACACATAACTTCCCTCCATTCTGAAAAACTGCACAGGAAAGAGAATGCCTATTTCAGTTTTTTATTCAAAAAGGAAGGGACTTCAGCTCACTTTATGAAAAACATCTTTATTCTTCCCCTAAAAAAAAGTCACTATGGAACTTGGGGATACAGACCAATAAATGATTCAATAGAAAACTCACACACAAAAGAAATTGTGAATTTAGATGTTACACAAATCACCTATGAAAATGTGAAAGAATCTTTAAAAAAAAGGATGAAACTGAATTATAGACATTTTTACTTCTATTCAAATCCATTGTGTAAAGATATAACAATAGATTTGGGGTTGAAAAGAAGAAATAGCATAACAAAATAGGCTGAGCAGTGTTACATAAAGAGCCAGCAATTTATCCATGTCAATTTCACTTTTGAGTAGAACAATGAACATGATAAGAATAAATAAATGAGAAGTCTTCTACAAAGAGTTCAGTATCATTTGGGATAATGAACCAAACAACAGTCATAAAATATCTAGGAGTGGAGTCTCAACCTTGGTCTGTGAACTGCTGAACATGCTCAAATGGATGAAATATAACATGAGATATGGACAAGAACATGATAGAAAATTCTAGAAACTAGAAAGTTAGGTAATAGAGTTTTTAGGAATATCTAAATATTTGTCCTGTAATAAATAAATATATATATACATATATATATGTATATATATGATGAACAAATCAAGTGCTCAATGAGAAAAATGTCAACCAAATAAACAAAATTCGAAAAGAGATATGTTAAGAGAGCAAAAATTGATCCTTTACTAACAGACATATTTAATCTTATGCCAACAAACAAGTATATATATCACATATTCATTCTAGTATGTTCAGTATCATTATAGAGAATTTAAACCAGGGATATGTACTTTTTACATAAATTTAGTTAATAGTGAAATAAACCCTGATTCTTATGGCATATGTATTTTGCAAAAGCAGCACTTAATTTCATCATCTCCTTTGTATATTCTATTCTTGGTTATCCAGTGTTCAGGCTCATGCACATGTAAGAGACAGACACTTTTGTCCTTTCTTTCTTTCTTTCTTTCTTTCTTTCTTTCTTTCTTTCTTTCTTTCTTTCTTTCTTCCTTCCTTCCTTTTCCTTCTTCCTTCCTTCCTTCCTTCCTTCCTTCCTTCCTTCCTTCCTTTCTTTCTTTCTTTTCATGTAGAAATTAAGGAAACTTATTTCTGGGGTAACTTACAACCAGTAAGGTATTGTTGTCAGGATCTGGGAGAGATGAGGTACAATCCAGTGGAGAAATCTGCCTTGGTGTACAATCCAGACTCCAGGCCACGTGGGATCAAAGAAGAGAGAGAGCTAAGCTTGTATGCACCTCCCTCCTTCAACCCCCCAGCCCTCACACCCAACTCAGCCCCCTTCCCACCTCCTCCAAGGCAATCTCTCCCCTGGGGAGTAAGTCCAGCCTGGTAGATTCAACAGGTCTAGTCTCCTCCTCACTACACCAAAGCTGAGCAAAGTGTCCCAGCATAGGCCCCAGGCTCCAGAAAGCCAGCCCATGTACCAAGGACAGGTCCTGGCTCCACTACTTGGAGCCTCCCAAACAGTTCAAACTAAACAACTGACTCATTTATCCAGAGGGCCTGATCCAGTTCCATGGGGGCTCCTCAGCCTTTGGTTCACAGTTCATGAGTTTCCACTAGCTTGGTTATTTGTCCCTGTGCATTTTCCAATTGTGGTCTCAATATCTCTCCCTCATACAATTCCTCCTCTCTCTCACTGATTGTAATCCTGGAGTTGCACCTGGGGCTCGGCCAGGGTGTTCGGCCATCCAATCACCAGAGCAGGTGAGCTCAGGCACTCTCTTGACCATTGCCTGTAGTCAACAGTGGAGGTATCTTTGTAGATTTCTGGGGACCTCTCTAGCACTTTGTTTCTTCCTATTCCCATGGGGTCTTGGTATTCATAATGGTATCTCCCTCCCCATTATCCCACTCTGCTCATGATCCAGCTGGTACCTCCCACTCCCCTAAGCTCTCTTTCCTCCAATCCTTGCCCTCATTACCCCCCATCCCCAGGTTGTTCATATAGATCTCATCCATTTCTCTGCCATTGGGTGATCCCAGCGTCTCTCTTAGGGACCTCTTTACTAGGTAGCTTCCCTGCAGTATAGTTATCCTTTGCCTTATATCTAGTATCTACTTATGAGTGAGTATATACCATGTTTGTCTTTCTGAGTCTGGGCTACCTCACTCAGGATGATTTTTTCTAAATCCATCCATTTGCCTACAAATCTCATGATGTCATTGTTTTTCTCTGCTGAACAGTATTCCATTGTGTATATGTACAACATTTTATTTATCCGTTCTTCAGTTGAAGAGTATCTAGGTTGTTTACAGGTCTGGCTATTACAAATAATGCTGCTATGAACATAGTTGAGCATGTGTCCTTGTGGTATGATTAGGCATTCCTTGGGTGTATGTCCAAGAGTGGTATAGCTGGGTCTTGAGGGAAATTGATTCCCAGTTTTCTAGGAGAGCACCATATTGACTTCCAAAGTGGCTATACAAGTTTGCATTCCCACCAATAGTGAAGGAGTGTTCCCCATGCTCCACATCCTGTCCAAAAAAAGCTGTCTTCAGTACTTTTGACCTTAGCCATTCTGAAAGGTGTAAGATGGTATCTCAGAGTCATTTTGATTTGCATTTTCCTGATGACTAAGGATGTTGAGCAATTCCTTAAATGTCTTTCAGCCATTTGAGCTTCTTCTGTTGAGAATTCTCTGTTTAACTCTGTAGCCCAGTTTTTAATTGGACTGTTGGGGATTTTGATGTCTAATTTCTTGAGTTTTTATATATTTTAGATAGCATCCCTCTGTCAGATGTGGGGTTGGTGAAGATATTTTCCCATTCTGTCATTTGTCTTGTTGACCATGTCCTTTGCCCTACAAAAGCTTCTCAGTTTCAATAGGTCCCATTGATTGATTGTTTCTCTCAGTGTCTGTGCTATGAGTGTTATATTTAGGAAGTGATCTCCTATTCCAATGCATTCAAGACTACTTCCTACTTTCTCTTTTATTAAGTTCAGAGTAACTGGATTTATGTTGAGGTCTTTGATCCACTTGTATAGTATGAATCTTAAAGGTTCTTATTAATAAAATCAAGCCCGAGGCCAGTTATTGGGGTGAATGCTGGAAGATCAGAGAAGCAGAACAAGCCACACCTACCTCACCTTACCAGTTCCTCAGCTGGTCTTGTTTCCTCAGACTAGATGCCTCTGAGTCCTCAAACAGAATGAATCTCAGCTGAACTGTGTTGCTCCAAAGTCTAAAAGGTTAATCAGCCAAATGCTTCCAGTTTCTGGTCTTCATGCCTTATATAATCTTTCTCTTTTTGCCCCCACCCCCTGAATCTCAGCTGAACTGTGTTGCTCCAAAGTCTAAAAGGTTAATCAGCCAAATGCTTCCAGTTTCTGGTCTTCATGCCTTATATAATCTTTCTCTTTTTGCCCCCACCCCCTGGGATTAAAGGCTTGCTTTTTGGGATTAAAGGTGTGTGTGTCACCATGCTGGCTGTATCCTTGAACACACAGGTATACACCTGGCTCTGCCTCCCAAGTGCTGGGATTAAAGGCGTGGACCACCACCTCTCTTGCAGAGAGGAAAAACAGTAGAAGCAGTGAAGGGTAAGATTTTCAGCTCTTGCCCTGACCTTGTGGCTTTTAACTCTGCAACTGGATCTGTGTTTCTTATTTAACAAGACAGTTACATCTACACACTTGGACTTAAGTTTTGTGCATGGTGACAGATATGGATATATTTTCAGTCTTCTACATGTTGACATCCAGTTATACCAGCACCATTTATTGAAGGTGCTTTTTTCCCATTGTATAGTTTTGGCTTCTTTGTCAAATATCATATGTTCATAGTTGTGTGGATTAATGTTCAGTTCCATTGATCCATATGTCGGTATGGTTCCATTGGTCCACATGCCAGTACCAAGCCTGTTTTTATTACTGTAGTTCTATAGTAGAGCTTGAAGTCAGGTATTGTGATATCTCCAGAGGTTGTTTTATTATACAGGATTATTTTGGTTATCCAGTTTATTTTGTTTGTTTTTCTTTATGAAATTGAGTATTGTTCTTTCCAGTTCTGTGAAGAATTGTGTTGGGATTTTCATGGGGATTGCATTGAGGAATTCATACAGCTTATAAACACCTTCAGCAATGTAGCAGCATACAAGATTAACTCAAAAAATCAGTAGCCCTACTATATGCAAATGACAAATGGGCTGAGAAAGAAATCAGAGATACATCACCCTTTACAATAGCCACAAATAATATAAAATACCTTGGGGTAACTCTAACTAAACAAGCAAAGGACCTTTATGACAAGAACTTTAAGTCCCTGAAGAAAGAAATTGAAGATGTCGGAAAATGGAAAGATTTCCCATGTTCATGGATAAGCAGGATTAACATAGTAAAAACAGCAATCTTACCAGAAGCAATCTATAGAGAAAGACACTTTCAAAGACATGTGTATAACTGTATAATAGTTAATGATCTCACCCAGTACAATCAATTATGCCAACAATATTTTATCAGTCCTGGAAGACAGTCTAATTACTACTTTGCAGGTATTTACTGCATTACTGCTTTTATTTTTCTAAACTTCCTATAGTTAACCTTTGGAGTAACAGAAAAATGATTCAATATGTATCAATACTGTTGACTATTTAAACTGGAAGTTTTTAGGTGAAAAGCTAAGCAAACAGAAATTTAACATAGGTAAACGAATATGTAGAAATATGAAGTTTTATTACTTTTAGAAATAAGTTACAGTATTATACAACTGGTTATGATTCAAGAGAAATACATACACCATTAAGAATGGAGCTGGCTACATAGTTATCATATGCTATCTTGCATTACATGCTTATTATAAGCTTTTGTACCTTCTAATCATAAACTAGAGTGGAACATACTAAAGTCACAAGTTTACACAAATGAATATTCCCACAAGTTTTAGGAGGTAGGAATCATTCTATTGCTATATCATTTTGACATTGTATAAGAGACATAAGATGGAAAGACAAAGTAATGACTTCCTTGAAAACTGATGTTAATTTGACACCACTGAATTGAACAAACTATCCATAAAAGTCAGCAATAATCACTATTTTTATAAAGCAGAAGTATTGCTTTTAATATTATTTAATGAATAAAAGATATTTTAGATGAATATGTTAAAACATGCCATTAAATTGTTCACACTTATTTGATAATAACATAATCTTTTGCATAATAATAAAAATGTTCATTTTGCAGATAGATTCAGAATGACTAATGGGGAAGAATCATATTACAATGATAATACTTTAAACATTACTAAACAATATGTGTATGAATGAGTGCACAAGCGTATGAGTGTGTGGCTGTGTATGTCAATCTATCAAGAGAGATAAAGTAAATTTCCAGTTCACTAATCATTTTGCATAATTTTCATGGCAGATGAAATTTTGACATTTAAATAAAACTATATCAAATATGATTTATTAATATCAGATGAAATTATTAGAAGAAATTACTTCCTATATATAATTGGAAAGTGGGCTTATACTGCATGTGCTTCTTTCTAGTACTAATTGACAATTGGAAAAATGAATTATAATACCAAATTCAATTTTACATAAATCAAAAAGAATTTAAAACACAGGAATAAAGTTAATCTAGGAGATAAAATACCTTCATACTAAAAAAAAAGCATTTATAAAAGAAATTAAAAGAGACATGAATGAATGGAAATTTGTTTAAATCATAAATGATTTTAACCAGAACAATGACAAGTAGGGCAAGATATCCCTAAAAGGGCAGTAGTGGCATTCATATCTTGGTGGTAACCAGCAGTCTAGTTGAATTTAGGCCTATTTAGCAGGAAAAAATCATGTCTGGTTCCAGAAACCTATCCAAATTCCTGGGGCTCATGACTTCATGGATCATAGAAGAGGATATTCTATCTACATTTTACTAAATCACTATAATTTCTAACAGCATTTTAAATACTTATTTTTATATCCACAGATATGTGTAATCCTCACCCCTCATCAAAGAAGATTCACTTTTCAGCAGACAGAGACCATTCTCCATCAAAATGCAGAGATCAATTCATTGTTGCTTGCCCAGACCTATTGGATACATCCATAATACAACTTTTGCTCCTAAGGCTTGGGACACATTGCAGACTAGGGAGTGGAAAGTTTGTAAGATAATCATTAATCATAATTATCCATGCAATCAGTGTTATTCCCAAAAAAATCCAATGCCATCCTTCACAGCAATATAAATAAAAACAAACAAACAAAACACTTCTGATCTAAATTTCTATGTATCCATGCAAGTACTAAGCAAATAAATCTGGAGATTTAAGAGCAAGTTTATTTCATAACATTTTATATAGCTGTAGATATTAAATAATATGGTACTAACATAAAAATAGATATTAGTCAAAGAAACAGAGAGGAAAAACAAACAAATACAAATATAGGCTACTTCTGGCAGGTACCAGATAAAGGTAAAGAGAGAGATGCCTCAGCTAATGTAGGAAAAATTAGGCAACTAAAAGCAAAAGGGTGGAACTGGATCTTCTTCTTTTTTTTTTTTTTCCAGAGCTGAGGACCGAACCCAGGGCCTTGCACTTGCTAGGTAAGTGCTCTACCACTGAGCTAAATCCCCAACCGGAACTGGATCTTTATACCATATACAAAATCATCTCAAGATAAATCAAAAGCTTTGAATCACAAATATCCTAGAGAAAACTAGCCAATATCTTTTTATTGGTCTTGATAATGACACACTGTATTTGACACCCAAATAATAAGTAATTAAGCCAAAGATCAATACAGATGCCAGTAAATCAGGAAAGGTAAGATATAAACCAGGAGATTTAAGTAAAGTGTTTAAAAGCCCTTACAATTCTGTACAAAATTGAAAATTGTGTGGTGTTCTTATGGAGCTAATTGACTTTGCAGAGCCTCTCAATATAGTTACTGTCAATATGCAGAAAGAGTTGTTTTACATATTGAAACTGCTGAATGTGGTAGTATTGTGTTCCCCAAAATACTGTCCACCCTAATAAAATTTATCTGGGGTCAGAGAACAGACATCCACTAGATACAGAGGCTAGAAAATGATGGCACTCATGCCTTTAATCCTAGCATTCCAGAGGCAGAAATCCCTCTGGATCTCTGTGAGTTCGAGGTGACATTGGAAACAGCCAGGCATGGTGACACTCACCTTTAATCCCAATAAGTGAGCCTTTAATCCCAGGAAGTGATGGGAGAAAACAAAAAGATATATAAGGCGTGAAGACCAGAAACTAGAAGCATTTGGATGGTTAAGCTTTTAGGCTCTGAGCAGCACTGTTCACCTGAGATCCATTTGGATGAGGACCCAAAGCTTCCAGTCTGAGGAAAAAGGATCAGCTGAGGAACTGGCAAAGTGAGGTAGATGTAGCTTGTTCTGCTTCTCAGATTTTCCAGTGTTCATCCCAATACCCAACCCGGATTTGATTTTCTTAATAAGAACTTTTAAGATTCTTGCTACAGTTGAATTTACTCCTGATGAAACAGAATTAACTTTGCTATTTATACAATTCAGGAAATAATCAGAAATCAGGAATATGTGTGTGTGTGTGTGTGTGTGTGTGTGTGTGTGTGTGTGTGTTGTCAATAGCAAAGGTTTAAAAAGAGAATTCTCCATCCTTTTACATCAAGCCAAGGAAATAGTGAAAATATATGCTACTTGTGCCTTCTATAACCAAACTCCATTTCCTGCAGGAAGTAATCCTAAAGGTATACAGAGAAATGATATTTGGCAAATGGATGTATTTCATTTTGCAGAATTTGCAAAATTAAAATATATACATCAGACCATAGATATGTTTTCAGTATTTAATGGGCAACTGCTTTGAGTTCTGAAAAGGCTAATTCTGTAATTACACACCTACTAGAAGTCATGGTCATAATGGGTATACCTGTACAAATTAAAACTGACAATGCTCCAGTATATGTCTCCAGTAAAGTGAAACCATTCTTTGCATATTATATATAAAGCATATTACAGGTATACCACACAATCCTACAGGACAAGCAGATATAGAAAGATCCAATCACATGTTAAAAGAAATGCTTAATAAAAAGAAATGGGGAGACAAAACCCCCAAAGACAGATTGCAGCACTAATGCCTTATTAACCTTGAATTTTCTTAATGCTGATGATAAAGGAACAATAGTTGTGGAGAGAAATTGGACTATGGACAAAACTAATGAGATCAATCACCCTGTATACTTCAAAAATATGTTGATCTCAGAACAGAAACCAGGATATGTGATGTGTTGGAGAAGGGGTTTTGCTTTTGTTTCCATGAGTGAAGAAAAGCTATGGATTGTAGAGATCTGTGCACAGCCACACCCATAAGATGGCGCCAGCTTCCACCCCCACCTTCCCGATGGTGAGTGCTCTCAGAAGTAAACAACTCCATATTTGGCTTGGTCCTAGGATCTGGCTTGCTTCTGTGAACCTGGACCTATCTGCAGTGCCCATGTGGCAGGCTGGGGTTGGCCACCCAGGGACTATTTAGGTTGTGGGCGGGCTTTCCCCCGGGGTCAGAAGATTGTTCAAGGTTCCTGAGTAAACTGCTGAAAGAAGAGCTTGGTGTTGCATCTTCCTTGCTGGTCGAGGTGGTCGTGACAATGGATACCATCACAATTAATAAAAAACAAAAATAAACCAAAAAAAAAAAAAAAAAACCTCTATTTGAACAGGAGAAACCTCTTGATAAGGAGAAATGATAGCTCACCCACTGATGTAACAATTCTACAAGTTGTAAGGAAAACTCACCAAACAAGGATCAGGGCAGGTTTCTGTTCCTGTTTTACAGGAAATTAGAAATACCCATCTTCAAGAAGTCAAAAGACCTTGGACATCTAGACATCTAAAGCAGAAGGGAAGGCTATCCAGGAAAAAAAATTACAAGCAAAGAAAAACAGACCTATTGGTACCAATATTATCTTCAGGGTAAATTCTCCCTACTTAAACATCCATATCTTCTTACTTCTAGAAAAGTAGTCCTGACTCAATTATAATTAAAGCTGGCTTTGGAGTTGGAGTGTGGCTCTCTCCTTCCCTAAATCCAAGCATATTCTTAAAAGAAAATATTAATAGTTTCTGTCTCATATCAGAAGAACCACCTGGTGTGGAAGAGAAGAAAACCAAAAATCTAGGGACTATTGTCAAAATTCTATTTCTCTCCATATTTATTCTTAACTCTTTTGAACCTTTCTTTGATATAGTGACATCCTAAAATTTAAACTTCCTGTTTTGATATTAATAATGTTTGAAACTGCCACAGTGAACCACAAAAATTTTTTAACAGCAATCTCTGAAATCTCTAGAAGAAACATAGGGCCTCACAACAATGATTCTACATAGTCCATAATGAAGTCATTGAGTCAATAAACAACACACAAAAATTGGTGTTGGACTACCAGCTGTTCAGGATGGCTCCAAGTTGGCTAGCTGAGATGGTCCACTATCTTACAACTCCAGCCAGAACTTCAGATAAACCTTATCCATTCCTCTGAGAATGACTACAAATGCTACAGATAGTCTTTATGAGACTTATAAAACCATTGCTTTAAGTTTTCTTACAGGATTCCATAGATATATTGTCACACCCTAGACTGCAGGAAGCAATTTTAAGAAAACAATGCCCCACCCCTTCACCAACAGATTTTGTTTTTTCAGGGTTATGGATAATTGTCATCTGTTAGAGGTTGTTACAAGTTGTAATAGGGTTGGTGGTAGAACAATAAATTTAGACTCAGTATTCTTTCTAATTTGGAAAAGAAAAAAGGGGAATAGATAGAATATGATAATAATATTATTGCATCTACTTGTAAATGAAATCAGTAACTATCAGCTTTAGATAATTTGAACCCATTAATAAATTGAGGCTCTTCTTACAAAATATCTTGTTATTGGTCCTCATAATGATACACTGGATTTGACAAATTATAATTAAAGCAGATAGACAAAAGGTACCAAAACAAATTCAATGCATGCCTAGCCCAAGAAAATTCAACAAAAGGAAAATACAACATATGAACCATGAAAAATATTCCTAAATTATATATCTTATAAATAATTCATTTTCAAAATACATAAGGAACATGTGCTACTAAATAGCCAATACCAATTAACCTGGAAAAGATATGAAAAGCACTTGAAAGAGAAACAAGATGTGAAAATACTAGTAAGCCATGGCCACATGACAACTTATAGATTAATAGAAATGGGTTTAAGTTATGAGAGCTAGCCAGCAAGAAGCCTGCCATAGGCCACGAGATTGGTAATTAATATTTAGCCTTTGAATAATTACTTTATAAACAGCTATGGGACCATGGGGCTAGGTAGGACCAGAGGAAAACTGACCACTACAGAATAAAAAATAAATAAAACCATAAAACTATGCAAGGACCCTTCAGAACATTATGGAGGTGTTGATTTTCATGTTTGGGTTTATGACTTCACAGGTATTGACATATGTACAAATGTACCAACACAAACAGATACTTGTGTACAGTCCTTCCTGTACCAATAACACTTCAATACAGCTGTTAAGTGGAGCTACAAAATGCTTCTGCTCATTTGTAGTCAGATTTTAAGTCTAAATTATGAAAATTAAGTAAAAACTTTTCCATTTGAAATATATATATACAGCATTTATGAATATGTGATTCATTAAGCAAAGAAAAAAAACTAAACATTATGTTGGACTTTTCAATTACGTGAGTTACAAATTCTAGCCTTATAGTGATGCCTTATTGTCCTTTACTTGTTTTGCTTATCATTACCTACTAATAGAATTAATTTCTCTCAGATATTCAAACTATATATCTCATTACTATTAGACAGTAGAATATATTTTATTTTCATGTATATCTGGGCTTTACCTCCATGCTTATGATGATACTACCTGTGTTCAGTACTGTAGACATTAGAAGAAGGAGATGGGTTCCCTAGCACTGGATTTAGCTGTCTGCTCACTTGTGCACTAGGAGTCAAACCCATGCGAGAGCAGCAGAATGTGCTCTACATCACTCCGTCATGACTCCAGCCCCTAAACATTGTACTTAAAAAAAATCTATCTCAAAGAATTGTTGTTCAAACCCACTAAGTAGTAAAATATATTAGAACCTCACAAACAAACAAAAAATTAGTCTAGCACTAATGATACACTATTTGTGTCACAGGTTATGTTTGGGAAAGAGGGTGTGTGATCTAATATACTTGCAATATAATGCATATCATGTGACCATGTGGCTTTTTAGGTTTCCTGAGTGTTTGCATAATCATAAAGCCTGAACACTGGCACAACATTATTATTCAGTAAAAGCTGAGACACTCAGTTCTTGCATTTGAGAGGGAGATTAAATATTCAATTCCCTTCAGGTCCTAAAAGATCAAGACACATAGTGATGACTTAATAATGTCTTTTTGCAAGGAAAGATACTAACTAAGGCTAAGACATCATATGGAGAAAAGCATAGAAATGAACTGAAAAACTTGAATACAACTATTAAAATAGTCTTTATTCAAATAAGTAATGAGTAGTACACTATTCCTATGTGAATTCAAGTTTTTGGGAATAAAAATGTTTGAAACAGGAAGCCTGATATTTGACCTATAAAATTTATTGTCACATAGGACTTAAAATTATAATAAAATTCTCTATAAATTGTAGTTACATCTCAATAGAGTTGTAGACACAGACCATCATTTCAGCCAAGTGCCTTTAACTCATGGATAACAGAACTAAATCATCTGCAGTGTCTTAAGATCTCAGTACCTTTTAGATAATTGCTTGACAAGTTAAATTGTGGATATATTTTAACCTATACATTATTTTATTTGGGGTTATAGTATATAATAAATGTAAGAACTTATGTTCAAGGTATTTCAAATGTAAAGTAAAACTGATTCCCATAGAATATTGGTTCCTTTTTTATTTTTTACACATTTTCCATTTTTCACATTCTGAAAAATCATTTTCATCATCAAAAACAGAAGCTATAGATTATGTGATATAAAAAGTAAAACAAATCTTTCATAATGTCAACAATCTCCAAAATTTTAATCATTGTTTGGTTTCCTTGATATGTTATATGACTAGCACTGCATTTTTTCTCATGTCCTGCCACTCTTCTGATTGACATTCCAAATGCAGAGTGTATAATTTCTCCTCTTCTTAAAGAACAGGGTCTTCTCACTTTTAATGTTGGGACCAGGCTCTTTCCCAATATAGCAGAGGGACTTTATCTAAAAGTTACCTCAATCAATTTCTGTAGAGTTATTCTCCTTACAGTGCACTTGGATGAAAACAATTTTCATGCAACCTGAAGTATATACCCTGACTTGGTTTTCAGTGTTCAACTTGACTTTGACTATAAAGAGTCAGCCTCCACTTGAGGACAGAACCGTCTTACTGCCACACACCACAGAAATGATTTTCTCTCTCCTGAAGATTAAACTTGGCATCATCCTCGCAAGCTGTAGTGCTATTCTTGAACCTCTGAACTGCACTTTTCTTTAAAGGGTCCATGCTGGCTCCCTGCACGAACTTTCTGGCTCAAAGCACTGTTATTGATTAGTTTGTATCATCCAAAGGTTTAAATAGCAAGTGTTTGAGAACCCATGGTGGAAAGAAATAACACAAAATCAGACAGCTTACATTCTTCTTTCAAGAAACTTGCCATCTTTTAAATTGCACAATACCCTAAGGGTTGTTAATTTATGTGTGCATTGAAAATAAATGAGCATGTGTTGGTACTTTCTCTTTTCTCATAAAACTTAGGGTAGAAGTCTTAAGCTAACTTTAACTCAAATTTTAAAGTAAGGAAATATGTATACTGTTGATGTCTTTGTAACATAGTCAAAGGCATTGCAGTTCATGGATGTGATACAGGTATCTGTCAGGATCTTTGATGAAGCCAATTTGAGAAGACTTGAGTTAACTAAAACAACAGCTAGTGCCTGCCACTTAGAAGTTCCTCGGGGACTTATGTTTGCACTTCAGAAAGAAATAAGCAAAATGATTAAGGAGGCTCATCCTCCATATTGCTTCTTTGATTCCACTGCTAAGCATCTTAAATTGCTGGTCACATCTCATTTCTCACCTTGATTTATCCTGTGGTAAATGAGAGAGATGGACCAGTGACCTCTACATTCTCCAGCCTTAGAACTCAGTTTATATTTCTACAGTTCAGAAAACAAAACATGTGACATGCAGCCAATGCTGATAAGTTTTACTGATGCTGGAAAGAAGGCTATACATCACATAACATCATCCATGTGTGGCAATGCCATAACCATGTCGCAGGAAGTAAGCTAATTATTTTACTATCAGTATCTTCATATATAAATTAGGAGAATGTTTCCAGTTGATCTTCATAAATCTTGAGGTAAGTCTCTGTTCTCCAGATATATATATATATATATATATATATATATATATATATATATATATATATATATATATATAACCTTCAACTTCTTGTACATGTAAGTAACAGAAGCAAACTTATATCTCATTTAAGCCTTTGAATTTTGAGAGGTCCTTAAAAAAATCAAATGAGCAGCACATTGATACCAGTGTTGTTTTTTAAATTAATTATTTATACCTGTCTTTATTACACTCAAAAATACATTGGATTTGACTACAACTGGCATAGTTACACCATCTGTAAGCACACTAGAATTACTTGGGTATTCTGTACTCATTAATCTACCTCTTAAAATATGTTCTCTTAATAAGCACTATTATTCAAGTACTAATAAACACAGTATTCTCAAATTTGAAGAACCTCAGGGACAAAGACTAATGTTTTCTTTTCTTATGAAAGTGAAATGGCAAATTCTACAAACCTTTGTAGATGAAAGTGAGGGATAAAAAGTTGAACTCATGCTTCAGTTTTGAATACATAGCTTTTACCTCTCCCAAGTATTGCAGAGAGACAGTGGTATAGTGGATAGCCATGCCAGCATTGGCCTGGAAGTCCCAAACCCCATTGAGGCTTCGGTAATGGTCATGCCCACAAGCAGGGTGGAGGAGGAAGTGGAAGACCAAGGATCGGGAAGAGGTCTCTCTCTTGGTTCCCAGACTCTGGACGCTGGAGGTAGACCGAGCAGAGTTCTCCAGAGAACACCGCTGGACTGTGCTATACCTTTGCCAGACCCTGCAACCTATCCCTTCATTTGTAAGTTAGCCCACAAAATAAACCTCCCTTTTAACTACACATGGAGTGGCCTTAATAATTTCACCAATATCTGGCGCTCACGTGGGGCAAATTCCAAAGGCCTAGGTGGCTCCCTCCCTCAGCCTCCTCCCTGGCTGGCGGGTATCTAAACACGCCTGCAAGTTCCATTAAACCAGGGGACGCCTACACGGTTCCGTTCCTGAAAAAGGGAGCAGCTAGTCCAGTCTCAGTTCACTAGCTTATCCCCCAGACCAGCGAAAACCGCTGTGAGTGAGGCATTCCCACTCCTCCCTGAGTGCCGGCTCCCCGCCATCTTGGCTCCTGCCTTCAGCTGCCTCGAGCCAAGATCGCCAGCAGGCCTTGCTTTGGAGCTATACCAACACCTCCTGCTGGCTGAAAAGTGCTACTGCACCCCCCAAAACCACAGAAAGGTAAGCTTTTTTCAAGTAAAAGTACTTGATAATTTTACACCTTAAAAATGACTAACAAATTTTGAGTAATTCTTGTAATATGGCTGACAACATTACCTCACAAGAATTTAATAACCTTTTTGCCTGTATGATGAATGACATTTTCCTGGAAATATATGACCTTCCTAAGACATATCTGGCCTGTACCATTTTGACATTCATTGTAATAATTCACACAGTGTTCAAACACTGGTTTAATAATAAGAACAAAGATGAGTCATTATTGGGACTGATACAGGCTTTAAAAGATAACAATGAAGGCTTATAGAAAAAGATTCTTTTTCTGGAATCTGCTGGCCAGGACTTACATAAAAAGATTCTCTCTCTGGAATCTGCTAAGCAGAATTTACAAAACAAGCTTGTACCCAAAATTGCTTTTATTGATAGCAAATATGAGTATTTAATGGATAGAACACTATCTCTCCAGAGTGAAGTTGTAGCTACTCAGACAATATATAAGGAAGAAAAATTATCACTACTTGATAAGATAAGGTCCATGGAATCATGTGTTTTAGAAGAACATAAAAACTTCCATGATTCCATGAAAAATCTGGAATCCCTTACAAGAGAGGAGGTTGACTTCCTGGAGCAGACCCTAGGTACTCGTTTACAAGCCCTGGAGGAAACTCTAAATAAACATGACAAGGGACCTAATAAGCAGAAGGGCAAGAACATACAGGTTGTAACATCTCCAAATGGCTCTCATACAATGGCTTATCCTGTTATCATCCATGAAAAGCCAGCAGATGACACACACCCTAAGCCATATACGACATATACATTACAACCAATTTCAACGAAGGACTTTAAAATATAAAGGAAGCAGTAGTTACATATGGGATACACTCCACATATGTAAAACAGATGTTAAATTCGGGGTCTACCTCACATAAAATCATTCCAGATGACTGGCATCAGTTAATTTCAGCTGTTCTAGAATATAGCCAGCAGTTACAGTGGAAAAGCTGGTTGAGAGAAGAGGCAAGAAATTTAGAACAACAAGATAAACTCAGAGGTTTTGAGATCTCCCAAGATCAAATACTTGATGAGGGATGTTTCGTTGACAGGAATGTACAAGCCATTTATGATGAGCATACAATATCCCTATGCCGTACAGCAGCTCTAAATGCTTGGGAAAAAAATTCCAGAACCTGGAAAAGCAACTGAGGTATACATAAAGAAATTTCAGGGACCACATGAACCCTTCACTGATTTTTTACAAAGGCTGAACACAGCTATAACAAAAGCTGTATCAGATAAAGAATTAAGAAAAGTATTAACTGAGTCCTTGGCATTTGACAATGCTAATGCAGAATGCAAAAGAATACTTACACCATTAAAGATCAGATCAGCTCCTTTGGAAGAATGGATTCAGTATACTAATAGTGTTGAATCTCTTAACTACAGTAATGAGGCTTGAATAGGAGACACAAATCCCAGAGGTGAAAGAAGACCCCATGGTACCAAATGTTTTAAATGTGGTACAATAGGTCATATAAGTAAAAACTGTACATGGGGTAATCCTAGAAGTAATACTCCTTCTAGGAATAGCCTAAACAGAGACCCCAACCACCTCCTGGATTATGTAGAAGATGTGGCAAAGGCCGACATTGGACCAGTGAGTGCAGATCAAAAATAGATATACGAGGCAACCCTTTAGTAGTGGGAAACACCTCAGGGGGCCTCTTGCAGGCCCCCAAATCAAATGTGGTAAGAACATTCCTCTCCAGGACAACTGAATAAACCAATGCCTAATGTAAAAACCGATACTACAATGAATGATAAAACAGCTCTGACAGATGAATCACAGTTTACAAAGAACACAATAAAACAAATATTTTGGCAGACTTCCATAAATGAACAAAGACCAAAGCTTAGAATTCGAATTAATGGCTTGTTTCTGGAGGGCCTGGTAGACACAGGTGCAGATGTGACTGAAATTACACCAAAATCATGGCATCCAAATTGGTCTCTTCAAGAGGTAGATGTCCAACTTTCAGGAATTGGCACCCTATCTTAGATAAAACATAGTTTGAGATGGGTTGAATGCATAGGGCCAGAAGGACAGAGAGGAAGGCTGAAGCCATATGTAGTGAATGTAGCAGTAAATCTATGGGGCTGAGATCTGTTACAACAGTGGAATACCCAGATTAAAATTCCTACATTCTCAGAAAAGGAATACAGGCCAATGCATGTTTCTAGGAATAATATCATAACATGCTATAAAAAACAGTCACCAACCATTCAGGCTGTACACAAACAGAGCACAACTGCTGTTGAACTCTCAGAAGTACCAACTGCCTTACCTTTAAAATGGCTAACTAATAAACCTGTCTGGGTTGGAGAGTGGCCTTTGACAAAAGAGAAGCTACAAGCTTTAGAACAGCTGGTTCAAGAGCAGTTAAATGCTCAACACTTTGAAGAATCTACCAGCCCTTGGAATTCTCCTGTATTTGTTATTAAAAAAAGTCTGGTAATTGGAGAACGCTGACAGATCTGAGAGCCATTAATAAAGTAATTCAGCCAATGGGCTCCCTACAGACTGGGATGCCCTTGCCCTCTCTGCTACACAAAGAATGGCCTATAATAGTTATTGACTTAAAAGACTGTTTCTTTACCATACCCTTACAAGAAAATGATAGAGAAAAATTTGCCTTCACAGTTCCTAATTATAACAATTTTCAGCCAGTCAAGAGATATCAATGGAAGGTCCTCCCACAGGGAATGTTAAACAGCCCTACCTTATGCCAATACTTTGTGAAAAAACCATTGGAGTTAATTCGTGTAAAGTTTCCACAATTTTATTCAATATACTAGGTGTACATTTCCAGATTATGCTCTTAATCATTCTTAATCATTCTACATAGAATTCCTTTGATATTTAATCACTTGAATTACTGTTGTTTATTCTAGATTCTTTCCATGCTTACTGAATTAAAGGTTTTCATGAATCATTTCTGAATCCCTTGATCGTTAATCCACAATTTTTTTTCCTTCTTATATATAATACTCCCCTCAAGTGTTTGTGTGTATGACATTTTTGGGAGGCCTTACTATTAGTAACTTTGTTCCCTCAATACAAATTTAATCCTCCTATACAACCACAAACACCTATTTATTTCATGTTTCCTCTTTCACTTACACCAACATTTGTTCAAGCTGCAACATTTGGATCTTCCTGCTTTTTAATTCCATCTCTTCTTCCTAATGTCCTTTCTTCTCCTTCTATGATTAACTACTCCAGAAGTTCCTTTGTGCAAAAGATGAATCCTCTTATACTTCACCTCATTTGTTATGCTACTTTGCAAACCCTCAGCCCTCTTTTTAATCACTTTACATAAAGCAATTTCTTAATGTAAAGAATAATGCATTAAGTGGTCTGTTTTAGTTTCATCTCCCTTTCTGTGACAAACAGCATGACCTAAATCAACTTAGGGAGGAAAGAACTTATTTAGCTTATTCTTAAAGATGTATGTATACCTCCCTTCTTGAGGAAAGTGAGGTACTTAAAGCAGAAATCATGGAGGAGCAGTACTTGCTGTCTTGATTGGAGGATCTTGCTTAGCTAACTCTCTAATAGAGTGCTGGGACATTTGCCTGGGGAATTGTGCCCCTTGAATGGGCTGTACCCTCCTGCACCAATTAACAATCAAGACAGTCCCTCATGGATGTGTCCATAAGTCAGTCTACACTGAACAAGTCCTAAATTGAGACTCCCTTCTCAGGTGACTCTGAACTGTGTCAAATTGACACATAAAGCCAATTAGGACACAGTCTTACATTTTTATAACCACTTTGTCCATTTATGCTGCTAAAACAAAATTCCATGATCTAAGTAGTTTGTAAAAAATTTGGTAAGTGAGTGAATCAAAAATCAAGACAAATTCTGTCCTTTGTGGGTGTCTCCTTTAGGGGGCTCATTGACCATGCCTTCCTCCTGGGTCTTCACATGGACCCAATTAGCTAGCTCTGTAGGGTATCCTTCTTTCATAAGGTCACATATCCCAATGATGAAGACTGTCTTCAGGATTCAACTACTTTACTAAAATTCCACCTCATAACACCATCAACTTATTATTATAAATATCATCACATCAATTAATGGTGGCACATTCAGACCAAGGAAACATCTAGTCTCAAATGATCTCAGTGATTTCCCAGAGTAAGGATGCTATGGCTCAGGAAGCCCAAACCAGCCAAGTAATTTAATAATTTGAAAAGTAAAAGTTTGTGGGTATGGAGGAGTTTTGGATCATCAATCTCATCACTCAGGAGGCAGATGTAGGAAGACGTCTGTGAGTTTGGAGCCATACTTGTCTATATAAGGAGTTCCAGGGCAGCCTAAGTTATAGAGTATAGACCTGTCTAAAAAAAAAAAAGACTGACAGATGGGAGCAGGGAGGAAGAGAAATAAAGAACAGGAAATTTTATTGTAACATGGTCACAGCCATTTGTTTGTATAATGTCTATGGCTCCTTTTAGATTACACAGAATGATGAGTAGTTGTAACAGAGACTGGACGGTCCATAAAGCCTTGAATACCTACACTTGGTGCTTCATAGAAAAATGTGTATTGATCTCTTCTCTCTACTTGATCTCACCCTCAAAATCTTTAAGATGCTTCTTCCATTTTCTCTTCTCCCTCTTTTGCTTTCTTCTTCCTCCTCCTCCACAATAGTTTCAACATAATTCCTTACTCTTCATTTCAAATAATGCTCATGCCTCATGTGTTTAAGGAGAAATAAGTAGTAACAGGCATAAAAGACATGTAAGCTATCACCATTGGACTTCCTTTCAACTACTCTTTCAGTATGAAAAGGTTTCATTTAAGCTGAGTATCTCTTGTTACAACATGCATGCTCAAATTTGTTCTAGATGCTTCATCTACTCAAGAGAACCACCTTCACACTTGTGGCTTTACTTGCTGAGTTACGTACTTACCCATGTTTACTCAACTATTCTCCTTCAGGATGACCAAACTTTATAGTTGGCTTTTCCATTATTCTTTAAAGAAAACTTTCTCAAAATAGTTATGACTTGATGACTTGTTGGGAAGACAGCTCAGAACAAGTATGAGGATTTGAGTTTAGATCCCCAGAACCTATATGTTTTTTTTAAAGGTATGGCAATACACGTTTGTAATGCCAGTATGAGTTGTGGAGGTAGAGACAGGTGGATCCACAAAACTTGAAACTCACTGGCCAGCATGTGCAGCCAAATCTTTGAAATTCAGCTCCAGTTAGAGCCCTGTCTTACAACAGAAGAGAGTCACCAGGAAAAATACCCAACATCAACCTGTGGCTTACACACACACACACACACACACACACACACACACACACACGTTGTAGTTGTCACCAATTCTATATCCTTTACTAAACCCATTCCACATCAGGATCTGTCTTCTCAGCAATCAAATTTCTTGTTATGGTCCCTATGCATTTCAATTGTGCATAATTCAACAGTCAATTTTCATTTTATTGTTGTTTTCCATACTACATCTATTAGCAACATTTAATAGCATGAATTACCCTGGTAATTCCTTCATCAACACATTTCTAGGATAGTATCATTCTGCTGATTTTATTTCTACCCTGACTTTTCCCTTTCCTTTCTTGGCCTCTATTGCTTAGTATGTATCAGATTTATTTCATATACCCATGTGTTTTCTTCCTTTCTCATCCTACCCAGACCACAGCTTCCAATACTATCAGTACCATCCCTGATTAATGACTCTTCTCTGAGTTCCGGACTTACATGGCCTTGTACAAGAGTTCATAGACTGTATTATATCCAGAACTAAACTCCTGACATCTATCTCCCACCAAATCGCCATCATACCAGTTACATCTCCATCCAGAAAATGAATGGAGATGTACTCCTCCTCCTGCATGTTTATTTGGTCCAAACATTTGATTCAGCTTTATGCTTTTATCTATCATACTTTCTTAATTTAGAATAAAAATGCCTATATTGGCTAAGAAGGATCCCTAAAATCGATCCCTAGAATCTCTGTGTCTCACCTCTAACCACTATGAGGCTTATTCCCACTGGATACAGGTGAGATTAGTTTGGATTGACCATCTGGGCTCTTGTCTTTAACCCCTCCTTCCCAATACTTCCTAAGTGTCACCCAGTCTTTATTTTTCTCCATAGTGTTTAACAGTTAATTAACAGAGTTAATTTTGGTTTCAATTATTAGTCTCTGTCCACTCATTAGAATGTAAACTGCATAAAACAAGAATATTGAATATATTTGTTTTCAGGGCAATATCCCTCACCTGGAATAGTCCTTGACTTACACTGAGTTTTTCATACATAGTTCTTGAATTATAAAAAATGCATTAACATACTTTAAGGATTGTAGAAGTATGCAGGTACATTTTTTAAAAACTCAATATCACATCAACCTGTGATATTCTTTATTTTTGACCCTGAAATGCTAGTAAATGCAATTAGCTCCAAGACTGTGTGTATTTATTAATTTATATTCTGTTTAATAAAGTATAAGCTATCAATTCTGAAAGCTTTTGTTATGGGACCTGAAGTGGAAAATTGGCTGCCTTTCATATTTTCCTATTCGTGAATTGAATTTGAAAAAAAAATCTATGATTACATTAAATATGTTCTACCAGTCATCTTCATCACAGAGTAGTCTGCAGTCTTCTTCCTGTTCACAAGTTTCAATCCAATGGCTTTATAAGCTATAAAATGTTCAAAATTTTTCCTCAGGGTAAGTGGGTTATCAATCATGTATATGCTTAGGCTGTTCAAGGATATCTTCAAAAATATCCATGCAGTCAAAGCACTCAGTACTACAAGAAGGTGGTGAAATGATTCAAGGTCACTTGTATTAATCCCTAGACACAGACGGGGTGCATGGATGGACAGAGACATACTTTGGCAGTTTACCAGATTACCAGGTTAGCTCATTTAATTAGTTCACTAATTGAATTCACTCCAAACCAGCACTTCAGCAAACATTCAGTGTTTATCTACTGTGGAGTATGTGCTGTTATGTGCACTTGGAATGTGTGATAAGACACTAGAAAATCACTATTTTAATGGGGTTTAAATTTTATTAGACATACATGTATGAACAAAAATGATAAGTATCAAGCACTTCCTTGACTTTCTTATGCTATAGGTTCCTTATGATTTCATTTGTTGAAAATCTGTTCTCAATGTGAGGAGTGTAAGAAGTATTGGAATCTTTATGAACTGAGGCCTAACAGAAGGCCCTTAGGTCATTTGGATCTTAAAATAAAATATTGATCACAGAACAACTTGTATAAAAATCCTTAAAACTCTTTCTCCAGTTTCCCTTCTCAAAAAGTCTCCTGTTCAAGGCATTGCCCACCACCACAAGGTTGCAGAGAAAAAGTGGGTTAGCTTGATAGAGCCTACCTTATGCCATTTGGTCTTTAGTCTCTAAGGCGGCAGGGTCAATTGACTTAATTTTTTTCTTTATAGACATAGCATGCCTTATGTAACTGTATCATAGTAATGAAAGCAGAATTAATATAGTCAATTATATAATAATGATGAAGATAATTATGAAAATGTGATTGCTTAGAGAACATTAGTAGAATGTCAGTGAGAGCTCTAAATAAGAACTATGATAAAAAAAGTAAAAAACAAAGTTTTCCACAAAAGACACAGATGGAAAATAGTTAACCCAAAACCTTATATATGCCTACCATCAAATATAATTAATTGCTCATCAAGAGTAAAATGTATTTTTATTCTAATTTCTGTAATATGTTGGACATACTTCATTCTGTGTATTTTGGAGAAAAAAAAAACTTTCAGAAACTAGAGCCCAAGTGTTTCATGATTATGGAAGACCTAGCCAGTAATTCTAAAATTCTTTTGAGAAGGCCTATCAATATATTCTATAATTATGGTAAGTTTTCAACACTAATTCAATTTTATTTTTGGGCATATTAAACACTTACTTCATGAAGCCCTATAAATATAGAAATCTTTTATTTCTATATCAGTATGCCTTCCATTCATCCTTTCATTATTTTCCAGTTGATATTTTCTGTACTCCCTTCTGTTAAGCTTATGAAATTTAAATTTTGACTGTCTTTACAAACAATGAAGCTTACAAGATACATCTTTAGCATATATGTTTTACTTTCTGTAAATCTTATCAATTCAGAGATTTTTTTATTCCTGTATACCTTTATAGTACATCATGATGACATACTATGATTTATTCAGTGAGTATCATATAACTAGGTATTGTAGATGTCTACATGGACTTTTTTTTAAATAAAAAAAATAATCTAAGTACATGAAATATCAGTCTGTTCCTTGGTTCACATCTTTGGTGGGGTGTGGTGATATTCTTTCTCCCAATATACTGTCATCCTAATAGACTTATCTGGGGTCAGAGAACAGAACATCTACTAGATAGACATAGAGCCCAGAAAATGGTGTCACACACACCTTTAATCCTAGAATTCTGTAGGTAGAGATCCATGCAGATCCCAGTGAGTTCAAAGCCACACACCTTTAATACCAGGAAGTGATGCCAGGAAACAGAAAGGTATATAAGAAATGAAAACCAGGAACTAGAGCCTATTAAGCTTTTAGGCTTTTAGCAGCAGTTCAGCTGAGATCCATTTGGATGAGGACTCAGAGACTTCCAGTCTGAGGAAACAGAATCAGCCAAGGAATTGGTGGGGTGAGTTTGGCTGTGACCTGTTCGGTTTCTCTGATCTTTCAGTGCTCACCCTAATACCTGGCTCCAGGTTTGTATTTATTAATAAGACCTTTAGAAATTCGTGCTACAGGGGTACATATTCAAGATAAATTTTTAAACAAGAATTTTTCTGCTTAAAATTTAGATGTGCATAAAATTTTGTTTTCAGCTGGGTGGTGGTGGGACACGCCTTTAATCCCAGCACTCGGGAGGCAGAGCCAGGCAAATCTCTGTGAGTTCCCGGCCAGCCTGGGCTACCAAGTGAGTTCCAGGAAAAGGTGCAAAGCTACACAGAGATACCTGGTCTCAGAAAAAAAAATCGCCTTCCAGTGATATATATGGGCATTTAACTTTACCCACAAAATAATGAATAGAGCGCACCATTATACCTGTGAAAATCTGCCAATCCAAGAGGCATCTCATCATGCTTTTAATTTGTATTTAATTTACCATGAAGTTGAGTATACATTTGAATGGTTAAGAAAAGAATGAGTCCTTTCAGTGATTTCTCTTGTATATGTAGTTTAAAATCTTCAATATTTATTTCTTTGTTTTCAAATTTGTGAGTTAATTACTGATTGTTTTTACTCCAACTTATATACTGTTATTTTAATATTATTATTGGTATTTGGTAAGAAGTAGATTTTTGCTTTGTTTCATTTTTTTAGTAACCATACAAGTATATATGTATTAAACAAAATCAACCTTTTCAGATTATATTTGATTAGCTAGTGTCTTAGTTTGCTTTCTATCGCCATGATGAAGAACACAGCCAAAAGCAACTTGGGGAGTAAAGTGTATATTTCACATTATAGGTCCCAGTCCTTCATTGATGGAAGTCAGAGCAGGAATTCAAGGTAGGATCCTAGAGGCAGGAACTGAAGCAGAGGCCATGAGAAATGCTGTGTACTGGCTTGCCCTCAGGGCTTGCTCAGCAAGCTTTCTAAACTGCTTTGGATCACATACCTAAGGATTGTATCACCCATGGTGAGCTGGGCCCTCCCACATCAGACACTAAAATCCATCATTTGCTTATAGGCATACTTGATAGAGGCATTTTCTCAATTGAGGGACTCACCTCCCAGATGGATAACTAGCTTGTGTCAAGTGGAGGGAAACCTAATCTGCACAGACAGGAAGTCACATTAGTTTATGCCCCAAATATAAGTTTACAAATTTCTGGGAAATATGTTACTTAAGAATTTCTTCAGGGACTTATAGAACGAATCAGTGGGTAAACATGCTTGCTCTATAAGGATGTTGACCTGATTTACATCCCTGGAACACATGTAATAATTGAGAGAGAGAACTGACTCCACAAAGTTATGCGCTGGCAAAGGGATGTGCACCTTGGTACAATCATATCCACACATTGTCACATACACACATTAATAGTAAATACAAATACATTTTTAAATTCCTTTATGATTAAAATTTTAGATCATGTTTGATTTTAGCTACTGATACATGTAGGAAAGCATAGTACCATTAACAAAATTTGTAAAATAAAGGATATTCTGAGTCAGGTATATTGACTCTTTCCTGTTATCCTAGCACTCAGGATGCTGAAACAGAAAATCTATAACAAGTTTGAGGCCAACCTGGAATACAGAGCAACTACCAGACCAACCAGAATGATATAGCATGGCTCTGTCTCGGAAATACAGAGAGGGGGCAAGAAACAAAAAAAAAAAAGAAAGAAAGAAAAATGTATGGACATGTACATGCACAAATATGAGAGGGGGGAGAGGAAGGGAGGGAGGGAGAGAGAGAGAGAGAGAGAGAGAGAGAGAGAGAGAGAGAGAGAGAGAATTTTGAATAAAACCCTCTGTGTCTATGGTCCCAAATGGATCAACATTTAAGCTTGATTCTGCTACAATGTGTCTTGACAAGACTAAGGTTAGTAACAGCTTCATGATGCTTGGGGATATTAGTGATTCATTTACTTTCTGTACTACACATGTGCTATTTGTAAGAAATGGCTTGTAATTCATATCTTGCTAGTCACAAAGGTAAAGTACAAGGTATACTTCTGTGCTTCTAATATAATTCTAATTATTATAGCATCATTTATTCAGATAGTATGTCTGTCCATACACAGTGGAAGTTAAGTGGTCTAGGCTATTTTAAGGCACAGTACCTGTTATTTTTTCCTCTCTATACCACAGAAGGGATGAAAGTACATGCATACCAATATAATATTTTCAGATATTATGTTTAATTTTCAGTAAAACTTACACCTATTCTAGGAAAATGTTTATAACTCAACAGTATTAAAGACTGAGTGTACAGAATCATTTAACCAGGTTTTCCCTACAAATTGTCTTATATCAGAGAAAAGAATTCAAAAGAAACATATTTGAACTGTTCTTTTATTACTTTACCCTGGCTGTTATTTCTTTAATGGAATTCCTTTAACAAAAAATCAGATCCATTGTTGGGACTGACTGGTTAATTACAATGTCTTCACCCACATACAAAACATCTGGTCAGCTTGGTTGACTGCATTATTAAAGCTGCCAGTTTTATTATAAAGAAAACTGCTAGACACACTTGGATCATTACAGCTACACACTTCCAAATGGCTGGGCTTGCATCTTCTCCTCTTTTGCTGAGAAAATTTAGTGGACCTTGCAGCAGCTTGAATATGCAAGTACCAAACATCTAGACAGATATACTATCCTTGGCTGCCTTATATCCACCTAGGAAAAGGACAACGAAGATAAGAAACTGTGCTGGTAAAAATCACTCATTCTGTGCTGATGCTTCAGAACATATAGATAAGATCAAGACAAGGACAAGGATAGTAGCCTGCAGAAGAGCCAGCCTTCTGCAGGTAAGAGTGACTGGGAACAAGATGCACAGTCCTTTGTTTTGTGTCCTGTTTGTCTATTTTGGGCAGCATACTGTCAGCAGTCAATGTGAGGGCACTTTCTTGCCCAGTGGCTAACTTTTGCCACAATGAAAGTAAACTGCATATGGAGGTTCTTCAATGTCTATTATCTCCTCTGAAGTAGATTCATGCTTCTAAGAGCAGACATGTCTCATATACATAAAAAGGAAAAATCTGTTATTAAAACTTCTTAAATGACATAACCTATAGATCTCTGAAGTGTTTGAAGATGACCTGTCTATCTAAAATATATCTCTGCTTGATTTTGAAAACATACCTAATATGACTACAAGTTCAATTGTAATGACTAACTATTAATTTTAATTTCCATATATCCTAATTAGTTGGTGATAATAATTTTCAATGACTAGCAAATTGCATTATACTGTTAAATGAACTGTATATGTACAATACTTTGAACAAAACTAAAAAATATATGTACAATATTTTCTAACAAAACCAATCTCAAATTTGTACTAATATACAAAATTTGTATACAATGTAAAAAATCTAATCCAATTTAAAATATTTAAAACTAGTAGTTGCCTTTTAAAAGTAGATTTAATAATCTTTTTATCTTATCATATATATTTTCTCTTCTTTATTTTCAGAATACAGTCAATAATCTACCCATTACTCATCATGTCTATAACTTTTTACTTACCATATCTATATCCTCTTTTTTTTTCAAACAAGAATCCTGAATCTAATTTGCTTTGTTTAACCTTTTTCCCAACCCTTAACGATTAACAACTTGTAATCAACCATCCTAAACAATGACAATTATCTAAAACCCATTGAAAGACCTAAAACCACTGACCCAAGCTCTTGGTAATGTGGACATCAATTCTTAAAATTACTTCCTGCTGTCTGGGGGGCAAAGGAATCTTTAGGGGATCCTGAAAAGAAAAATTTTGAGTTAATTGTCAAGTTAGCTGTATCGTTTGTTGTACAGTGTCTGCATAATGTGAAAATGCAGGGCTTGTCTGAAGTCCTTGCTTAAGCAGTCTGTGAGGCTGGATCATCTCAGCTAGCCATCTTAAAATTGTCCTGAGCAGTGTGTAGTCCAAAGCCAATCTTTAGCTAGTTTTTGTCAGCTTAGTGGTGTTATCATCATCCTGATGCAATCATCATTGTGGAGTCCCATCAATCTTTTGGAGACTTCAAAGTCACTTCACAAAGAAACATATACAGGCAGCTAGATAAGGCCTTTTTTCTAGACTTAGTTAGTGCTCTATATGACCATTAACATCATGACAAAAGTTTAATATGTTTATATATATATATATATATTATAAATTTTGATATAAAATTCATACCTTATGAATTTTAAAGAGTAAAAAAAAAAACCAAATAATTATGAGATTAGTGTCAATAGAATAGTTCCTTAATTATGGTTTTCTTCTGTCCCATATTGAGTGGCTCTTCTGACATGATGTAGAGATTTTGCATTTTCTCTTAAAAAGCATGCTTGGGTTTAGAGAAGGAGTGAGCCATGCTCCAACTCCAAAGTCAGATTTAATTTTTAATTGAACTGGAACTATATAAAGACCATTTCTGTTGAGTGTCTGTAGAAAACAGCAGAAACAAACATATAGAAAAACTTACGACTTTTTATATGCGCTATACCAATAGGTCAATTTACTCTTTTTCTTGGGAATTTTTTTTTTAACAATCTCTCCTTTTTCATCAGATGTCTCATTTTTCCAGTGCTCTTCAGACTCATTAGCTTTCATTCTCCCAAAAGACAAAAACAAAAACCCTTCCCCAACCCTAATTTTGGGGTGGTTCCCTTTTGGCAAGTTATATCTGATTAAATGAAAACCATTTGTTAATTGTATAAGTTAATTATATTGAACGGTCATGCTGGTTGATGAACTATCCTCTCTTCTAATTAAGAGGTCATTCTTGTTCAAATTGAACCTTTATCTGTTTTGATGGCATCCATAACTTTTATTCTCCTATAGAAATAAATGCAAAACCTCATCCCAAATATAAGACATATCCTAGTTTCTGTTCTGAGGTCATCACATCCTTAAGTATACAGGCTGATTTACTTCTGTAGTTTTGTTTCTATTTTCTCTCCACAGCTGTTGTTCATTTCTCATTATCACTGAAAACATTCAAAGTTAATAGAGCACTATGTAATCTTTCTCTGGGGGGTTTTGTTACCTCTTTTTGTTTCTTTAACATATCTTTTAGAGTTTGATTTGGACTTTCTATGACTGTTTGGCCCATAGAATTTCATGGTATACCTGTAATATGCTTTATATTGTAATAAGCAAAAAAAAACTGTTTAATTTTTTTTCCAAAGACATATGCTGGAGCACTGTCAGTTTTAATTAGTGCAGGTATATCCATAATGACAGTAACTTCTAGCAAATGCATGATTACTGAATCAGCCTTTTCAGAACTCAGAGCAGTTGCCCATTGAAATCCTGAATAGGTATCAATGATGCAATGTGCATATTCCAATTTTGCAAATTCTACATGAAACACATCCATCTACCAGATTTCACTCCTCTGAGTACCTTTTGGGTTACATCCTGCTGGTAGTGGAATTTGATTGTATAAAGAACAAGTAGGACACTTCCTTATAATTTCCTTGGCTTGTTGCCAATATGTGGAAACATCCTTTTTAAACCCTTACTATTAGCATGCTGTTTTATATGAAATTCTGGGGCCTCCAGCACATTTCCTATCAAAAGTTTATCAATATCATCACCTTGTGCTAGAGGGCCTGGCAGACCCATATGGAATCAGATGTAAGTTCTATATAAGGGATGACCCCATTCCTTATTATTTATCATAACTGAATAAACATCAAAGTTAATTCTGACTCATCAGTGACAAATTCTGCAGTTTCAATATGTAAAACCATTCTTTCAGCATACTGAGAGTCAGTAACTATGTTGAGAGGTGCTAAAAAAATCCATTAATACCACCAGAATGGCATATAATTCTTACTTTTGGACAAAATTATAAGGACTTTGAACCACTTTACTTAAATTTTCTGATTTGTAACCTGCCTTTCCTTGTTTGTTTGCATCTGTGTAAAATATAGGGGCTCCAGATATTGGTGTTTCCTGTATAATATGAGGAAGGGTCCAATTAGCTCTCCTTATAAGTTTAATTTTATAACTTTGGGGATATTTGTTGTTAATATCTCCCAAAAAATTAATGCAACCTCTTTGCCAAAGTTCACTTTTTGCCATAATTTGTCAATTTTGTCGTTAGTTAAAGGTACTGTAGTTTCTGCTGGGTCTATTCCTATAATTGAAGAAATCTCAATTTTCCTTTTAAAATCAAGTCAGAGATCTTTTCCAAATAAGTTTGATTTTTTGACTCTGTTTATTTGGTAGAAATATCCATTTCAATACAACATCTTCCCTATGCATTTAAATTTCTAAAGAAGAATGGTTAGAGGTTAAAATAACCAAAATGCAATCAAGCCTTTGGATCCACATGATCCACATGTGCATCCTGTATTTTCTTTTCCTCCAAAGCCAATTCTTGCACAGCTTCAGCTGATAATTCTCTTGGACTACTTAAGTCCTTGTCACCACCTAAGGTTTTGAACAAAGTACTCAATTCATCAATTTTTACTCCAACAGCTGTCCATAGAATGGAAATGTCACTGAATAAACTTTGCAATTCATTAAGAGTCTATAATCAATCTCTCCTAATTTGCACCTTTTGGGGCCTAGTTTTTTGTAGATGTATTTTATACCCTAAGTAACTGATATAATCTCCTCTTTGTATCTTGTCAGGAGTAATTTGCAATCCCCAACAAGGCAAAAATTTCTTTATTTCTTTAAACATTCTTTCTAAGGTACCTGCATTTGAATCAGCTAATAAAATATAGCCCGTGTAATGATACATGTGGGTGGAGACTTATGCCATGCCATGTGCAGCTTAGGCCTGATCTGGGGCTTATAAGGCCACAGACAAGCAGCTTTTTTGTGAATCCATGATACAAACATTGGGAGGCCAAATGCAAGACGAATTGCTGAACAGTCTTATTAATAAAACCCAGAGCCAGATATTGGGGTAAAAACTAAGAGATCAGGAAAACAGAAAAAAGCCAACCACATTCTTGTCACTAGAAATCTTCAGGCAAAGAGAAAGGGCTACTTCCTGTATACCCATGCCTATATGCCTTTCTGTCCCTGCCCTCTTACTTCCTCTCTCTGTCCAGCTATATCACTTCCTGTCTGTCTGTACAGACCTCCAGACCTCCATGTTTAGTGCTGGGATTAAAGGTTTGTGCTACCATTGCTTGACTTCTATGTTTAATATAGTGGCTGGCTTTTTCCTCTTATCTTCAGATATACTTTATTGGGGTGCACAAATAAAATATTACCACAGGCTAGAAACCCCCTGAGAATTTTCATACAACCCATAGATTATGAGGAATGTGGTGATCATAAAGGCAATAATCAGAACTATGCTCAGAAAGAATATGAGGTTCTCAGAACACATTGACTCAGGGCTTGGCCTGTCTCTCAAAGGCTCACTCAGGTGTTGCTTTGCCAATTGCCCAGCCATGTTCCATGAGTTCCAATGCTGCCTTTTGGTTCCTGTGCATGATCCCTGACAGTAATCTAAGAAACAGGCTTCCTTCATGGCTGCTTTAATCCTAGGCCAACTCATTCAGGGCAACAGAGTAATGAGGCTCCTCTTTCATGTAGTATGTTGATTACATCATAAGGGGATTATGACTAGTGGAATGGGAGCAATGTATATATGTGTTTCATGGAATATAAAGAAAACTAATCTAATACATTATTAAAATACTCCAAATATTTCATAATTCATGTTTAATCCTTTTAAAGAACTCTACTCTACCTGTTATTGTATATTTTACAAAACATCAACAACAAAGACTAAATTGAATGTACAAATATCTTCCTGTCAAATTCACATACTATCATTTTATTTCTGATAGTAATTTAGACAGTAAAGATAGTGCAGGATATTGAGTAATGATAATGACTGTGAGTAATAGATATGAAATGTTTACATGAGTTATCTTTTCGTGTTTTATAGATGATGATGCCACAGTTGAGTGAGGCTGATTGGGACAAAAGAGTATTTACTACTGGGAACAGATTCAAGCCTATATTATGAAACCTAAAATTAGGAGTAATTAACTGGTTAGAATGGTAATGAAAACAAATCTGAAAGCATAAATTACAATATCAAGAGATAGTACAAATATCATGAATTAAATTCTTTTTAATTACAAGCATCATTATAAATTGCCATCATATATGATATGCAATAATATCAAGTACAATTGATAAGTAAATTTGAATTCTAGTGTATTTTAAATTTATTTATTATATGTCTATGTTATTAGATACTGAAAGGATTCTGTTCATGATTCCTTCAGTCAGGCCAGGTCATGATCTGTTTATCTGCTTCTTATATCTAAATCTGAAGTTCTCAGAGGACAGGAGCATGTGGGTTTGTACTTACATCTTCAACAACTAGGCTAGTCTATAAAGTCCTTCAGGTACATTCTTAGATGCTCTGAGTAAAGGGTTGTATTATTGAATTCTTCTTTTCTTTCATGCTTATATTCAGAAAAAATAAACAGAATGAACTTACTTTTCACATTTGTTTTTTTCTTAACAGAGGTTTTTAATAGGAAGCTTACCACTCTTGATAGAAATGTAAAACATTAACATGATTTTAGGAAACATAGTTATTCCAAATTAATATAAATTATAAATTACCATTTCTCATACATAGCAATTTATGTGGTTTGTTATGGCTAGGTGTCCATAAAATATAAAGATGTATCTTAAAACCTTCATTATATGATTGCCATTTAGAGGAAATATCAAGGCCTTTCAATGTTCATGTCACAGGGTCCTTGAAAGCAATGAGTTGGTAATGCATGACAAGTTAGCTCTCCATATGCTGTGTTTCAAGACCAAAGAAAAACAGAGCAAAAATGTGGTGGCTGGAAGAAAACTGAACTTGACAGATGAGTGCTTCAGAAACCTGGGCAACTTTTATAAATCATTGGCATCACTTTCTCATGTATAAAATGAGGGATATAAAAAGGGTGTTACAAGACATGAACAAGGATTAAATAAGTTAAGCCATATAAAGCACAAAAGGATAGTATCTACCAAAAAGTCCTTAATTTATTTAATTTTGTAATATTTAGTTTTTAGAATATTAAAGGTATGAGATGTCTCCCTGCCTACACAAAGTTTTAAACTACCAAAACTAAAAGCAGCCAGGGCAAGAGCATGGAATTTTGCTTCAAAATTTGTTTCCTAAATTCAATAAAAGAGAAGGTACAGGGGTCTACCACTTATCAGGCATTATGTCCATCTGGAAACTCAACCTAACTCCAAATCATTCTCAGAAATAAATCTTAGGTAAATCACCCAACATACTCCACACAGCATCTCAGAGGCTGATTTCAGATTCAAATGCAGACCTCTCTGATTCATAAACCTAGGGTCTAGAGCAATTCTTTCAATTCTGTGGGTTGTTGAGGTGTGAGAGCCACTCCAGGCATAAGTTTCTTTCATAAGTTTAGGAAAATATTGTTTATAACTCAGAATGTTTCATAAAGGGAGGAAATAAAATTTTACCATACTATGAAGGATAAACATAAATATTTAAACAAATTCATAACTTGTTTGTAATTTCTCAACCAAGGTCATAAAGATATAACTATCATCATGTATTGTGACCTAGAACATCAGCACTTATAGTCCATAAATCCTTGCTAAAGTTTGCACTCAAAGACAATGGAACCAACAAAGAACAACGGGGCAAAATTCAAGGAAAATTTAAGATAGGAAAAGTGCGTCCTAATACACTATTTTACATGGTATGTTTATAGTGCATCTCTCTCACTCCTCTTTCTGTGAGAGGAGAAAGAGAGAGACAGAGATAGAGACAGATAGAGACAGAGAAAGTGTCAGTTTGTATTTAGCCCATGGTGAAGAGATGACCTAAGAACACTAAAGAGTACATGTAAGTCATGAGACTGTGATTTTCTTGCCCTTCTTAGAATAGAGACTATCTACAGTAGTACATAATATAAAATTTCAATTCTATGTTATAAATTGCTATTTCTTTATAAAATATTTTGTGTAATCAATGATTTTGATGAATTCTCTAAGCATCTTTTGGAGAATGAGCAGGCACATAAGCAGATTATAGGTTCTGAAAAAGCTATGGAAGAGAAACTCAGAGATTCCCTAGATGATCACAGAAGCCCTTTCTGTTTGTCTCCCTATTATCTTCCTTCACACCTGTTACCTAATACACATAACCTAGCAAATAATCTTCTGCATCACTGTTACTCATAGAAGAATGAGTCATTTCCTTTTTGATAATTCATGGGATTAAGCTGATAATTGTCATTTATATTCCCAATTCAATGAGGTAGTGTCTTTCACAAAGATAAAAAACACAGTTTCTGTGTCTTTAAATTCCAGAAGTCATAAAATCATAGTCCCTGCTCTTTATAAAGATAACTCAATAGTACTCAGAAACAACACTTCCTCTCGCTAACTGCCCTTTCCATACATAGTGAGTCATAAGCTAAGATTCCACTCCCCCATGGTGAAGATACTCTGGGTAGTGTTAGCAGGTCATGGAACTAAGCCAGCATCAAAGCTGTTCAGAGAAAGTTGTACCTTGAATAGTTTGCAAGTTGGTAGGTGGGTGCATAAAATAAGCAACCCTGGGGAACTCTAAGCTTAAAATGGTCACTAGCAAGTGTCCTAAGATTTTCATGCATCTTTGCCTAGGAAGCTACATATCTCTAAGAGCTCTGAAGCAGGTGCTCCTGAATGGAAAAGAAAGCCTTTGAGGCCTGCCCAACATGTGATGAAATGGGGAAAACAAAGGTATCTTTCCCCATAATAAAAGTTAATACTTCTACACACCTTCTAAGAAAATAAGATATTCAGGGATATGATTTAAGCTCAAGAATCCCTATGAGCATCAGACAAAGAAAACAGATGGTCCTTGATCCTGTCTACAAACCACTTAACGTGACCATTGAAAACTACAGGCTTTGCAATATTTGGACCTTTGAGGGGTGAAAAGTAAGAGCTGTAATGTTCTCTCCTCTACTTTTTGATGAGCTTAAAGATTGTTTAAGAAAGAGGTGAATGAATTTTTCAAAGATAAGTTACTATTGAAAATATTTTACCAAGCAGGGCAGTGGTGGCACCTGCCTTTCATCCCAGCACTCGGGAGGCAGAGTCAGGCAGATCTCTGTGAGTTCAAGGCCAGTCTGGGCTACCAAGTGAGTTCCAGAAAAGGTGCAAAGCTACACAGAGAAACTCTGTCTTGAAAAATCCCCCCAAAAAAAGAAAATGAAAAAAAGAATGGTTTTGATAAGAATCTTGGAGAAGATTATTCCAAGGTCTGGTTGATTCTTCAATATGCTGAGCATTTAACTGCTCTTGTACCAGGTGTTCTAAGGCCTGCAGTTTCTCTGTTGTTAAAGACCATTGATGAACCCATACAGGCTTGTCTGTTAGTGATTTTAAAGGTAGGGCTGTTGATCTTTGAAAGATCAGCAGCTGTTGTGATTTGTTCTTATACAACTTCAATGGTTGGTGACTGTTCTTGATAATACCTTCTAATATTTTTCCCAGAAACATATGTTAGTTTATGGTTTGTTTCTGAGATTAGAGGAATGTTAATCTGAGTATTCCATTGTATAAGACATCATGTCCCCATAAATTCACTGTAATGTTAGCCACATGTGGCTTTGATTTTCCTCTCTGTCCTTCTGGCCCTATACATTTGAGCCATCATGCACTCTGTGTCACTTGAGGTAATATTCCAAACCTGAAAAATTGAGCATTTACCTCCTGAAGAGGTCAATTTGGATACCAAGATTCTGGTGCAATTATTGTTACATCCACACCTGGGTTTACAAGACCTTCACTGACAACACTATATATATATTTAATTTTGGTCTTTGTTCATTTATAGAAGTTTGCAAAAAATTTGCTTTATTGTTTCTCCCAAATTTTTTGTTCTGTATTCTATAACTCTTCTATTATCCACAACAGTATGGGTTTTTTTGGGGGGATAGGGGGCATTATTTTTTTATACTTTTTTATTTAAATAAGGATAGTTCTTTCATGTGGGCAGAGCTAGTACAATCACATATTTGAAAGGAGAAACAATGGGTACTGAACCTGAGGGAAGGGAGGGTGAATTCACAATTCCATTTCCCATCTCTGGTGTTTCCCCAAATAATGTCTAAACAAACTGCACAGTACAATGTTTTATGCAATAGGCATTAGATTCTTTAATTTCTATGAGAAGGAGTTTCTTCCATGATGACAGGAAAGGATTTAACAGAATTTGTCATGGGGGACTGTGAGAATCCCCTTGGGGCATTTCCCAACAGCAAAGGCAAGGGATTACCTTATCTGTCCCTTGTTGATCTACATTTATTAGTCAATGGCTATCTCTGCCACATCTTCTGCAGAATCCAGAATGGAGGGGTGTTCTGTTGAGATTATTCCTTGAAAAAAAGCAATGTTTCTAGGAATGCCCTGATTACATCCCCTTTTTAGGTGACCTTGTTTACTGCAATTGAAAGATCTGAAATCACTATGTTTTTTAAACCTCTTGAAATCACCTCTCCTATTTAAGAATCATCATGGTCATGAGAATCAATGTTCACTGTATCTTGGATCCATTCCACCAAGGGTGCTGATCTTGCCTTTAATGGCCTAATTACCCTTTTGCATTGTGCATTGCATTTTCAAAACCCAGAGATTCAATTATTATCTGTCTAGCTTCTGAATTAGGTATCATTCTACTTACTACTAAAGTCAGCCTTTGTAAGAAATCAGTGAACTCCCATCTTGACCAGAGGTGAGTGTCTGGGGTTATAGTCAGAGAGGCAACTGCCCCTGGGTCCCACCACTGGGCACCAACAATCCTGGGAGGACCTGCCCAACTTGGCCCTAGTTTCCAGGCATTTAGTTGGCCCTGCAGGAAGGCTCCAATTTTCCAAGACTGCAGGCAGACCCTGCAGTCTCCACACACTGCCCCCAAACCCATTTGCCCAAGACCCCAGCCACTTCCTGAGAATCAGAGACCAGCCTCCAGCTTCCATCCTGCCCTGGAACTCCCACCTGGACCAGAGGCACCAAAGATCACTTTCTAAATATAACACCAGTAGCACAGACACTGAGAGAAACAATCAATCAATGGGACCTGTTGAAACTGAGAAGCTTTTGTAGAGCAAAGGACACGGTCAACAAGACAAAGCGACAGCCTACAGAATGGGAAAAGGTCTTCACCAACCCCACATCTGACAGAGGGCTGATATCCAGAATATATAAAGAACTCAAGAAATTAGACATCAAAATGCCCAACAGTCCAATTAAGAAATGGGTTATAGAACTAAACAGAGAATTTTCCACAGAGGAAGTTCAAATGGCTGAAAGACATTTAAAAAAGTGCTCAACATCCCTAATTATGTGGGAAATGCAAATCGAAAGGACTATGAGATACCACCTTATACCTGTCAGAATGGCTAAGATCAAAAACACAGAAGACAGCTTATGCTGGAGAGGATGTGGAGCAAGGGGAACTCTCCTCCACTGCTGGTGGGAAAGCAAGCTTGTACAGCCACTTTAGAAATCAATATGGCGCTTCCTTAGAAAATTGGGAATCAGTCTCCCCCAAGACCTAGCTATAGCACTCGGGCATATACCCAAGGAATGCTCAATCATACCACAAGGGAATTTGATCAGCTGTGTTCATATCAGCATTGTTTGTAATAGCCAGAACCTGGAAACAACCTAGATGCCCTTCAACTGAATAATGGATAAAGAAAATATGGTATATATGCACAATTGAGTACTATTCAGCAGAGAAAAACAATGACATCCTGAGGTTTGCAGGCAAATGGATGGATCTAGAAAAAATCATCCTGAGTGAGGTAACCCAGACTCAGAAGGACAATCATGGTATGTAATCATTTATAGGAGGATACTAGATGTAAGACAAAGATGGCTAGACTGCTACTCACAACTCCAGGGAGGCTACCTAGAAAACGGGACCCTAGGAAAGACCCAGGGATCACCCAATGACAGAGAAATGGATGAGATCTACATGAAGAACCTGTACAACAGTGGGAATAATGAAGGGCATGGTTTGAGGGAAAGAAAGCTTAGGGGAGCAGGAGATTCCAGCTGGATCAAGAACAGAAAGGGAGAACAAGGAATAACAGACCATGATAAATGAAGACCACATGAGAACAGGAATAGGCAGAGTGCTGGAGAGGTCCCCAGAAATCCACAATGATACATCCTCTGTAGACTGCTGGCAATGGTCAAGAGAAAGCCTGATCTGACCTAGTCTGGTGATCAGATGGCCAACCACCCTAACAGTCGTGCTGGAACTCTCATCCAATAACTGATGGAAGTGGATGCAGAGATCCTTGGTCAGGCCCCAGGTAGAGCTCCAGGTGTCCAATTGTTGAGAAAGAGGAGGGATTGTAAGAGCGTGAATTGTTGAGACCAAGATAGGAAAAAGCACAGGGACAAATAGCCAAACGAATGGAAACACATGAATTATGAACCAAAGACTGTGGTGCCCCCAGCTGGATCAGGCCCTCTAGATAAGTGAGACAATTGAATAGCTTGAACAGTTTGGGAGGCATCCAGGCTGTGGGACCTGGACCTGTCCTTAGTGCATGAGCTGGCTGTTTGGAACCTTGGGCTTACACCGGGACAATTTGCTCATCCTTGAAGGAGTGGACTGGACCTACCTATACTGAATCCACCAGGTTTCAAGAATCCCCAGGGGAGTCTTGGCCCTGGAGGAGATGGGAATGGAGGGGAGGGAATGGGTGAAAGGTGGGGGTAGGCGTGGAATGTGGGAGGACAGGAGAACCCTTGTCTGATGTGTAAATTAAAACACAAATATAATAATAATAATAATAATAATAATAATAATAATAAATAAAATTCTAAAAAAAAAGAAATCAGTGAAGGTTTACTTGGGGTCCTGTTTAACTATAGTAAATATCTCAATTTTCCTTCCTACTTCTTCACTTCTGTCTCAAGCATTCAAGGCTGCTATGCAGCATAAATAAATAAATTATATAAATATTGCCTTTATATATCAGCATTATGCCCCTCTTCAAGAAGTTGATCTTGGGAAATTTCCATACCTCTATCCCTAATTCATTGTTCAATTGTCTTAGCCTCATCCTTTTACCAGGTTCTACACTGTAATTGTTGACAAGCCTCTAAGACTGCTGTAACCAAATCTCTCCAGTTTTGAGGGATATTGTATTACAAGTTGACTATGAGTTTAACACCTGCTTCACAAATGGTGAGTGCATGCCATATAAAACTATTGATTCTTTGAATCTCTTCAAATCTAACATATGAAGAGGAGTCCACTTAGCTCTTATACAGTCTTAGAGATATCTATCATTTGGCAGTTCCTGTAAGGTTACTGCATATATTCAGGTGGGCTGTTTGAAAGCCTTAGACTGTTTCACTGTAACCTTATGATGCAATGCAGAAATTGATTCATCTTCAAATTCCTCTCTCTGGGTCTGAATATCTCTATGGCCTATTTTAATAAGTTTTTCTAAGACTTGTATCTTGGCACTCATATCAACCCGCTTGACACTCATAAACCAACTATTTTATGTATAAAATAAAAATAATCAAACAGATAATATTTATAAATGACATTATGTCAATTCCATCTAAGTTAATTATCCTCTCATTTAATTGTTACATTTTCAGACCATCAAGTATATTATCAGAGACAAAACTCCTTCCATTGGGATAGTGTTTCCCACTTTTTTAATGTGGAAAAATAAAAACTCTCTTTTAACTAATTTCTCCATTTAAGAAATCCCAATTGTCTCACCAAATCGGCTGACAATGATGATTCAGATGGTGGTGTGGCAGCAGCTCAAGGATGGATTTCAGAGAAAGTCATGACCTCCAGACAGAGGGGAAAAGCCAAAGAACCACCAGTCTCTGTGGAGGAATGTGTGAAAATAGCTAATTCTGGTGTGTTTAGAGCCTAAACCTGGCCCTGTGCTTGGGCCTGAGCCTGGGCTTGGGCATGCAGCTGTTGAGTCAGCTGTCTGCACAGAGGAATGTGTGAAAGCAGCTAATTTCTTTGGTTTGTGGAGCTCCAAAATCTGTGGAGTTTGCTGCAGAGAAGCTGCAACAAAAACTTAGCTGATGGGGTAGGGACTCTGGCCCAGAAGTTTTTTCAAGTACAGCTAGGATTAGTTGGCGGACCTTAAAATAGGTATATTAGAAACTAAGTTGGGCCAGAGAGATGAACAGGCAGATAAGGGCACTTGACACTGAATCTGAAAACTGGCATTTGATTCCTGGATCCCACATAGTAGAAGAACAGAACCATCTTCTCCAAGTTGTCTCTGATCTCCACATGTGTCATGACATACATGTGTCCACACATACTTACATATACACAAGCACACACCCCACACAAATTTATCAAAATTAAATATATTTATTTTATTTCCCTTTGCTCTCCCACCTGCCTTGCTTTTCTTTGAACATGAGAGTCTCAAATCAGACTATAAATTTCTTCAAAGTGTCACATTAGTTATCTTTCATCATCCAATCTCTTACTCCTATAACAAAGCCTAACAGAGTAAAAGTACATATTAGCAACAGTTGAATGAGCTAAAAGTGAAAGACTTGGTTTAAGAACATTAGTTCTATTACCAGGTTGTTTATGTTCCAAGGCAGAAAAATTATAGCTTCAAATCAACTACATATTTACAACAAGTTACAAGACAAGCAGACAGCAAATACTTATGAAACAACTAGACTAAATTTGGATTTTTCTCAAGCCTTGGATGATATTAGATAATGTATGTTGATATGTAGCCAAAGGAATTTATGAGTTGAGAATGGATGGGCATGCAGAAAGTTTATGCCTAAACAAGATGGATTTAGCCAATTTATTCAAAGACATAAAACCATTCTCTCAAACCTGGGACAGAGTGATGACAAGTTAGCTTTAAATTTTTTACCTCTGATACCGAAAAGAGAAAAAGACAAAAACAAAGCTACTCTCATCCCCAAAGAAACTAAGTATGAACTAAAATGCAGCTCTGTCTTTTTCAGGCTTTCTGGAAATGTGGATGTCGCTTCACAGAAAGTAAAGGGAAGAGATGGTCAACAGGTTTATAACTGACTAGCTTGATTAGGAGAAAGTCTCTAATGAAGGACTGCTTGGGATTTCTAAGGCTTTAGGGACTACATTTGGCCCTTTTTACTGAAAAGAAATCAGATACCTCTCATAGTTAAACACACATATACATTGGTTCAACACATGCAATCCAAATATGAAGCATAGAATTAAAATTATTCAGAAATGGACACAAAACAAAGATTTCTATGACAGTTAAAAGAATCATCACTAAGCACACATACATTTCATAAATGCTAAAGGAAATTCTTCATGTTAAAGAATATAGTAAAATGAAATAGAAAAAACTAAGATAATAAGTAGGTGGTAAATACAAGATAATTTCGTGATTTTTCTTATCTTAATGTCTTCTAAGGACAAAGGATTAGTGAAGACATGAAACATTTTATTTTGGGATGTATAACATATTTAAGTTTGATATGTTTGTGAAACAATAGTATGAAAGATGGGGAAGTTGAGGAATTGAAACATTGTAAGATTCTATCATTTTATGAGATTCATAATATTACTTATAAGTGAACTACAGCACAAAACAGATTCATACTATAATCACTACATAAGCTCCTGAACAATATGAAAATAAAGAGCCTAAATCAAGGATAGCGATCATAAAGAATGCTTTAAATGATTAAAAGAAGGAACCTAAATACAAATGAAATGAAACAGAAAGCCAACAGATAAAAATTTAAACAAATGTCATTCGTATTAGTAGGTAAATTAAGTATAATTAAAACACAAATTTCCCAAGAGAAAAAACGTTTATGACTGAGAAAAGGTTCAGATATGCTCTGTCTGAATAATTGCACATTAAATGTAAGGAACTGAGCAGTTAAAGTCAAAGCATGGAAAAGATATTTGAACAATAAACATGAAAAGCTTGGTGATTAGGGTAATATCAAATAAGATGAGTGAAGATGACTTCAAAAATAATTCCACAGTAGTGAAGTGAATTCTTTGTGACTATTTTTTAAATTTGATATGTACTTCTCTTATACATCCCAAAGGCTTCCTCCCCTTCCTCCTCTCCTCCTACTCCCCACTCCACTGCCCCTTTTTACCAGATGTACTGCTCCTTTATTTCCCTTCAGAAAAGTGCAATCCTCCCAGTGATATCAACAGAATTTGTCATGACAAGATGCACCAAGACTAGGAACATACCCTTACATCAAGACTAGATGAGGCAACCAAGTAAGAGGAAATAGGTCCCATGAGGAGGCAAAGAGTCAGGGACACTCCAATTTCCATGGTTAGGAGTTCAACAAGAATGCCAAGCTAAAGACCATAGTATGTATGCAGGGGACCTGATGCAGACTCATGAAGGCTCCACTGTTGTCATTTCCGTCTCCATGAACCCTTATGATTCTTGATTAGTTGATTTTGTGGGCCATGTTCTCCTGGTATCCTCAATCTCTCTGGCTCCTATGGTCCTTCCCCTCCTTCTTCTGCAGAGTTCTCTAAGTTCAACCTGATTTTTGGCTGTGGGGCTCAGCATATGCTTCTATCAGCTGCTGGAAGAAGCCTTTCTGTTGATGATTGGGCCAGGAGCTGATCCTATAACTATAGCAGAATGTAATTCAGGATCATTTTGTTGACTTTGTTTTCTTCTTGTCAGTGGAGTTTGGTTCTGCTCTAGGTTTCTGAGCTAACCTGCTTCTGGATCCTATCCTGCTGTGGGCCTCAGGAATATATCATAAGAACTCAGCTGGTTATGGCAAAGTCACTACCTGGAGGGATCAAGGATTTCCTCCAGAGGAAGCCAAATTCCAAGGAGCTTTTGGTGTTACTTGGCTTGTTATATATCAGCTGTCTTCTGTTATGAAAATCATATGTGCCTTCATAGTTCTCCCAATTGACTTTTTCCTAAGAAGGGCTAACAGTGTGGACTGATCACTCTGGACATACACATCCCAGGTATTTGGAGAACAGCCTCAGGAAAGGCTTTCTCTGGAATCAGATATCTCCCTTAGCCACTTTCAAGGACTAGCAGTAATAACAGTCTGCATGAAAGTCTCCTGATTCAAGGTAAATTCCACAAGGAGACACTGCCTAGGTCAGGTGGACCTTAAATAATAGCTTTACACAATTTAGCTCAGACCCTCCTTTCTTACATCTTTACTAACTTTATAGACCTCTAACTCCTTATCTAACCACTTCTAGGAATATTTAGAAAACTTTCTGTGCTCACAGCTATTCTCAGCCAGAACTCCAGTTCTAGCCTCCTTGTAAATCATCAGTGGCAGCATCCAGCCAGGTTCATCCCCAGATGGAGAAAAGTACCTTATCAGAGATACCTCTGTACTCTCTAAGAACAGAATTAAGCATCCAGGCTACCTGTTTGAGAAGTCCTGGCAGATATGCCAAATAAGCTTTACTTCCCTCTTTCCCAAACTTTACCACTAGTTCCAGATCTCCCTTTAACTATCACCAGAGGAAGCTAGCTATACACAGGTTGCCTAGCAACCAAGCACACTTTGCCCCCACCCTGCAGGAAAAAAAAAAAAAAAAAAAAAACAGCAGATAGCTTGGACAGATAGGAGCCACAGGAAAAAAGAAGATAGTTTTATTTTCTCCCAATGACCCAGCAACTTATACATTCTTAACATTTTCTACCAATCACGTTTAAGATTATAGTTGAGCACATAAGAGCCCTCTTTTTAGATATTACCTGAATTTAGCCTTTAGTTAATTCATTTCCCCACTGGTGACTTCCCTTTGGGGTTGCCATTGATAATTAATGGTTATTGCCCTTCTATGCGATTCTTATAACCCCTCTGTTTGACCCTGGAAGTCTGGCTTTGTACTGCCAAAGGATTACTGCTTGTAAGTGTATACATACCAGGACTTTCAGGGCAAGGGAGGACAGAGAAGAGAAAAGAGAATGAAAGAACTAGATGAATAAGAACTTGAGAGGAACAAACTGAGATGAGGAAGAACTAGGTTGAAGAGCTAGAAGAGAGTAATAGAGGAACAAGATAGAAGATGAGGAAGAAACAGATGAGAGAGAAGGAGAGATGGGAGAGGAGATGACATGGGAAAGAACACGATGGATGAGAGAAAACCTAGAAGGGGCAGAACTAAGATGAAATAATTAAGATAAAACCTAGAGGGGACCACAGCTAACTGTAGAGTGAAATCAGGCAAGAAAGGAACTAAATATGATAGCAGACTATAAGCTTGTAACTGACACAGAATAATAAAATGTATGGACTTAGGAGTTTTTTGTACATAGATTCATTTCTTTTCAGCAAAAATTAATTTTCGGCTGGTTGTAGATACTTCCAGGACCCTGGGAGGGGACTATTCAGGGGTTGGACCCCCATAGTCCTTGACACTATCTTGGCCATCTAGATGGTGTCAGGCACGGACATAGGCTCCCTGTCATGGCATGGGTGTCAGGTTAAATCAGTCATTGGTTGGGCATTCCCAGAAATTTGAGCCACTATTGCTCCAGTGCCTCTTGCAAGTTGTAGGTCACAGACTTTTGTGGCTGGGTTGGTATACCAGTCCCACCACTGGGAGCCTCGTCTAGTTACAGAAGATGGCTGGTTCAGGCTTGTAGCAGGAAGTTTTCCTGTGTCCTGCCTTGCAGCTGCTCAGACCCAAGTAAACACACAGAGGCTTGTATCTATTATGAATTGGATGGCCATGGCCTATGGCTCAATTTTCTTGCTAGCTAGCTTTTATAACTAAACTCAGCCCATTTCTATTAATCTATATGTCACCACATGTTCTCTGGTGTTACCTGTTTTGTCTACCTTAGGAAGTGATGACTTTTTTTCTGTATTTGTTATTTCAGTAAATGTTTATAATTCTATAATTCTAAGTTCTCACACAGCCATTTTCAGTTGTCCATTGACAAGTGTTTTAACATGGTATATTTCTTCTCATCTTACTTTTAATCACACTGTCTCTATACAGAGAGAATATAGATAGCATTAGCATTTAAACTGTTCTCACAATATATAGTCTTTTAATTAGAATATATTTAATGCTGAAACAGTTTGGTTTGACTCTATTTCCTTATGTTTGCATTGTCTTTTAATTGCTTCTCTTATTTCCTTTCCTCATTTCATTTTGATTTTTTATGATTGCATTTTGTCTCCATGATTAACTAATTAACATATTAATATCTCTTATGACTCTGTGTATATGTGAAAGAGAGAAAGAGAAGGAGAGAGAGAGAGAGAGAGAGAGAGAGAGAGAGAGAATGAGAGAGAGAGAGAGAATGTGTCTGGCTTTGTTTGGTATAGTTTCTTTAGGGTTTGGATACATGCTAATTTATATTAGACCATGTTCACATGTAAAAGTAACTTCTAATTTGCCAGGGCAGTGGTGGCACATGCCTTTAATCCCAGCACTTGGGAGGCAGAGGCAGGCAGATCTTTGTGAGTTTGAGGCCAGCCTGGTTTACAGAGCGAGATCCAGGAAAGGCGCAAAGCTACACAGAGAAACCCTGTCTCAAAAAAAAAAAAAGTTGACTTCCAATTCTTAACTCTTTTATGCTGCTCTCATCATGTGTTTGAGTTCTTTTAATTTCGAAATTATTTTAATATTTTACATACTATGCTAAATTGTCTTTAAAAATTTGAAATGTAAGAATATGATTTAAATGAGAACATTTTGCCAAATGATCCAAAGGTGAGCAACATCTCTAGCACTGGAGGAAGAGTTTTGATGTGATAGTCTTCTAGGTAAATAGTTCTCAATCTTCCTAATGCTGAAACCCTTTAGTAAAATTCCTCTTGTCATCCTAACTCCCAACCATACAATTATTTCACTGCTAATTTGTAGCTATAATGTTGTTACTGTTATGAATCATAATGTAAATATCTGATACACAGTGCATCTGGTATACAACCCCTGTGAAAGTGTTGTTTGATGCTCCCAAAAGCTCACAAACCACAGATTGAGAACTGCTGCTCTAGATTCATCTTCTGTTTTATTTTATTTTTAAACATTGCAATTTAAGAATATTCCACTTTTACAATGTTCAGACTTGGGTCATAAGTCATAATGTGTCCTTTATGTTAGAATTCAACTTTCCATAGCGTCTAGTACTTCATTTTGTGCTTGTTTTAAATTTGAGGTTCACGGATCTTTTCACATTTATTAGTTTATTACAGTTTTCATCAAATATAGAGCAACATGCAGTATCATTTCTAAAAATTATTTTTTTAAATGATCCTTCACTTTTATTCTGTGACCCAAGTGCATGAAAGATCATTTCTACTGGTCAACAGTTATCTGCCAATATTTCTTAGAATTTTCATTCATTTGACCTTCATCTAAATAGATAACCGAGTTGTACCTTCAACCACACTGTCACATCTGCAGTGTCTAATCCGACATTAATTCAGTTAGTAGAGTTTTCATCCAGAGAGTGGCTTGGCATATGTGGAATTTTCATCTATCTTCTTCCCCTTTAAAGGGGGCTTTTTTTAATTGAAAATATATTTTTATTCAATACATTGTAGTTTTAAAGTTTCCCCTCCCACAAATCTTCCCCAATCATTTTGACCTCCCCACCCAACCAAATTTGCGCCTTTTCTATCATATACATTTAAAATAATAATTCAATAAATAGTAAAATAAAAACAAAACAAACAGAAAAAAGGAGACAAATAAAAGGCAGAAGAAACACATATAGACACAGAAACACATTCATTGGAACACACAGATATCCTATAAAAACACAAAACCAGGAAACATAATTTAAAGCAAAACACCTGTAAGGGAAAAAAAAATTTAAAAAAAGCTCAGACAATGCATGAAGAGACAAAAACCAACCAAACAAACATTCCCCGAATACTACTTATCTCTTTTGTGTTGCCTATCTACTTTTAGGCATGGGATATAGATTTAACTGTTGTTTGTACACTCAGTAAAACACCATTGGAGAAAATTAATTTTTCTTTTGCAAACAGTGATCAATTGGAGATTTCTTTAGGGTTAGCGATGAGAGCTTATGTCTACTTCTTTTCCTAGTGCTGGGACCCTATATGGCTTAGATCTGTACAGGCCCTATGCATGTAGGCATAGTCTATAATGAGTTTATATGTATGTCAGCCTTGTATCTGAAAGGCCTTGATTCCTGTTTTTTTGTTTGTTTGTTAGTTTTACCACAGAGTTCCCTGAGCCCTGATCTCATTTAAGACTGAATGTTCCAAGGTCTCACACTCTCTACATATTGTCTGGCTATGGATCTTTGTATATGTTTTCATCTGCTGGAGGAGGAAACTTCACTGGCAATGGCTGAGCAAGACACTGATCGTTGACTGTGGTTGAGTGATACTAGGAGTCACTTTAGTGCTTCCTTGCTTCAGCAGAACATTAGTATTTGGTTCACACCTAAGTTCATAGCCTATCTAATCTCAGGTTCTAGGAATATTCCATCATGTAATTCCATATAAATATTTTCTTTATTCATTCATTTGTTGATGAGCATCTAGGCTGTTCCAATTTCTGACTGTTATGAAACAGAAGCAATGAACATGTTTGAGCAAGTGTCTCTGAAGTTCATTGGGTATATGCCCAAGGGTGGTATAGCTGGATCTTTAAGCACATTAATTCCCAGCTTACTAAGGAACCATCACTTTGATTTCCATAGTGGCTGTAAAACTTTGCACTCCCACAAGCAATGGTTGAGTATTCCTATTACCCCACACCCTGGCCAACATAAACTCTCATTTATTGTATTGGTCTTGACCACTCTGACTGGTATAAAATGAAATCTCAAAGTAGTTTTGTATGCCAGGCTTTTTCTTTTGGGCCACCAACAAGCTCCCAGATCACAATACAGAGACTTATTAATTTTAAATGTTAGACTTTAGCTTAGCTCTTTTCTGGATATTTCTTTTAAATTAAATTAACATGTTTCTCTTTACCTTTTGCATCAGACCTTTTTACTTTTCTTTCCTTCTGTATATCCTACTTTCACTTCTTCTTGTGTCTAGCTAGCAGGAGGCTTCCTGGCTTCTTGGCCTGGCCATGACCCCCTCTTTCTCTTCATTTTCCTCCTTCTCTCATTCTTTTCCTGTTTATTCTCTCTGCCTGCCGGCCACATCTGTAGCTAAAGGTTTCTCCAGTCCTGCCCAGGCCTACAGCTGCTCAGACCCAAATAAACACACATAGGGTTATATTAATTATGAGCTATATAGCTTAATGACTCAGGCTTCTTGCTAGCTAGATCTTACATCTTAAATTAACCCATTTCTATAGATCTCTACCTTGTCACCTGGCTTGTGACTTACCAGTATCTTTACATCCTGCTTCTCCTGACTCAGCCTTCCTTTTCCCAGAATTCTCCTCTCTGTTTATCCCACCTATACTATACATCCCACCTGGCTACTGGCCAGTCATCACTTTATTTATTAACCAATAGGAGCAACACATTCACAGCAAACAAAGCGATAACCACAGCATTTCCCCCTTTTCTTTTTTTTTGTTTTTCAAAAAAGAAGGTTTTAACTTTAACATAGTAAAATTAGATATAACAAAACAATTATCAAGCAAGAATTATTGTTATAATATCTAGTCTATTTGTATTTGGCAAAATTAAAGGAGATATCCTATTTATCCTATATTTGTAAATCTAAGGTTTTATATCTAACTTATCTTTCATCTTAACTAAGGAAATTATAACTATCTAGTCTTCAACTACATCAAAGACTCCAGAAGGATATAATATTACATAAGTAAACAGGAAGTGCATTATAAGCAATTTAAAAAAAAATCTAGAATGACAGAGATAGCTGGCTACTTGGACAGTCATCCAAAGTTCCTCTGTAAAGTTGGGGAATCTGTCTTCAGCCCACAGGCTTAGAGTCTCTAAGTCACTTCTCTCTGTGTCCTGTAGAATTTCTGGCAGTTTCCTCTGTGAAGCAGGAACCTGAAGGACCATTTTACCAAGCAAAGTTCAGTGGTCACCTTCCTCATTTCATCAAGCAGTCTAGGCAAGAACAGTTTCTTGCACAAATGGCTATTTTCATCAAGAAGAAGATAAACTCCATACAGAGTGTCTTCGATGCCCATTCTCCACTTGGAAGTAAATCAGTGTTGCCAGAAGCAGACATGTCTCACTGTCCAAAAAAGTCTAAATATCTAAAACATTTTAAATGTCATTTTCTGTAGGTCTTTGAAGTGTTTGAAGATTACCTACCTAATTGAATTATATCTATGTATACCTAGAAAACTTAATGTGACTATAAGTTTGACTATCATAGAAGACTTACAATTAATCTGCATTTTTAAATTATCCATTACAATATAAATGAGTTATATAAACATAATACCTCAAATGAGAGTAGCAATATATATACAGATATAAAAAATTAAGTTTAAACTTGTATCAATAAACTAAAATCCATAGCAACGTAAAACATTCCAGGATGGAACTGAGGTCATCAGGCTTAGCAGCAAATGACTTTACTTGCTGAGCCATCTTGTTCATCCATAATTACACTATGTTATAAATTATGTAAGGACTTCACATTATCATTATATGTCCTTTATTAGGGGTAAATTCTAGCATTTGGTTTTAGTTACTTAAATATGAGCAATATATACTGGATACTAGAAGAGGTAGGAAGAATTGTATTCTACAGATGACAAGTAGAGTATGTTCTTGACCACACCTTAATTGTTTTAGGCCTATTTGTGTGTGTAAGTTAAAAATCATATCCCATGGAAATGAATTTATTACCATTGTTTGGAAATGGGACATCAAGAGTTGCTTGCCCAATGCCCTTCTTGAGGAAAATATTTAGCTTTATTTTTATTTGAGTACTTTCTCTTTTCTTCTTGGAAAGTCTAGCAAATTATTTCACAAAGTTTTTTTTTTAATATTGAAGGGTTAAAAAAGGATGTAAAGTTGGGTAGCTACAAAAAGGGTGTGTATCTGGGATATGTTGCAGGGTGATTAGATCAAAATACATTGTATGAATCTCTCAATGAACTAATAAAAATTTTATTGTATTATTTTTAAAAAGTCACCTTGGTTTCATATAACACCTATTATCTAGTCTTCCTTGATTTCTGCCTCAATCTTAACCTCACATTATATATTTTAAGTTGTACAGGTATGACTAAATACAAGAAAACCCCATAAAATCTCAGAGTATCTTTTCTGTGTCAGGCTTTGTATACAGTATTCAAATACATATTGTGAATAAATCATTCAAAAAGCTATGAGTTAATGCTGACATGACTGTTACAAATAATATCCACAGTGAGAGGCACATGGTCACTCAAGAGTAGAAACAATAGATTGTGTGTACAGCTCAGTGGCTCAGCATTTGGACAGTCCGTAAAAGGCCCTGGTTCAATCCCATCCTGAAAAAAGAGAGAAAACCAAGAAGATCCATAGTTTTCTGATTACAGAGTCCATTCCTCTGTACTATCCTCCTAATCACTTCATGAACTTTCATTGTTTCCTTGTAGTAAAGTTGGAAGACTACTACAGTCGACACACATGGTGTCACTATAGCAAATGGCAGGAGAGGAAACAGTTCACAGATCATGCAAAATTTCATGGAGTAGCTTAAAAAGTATGGGTAAAATTCATTTTAAAAAAAAGCATGGTTTATGGGTGTGCTTAACTGAGAGGATAAGGAAAATCCCACTGCAAGACCAATAAGTAGAGGACTGTGTCTGGGGACTGAGTATTCAGAAGGAGAGATAAACTTTACAATTTCTTCTGTGTAGAACAATCACTAATCATTTTCTTTGCCCAATCATTTCATGTCACCCACACAGCTTAACTGTGTAAATAATTAATTCTTGTTCTAAAATAACGATTCTGCAAAGAACGACACAGAATATCAGCAGTGTTATAAATAATATTACATAAATGGAACAATTGTTACATTCTAATTAAACCCCATAATTAGATTCTACTGAGGCAGTAGAAACTCTTCTGTGCAGTCATTAGTCAGAAACCATGTCATCTGAATCATGTTATTAGTAATGACACAGTGGCACTGCATGATCCTCACAGAACCAGTTAGCTATTTGCTACAGCATACAAAGCACTGAATATTAATGCTTCCTCATAGACACAATAAGAGGCACAGACAGAAATTAAAGCCCATTGCCCTCTTCCTTTGTATAAATTTTACACTTAGTTTGAACATGCTTTATCTCTTGTTTCTTCTGCGGACCTCTCTTTTGCTCTATCTCTAATTGTCTCTTTTCTGAAACTACCCCATTGCCCATTCAAGCTGCAGATAACACTCTAGTTTGGTAAACTTAACTCAACATGAAGAATTATAAACAAAGATGCAGATAGTTGAAGCTAAAAGTAAGAACACCAAACACTGTAAATACCATAGTTTTCACAAGCCAGCATGGTATAGATAGGTGGAGAAACAAAGGACAAAGGTTGATAATTTTATAACTGCTAAGCTTAGAGCACAGGTCTGTGGATACCAGATGCTGACTGCTAAGAAGGAAGCACCACTTAGCTTGGGCAGGTTTTTTTCTCCATTTGTAGGATGTTCTCCATCCAGCTGCAAACCAGATACTGAGGGTGAGCTAGTGACTAATGCTAAGAGACCCCCAATGAGAAGGATAAGCAGGATGCACATGTTACAGATTAAACATATGCATAGTCTTATATGTGGTGGATGATATATAAGACTGCAATTCACAACACTGCAGTTAATAAACAAGGGTTGAGTGACGCAGGGTAGAATAACATGGCTGACAAGAACATTTGTCAGGAGATTGGAAAGGATGAGAGCCCTGCTAAAAGCTATCAGGTGCTAAAATGAAGGCAAAGTCCCTTTTATCCTTACCAACCTTGGTGTTTCTCTGGCATCACCAACAGGACATTAGATGGAAATACAAACATATGGCTTTCTCACTCCCAGCCAAGTCAACACTAAGTAGAAGAAAGAAGAAGAATTTGAAGCTTAATAGCCAACATAACTCCTTGGCATTTTCATTTCCCACTTGATTGAGAAGACCTTAATGGGAGTGACATTTCTTATTCTTCCCTACTTCCTAAGTATCTTGCCTTGTATCAAGTTCAAAGTGGCACTCAATTCTTTTGTTCATTCTGAGAGAAAACATAAAGAAAGATAAAAGAATAAGTCTCTGGGGGAAATCTATATGGAAAAAGACAAGGGGGGGGAGTTTTTATAATGTATTGGATATACTCATGTTGGACCCAGAGTCCCCCAAAGACCACCCCAAGGTCCTTATTATCAGCAGTAAGTACCATGGTGTTCAAGGGAAATGAAGCAGGGAGAGGCAGAGGCAACAAGCTAGCATCAGGCAAACTCCAAGAGACCAAATCCAATTCAAAAGCAAAAAGTATTTGAATTGTAACAAGTTAACTGGGACTCTCTGTCTGACTCAGCAGCAGAGCAGAAGAGACTCTGAGTAGCAGTGGGGCAGGGTTTTGAAAACAAGGGAGCTTGGGGTCTACAGGCTACGTAGGAACAGGCTCAGGACAGGTTTATGCAAGTGGCAATCATGCTAGTAACTTTTAATTGCCTAGGGTTACCCTTTTGGGGCAGGCCTGGACAAGTCACAGGCTTTTTCCTTGAGCTGCCATGGAGACTGGCTGGCTTAGCACATACTGACTGTGGGAGCTGACTCAGTGGCCCAGGCTCTGTCATTGACTCATGCACATAGCTCTAGTTCGTGCCTTGAGCCTTCAGAGTACATGCAGAAAGGGAGCTACTGAAAGGACTATGTCTTTTATTCATGACCTTCCCAGAATCTTCTTGCTCTAGTCTCAGGAAACTGAAACTGAGGCCTGGTCTCTGAGACAAGACTGAGCAGCAGCCTGTTACAGCATCTGATTGGCCCTTTTACTCAGTGATTACATAGTAAACACAAGTGAGAACCTTCTGTGGAGGCTATTGGCTCAGTGTCTAATGAATGAATATGCCTATTGTTCCTGCCCCCTTCTCTCCAAAAAGATTTCCTTACTACGTCACATTTGTATTACCCCCTTCTATCGCTTAATGATATCTTTTGACATCTTCTCAAGATATTTCTTTTCCTAAACACTCCCCTGGATGTGTGTCACCCAAGTTGCAGGTCTCATATCTGTTCTTTCTCTACTCTTATCCTCAATATCTCATCAAATTTGTATTATGAATATAAAGACAAAAGTCTATTAGGGTTTTTGCCCAAATTTCAATGTATCACCTCTTCCTTTAAGATCCTCACAAATAGAAATCATACATATCTAGGCAAAAATATGCCAATGTATATGACTAGTTTTATATAATTTAACAAATATTCATCTTATAAATGTATATATTATACTATATCTATATTTACATTTATGAAAAATGAAAAAAAAATTTACTAATGGGCTATAGCCAAAAATATTAGGAATTTAGTAAAATGACTTCAGTAGAGAACTTAGAACCTGGATGCTTTTATGTTCATTAAACTCACAAGAGGGTATTAATTCCATAATTACTAAAATACTGTTGCAACTCTATAACATGAATTCTAATTGGTCTTAATGAAAATGCAAAACAAAATATCATATTGGGGTAAATGCTGAAAGATCAGAGAGACAAAAGAACAAGACACTGCTACTTTCCCAAGTCCTCAGTCAAAAGAGTCTGAGCTCCCATCTCCTTCTGCCTTATATTTCTCTTCTTGACCCAGCTATATTACTTCCTGTCCCAACCTCCCTACTGTTGGGATTAAAGAAATGTGTGCTTCCCAAGAAATGGTAGCAAAAGCATGAGATCCCAAGGGCTGGGATTAAAGACGTGCCACCACTGCCTAGCCTCTATAGCTAATTTGCACATAGCTTTGCCCTCAGATCCTCAGATCTCCAGGCAAGCATTATTTGTTAGACCATACATAAAATGTCACCAAATTTCTCCTTTTTTGTCTAAAATAAAAGGATTATAACTAATATAAGAAAAACTATATACAATAAGTATAACAATTATATACTATATATAGGCAATAATTATATCAATAATGTCTAGTCCATTAACACTTGACAAATTCAGAAAAAAATACTCCATTCTTTATCCTATTTCCATTAGTCCAAAGAGTTGTACCTAATTCACATTCTATCCTAACTTGTATTACCAATGAAAAAACTATCTTTTGATGTTTCTCAAACTTACACTTTATACCTAATTAGTGAGATTCTTTTCATTATTATTATTATTATTATTATTATTATTATTATTTAATTAATTACATTTTACTTATCAGCCTCAGATTCCCCTGTCCACCCTCCTCCTACTCCCCAACCTTCCCCCCCAATTCATCCCCCATTCCCACCTCCTCCAAGGCAAGGTATCACCTGGGGATTCAGGTCAGCCTGGTAGATTCAGTTGAGGCAGATCCAGTCCCCTCCTCCCTACACCAAGCTGAGCCAAATGTCTCACCATAGGTCCTAGGTTCCAAAAGGCCAGCTCATGAACTAAGGACAGACAGGTCCTGGTCCTACTGCCTGGGGGCCTCCTAAATAGTTCAAGCTAATCAACTGTCTCACTTATCATTTATCCAGAGGGCCTGATCCAGTTGGGCGCTCCTCAGCTATTGGTTCATAGTTCATGTGTTTCTATTGGTTTGGCTATTTGTCTCTGTGCTTTTTCCAGTCATGGTCTCAATATTTCTTGTTTATATATCCCTCCTCTCTCTCACTGATTGGACTCCTGGTGGTCCACCAAAGGAAAACTATTACTATTTACTTTTCAACTCCAGAGACCTGAGAAGGAAATAATATTAACTAAGTAAGCAGGAAATGCAAGCAAGAAACTTAGTCAAGAAAAAGGCAATTTTTTTTTTTTTTTTGCCCAGTGGCTAACTTTTGCACAAAGAAAGTAAACTCAATGTAGAGTTTCTTTGATGCCCATCATCAAATCTGGAGTGGATATTGCTGCCAGGAGCAGACATGTTTCATTGTCATATAAAAAAGAACGTATGTTATTAAAACATCTTGAATGACATATTCTATAGATCTCTGAAGTGTTTGAAGATGACCTGTCTATCTAAAATATATCTATATTTGACCTTGAAAACATACCTAATATGACTGCAAAAAGTTTGATTGTAATAGGTGATCAATTACTAAGTTGCATTTCATTATTACCCTAATTAGTTGGTAATAACTTTCAATGACTAGAAATTTGTGTTACATTGTTAAATGAGCTGTATAGGTACAATACCTTGAACAAGATTAGAAATATATGTAAATTATGTTCTAACAAAAATAATCTCAACTTTGTATCAATATACAAAATTTATATAAAATATAAAAAGTCCAATCCAATGCAAAATATTTAAAACTATTAGTTGCTTCTTAAAAGTAGATTCAGTAATCTTCCTTTTTATCTTACCATATCTATATCCTCTCTTTTTTATTTTCAAAGTAGATTCAATAATCCATCCTTTTATCCTATTATATCTGTATCCCCTTTTTTCTCTTTTTTTCAAACTATAACCCTGAATCTAATCTCCTTTGTATAGCTTTTTTCCTTACCATTACCAATGTAACTTGTAATCAACCACTCTAAATAATGACAAATATCTATAACCCATTGAATGACCAAAACCTACCCACCACACCTCTTGGGAATGTGATTGATAGTTCATCAACCAGCATGACCATTCAATCTAAACTAACTTATACAACTAACAAATGCTTTTCATTTTATCAGAAACAGCTTGCCAAAAGAGAACCTTCGCAAAGAAACAAACAAAACCCTTCCCCAACCCTAACTAATTAAGAGGTCTATTTTGTTCAAATCAAACCTTTATCAATTTTGATAGTGTCCATAGCTTTTCTTCTTCTGTGAAAACAAAAGCAAAACCTTGTCTCCAATGTTAACATACCCTGGTTTCCATTCTGAGGTCAACACATCTTTAAAGTATACAGGAAGTTTTAATTCTGTAGGTTTTTCTATTATCCAATGTCTCTCTATAGCTTTTGTTCCTTTCTCATTAGCATTTAGAAAATTCAAAATTAATAAAGCATTACATAGTCTATTTCTGAGGGTCTCTGTTACCCCTTTCTGTTTATTTTGCTTATCCTTTAGAGTTCAATTTGATCATTCTATGTCACCTTGGCCTGTAGGATTTTGTGATATACCTGTAATATACTTTATAATGTAATAAGCAAAAATCTGTTTCATTTTACCAGAGACATATGCAGGAATATTGTAAGTCTTAATTTTCACATGTATACCCATAGTATCCATAACTTCTAGCAAATGTATGATTATAGTCAGTCTTTCCAGAACTCAAACCAGTTGCCCATTGAAAATCTGACAGGGTATCAATGGTGTGGTGTACATATTTCAGTTTTCCAAATTCTGCATAATGAAAAATATCCCTATGCCTGATTTAATTCCTTTGAGTACCCTTTGGGTTACTTCCTGCAGGTAGGAGAGTTTGGTTGTATAGAGAAAAAGTAGGACATTTTTTAAAATAATTTTATTGGCTTGTTGCCAAGTTATAGAAAGATTATTTTTCAAACTGCTGACATAATTTTTTATGAAATTCTGAGGCCTCTGGCACATTTCCTATCAATAGCTGACCAATTTCATCATCACCTTGTGCTAGAGGGCCTTGCACACCTGTATGGGATTAGATGTGTACTATATATAAGGGATGATTTATATTTCTGATTATTTCTTGTAACTGAATAAATAACAAAGTTAATTGAGACTTATCAAGAATAAATTCAGCAGTTTGAATGTGCAAAACAACTCTTTCTACATCCTGAAAGTCAGTAACTATGACTCTCAGGTTCCTTAAAATTCATTAATACCATGAGAATGTCATATGATTCTGAGTTTTGGACAGAATTATAAGGACTGCTCCAATTTACTTAAATGTTCTGATCTGTATCCTGCCTTTCCCTATTTTTTGCATCAGTATAAAATGTAGGTGCTCCAGATATTGGTGTTTCACATGCAATGCAACTCAGGATCCAATCAGCTCTTTTATAAGTTGAATTCTATTGCTTTTGGAATATTTGTTGGTAATCTCTCCAAAAAAAATTAATACAAGCTCTTTGCCAAGGTTCACTTTTTGCCCATAATTTGTCAATTTTATCATTAGTTAGAGGTACTACAGTTTCTGCTGGGTCTATTTCTATAATTGATGAAGTTTCAATTTTCCTTTTAAAATCAACTCAGAGAGCTTTTCCACATGAGTTTTTAATTTTTTACTCTGTTTATTTGGTAGAAATATCCATTCCAATATAATATCTTCTCTCTACATTAAAATTCCTGTAGGAGACTGCTTAGAGGGTAAAATAACCAAAATGTAATCAAACCTTGGTTCCACATGATCCACATGTGCATCCTGTATTTTCTTTCCAACAAAGCCAATTTTTACTCAGCTTCAGCTGATAATTCTCTTGGACTATTTAAGACCATGTCACCATCTAATGTTTTGAACAAATTACTCAGTTCATTATTTTTTAACCCCAATTGTGGTCCATAGATTGGAAATTTTTCTGAAAAATATTTGAAATTCATTAAGAGCCCATAACTATCTGTCCTAATTTGTACTTTTTCGAGTCTAATTTTTGTAGACCTAATTTATATCATAAATAATTGAAAGAATCTCATCTTTGAATTTTTTCCGGAGTAATTTGTACTTCCCTAAAAGGGAAATTTTTCTTTACATCTTCAAACATTTTCTCTGAATTATCTACATTTGAATCAAATAGTAAGGTGTAGTCCATGTAATGGTATATAAATTGAGAAAATTGATCATGTATCATTTCCAATGGATGTCATACAAAATCTTGGCACAGGGTGGGGCTTTTTAACATTCCCTGTGGGAATACTTTCCATTGATAACTCTTAACATGCTGAGCATTATTATAAGTAGGCATCAGGAAGGCAAATTTTTCTTTTTTTCTTATAAAGATATAGTAAATAAACAGTCTTTTAAATCTATAACTATAAGAAGATACCATTTAGGTAACAGAGAAGGCAAAGGAATTCCAGACCGTAGAGTGCTCAGACTTATTAACAGCTCTTAGATCTTTTACCAGTCTCCATTTTCAAGATTTCTTTTTAATAAAAAATACAGGAGAAATGTAAGGACTGGTTGATTCTTCAATATGCTGAGCATTTAACTGCTTCTGTACGAGCTATTCTAAAGCCTGCAGTTTCTCTGATGTTAAAGGCCATTGTTCAATACAGTTTTGTCTGTTAACCATTTTAAAGATAGTGCTGTTGGTGCCATTGAAAGATCAGCAGCTGTTGTGCTTTGTTGTTGTACAATCTGAATGGTTGGTGACTGTTCTTTATAGTATCTTTTAATATTTTCCCCAGAAACATATGTTAGTTTATGGTTTGTTTCCGATATTAGGAGAATGTTAATCTGGATATTCTATTGCTGTAACACATCAGTTCCCATAAATTCATTACAATGTTAGCCACATATGGCTTTAATTTTCATCTCTTTTCTTCTGGCCCTATATATTTGACCCATTTTGTGTTTGGTTTTACCTGAGATAATGTTCCAATCCCTAAAAGCTGAACATTTATTCCTGAAGAGACCAATTTGGATGCAAAGATTCTAGTGCAATTATTGTTGTCCACAAGACCTTCAATGACATCATTTATTCATAGTTTTAATTTTGGTTTTAGTTCATTTATATGTTTGCCAAAATATTCACTTTATGGTTTCTCCAAAATTTTTGTTCTCTCTTCTATAGCTGTTCTACCATCCAGAGCAGCATCATTTCTTACAATAGGCATTAGGTTCATTAATTTCTCTAGGAAGGAGTTTCCTCCATGCCTGGAAATGACTGAACCAAATTTGACATGAGGGCCTGTGAGAAGGCATTTCTTGATGACAAAGAGTTACCTTGTCTAACCCTTGTTGGTCTACATTCATTAGTCCAATGCCTGCCTTTTCCACACCTTCTTCATAATCCAGAAGGGACAGGTGATCTGTTGGGATTATTCTTAGCAAAACCATTGTTTCTAGGAACACCCTGTTTACAGTCTCTTTTTAAGTGACTTTGTTTACCACAATTGAAACATTTCACATTTCAATTTTTCTTCAAACCTCTGGAAATCATCTCTCCTATTCAAGCATTGCCATGGTTATAACATTCAACATTCATTGTATCTTAGATATATTACTCTAAGGGTTCTGATCCTGCCTTTAATGACCTAATTACACCTTTGCATTGTACATTGGCATTTTCCAAAGCCAGAGATTCAATTATAATTATTTTCTGAATTTGGTATATTCTATTTACTCTTGAAGTCTATCTTTGTAAGAAATCAGTGAAGGTTTCTTTGGCGCACTGTATACCTTTAGTAAATGACTCAATTTTCTTTTCTACTTCTTCAATTTTGTCCCAAGTGCAGGATAAAGCCAGTGTGTGGTTATCATATACAGACTGCTTTTCTATATTAACATAACCTCCTTCTCCAAGAAGTTGGTCTTGGGATATTTCCATACCTCTAGCCCTACTTTGTTGTTCAATGGTCTTAGCCTCATCTCTCCACCAGGTCCTTCATTCTAATTGAGGATCAGCCTCCAAAACTGCTGTACCCAAATCTTTCCAGTCTGGAGGAATAATTCTACTACAAGTTGACCATGAGTTTAACATCTGCTTCACAAAAGGTGAATGCATGCCATATGAGACTATAGCTTCATTGAATTTCCTCAGATCTAACATTTGCACAGGAGTCCTTTCAGCTCTTACATAGTCTTAGAAATATGTATCATTTGGCAGTTCCTGTAAGGTAATTTAATAAATTAAGTTTGGCTGTTTGAAAGTCGTATGCTGTTTCTCTATAACCTTATAATGGAATGCTGAGATTGATTCTCCTTTAAATACCTCTATTTGGGTCTGAATATGTCTATGATGTATTTTATATCTAGCCAGTGGAGTAGTGACTTTGGTAACATGTAGCTCTGGGATGAGCTGGTAGCTGCAAAGCCACAGGCAGGTGGCTTTTTCATGAACTCATACTCCAAAGATTAGATGCCAGATGTATCACAAATCCTAATTGGCCTTACTAAAAACCCAGAACCAGATATCAGGGTAAATGCTGAAAGAGAAGACAGACAAAGGAACAGGACACAGCCATCTCTCACCTGACCAACTCCTCAGCTAAAAAGAGACTGAGCTCCTGTCTCCTCCTACCTTATATTCCTTTCCTCTGACTAGCCATATCATTTCCTGTTTCAACCTCCCAAGTACTGGGATTAAAGGTGTGTGCCACTGCTACTTGGCCTCTATGGCTAACTAGTGGCTGTCTTTGCCCTCTGATATTCAGGCAAGCTTTGTTTGTTAAAGCATACAGAAAATATCACTACACAACTCTATGAAGTATTCCATTGTGCTACATGCTGGCAATTATTGAAGAATGAAATAAAGAGATGATGTCCTAGAAAAATGAAATTAGTTAGACAAGCAATAAATAGGAAAAGTTATCTGAATAATGTAATATTATGGTAGCCAGATTTCCTTTATTGTAAAAGGCTGGAGATGATCAGTCTAAACAGTGAAATGTCTTTTTAGGCTTGTTCTATGAGTGATTGGCTTATTGTTTTTGGCCTTTTGTTAGAGTAGCGTATTGTGGCAGAATCACATAATAAGACAGTTCACATGGCTAGGTTATGATGATCAAGAGGAGAAAGAAGATAAATTGAGTCTGTACTTCTACCACCCTCAAGGACATATCCTTAATGGAGAAAAGACCTCTATCCAATTTCACCTCCTGAAATGTTTTTCCGTCTACCAATACCAACAATCTGGGAAACAAGATATTGGAGGATATTTAAAATCTAATGTGTAGAACATGTATTACAATTAGCACATTAGTTAGATATTTCTCCTTTGATCTAATAGATGACTTCCTGAATAAGCATTTATCCAACAAAATTGGTTATCAAAATAGCACAGCTTGTAGAGGCAATAAAATATGAAAGTAGTCATTCACACCCTATATGGTACTATGACTATAGACGTAACTAAAGTATTCATTTATGCTTGATAACTTGGATGACCTAGACAAGCTACTATGAATAATTTTTTAAAAAGTCACACACAAACAAAAAATCATAAAATACTGTTCTCTAGACACTGAGTAAAACCAGAAAGAAAAGTGTGGTTCTAAGTGGGCAGGGCTGCTGTAAAGTAGACAGAGGAGGAAATTGAACCAGACTTTAGCAGACCTAAGCAAAGCAATGGGTCTATAACTCCATGCTGAAACAGAATGGTGACATACTGGTTTATTTCTCTATCTTTTCCTTATTTTTATTTTATTCTTTTTTCCTTCTAATTTTTCTTTTATTGAAAATATTCTTTTTTCTTATAAAATATATCCTGATTATAGTTTTCCCTCCCTTTACTCCTCCCAGGTCCTACCTTCCCCTTCTCTGGATCCCCTCTTTTTCTGTCTCTCATTAAAAAGGAACAGAATTCTAACAGGTAACAACCAAACATGACAAAATAAAATATAATAAGATAAAGCAAAAATTATCATATCCAAGTTGGACATGGCAACCTAAAAGGAAGCAAAGAGTCCCAAGAGCAGGTGCAAGAGTCAGAGGCCCACTTGTTCTCACACTCAGGGGTCCCATAAGAACATTAAGCTAATAATTATAATATATACACAGAGTACCTGGTGCAGACCCATGTAGGCCTTGTGATTGATGCTTCAGACTCTATGAGCTCTTATATGCCTTGCTTAGTTCATTCAGACTGCCATGTTCTCCTGGTGTCCTCTAACCCTCTGGGTCTTACAGTCTTTCTGCTCCTCTGTTTGGAATTCTCTGATCTCTGAAGGGAAGAATTTGATGTAGATTTTGAATTTAGACTTCCTCTCTGTGTAATGTCTGGCTTTGCGTCTCTGCATCTGTTCCTGTCTGTTGCAAAATGGAAATCTATGTGATGACAGGATAAATCACTAATCTATGAGTATAGCAGAATATCATCAGGAGTCATTTTTTTTTAAACCAGTAGTGTTTCATTTTACCATAGGTCTCTGGGCTACCTCGTTTCTGGTTCTTGGTCAACCAATCAGTGCCTAGTCTGGGTTCTCTCTCATGGAGTGGGCCTTAAGTCAAATTAGATATTGATAGGCTATTCCTATGTGAAGCCAGAAGCTTCTCTGGTCCCACCAGCGACCCCCCTCCCCGGTCTCCCCTTAGGCACTTATAAAATAATCATTCAGAGAATTAATATGATTTACAAACTGTGTGGCTGGCCTATAGCAGGCTACTTGCTAGCTAGCTCTTACAGTTTAACTCAACCCATAACTATTAGTCTATGTATCACCATGTGTTCCATGGCTTTACCAGTCTCCTGGCATGTTGCTCCTTGGGCAGCAAGCATCTGTCTAGACTTAAATTTTCTCCTTTTTTCTGTCTCTCTCCTTGGATTTCACACAAGCCTCTAAGCTGCCTTGCCATTTGCCAAGGTGAAAGCAGTTTATTTATTAATCAATGAGAACAACACATATTCACCACATATTCACACAGAAAGACATCCCCCAGCACCCAAAAGTTCTATGCCACCATTTCCCTAGAATATTTTACAAAAAAACAAAGAGTTGGCTCTCTGAGAAAATCAGTGAGATGGACAACAAACTCTTATCCAAACTAACTAAAAGATAGAGAGAGAATATCCAAATTAACAAAATCAGAAATGAAAAGGGGGACATAGCAACAGATACTGAGGAAATTTGGAGAATCATAAGGACATATCTTAATATACTTTTTACTATACTCCACCAAATTGAAAAATCTAAAAAAAAGTGGATAATTTTCTTGATGGGTACTACTTACCAAAGTTAAATCAAGATCAGATAAACATTTCAAATAGGCCTATAACCTATAAGGAAACAGAAGCAGTCATTAAGTCTCACGGCAACAACAAAAAAGCCCAGGGCCAGAATATGATCAAACTTTGAAAGAAGAGTTAATATCAATATTCTTGAAATTATTATAGATAATAGTAACAGAAAGAATATTGCCCAATGCATTTTACAAGGCCACAGTACCCTGATACTCAAACAAAGAGAATTACAGGCCAACTTCCATTATGAATATAGATTCAAAAGTACTCAATAAAATACTTGCAAATTGAATTCAAGAATACAAAGTGATCATCTACCATGATCAAGTAGACTTTATCCCAGAGATATAGTGATGGTTCTACTTACATGAATGTAATCCACTATATAAACAAACTGAAAGGAAAAAAAAAAACATGATCAATCATTATCTCATTAGATGCAGAAAAGGCCTTTGACAAATCTCAACACCCCTTCAGGATAAAAGTATTAGAGAGGTTAGGGATTCAAGGGACATACCTAAACATAATAAGTGCAATTCACAGAAATCATATATCCAACATCAGATTAAATGGAGGAAATATTCAATGCAACTCCAATAAAATGAGGTGGACAAGACAAGGTTGTCTACTCTATTTCAATTGAATATATTATTTAAAGTCTTAGCTAAAAAATAAGACAACTGAAGGAGATCAAGAGGATACAAATTAGAAAGCAGTATCTCATATCTGCTCATGATATGACAGTATACATAAATGACCTAAAAATTCTACCATGGAACTTCTACAGCTATAAACACTGTCAACAAAGTAGCTGGATACAAGATAAACTAAAATAATAATAATAATAATAATAATAATAATAATAATAATAAAATAAAAATAAATAAATAAATAAATAACTTTCACAATAGCCTAAAATAATATAAAATATCTTGGGGTGACTATAACAAAGCAAGTTAAAGACTTGTATGATAAATCTTCAAGTCTTTGAAGAAAGCTATTGAGGAAGATATCAGAAGATGGAAAGATCTCCTATGCTAATGGATTGGTAAGATTAACACAGTTAAAAATGACCATCTTACCAAAAGCAATCTACAGATTCGTTGCAATCTCCATCAAAATTCCAACACAATTTTTCACAGACCTTGACAGGACAATTCTCAACTTCATATTTATTTTTTCTTCGATTCCTATATTATCCCTAAAACTTTCAGCCTTAAATGCTTTCCCCTCTAAACTGGAGATGCAGAATTTCCACATAACAGCAAGCTAAGAGCTGCTTCTCCTACTGGTCTTTTTAATTTACCACTAGTATGCCTTTTCTGCTTGCATAAAAAAATCACATATGAATCAACTCCAACACCAGAACACCATCACAACCAGACCAACCAAATGACCAGCCTGCTTTGGTTTAAGCACAATGTCCTAGCAAGATTAGCAAGAGCAGCCACTTTTCCTTCAAAACAATCTGCATTTGCACAATAAATTATTCAGCCATGGTAAATATTTTTTTTCTGTTTAACAATTATATAAAAACAGACTCAAATATATGGACAAAGAAGATACAACAAATTCAGTAAAAGTACTAAATGTGTTCACAAGATTAACAGAGATGGTGAATATAAAACAGTCTAGAGCCACCCTCCACAGCTAAGAGACTTTTGAACTTAACCATAAGGCAGCAGCAGCAGCAGCATAGGTATGACAAGTGCATCAGGGAGCAGAGGGAGCAGAGGCAATAGCTGACATAAAAGCCCTGTGCTGAGAAGTACACTGGCTTACAGAAATGATGGAGGCTGGTGTGGCTAGACCATAGAGGGAGGAGAAATACTGAATTGAATTTAGGTGGGATAAGAACAACATAGTGTAAGGAGTAGGTTTTCAAAATAGAAATGCAGGGACTTAGGACTGCATTAAATTAAGCCTGAAGGAGAGAGAACAAACAAAGTCAACTCTCCTAGACTTCTCTCAGGACTTCACTGTCCTTATCTATCTAAAGTGACCTCAGCGTCCTTCTAATCTCTGACATTCTGTTGTCTTAAGCATGTGTTTCTGCAAATACTTCATTCACATGCATATTAGGTGTTCCTTTTTACATACTCCATGCATCTCTTACTAAGAGAACCTTTAGAAATGCCCCCCACCCATTCCTCCCAAAAAACACTTTTACAATTTAAAAATTGTCTGAGGAGATGGATCAGTAAATAAAGTACCTGTCCTATAAGCATGAGGAACCTGGGTTGACATCCATAACAGGACACAAAAGCAGTCTGTGCCTCTCACCTCTGTGCTGGAGGGGCTGAAATGGGGATCTCTGGAATGTGTTGGTCAGTTCAGAGAGTGCAAAAAAAAGACTGAGAAAATTTTTCTTTTTAAATCAACCATAGCAAGACAGAAAAGGACCCATACTTCTTGAATCTCTCCTTTTCCTTTGTAGGGATTAACCAATATTATAAGATAATAAAGTTGAGCTCTAAACGACAGGATGAGAATCATCACCTAGGCAGAAATAAAAGATAGAGACCATTGGGAGGGTGTATTTGATAACCCAATTTGGGCTGTGATAAATTTTTTATGCAAAAATGACTCACCTTGGCAATCACTTTCATTGTGCTCATATTTTCATTGTGCAATGGGAATTATTGTTTTCCTAACAAGGAGGCCCCTAGTTTCAGTGAGAAACATTGTTTCAAGACTAAGGTGGAGAGTAATTGAGGTATATACTACCATTATTAGCCTCTGGCTTACACACACACACACACACATACACACACACACACACACACACACATTGAATTTCTTCCCTAACCTATCAATCAGCATATGGCTCAGAGAGGCATCTTTCACCCATGGGGTTCCCAGTGTCTAGTTGATTTCTTCAGATATTCCCATTTGCTATTTCCTATTTCTCCTGGACTGCCTATGTTCCTGTCACATAAATGCAAAACTGTTCATGAAACAGAACCAAACCTCTCAACACAGCTTCTCAGATTTTCATCACTGAATACCCCACAACATAATTCATTCTTGGACAGGAAGACAGCCATAGTATACCAATTGATCTTATTCTAATTCATCCACTTTTCTTTCCATGTGGCATTTAACATTGAACATGGTCAATTTTCACTTATCCAATCTTTTTAAAAGACATTATCTCAGGTCCAGCCAGACAGTTCAGTAGGTAAAGGCACCTGCTGCTAAGGCTAGGAAAAAACACCTATTGAATCCCTAGATATCATACATGATGGAAGGAGAGAACTGATTCCTGAAAAATGACGTTTGTCCAACTTTCAAGTAGTAAAGAAAATTAGAGATTAAAGCCTATCAATTGTAAATTACATATACAACATTTACATTCTTATCTGGTATGTATGCTCATTTTCATTTTCAAATATGAAGAACCTATATCAAAAGTCAATGTGGGAACTGGTGTTGAAAATAGAAATAATTCAGGCCTGGATGGATCATATTCAAATTCATGGGATTCTTTTCACAACATTGTTTTGTGAGGAGAAAAAAAATTACAACTGTATAGACTTGATTGAAAACAAATTAGAAAAGAGATACCTCTTGTATTAATCATGGCAGAAAAAAAATCTTTCAAGTTTTTGAAAATACACAGGACTTAAAATTTTTTAAAAATGAAGAGAAATAAATTTTATTGCTGTGGGATGTTCTGTATGTCAAATGTGTTGATCTGATTGGTTAAAATAAATAAAGTGCTGATTGGCCAGTAGCCAGGCAGGAGGGATAGGGTAGGTGGGACAAGAAAGAGGAGAAGGTGGGAAGTGAAGGCTGGGGCAGAAAGATGCTGCCAGCCTCCACCATGACAAGAAAGATGTAAGGTATTGGTAAGCCACGAGCCACATGGCAACTTATAGATTAATAGAAATGGGTTAATTTAAGATAGAAGAAGTAGATAACAAGAAGCCTGCCATGGCCATACTGTTTGTAAACAACATAAGTTTCTGTGTGTTTACATGGTTGGTTCTGAGCTTCTATGGGCCTGGCCGGTGAGAGAGATTTGTCCTGACTGTGGGACAGGCAGGAAAACTCCAACTACATTTTATCTCAAGTTATATAAATGTATGGAATTCAAAAAAAATCTTAAAACATAATTAAGAAGCAAAATTTAATATTAGATGAGGTACGAGGATGCTGTCTACCTGCTTAGTGTTTGTACAATATACATTTAACAAAATCATGCAAACCATACTTTCAAATTTGAATACACAATAACCTTGTAAACAGATGAGGAAAATGCTGCATACATTATAAATCAACAATACTATATACCACAAAAAACAAACAAAACTAACAGAATCTTATCCAGTTAGGTAATTTAAGTTAGAAGGAGAGAGAACAAAGCAGACCTATTCTTTGACAGAAAAGAAATGAATAAGTAGTTGGAAAAAGAGACGCTGAGTCTTGGTAGTGATTTAAAAAAGCAAATAATAACCTGGGTTAACTGCTTGTACATTGAAAATTATCCAGCAGCAATGTGCTTTATTTCAAAAGACAAGTACCTTAGGGTTGTCCAAGGAAAGACCAACATATCTTTCTTATCCAAGAGAGACAGGATTGCCAAGTCCTAGTCTGCTAATTTCTCTGAAATCTCCTTAACTAAAGAAAACCCTTCTCTGAAGGATTCTTCAACTATAGGAATGTATTCAGTTCCTAAACTATAACAAAATAGGTTTCTTGAAATCCAAATCAGTCAGTAGCAGAAGACCGACATCACAAGTAGATGGGTTGGCATGATAAAAGGGCTTAAGATAAGTGAGTCCAGTTGTCCAGGGGAGAATGGAACAAACTATAGGACACAATAGCCTCGCATGTAGGAAATCTCAGCAATACATCACATTAACCATGTACTGGAAGCAAGGAGACAAAGTCAGTGTGTGAAAATGACAATGACCTTTTCTTCAAAGATTATGTCATAGGAATTTACTGAGAAATTTCTTACTGGTTTATTGGTTCATCACAAATTTCTCTCTATTAAGCTAATTCTAAGGATGAGAACAATTTGTGTGTCATGCTTTGTTTTTTTTAAACCAGCCACTGAAATACATAGTTTTGGATAATTGGGGGAAGTGAGTTTCTTTTGAAGTTGGATTTTTAAGTGCTATGCATTATCACAACTGTCAAAGAATTTCTTCCCCTAAGGTAAGTAAAATATGTCTGTCTTTTCTCACTTATTTTCAGTGGAATCTACTGCATTTTATGCTTTCTTATTCACAGTTTTGCTTTTTTTGAGAGAAACAAAAAAAGTAACCTCCAGTTTATGGGGAATCAGGCTAGAAACAATGCCTCAAGCAAGGGTATGATGGGAATTTCGGGAATTGCTATAGAAATCAACCTTGGAAAGTTATATTGAAGTCGCTGGGACTTGGTGAGAAGGTAATGAATGCTGCTTTATTCATTTATTCACTTACTCATGAAAGGATTCAAGCTATTCTTACCTACTATTCAAAAAGCAAGGAGAAATTGCATCAATATTAACTTATCAGAAAGCTAGAGCATTTCCATGAGATCTAGTTTGCAAAAGACAGTCAAGCCTAGGACTGTCATGAAACAACTGGCACTGTGAATGAAAGGAAAATCGCTCAAGTATTTGAAGGGACAACCAAACATCTTATTTTTTTTTAAATGAATCTACAAAATGAAACATGAAAAATGTGATTTAACAAATATCTTCTTCCTAAAAATATTTTTTGGTTGTGAGCCTATCCTTTAACTGCTGAGCCATCTCTAATATTTTTTTTTTTTTAGATTTTATGGATATGAATGTTTGTATGTGCACAACATGGGTGTTTGATGCCTTCAGAGGCCTGAAGAAAGCATTAGATGCCCAGGAACTTGAGCTAAGGATGGTTATAAGCTACCATGTGGTACTGGAAACCAAGAACCAAATCCAGGTCCTCTTCAAGAGCAGCAAGTACCAGCTGAAGCTTCTCTCCACCCCCTAACTAATATCTTAATAGACTGGTGGAAAGATATTAACTACCAGAGAGAGAGAGAGAGAGAGAGAGAGAGAGAGAGAGAGAGAGAGAGAGAGAAGAAATGAAACAAAGTAGTATGTGAATGGTTTCAAAGAACAAGCAGAAGATGGTAAAGCAGAGAAAACAGATGTTATTCCCAGGCAGATTACACATGCAAACACTTCTATATCCTCTAAAGCATTTAGGTAAAAAAATAAATAAAAGTATATCCTGATAATATATCTTTCTAAAGAAATTTTCTAAAGCACCCCAAAGAGTCCACATGAAAATGAAAAGTTAACAAGTTTTGCTGTGTGAGTCCGTATGTAGTGTTCATGTGTCCCAGTATATGTGTGTACACATGCGTGTAAAGGACATCGTTTGCCAAACCTCAAACAAGCAGCAGCTTCAGAAAAGACAGTGAAGACCCATTCAAAATATGTAATCCATGCCTATCCAGCTCACTCAACTGGAGATTCAGTTAAAAAGACTAACCATCCACCAGGAAGTAAGCAAATACTGAGTAAGCCTTTCCAAGATGAAGCAGTCCATCCAGATAATGAGTACACAAAGAACAGTCATCTCAGCAGTCATCAGAGAAATACAAATTTTTAAAAGTTAACATTTCCCTCACTAGATTAGCAACCATTTAAGGATAAACTGTAGGAACAATAATTATGTGGTGTTCTAATACAAAATTAACTTTGTAGTGAACATCTGGGAAAAAAAAATCTATTTTCACCTTTTGCTTTCTGTGTCACAAAAAAACCATGTCTGGATATAGATAAGGAGACATACATAAAGACATTGCTTATAACAACATTTGCAATTATATATATATAATTGCAAATTATAGTGGGAGTCTGTTATGATTTCTGTAAGGGGGAAGGCTAATCCTACTATGGCCTGTCCACAGGACAGAAGATTTAAGAGAAGAAATACTTTTTTAAAAAAATGTCCATGCATGCCAATCTGGGTGCTATACCTACATTTTATGGACTCTTACAGTAAAAAAAATGTGTATTATTGCATTTCACGTGTTAACTGTTATGAATGATATGTATATACTACGAAAATAAAGCATTAGCTATAGCTAGGAAGGTTATAATCCAACTCTGAATAGCAAGTCTCTGGGGAATAGAGAAAGAATTTAAAAAGGATACCGTGGTGGTTCATGCCTATAATCCCACCAATCAAGAGGCTGAGGCAGGGGGATGACTGTTAACTGGAGGATAGCTGAAGACACACAGAAAGTTTGAGAACATTCAGGGTTTATAGCCAATTTCTGTCTCAAAGCAAAATGAAGAACATCAATACGAAAATAGTTTTTTGTTTGTTTGTTTGTTTGTTTGTTTTTCTGTGAAAATCCTATCAAAAAAAGAAGCTTTCATTCTGGTCACATTCAAATACGAATGCACATTCTAAGCAGTTCAAGAAATTGTGATAATAGTCTGCAGGCCCAAGGGGACTTGCTTCTCTGTTCCCTCATGCTCTTTCTGTATCCAAAGGATTTCTCACTTACAATGAAAAAAAGGGTGGAGTGGTGGGGAAAGGAGAAACAAAATGAAAAATAAGAGTAGTGGAGGGGGTGGGACAGGGGGTGGGCCGGGGGTGGGCCAGGGGTGGGCCGGGGGGGGAGGAGGGGGAATCCGTGGCTCATATGTGAAATTAAGTTAATTATAAAATAAAAATGTTTTTAAAAAAGAGTAGTAGTAGAAAAGAAAACAACCGAACAAGAGAAAAAAGTTTGAGGAAAAGCAAGAAGAAACAAAATTAATGGAAAGCAGAAACAGAGAAGATGCAAGTGAAATGTCAATGATTTTAATGATAGTGAAGGAAAGTGGCAGACTTGTTGCAGCCCCTACTCTTAATTTTGTGCTATGATTAAAATATTTCTTGACAATTTCAAAAGATATGTATAATGTATTTTGGACACTTTTTTTTTTAACTCCACATTATCCTTGTTTGCTCTCCCCCCATCTCTCACCGAGCCCCTTCTTATTCCCAACAAGTCTCTGTCCTAATTACACAGCTTTACTGCCACTGGAGATGTTTAATATTTTGTTGCCTACTGAGTCTAGTCAAGGTTTCTAGCATGGACACAGGTGGGGATTATTAACTAATGCATGGACAATTTGCTGGTGGCTATGCCACAGAATTATCCTTCCTCTATAGTGACTGTTAACTACCACTAACTCCTCAGGAATGACTTGTGGCCTGGTGAGCTCTACTCCATGCCAGGCTGTGCATACAACCACAGTTGTAATAAGTTCACCAGTGCAAAGAGCATGGCATGTCTAGAAGGCATCTTTTCACAGCCCTTCTCCCTATCCCTCAGTTCTTACAGTCTTTGTACCCTTCATCTGTGCCATTTCCTAAGCCAGGAAGAGGGAGATATGCATGTCCTGGTGAGGCCTGAGCACTTTATTCTCAGCACTCTAATGAACTATGAGTCTCTGTGTTAACCATTACTCATTGTCAACAGACGCTGCTCTGACAAAGACAGAGAGCAGCATTAGTAGCCAGCATTGCTGGCTCTCCATTGAACTCAGTGGCATTCTTTTCCTAACACTGAGAACCTGCTTTTCCTCTTTTTCTTTTTCATTCCCTTTTTATACTCCTGCTATTTGCTTCAGTTCCTCTTTCACAAGACATAGAAATCAATAATTATTAATATCAAGCTACTTTTATAATCTACTTTACACAAAGGCAGTCACATGTTAGTCTCTGAAAGAAGCACTCTCCATGAGTTACCAAACACCACTGCTTCTTGACAAGTTAAAGAAAGAAATCATACATGTAAAATTTAACCAGCAATATGACAGTGTTACATGTCTATTGACATTACAAAAAGTGTGAGTTTCAATTTCATGTGTCAGGTTTTCATTTCACTGTTTCATTATTTCATTAAAAATATACTTCATTCTGGGACCTTGAGAGAAGGCTCAATAATTAATAATGTTTACCACTCTTCCAGAGGATCTGAGTTGTTACCCAGAACCCACATAGCAGTTCACAAGCATCTGTAACTACAGTTCCAAGGGATCTGAAGCTTTCTTCTGAACTCCAAGAGCTCCTGCATGTACTTGAAGGCCATATATACCCTCAAGCATATACATACTTACATCTAAATATTTTATGTAAGTATGCCATTTGAATTGGTTCAAAACTATAAAAAGAAAATACAGAAGAACTTTGGAAAGGATTCAGGAAAACTGCTCTGAAGATTAAGGAAATAAAAGCAAGGTCTCAGTGGGTAAAGACATTTGATGACAAGTCCAATCACCTATTATCCCTGCAACCTACATGGTGGAGGAACAGAAATAACTCCTACAAGATTTCTTCTGACCTACCTACTAGCACAGTGGCATGTTTACAAGTTAGTATGCTCTCACACATGCACTAAATAAAGAAATATGTTTTAGAAGAAGGTAAAACAAAAGAAGTGATGTTTTCCATCTGGGCAGAGGGGTCTATATATATGAGGAAGCTGTTAAAGCTGTTAAAGAAACTGTTGTTTCCCATGCTTTGTGGAGGACAGTTATCATGTACAGATCATCACAGTAACTTATATGCCAAATTCAACTGGCCAATCAAACAAAATCACTTTATCCATGAATCTCTGATGCTTCATTAAAAACAAACTAATAAACAAAATATCCCCCGCTAAAGATGAAGAGAGAACAAAACCATTCCCAAAAAGAATTTTTAGCAATCTAGAAAAACATAAATCTATCTTTATGTTTACTTCAGGTACCTTTCTCTCACTATTTGGAAAGGCCTGTGCTGACTACTTATGAAAGTTTTTCTCAAATACTGAGGTTTTCAGCAAAGAAGCTCTTGCTTCAGATCTTATGATTCCAGATCCAGTTATTCTCACATCCCCTCCCTCAAAATGCTGACCAGACAGGACAAGACAATCAGGTGGCTTACAGGCTTAGCCTCAGTGTTCTGTGGGCCTTCTTACATAACTGGCCTCAGCTACTTTAGGTAAACCTTGTGGAATAACATCATAATCTTTTCAGCTAAGCTCAGCTTGCTAACTGACAAAGTGGAAAATGAAGACAAGGAGCAAGTTTCTGAAAACATTTCCAGAAAAGAATTCCTATGTGTAAAGAGGTCTTCTTAATTAATAAAGTAAGCAATCACTGTTGCTACAAGTAATGCTATTAATTTGAATAGAGTTAGATGCATATTCTTTCCTCAGGAACTTAAGAAAGAGAATGATCTATGCAACTACTAAATATTAAATAGAATATTAAATTTTGGCACTTGAATATTTACAGAACCATAACACAAAAATAAGAATCAAGTGAACACAGGAAAAGATTTTTTTATAATTTTCTAGTTGCTGTATTTTTGGTGGGAATTTGAGGCACATCCTTTTTATATAATTGTTCACATTTATGCATAGAGTATGATAATTCAAGCCATGTATATCATATTTATTGATTAATTTTGTGTAATTAGTCTTTTCATTTTCTCAAAAATCACTTGTGTTTGGAATCCATCAGGCTCTTCTCTTCTAGTTTTCAGCTAAATATACCATAAGTTGTAGTTAACTATGGTCACCTTGTGCTAAAAAACATGGAACATATCCTTCTCACTGTATTTTGAGTATGAGTAAACATTTTAAGCTCTCCAAGAAGTCATGACAGGAATCAGTGGGTAAACACTTCAGGGCAAAGATTCTCAAGCAAACAAAGAGAATGTTTAATTATTACAGCTCAAAATAAATAAAATGATTGATGTGAAAGAAGAGAGGGAGGGATGAGGGAGACATCAGGCTATATAAGACAGAAGGCTTTCCATGAATTATATTGCCTTATACAACTTGTCAAAATCATGAGACATATATTAACCCTCTTGTACAATAGATACCAGAGCTCAGAAATATAAGTGGCTTAATTAAATATTTGAACACTTACCTAGGTTAGTCTCAGGTTCTCAGATGTGGTTGGTTTGAAAAAGGGCCTTCTTTTAATATATTTTAGACATCTTCAACACCACAAGTAATTTTCCCTCTCCACAGGAAAGTGTGACAGTGACTTAAGATATTTTTGGTTGTCCTAGATTGTTGTCTTCAGTGTTACTGGAATATAATATGGAGGAGCCAATGATGCTGCTAAGCATAGGAAAAGCATCACCTAGGAGATAAATCTACAGCAAACTACCAGCTGTGTGAAGGCAGAAAAACATTGGTCTCTTCTCATCTTTAAAATGGGTTTCCTATCAGGTCCACGTGCATCTTATTGTCCAATCTACTAAGGTATTTCCTATATCACCTACCCCATCTCCTGCTTTCTGTTTCTTCCTATTTCTGTATTTAGCTATATTTTTATTTTATTTTATTTTTACGTTCTCTCCTAATACAGTCAGAACTGCTGTCCAGTCCCTTAAAACAATGGTCAAATTTCTTATCATTAAATATAAGTTAACACCTCTAGGATTCATTCATACCTGTGTTTTCTGTCATAAAACACACTGAGAGTCCATGCAATTTGGGGGAGTGTTGACTCCATGTAAATAGTAGACAATTTAAGACAAGAAATCCCTTGCAAATGTTGGCTTCGTGGGTTACTGAAAGCTCCAAACACCCTGATTGTCTGCAATGCTGCATCTTTGAAATTTCCCACTACTTCTGTTTTGCTGTCTAAAGAAAGGGAGCAAAAGGCAGCCCTGCATTTCTTTTCAAAGATCCTGTAGGCTTAATTAGGGCAAGGCATCTCCCCATTGCTTCCAACTTGGTCCTCAGAGATTCTAGCTTTCTAGCACTAAGCTGCATGTAGCTTGAAGAGGCAAAGGGAGAGACTTGAATTATCAACAGGGCTCTCCACTGGTAGGAATTTGCCTTTATTGCAAGCATGTGACTGTGCTATACTCTTCAGATGTGAGCAGGCAAAACTGATTTTCTGTACCTGTGTAATGATGATATTATCATAATAGAAGCATTAAAACATGGAAAAATGATATATTGCCTCAAATAAGATGCTTTTACAGATCACCATAAGCAACACCATTATAAGGTCTTCCTCATTATTGAGGAAAGAGGAACTATTTTAAATTCTTGAGCTTTTCATAATCTTTATTTTTTATTATATTTGTGTTTTAATTTTACATATCAGCCATGGAGTTCACCTGTCCTCCTCCCTCCCGCTCCCATTACCACCTTTACCCCAGCCCAACCCCTTCATTCCCATTTCTTCTAGGGCCAAGACCCCCTGGGGATTCAGCTCAAACTGGTCCAGTCCCCCTCCTTCCAGGCTGAGCAAAGTGTCCCTGTGTAAGCCCAAGGTTCCAAACAGCCAGCTAATGCACTAAGGACAGGTCCGGGTCCCACTGCCTGGGTGCCTCTCAACAATTCAAGCTATTCAGTTGTCTCACTTATCTAGAGGGCCTGCTCCACCTGGGGGCTCCACAGCCTTTGGTTCATAATTCATTGGCTTCCATCGTTTGGCTATTTGTCCCTATGCTTTTTCCAATCTTGGTCTCAACAATTCATGCTCTTACAGTCCCTCCTCTTTCTCGACAATTAGACTCCTGGAGCTCCACCTGGGGCCTGGCTGAGGATCTCTGCCTCCACTTATATCAGTTATTGGATGAGAGTTCCAGCTCAACTGGTAGGGAGTTTGGCCATCTGATCACCAGACTAGGTGAGATCAGGCTGTCTTTCAAACATTGCCAGTAGTCTACAGTGGATGTATCATTGTGGATTTCTGGGGACCTCTCTAGCAATTTGCTTCTTCCTATTCTCATATGGTCTTCATTCATCATGGTCTGTTATTCCTTGTTCTCCCTTTCTGTTCTTGATCTAGCTGGGATTTCCGGCTCTCCTAAACTCACTTTCCCTTGAACATTGCCCTTCATTATCCCCACTCACATCCGGGTTGTTTGTGTAGATTGTATTCATTTCTCTGTCATTGGGCAATCCCTTTGTCTTTCTTAGGGTCCTGTTTTTTTGGTAGCCTCCTTGGAGTTGTGTAGCGGTCTAGTCATCTTTGTTTTATATCTAATATCCTACTTTGAGTGAGTACATACCATGTTTGTTTTTCTGAGTCTGGGTTACCTCACTCAGGATGAATAATACAATGCAACAAAAAAGGCAATAAATACTTTCAAAGAATTAAACATAATTTTTTACATGAGCAGAATTTCTGAATATGCCAGATGTCTTTGAAGGAATTTGTCATTCAACAAATATTAAATTTCAAATTTCAGCTGGGCAATGGGGCGGTGGTGGCACATGCCTTTAATCCCAGCAATTGGGAGGCAGAGGCAGGCAGATCTCTGTGAGTTCAAGGCCAGCTGGTCTCCAAATCGAGTTCCAGGAAAGTGGCAAAGCAGCACAGAGAAACCCTGTCTCAAAAACCAAAAAAAAAAAAAAAAAAAAAATTTTTTTTTTCAAATTTCTACCAAGTTGTAACCCATTATTATAATTACTATCTTTGTCTTAGATCAGCTCCATATTTTTGAATTTTAAGACTAAAACAAAATATTGATGTCATTATTGACATTATAGAGTTTATTTTGTGCCATATACAGGGCTATTGTTTGAAACATAAATTCCCCTCACAGGATTATGTAGGAAATATTTTGTTCAAACTGTGGCACTATTTTAGTTTTTATGAGCTACTTATTTGTATTATCTCTGTATGAGTGTATGCCTGCATGTATGTCTGTACACCATGTATGTGTGAAGTTCCCATTGAGGTCAAAATAAATAAGGCATGATACCTTTTCCTCCTGGAGACTGGAGTACAGGTGGTCATTAGCTACTGTGTGGGTGCTGAGATCTGAAATCAAAGCAACCAATACTCTTAACTGCTGAGCCTTTTCTCCAGCTCCTGGGGACACTAATTTTACAATTTGTGGAACCTTACAAGATAGGGCCTAATTGTAGGAAGAGAGTCACTCAGAATAAGCATGGCTCTGAAAATTATGCCTGTTCTCCAGCACTCTTTTGACTTACTGTCTGTCTACCATGAAGTGAACAGTCTCCTCCCACACATACTCCCATTTCCATTATATTAGTCCTAGGTACAAGGCCTCTGAAATCAGAGCCACATAAATTTTTCTTTCCTGTTACCCTCAAGTGGTTTGGTCACAGTCAGGGGAAAGTTAATTGACACACATAAATCCAATTCAATTTTGACAAAACCATATGAAGTAGGAAGGAATGTTGTAGGGAGGAGAAGAGGCCCTGAGTGTATGAAGTCCTGAGTGGATGTGTATTTTGATATGGGCACAGCTTGACAAGATTCTGAGACCAACTGGCCCCTAGGAAATTGGCAAAGCCATCACTCATATGAACCAGACGCAAGAGGAATGACAAAGCTTTCCTGAGGAGTCTGAGTGTTTGTGATCTACTCATTAGTGTTAACAAAGATCAGCAACTGCAGCCTCCTCCTCCCAGACATTAACAGCCTCAGATTACTCCTAATGGAGACCTCCTACAGAGACTACTTAATCCCACCCACGGGCTTTACTTAATAAATAAACTGAGACTCTGTATTACAGAGGTTTGAGGTTTGAGGACCCCATCTTTTTCCAGCCTCACTGTACATTGTTTTGCCACTCCTAAACAGAGTTCCAGGACCCACCTCATGGAACACAGCAAAATGTGAACATCTCCATTTTATTAACGAAGAACTATTTGATTAAGTACAAATTCTAAATGCATTATGAGTTAGTTCTGAACTAGAATATCAACCAGATCCTTCTCAATTTTCCTAGTATGCCAGACTGCTAGGTTACAGTCTCCAAAAGTCAGCCACAGAATCTCATTTTGTGATTAATAAATAAACCTATATAGAGGTTTCTGATAGGACTGATCCCCTACAAAACCACTTATTTGCATTCCAGTTCTAGAAGAATTTATCAGTTTGGCTATCCAGCAGTATCTATTTTCCTCAAGAGTCATTCATAGCACCCATGATAAACGTACCTAAGGAAACCAATCTCCCCACCTATCTGGATTTTCTACCGAGCTTCTCAACCCATATATTGAAGATATCCATGAATACTTTCTTGAAATTTTGGAATTGTTTTTGTATACTACCTATGATTTGGTTGTACCTTTGTGCTTTGAGTTACTGTAGTAAGTTTAATTTCTTTGGGGCCTTATACTGTGTTTTGATATAAGGAGACTGAATTGTCCCCAAGTAACAAGTCAGAGGAGAGCCATTCATCATGAACCTCATATTTATGAGATTCTATTTACATTTCTAATATTATCTCTAATTCCTAAAGAGTCTCAAATGTCGAATTAAAATAGTATCTGCATTGGAAATATTTTTCAGGACTAACACACTTGCAGAACAAAAGGATGAGGTATGCCTTGTTTTAAGCACATGTTCCATTGTTTGTCTATGTCACTGTAACACATTAATAACTTTTTAGGAATATATATTATGTGATTCATAGTCATTACATACTATACATTTTTATTAAAATAATTTGTTCATTACATTTAAATGCATCAACTCTGCTAATCATATTTTTGGAATTTATTATTATTATATCCTCTTGCCTTAGTAAAAATGAGTGATATGAGCTTCCTGTGTTATAAAAGGATATGTGATTTATCCTTGATTTCTGAACATACAATAAATATAAAAATACTAAGGCAAGCTCCAGGAAGAGAGGAAAGGGTATGTATAAATAAAAAATGAAAGATTATAACTGATGGGAGTTATACTTTTCTTCTGAAAAAAATTCTGATCTTACTCATCAGGCTTGTTAAATTTTCTTTCCTAGAAGAGATTTAAACAACACTTACTGCTTCCTCCCAAGGTCCTAACCAAAAAAATAATAAATTATATTTCCACTACATTTGACCCTGGGAAACCATTAAGTTTATTGGGCATTATAGAACATAGGTGAGGGAGATACTAACATAAGTGTCAAAGAGCTGAAAAGAGATGCACTGGAAAAATCTTCAGCCAGCAAGGATGCGGGATTCTCCATTCCATACACTCATAGATTGAGCCATTCCCTAATATACACGTTCAAGCACCTTCCCTAAAATGTAAGGCTGTGTGCAATAATTATAGTGTTACATGAAGATGGCTGGAATGAGTAGCTGGAATATAGAAGAGGGGTCTAATGACCCTCCCCAGTTTCTTCTCTGAAGGGATTCAAAAGTCCACAAACTTCATTATGACAGATGCTCAAATGCAGGCAAAGATGATCTCATGAGGATGACAGCAGACTGTCTCTGAGGACAATGTCTTATTACACAGAAATGTTTTTGATTTCCCCTACTGGCTGTACCCCAGTATCACAGCAGGTGAAGCACCAACTGCTGCAGTTATGGCGTTGGTCCATATAGAATAAAGTCAGCAATAGGTCACAGTAAGAGAATGAACATGGCTGCTTTAATGAAACTTTATTCAACTTAGAAGGAAAACAGTAAGATTTGATCTATCGCCTGTGGTACACAGACCACTGTGTCCAATTAAGCCATAGAAAAATTGCTGCATGTCCCCTTAAAAGTAATCATTTTCTTTGTTCAATCTGAGAGTCTTGCTGCAGTTAATGAGGCAGCTCAGAAACCAAGAAACAAATTGAAGGACTAAATATTTAACAAAATTTTAATACCATAAAAAGATTATTTATGCTACAGAAAACCCTGCTTCTCTAGAACCCTAAAATTTATTTGCACACTTTGGGTGCTTTATCACTTCTCCATCTTCCTATTATTGAAAATCCCTTCTCTGTCCTTTGTACTTGCACTTTTTGTTCCTCCTTATCTTTTTCTCTCCACTCTTTTTGTTTGTTCTTTTGAGAGAGGGTTTCTCTTTGCAGCCTTGGCTGTCCTGGAATTCTCTCTGTAGACCAGGCTTGCCTTGAATTCAGAGATCCACTTGCCTCTGCTTCCAGAGTGCTGGAATTAAAGGGATGTGCCACCACCCAACACTCACTACTCTTAATAAAACTTGTTTTATCAGGTTTTCTTCAATTTCTACTATCCATCTGGTCTATTTGACAGCCCAGTTACCAGATATTTCCACCAGCCTAGGCAAACAACTGCTCCCTAGGAAGGAAAATTTTGGAATAATGGTAGAGTAAAGGTCAATGACTCCTCACTGTAGGAGGTTTCCTCCTGTGATCTAGAAGAACTGGTGTGAAATTACACATTACTCATGCTGGTGTGAAATTGCACATTACTCATGTCAACTGCTATTACAAAACAACTATAAAACAAAAGATATTAATTTCCCACAGTTCTAGAGGATGGAGGATCTAGAATCAGAGTTGAAATGTGGCCAAATTCTATTGGGTCCCTCTTTCTAGTATCAGACTTATGAATTCTTACTGTGACCTCATATGATGGTTTGAATGGAATCCTAGGCCTCTTGCATAAGGGCACTCATGCTATCTTTGAGAGCTGATCCTTAAGACTGAATTTCCTCCTAAGAAGATCTCAATTCTTACACCACCACTTTGGGAAATAACAATCCAAAATAGGATGTTTAGGTGAATCAAATACTGCACTGACAAAAAATCCTTATGTCTACTACAATCACAGTTATATTAGGTTGAGCATGCCATTTCGTTAAAAGTTCTTCAACCACGTTATTTTAGTTTCAATAGTCTGCTGCTATACAATACCTCAATAAATGGGTCTATCAGAAAAGTCCTCTGAGGTACTGCTGTAGACAACTTTCTGTTGTTATAAACACCATGCCCAAATAGCAACTTTGGGACAAAACAGATTATTTGTCTTATACTTCTAGGTTACAGTCCATCAGTGAGAGATGGCAAGATAGGAGCTAAGTGAGAGAAGAAGTCGAGAACTCTGATTTCTGGCTGCTCAATTAACTTTCTTTTAGATCCCAGGCAAACTTCCTTGGGATAGCACTTCCCACAGTGGACAAGATGTTCCCTTATGAATCAGCAATCAAGAAAATATCCTATAGACATGGGCACAGGCCAGTCTGATTAAGGTGGTGGCCCAGTTGTGATTCCCTGAGATAACTCTAGGCTGTATCCAGGTGAAACTGAAGCTAACTAGAAGGTACACTCTAGAAAATGCAACTGATTTTGGTTCCTCCTTCTCAGAAGAAGGTAGAGTTTATATTTATATATATATAAACCTTGCTCTCTGTGAATAGAGCAAACCCAGTCACAGAGGGCACTTTGTGTTTATGATGAATGATGGCTGCCCTAGATTTCCTTTCTGAATATTACAACTCTTTCCCTGAACCCTTTGGCACTGCACATTTTCATCTATCTTGAAAGAGAATGCCCTAAAGTGGTAAAAGAGAGAAATGAGAAAATCAAATAATGCCTGTCAGAAAGCAAAATATGCACAGCATATTTCATCTCATTACTGCATATTACAAGGGCTAACAGCAGAAACAGTATCCATAGTTGGAGACACTTGGATAGCAATTTACATTTAAAAGTAATTGCTATAGATCATAAGTGGTTGATTGGGTGTTCTCAATTCCTTAGGCCTTTTTCAGACCTTAACTACATGATACATGCTAAGCTTTCAGGGGACCAATTTGCCTAAAAGAGAAATGTAATCTGTCCCTTATAAAATATCAAGTTAGAAAATGTTATGACCTTTTTCACCTAATCCCAGGCCAGTAACTGCTTCCCATGGAAGTAGTAATCAGTTAACCATTATCAAGGTAATTGACAACAGAGACATAATTTGTGAGGTTGGCCCCAAATATTGCTAATTTTTTTCAACTATTCAGCAAATTATTTTTGAAAAAGTCTAGTTACATTATGCTATTAATCTTAATAATTGCATTTCTCCATATAATGTACTTGTCTCTGAGGAAGCTCATTGTATCTGTATATGGTTTTATTCTCTTTTTAAACTTTAGAATCTTCAGAAGGCTTTGTATGGGCAAGTTAGACCTCAGTATCTCTACAGGGGAAAGAAAACAATATTGGGTTTTGGTGATTCCAGTCTTTAGTTGTTTTGCATTTGCTGCTACATATGGGTCTCCTGTGGAATCAATCTACTCCACTGAGAAGGACAGTACACTGCCAAACCACAAAGGTCAGCTTTGATTCGCTAAGCAGAGACAGTGTCTCTTCCAGGACGTCTGTCACACCTATTCCCATTACCAGACTCTCAGAATTTCACCTCAAGTCAATTAGTTCTTTGAAGTCCACATGATATCATGTAAGAAATAATGTTTTTATGCTTCTCCTCATTGACCCCAGAGTCTGTAACTTTTTCTTCTGCAAGGATTCAATGCAAGAGGTTAGTCAGATATATTTTATTTTCTACAAGCCAGAGTCAATAAGCCTGGTCATAATTATTTCTATAAATTACAGATCTACCCAAAAAATTTTCCATGTGACTTATAGGTAATTGTTTTGTACTTTTCCTTAGAAAGGGAAGAAAAATTCATAAATATAATTTTTATGATGACAAATAGCTACAATGCAGTATTTCTAGCAAATGAAGTCTCTCTCACCTCTCTCTCTCTCTCTCTCTCTCTCTCTCTCTCTCTCTCTCTCTGTGTGTGTGTGTGTGTGTGTGTGTGTGTTTAAATATACATTTACAATTTCTCTTAAGTCTATTATTACTTATTTGGGGCTTTAAATGATGATGTTTATATCCAACTTAATTTCATACATATTGAAACATGAGGCTATTCATTTTACTGAACATTTGTGTAATTATCAGTTATTCAGTGAAATGAGCTACTCAATGAAAATTCAAACTGGCCTCTTCCAACAGGACATTCAGTGTATTATGACTATGGAACATGGCTAGCTCCTTTATCACAACCTATGTAGAAGCTGCATTATTTCCCCTTTTCATCTACAGGGATAAGCACACTGCCAGGAACATTTAACCTACTCAGTCATTTTCATCAAAATTCATTCATTTATGAATTAATAGCAGGGAATAGGAAGTGGAGAAGGAAAGGAAAATAGAAAGAGTAGAGTTATAAGGAAAAAGAGGAAGAAGCCAATGAAGAAAGAAATGAAGGAAGAAAGATGCTGGGGATATCTTTCTGTATGCTGTGAATATGTTGCTCTGACTGATTGACAAATAAAACGCTGATTGGCCAGTAGCCAGACAGGAAGTATAGTATAGGCGGGACAAAAGAGAGGAGAATTCTGGGAAGAGGCCAGCCAGACACAGAGGAAGTGAGATGTAAAAGTACTGGTAAGTCATACAACACAGGACAACTTACTATGCAAAAAGGATGGGAGGGAGGAATGAATTAGGAGGAAGACAGGACTTAGAACTGGAAGAACTGTCTTTGAGTGCATCTACCCCTCCTCCAGCTGCGTGTTACTTAACTGAATGTATAAAACATGCATAATCATGAACCTCCCGAGGGTGGTTCTGAATCCTCATCCACCTGAAAATCTAATAACTGATGAAATCCTCAACAGTGCAGGGGGTTGTTTTGTTGCCCAGAGATAAGCAAGAAAAAAAAAATAGAACACATTTAGGAGACAATTGAGAATTTCCCCACCTTGATCTCATCTGTATAATTTGCAAAATTACAGTGTATGGCCCTGCAAAGTGAGCTAACTACTTGCCTTTGTCTTTCAAGGATTTGCAATGAAATTCAAAATGAAAAGGCAAAAGAAATTAGTTCAGGAAAAAGTTCAAAAACACTAAGTTTTACTGCTATAATAAATTTATTCTAATCTTGAAGCCTTTCAGTGTGAGACAACCCCAGAATTCACTTTGCATAAATAATACATTGACTGTGGACCAGAATCCACAACACATGACAGTTTTTGAAAAGTAGATGACTCTATGGAGTACCATTATCTATTTTACCTCTTATAGAAACTTGAGGGACTGAAGAGATGGCTCAGTAAGCAAAGTGTTTGCCATAAAAGTGTGAGTACATAAGTTCAAATACCCCTAAGCCACATAAAGCCAGATGTGATAGGGGACATCCATGACCCCAATGTTTCTATGGTGAGTTGGGAAGAAGAGACAGGAGAATTCCCAGAAGCTTGAGAGGCAGCTAGCATGGTGTGAAGAGCAGCAAACAAAAATAGTTCCATCTCACACAGGTAGAAACTGAGGACCATTAGTGGAGTGTATCCTCTTGCCTACACATATGAAAACATGCAAAACACACATGAACACACAAAAGAATGAGAACATGGTTTATACTTAATGGCAGTATAGAAATGTATCATTTCTCTGTGCCAGACACACACATATATAAGCACACAGACATATATACACAGACACAAACAGGAAGTCTACTGAACCCTAAATGAAGAAATGGATCAGAAGTGAACCTAGAAATTAAAAGTTCAGTTTCATAGGAGCTTTCCAGAAACAAAACTTCTTACCATATAGTTAATCATTCATTCTTATTTGAGTCACTGATTTCTAAACTTGCTAGCGAATGAAGATTATTAACACCTAACAGAAAAGATGATCAGATTAATACTGATTACAATTTTTTAGGGAGGGGCAAAGACTTAATGAGCCTCAGATCTGAGCTTGAGATCAAGTTTTGCTGCTCATTATCCAACTGTTTAAAAGTTCCTTTGCTTTACAAACCTCAGTTTTCTCATTTGTAAAAGAGACAGATGAACAACCACTCATTGCTCATTGAAGATAAAGTGAGATGAGGTTAGATAGAAGAGTATTTGTTAAACTGTCAAAAATTAGATGTTCAAAATAAGCAAGTTAGGCTTAAGCGCCAGGGTGTCCAGCCCTTTGTTGGCATTCATACCTCTATACCTACAGTCAGTATATCACAGACTCATATGTGTACTATATTTGTCTTGTTTCTAATGATTAATTCTCTCCAATATTCAAGCAAAATGGACACTCAAGACAAGTCTAGGGACACCCATACCTATTTCAGAATCTTATGAACTGAGGTACAAGTTCAGCAGTTGCCTCACATGCAAGAAACTAAATGTTTGTTGTAGTGGATAGCCATCCCAGCATTGGCCTGGAAGTTCCAACCCCCATTGAGGCTTCGGTAATGGTCACACCCACAAGGCAGGGTGGAGGAGGAAGTGGAAGACCAAGGATCGGGAGGAGGTCTCTCTCTTGGTTCCGGGACCGAGCAGAGTTCTCCAGAGAACACCGCCGGACTGCGCTATACCTTTGCCAGACCCTGCAACCTACCCCTTCATTTGTAAGTTACCCCACAAAATAAACCTCCCTTTTAACTACGTGGAGTGGCCTTAATAATTTCACCAATAGTTTGTCTTCTATCAATTCATGTGCTCAATTCTCAAAGTAAGACATATAAATGTGGAAGGAAAGACAAAGTTTGGATGGAACTCAATTTTCATCTCATGTTTAGATGGTATCTATTCTAATGTGAACACATAAATGAATTGACAAATGTAATAAGCAAATTAGTAAGGGTAGCCATCAAGTATTTTTTAACCAATGTAATTACTCAACTATGAAAGAATTGATATGGAAAACCCGAGATAACTATTGAAAATAACTGGAATAAGAAATGTTTCAACTCAAAAGAAGGTTCATAAACATGATAAAGCTTTAATTTTGCAACAAATAAATCATAATTACTATTCATTTCACACCCTATCCAGCTTATAGGACGAATCATTGCAAGATGGCTCAAAAATGCCTTAAAGAAAACATATTTTATTGTGACACCCCATTCCATGAAAGTTTCTAGATTCAACTTCATGAATTTTGAGTGAGACAAAACAATGCTGTAAACAATATGAATGAAAAATAGAAGAACTGGTTTCACATTGGGGTGTGGAGTATACTGCTATGTAACCTCCCTCTGAGTGTTGTTGGAAAGGGGGTTATCACTAAGGAAATGTGTAACACAACTGTTGTGATTATAATCTAACAGTCTACAGAGCTTTACTATGATTGAGGGGTTTCTCTGTTCCCCTCTATTACATCACCTATTTTAGCTCATCAGCCTTCCTCTCTCCCCAAAGGGATAATATCCCCAAATTCGTCTGTGAAAGTAAATATTTTCTGTTATTGGTTGAAGTCTGGAATCAAACAGATGTGGAATGCAACAGACACTACTGCTTAGTAGATTTGAGCACTTGAGCATATTTGATGACTTCTTGTGGTGATCAGTGTCTAGCAGAATGTCTAAGATACCAACATATACCAAATAACCAACAGCTTCCTTTCATTTCTTTTCTCCTATGCATCTGCCAATAACAACAGTCAAAAATTTAGTCAGATTAGACTCTGGATTGATAGATCTCTGGAAATGGAATACTAGTGTGTTTCTGGCTTTAAAAATATGTGTGTACAAAAAAAAACTTTAACAGCATAGTACATTCTTATCAGCATCATAATAAACCTTGTTTGCCCCTCCTCCTGAAACATCTTTGAAAAGATGTGAGTCAGCTTTCAGCATCTTTATATTGACAAAGTTACTAAAGATAATGCAAAGGTGGGTTGAAAAATTTCCCACTCTCCCAGTTAATAAAAAAAAAATCACAATTCAAGCTTAGCTATTTCTGCTTCTACCACTAACATAGGTTTGCATAATTTCTTGGGTTATTATGAGGTCTGAAGTAGATCCATACTGCAGTTCTTATAAGAGAACCATTAAAGTCACCTGCCTCAAAATAAACTAAGATATTTATTTTTTGAGGGCTCATCTCTAGACCTATTGGACCATGGAACTTTAAGCTCTGAAATTTGAATTTTTAAAAAATTGTCCAGGGGATTGTTTTGATAAATGAAGTGTCATTGTCTTTGTTTGCCTGTTGAGGTCATTTTAGGCTACTTTAACCAAATTAGAAAAGACTAGCACTTAAACCTGAAGACTAAATAAAAGCTTTTTTTTTTTTTTTCTTAGTTCTGAAGGCTGAAGATCATAGTTCCAGGATTTGATAACTGTTCAAGGCCACTTCCTGGTTAACAGATTATCATCTTAGGATAGGCTGAAATGACCAAGAGAAAGGGTTCTGATACTTTCATGTCATATAACACCCAAGTTCCAGTGTCTTCTGAAGGCCTCTTTGCTAAATGCCATCTCTCTGAGGTTTAGAGTTCCAAAATAAGAATTCACAGGGTGGGAGCTTCCCCAGACTATAGGGGTGTGCCTTGCCATTACCCAGTGTATGGGGTGCTGAGGATCAAATACTGAACTCTAGCCACTGAACTACATCTCACCCTCCATGTAGTTTAAATCACCTTAAATTAGTGTACTTAAAATATCTAATACAGTATCAGTGCTAACTAAGTATTTATTATCTATGCTGTTTTAGGAAATAACGAGGGGAAAGCCTGAACATATTCAAATTAGATATATTCCTACAAATATTTTAAAATCTTGATTGAATACAAAAATGCATAAATAATAAATATGAAGAAGTGGGTATATGCTGCTTCATTTCCAAATATTTGTATCTTTCAAAGAATTTCTAAGATTTCTAACTTTATTCAAGAAGCTTAATTTGTATGATTTCAGGCTATTTAAATTTTGAGACATGTTTTATAACACAGTATATGGTCTATAATGGTGAATATTTTACTAGGCCCCAAAATGATGTATATTCTACTATTATATGTGATATTACATGAATGTTAACTTTATTAAGGTTATTGATGAATATTGACTTTATTAAGGTTATTGATGTTGTTGTTTATCTCTTTTATAGCCTTAATGACTCAGAGGTCTTTTTGTTGGTGGATATTAAATCTAATTAAAATTCTAAATATTCTTTTTAAAAAGAACTCTTGGGGAAAACAAATATTAATCTCATAGGATTTCTGCCTCTAGACCTCAAAATCCATTTCCTTTCCACACATAATGTATAAACTAACAGACTCAAATCCTTAACAAATTATCAAGTCTAAAGTACCTATCTCTATGTCATCAAACTAAGATATGGCTAAAATTCAACATAAAAATACCTTACAAGCTGTGAACTTATGAAAGAAGGTAATTTACATGTTTTCAAAATAAAATGGTGGGGCAAGAGCAGGCTAGGTGTTCTGACCCCTAAAGCAAAGGTGGGAAGTTTAGACTGGTCACAAGTAGATTCCACACCCAAGGCAGTTTCATAAAAGACCATAAAGCTTGAGGGAAATTTTTCTTGGGTTGACATTATTATTTTAGACTAACTAGGATGCTCTTCATTTCACTTTCAGGAATCACTATTCCTAATGAACTAAGTTAAAGAAGAATATAAAACAAAACACACACACACACACACACACACACACACACACACACACACACAAGTACAAACTACTCAAGACAGGTAGGTAAAGGTGAAACACTCTGTTGTGGGATAATGCTTTAGTACACTAGTTTAATAAAACACTGATTGGCCAGTAGCCAGGCTGAAAGTATAACAGGGGTAAGCAGACAAGGAGAATTCTGAGAAGAAGAAGGCTGAGTCAGGAGACGCCAGCTAGCCATCCAGGGAGCAGCATGTAATGGCACACAGATAAAGCCATGGATCACGTGGCAACATATACATCAACAGAAATGGGCTGAGTTTAAATGTAAGAGCTACTCAGTGGTAGGTCTGAACTAATGGCCAAGGAGTTTTAATTAATATAAGCATCTGATGGATTATTTTATAAGCAGTTGGATATGGCACTGGATAGGACCTGAGAAAACTTCAGCTACAATGGCACTCAACGGCCCAAGTTTCCACCTGAAACCAGAGAATACTTAATAAGCAATTCTAAACAGAGCCCCAAACAGGTTCCTGCTTCATGTCTCATACCAGCAGTGAAATGTCACAACATGCGGGCTTGAGCTACTCTATGACAGATTCATAGTATGTGGGGTTGACCTGCAGCATGGCAGATTCCTGCCAAGTTACACAGAAGTTTCTGCAAGCCATGCAACATGAGGCATAGTGGATATAACTTTTAGTACAATAATTAAATTAAATTAAATATTTAAAAAAAAGAAGTTTCTGGACTATAGGCTCCTGGATGGCAGCATAGACAGCTTTTCAGATTTGGCAGTGAGCATGGTACCCAGAGCTGGCTGTAAACATAGTTCTGGAATGTTATAGGGCTGAGGTAGGCAAAGCCAGCAGCCAAAGCTGCTATTTTAGGCCCAGGAATGCTGCAATTTAAAGCAATAGATTCACAATAAGTCAGATTCAGATTAAATAAACCTCTAAATGGTTTACAATGTGTGTAAAAATGTATGTAGGCTTAAAAGAGAGAGAAAAGGGAATATATGTAGTTATATAAAGAAATAGAAAGATTTTAAAAAATAAAGCCTTTAAGAGAAAGTAAAAGAAATATAAAAATAAGCCATGTAACGATGGATATTACACAGAGAATCTGGATTGTGTTGTCCGTAGGACTTTTAACTGTAGAAAGACATTTGATTGTAAAGGCTTCTCAGTTAAACTAATGTGTATATTTTAAAGGTATCTTGGCTTCAAAATTTGGATCTAAGGATGCATTGCTTTGGAAAGGAGGCACTGCTTTTGTTTTCACAAAAGGTGAGAACCTGTGGATTGTTTCCAGGCTCATATGGTTTGATCAAGGAAGACTCCCTAAGGGTCTCCAGATGTTCCAACATCCAGATCAGCTTCAAGGCAACTTCAAGGTACAGACAAGGAAGTCTCATAGACTACTCCAGGCAGGACTTGACCATAATTCTTAATTTTCTCAGGATCCCCATAAGATTGCCAGTGCCCCTCTTCTAGCAGGAAGTAGCCTAGAAAACTACAACTACATTCTTCAAAAATGGATTATGGATGTTTGTCTATGTTTAGGTTGTTGGTTACAAATTGTTATTGGTCATAGTCAATATCTTTCTAAAGAAAAAAAGGGTATAGGATATAGATATGATAAATGAAAGGGTAGATTATTGAACCTACTTTTAAGGAGCAGCAACTTGTTTGAAATGTTTTAAATTACTATGGATTTCAGTTTACTGATACAAATTTAAAGTTAATTTTGTTATACTGTATGTATTTATACTCTTGCTTAAGGTATTATGTTTATGTAACTCATTTAAATTATAATTGATAGTTAAGAAATACAAGCCAGGTGGTGGTGGCACACACTTTTAATCCTAGCACTCAGGAGGCAGAGGCAGGCAGATCTTTGTGAGATTGAGACCAGCCTGGTCTACAAAGGGAGTTCCAGGAAAGGCACAAACCTACACAGAGAAACTCTGTCTTGAAAAACCAAAAAAAGAAAAAAAAAAAGAAAAGAAATATAGATTAATAATTAGTCTTCTATAATCTTCAAACTTTTAGTCATGTTAAGTTTTCTAGGTATACATAGATATAATTCAGTTAGGTAGGCAATCTTCAAACACTTCAAAGACCTACCGAATATGACATTTAAAATGTTTTTAAAACTTAGGCTTTCCTGGACAATGAGACATACCTGCACCTTGCAGGACCAATTTACTTCAGAGAGGAGGCATCAAGGACACTCCATGTGGAGTTTATCTTCTTCTTGGCAAAAATAGCTATTTGGGTGAGAAATTGTTCTTGCCTAAACTGCTTGACAAAAATGTTCTATAAACTGGACATGCAGGATTCATAGGAAGTTGACCACTGAACTTTTCAAGGCAAAATGGCCCTTCAGGTTCCTGCCTTGCAGAAGAAACTACCATACATGCTACTAGAGGACACAGGAAAAAGTGACTGAGAGACTAGGCCTATGTGCTGAAGGTGTATCCTCCAACTTTGCAGAGGAACTTTGGATGACTGTCCAGGCATGCAGCTGTCTCTATCATTCTAGATTTTTGGAAGTTGCTTAAAATGCTCTTCCTATTTACTTAGGCAATATTGTATCCTTCTGAAGTCTTTGATGTATTTGAAGACTAGATAGTTATAATTTTCCTTGGTTATGATAAAAGATATATTAGATATAAAACTTTAGACTCACAAATATAGGAGAGATAGAATATTTTCTTTAATTTTGCCAAATACAAATAGACTATATATTGTAACTTTAATTCTGGCTTGATAACTGTTTGTAATATATTATTTTACTATGTTAAAGTTAAAACCTTGCCAGGCGGTGGTGGCACACGCCTTTAATCCCAGCACTTGAGAGGCACAGGCAGGTGGAACTCTGTGAGTTCAATGCTAGCCTGGGCTACAGAGTGAGTTCCAGGACAGGCTCCAAAGCTACACAGAGAATCTTTGTCTCGAAAAAGAAAATAAATAAATGGATAAATAAATAAATAAATAAAGTTGAAACCTTCCCCTTTAATTAAACAGAAAAGGGGAAATACTGTGGGACAATTCTTTTGTACACTGGTTTAATAAAACACTGATTGGCCAGTATCCAGGCAGAAAGTATAGGTGGGGTAAGCAAACAAGAATTCTGGTTAGAGGAAGGCTGAGTCAGGAGACGCCAGCCTGCCATCCAGGGAGCAGCATGTAATGGCACACAGATAAAGCCATGGAATACATGGCAACATATACATTAAAAGAAATGGGCTGATTTTAAATGTAAGAGCTAGTCAGTGGTAGGCTTGAGATAATGGCCAAGCAATTTTAATTAATATAATCTTCTGAGTGATTTTTTTTCTTTTTCTTTTTCTTTGAGCTAAAGATCAAACCCAGAGCCTTGCACTTGCTAGGCAAGTGCTCTACCACTGAGATAAATCCCCAACCCAGAGTGATTATTTTATAAGCAGCTGTGGGGTCCGTGGGGCTTGGCAGTACTGGAGAAAATTTCAGCTACAACACTCCTTTAATCCTAGAACTCAGGAGGAAGAGGTAGGTGGATGTCTGAGAGCTCAATGCCAGCCTAGTCTACAGAGTGAGTTCCAGGACAGCCAGGGGTACACATAGAAAAACTGTCTCAAAAACCAAAACCAAAATCAAAAGATTTTCAATTTGGTAAGATATAATAATCTAGTTTACTATCCACTGGAAGACTTTGCTAGAGCAGGACCTAAAGTGCTCACACACACATGTTGTCCAGAAAAAATTGTTAGAGTCTATTATGTTGCTCTGGCCATAACATTAGGAAGCTATTCAAACATAACAATGATTTTACATGTAGGGAGAGCTAGCCCCCACTCACACACTTCTCTCCTCAAAGCTTTTCTCTAAGAAAAAAATATATTGTCAGTAAGTACTCTATTCTTAATCAAGTACAGGCTTCCAGTTGTGGGTCAAATGTATCATGAGGTCTCTAAAGTATTGCTGTAAATCACCAAAAGTCAGTTCTGGTTTTCAGATGCAGGGAATATATTGAGGCATATATTTCAGAGTTTGTGCTACCAAAAGTACATCCTAAGGAAACAAATGATACATTTATCCTGAGCTTTGCGTGGCCCAGGTAGCAAGATATGATTTGTTGAATAGCAGAACTTATTCCTATGAACTAACAAAAGCTACGAAAGAAGCACTGGGGAGTTGAAAATGTCTGAATTTCCATTTGAGGCCTCAAACTACATAGAACAAAGACTTAAAGAAAAATGGGCAAATATGAAAAATAGTTGACTAGTAACTTGTGAAGGTATTTAAACAGAGGGGGAAAAAACAGAAAAAAAAATGTCTTCACTACTGTATAGGTACTACCTGATTCTGAGAATAAAGGCAAAAGGGAGAGCCAACAGCTGGCAGGACTCATCCGTTACATTGCACAATCTTGACTTATAAAGTTTTGGACACCTTGGCTTACAAATGGAGATAACTAGGTTTATCATCCTTCTACATTTTGGATGGAAATATGGAGTATTTAATACACATAGATGACATTTGCCTTGAGTAGAGGATATCATGTGTATTAGAATTGAAATGGAGTGTAGTGGACATTGTTGGAATAACATCATTCATACTCTGGAATGGAAGACAATTGGCTTAGGTCTATCACTGTGCCATATTCTTATAGCTATTGTTATAATGTGGTGATGTCATTAAACCATGACCACATCCCATTCCAGTAAGATACCATTACTTTATCTGTTAGATAATTAGGGAAAGAGAGAGAGATACACTATCTGTATTCTATCTACCTATCAATGAATCAATTTGTCATCTATCATTGCAAACATTATGAAAAATATAAAAATTAACACATATGAAAAAAATTTAATAGTAAACTCTATTTACCACCTAAATTCTACCCCTGATAATTTACTTATTATACCCATCTATCCATATTTCCATCTTTCCATCAACCCATTTCATTATTGATAAATTTCAGACATTTCAGAAATCAGTTGGCATCACTACAGCTAATACACCTTTATATAACTAAATGTGGTATTTAATTATAGTTTTCCTTTTGATATAAAATTTGTATATAAGGAAAAGGACAGGCAGCAACTATGTACTTGCAATTTAATGGAGAATGCATATAGAACTGTTATATGTAACCCACACAACATTGCTCAACACCTAAGAAAGTGTCTACTTCATACTTAGGAGAGAAATTTAGAGTCTATTATCCCTGTCTTTCCATTTTCCTGACTATAGACAGACCACATATGAATAGTCACTTGCTTTTCCTCATAGCTATTCTGATACTGCTAGCATCATGCCTTCCCATTCGTATGGATGATATATGTTCTCTCAAACTGTTAACTCACATGTACCCTTCCTCCTTTAAGTTGTCAGGTATTTAATCACAGGAACTAGAAAACTAACCAACCTAGGTTGTTTGTGAACACACTGCACACGATCTTTGAGGACAGCCATGTGCTGGGCATAAAGAGTATGACAGCATTGTTTTGCTTAGTATAGGTGCATTTCATTACAGCTGCATCTAGACAACAAACATATGTTCTCTATTTTCCCACACCTTCATGGTGCTGACAATTAGCAAGCACTATTTATTTATCATTAATTCACACCCAGTGGTGTTTTATCTACAGCTTAAATAATACCAAGCTTCTTTAATGCTCAGTGTTCAACAATACTTTTCCAATGCTCACTGGCCAAAAGAGATTTGTTATAGAAATCTTATAGACACTTCCACTCAGGCCCTAAGAGTGCAGCAGTATAATGACCAATTTCATTACAGCTAAAAATGTGTTTAAAAATGAACAGGTTCAGTTTCCCCTGACTACTCAACCAATGCCAAAAACAATAAGAACATTACTACATTTAATAAATATTTCATATAGAAAATTTGATACAAATTCTCCTTTCTTGAGTTTTACTTTAAAAATTGAACAAGTTGAGTTATTTAGAAGGGTTTTTCATTTTCTGTAAGATAAGAGAACCTGCTTTCCCTGGAGTGAAATATGCAGAAATTGCCTGAATGTTTGAAATTTAAGACATGACCCATTTTCCATCTAGACACCTGCATTTCACTAGTTTTGATTTCATAGGCAAAATAAATTCCCCAAAATGTACCACTATACCTCTGAGGAACAGAATCTCTGGATTTTATTGGACTGATCATGTTACATGAAATTTAAATGGAGTATTTCAACTTTATATTCCAAAATATTGTCCATATAAAAATCACTAAATAAGCATGGCCATGTACACTTTTCTGAGTAAAAGTCAATGGTCAAAGTCAAAAGGTAGAAATAAATATATAACTCGCAGGTGAGAAGCAGTGAGGCAGAAAATCCTGAATCATAAATTTTACCCTACTTGACAGGCAGGAAGAATGTAAGCTAATGATCTGTGAAAGGTACAAATCCACTTGTAGATGACTATCCATCTTCAAAAATATGGCTGAACAGCACCCAAAGCAAGCAGGTGCAATCTGTCTAGACATACACAGCTCCAATGTCCTCCCTGTTGTCTCTCCTTAAGTGATGGGTAAATCCCTTGAGTTAGAACATCCTCCATATCATCAATGTCTAGAATAGAAGAAACTTGTGATTTTGGATATATGATGAATGATTATTATTTTTAACTAACTAGTAACAGAGCAAAGGGGAAATAAGACCACTCACACATCATCAGAATTTGAATTTATGATTTAGGAACCTCCTGATGCTTTTCTGCAATGATGTCTATAATCTTACAATTAGACATCTGCTTGTGCAGCATGTCTTTCCTAAGCACTTCTTGCTCTTGATTTATCTGTTTTTGTGATAAAAACATTTTTTTATCAGAATAAGATTTGGCTGATTATGAGATTATGTTTCAGGGTGGACTCATATGCCCATATCCTTTAAAAAAATCTTGAGATGAGATCTACATCTAGAGAGTCAAGTTACTTTTGTTCTCTTTCTTCCTGTCCATTTTTGGATTATAATAGTCCAATTAAATGAGAGTAAAATACATACAGGAGAAAGTTTATGATTGTGCAAAATGAACATCACATTCAGAAGGGCTACACTCCCTTTTGTAAAAACGATTTCTTTTATTTTATGTGATTGTAATATTGTTACATTGTTTCTCTTTTCCTTCCTCCAAACTTTCCACACACCCCTTCTTGCTCCCTTTCAAATCCATGGCCTCTGTTTTTATTATTGTTATATACATGTATGTATATATATATACACATATATTTCTCAATACATAAGTACAACTTACTCAGCCTGTATAGAGTATTTGTATGTATCTTTTCAGTGCTGACCACAGATTGGCATTGGATAACCAGTTGGTGTTATCCTAGTTCAGCTCATGGTTAATTAGTCATGTAAGTGAAACTTTAGGGAATGTAGCTTCTGACAAGTCTCGTCTTTTAATGCCTCATGAATTTCATCTCTAAATTGCTGATAATCTCACCTCAATTTGTGATTTGTGTCTGAGGTCTGATGGAACACTGTCTGAAGTGATAAGTGAAGAAGACATGCATAGCACACTGGTGCTGCGCCACTATATTTCCATGTAGTGGTGTTGATGTCCCCCAGAGATCAAATAAAATTAGGCTACATGGCCTTTAAGGGGATTAAGAACTAAGCCAAGGCAACTGTGTTACTTTATGACATGTTAACTGACAGTGCTATAAATCCCAGAAGACCAGGCTTTCTTTCAAACGAAAACATGCTCTTCCTTTCCTGTTTTTAAAAGGTTTATGTGTGTGTGTGTGTGTGTGTGTGTGTGTGTGTGTGTGTGTGTGTGTGTGTCTGTGTGTCTGTGTGTGTCTGTGTTTTTAGTGTGTGTGCTTGCATGCTACACACACATATATGTGACCAAAAAGACCAGAAGAATGCAGAGATGGAATAGCAGGTGGTTTGTAAGCCACCTAATACAAGGGTACTTGGAACAAAAAGCTGTTCTCTAAAGGAAAAACAAGCACCCTTACCATCTTAGTCACCTATCTATTACACATAAAATGCCTTTTAAAGATAGAAAGATGACAATGACATTGTAATAAAAATGCACAGTAAAGTATTTTTTCATACTTTATAAAAAAAAAAAAAACATTACTTTCTTGTTATTAGCCAAGCATTTATGCAAAAGTGATATACTAGAAGGAATGGGAACTAGAGGGCCTCACTGAGATTCATTTTGTTTTTCATTCTTTTCTTACTCATTACTAAGGTTCCAATATTGTTGAAAGGACGTACTTGTCAAGTGAAGAGAGAATGCTGAAAACAATTTTGTTTCTTTTTTATCCTCCCATTAAGAATCAAATCCATGTGTATCTATGAATTAGGAAGTATTTAGGATTTGTTCCTGACTCCACCTTTGAGTCAAGTATGCATTTCAAATGGTATTGCACAGTATAAATAATGATAAGGGATTGCATTGAATCTGTAGATTGCTTTTAGTAAGATCGCCATTTTTCACTATGTTAATGCTGCCTATCCATGAGCATGGGAGGTCTTTCCATTTTCTGACATCTTCTTCCATTTCTTTTTTCAGGGACTTAAAGTTTTTGTCATATAGGTCCTTCACTTGCTTAGTTAGAGTAATCCCAAGGTATTTTATATCATTTGCGGCTATTGTAAAGGGTGATGTATCTCTGATTTACTTCTCAGCCTGTTTGTCTATTGTATATAGGGGGGCTACTGATTTTTTTGAGTTGATCTTGTATCCTGCTATGTTGCTGAAGGTGTTTATAAGCTGTATCCGTTCCTTGGTTGAATTTGGGGGGGGGGGTCACTCATGTATACTATCATGTCATCTGCAAACAGGGAAAGCTTGTCTTCTTCATTTCCAATTTGTATCCACTTGATCTCCTTATGTTTTCTTATTGCTTTGGCTAGAACTTCAGGTACTATATTGGATAAGTATGGGGAGAGCGGACAGCCTTGCCTTGTTCCTGACTTTAGTGGAAAATGAAGCCCACATGAGAATAGGAAGAAGCAAAGTGCTAGAGAGGTCCCCAGAAATCCACAATGGTGCATCCACTGTATACTGGCAATGGTCGAGAGAAAGCCTGAACTGACCTATTCTGGTGATCATATGGCCAAACACCCTAACTGTCGTGCTAGAACTCTCATCCAATAAATAATGGAAGTGGATGCAGAGATCCTCCTCCAGGCCCCAGGTGGAGCTCCAGAAGTCCAATTGGTGAGAAAGAGGAGGGATTGTATGAGCAAGAATTGTTGAGACCAAGATTGGAAAAACCACAGGGACAAATAGCCAAACTAATGGAAACACATGAACTATGAACCAAAAGCTGAGGAGCCCCCAACTGGATCAGGCCCTTTGGATAAGTGAGACAATTGAATAGCTTGAACTGTTTGGGAGGCACCCAGGCAGTGGGACCTGGACCTGTCCTTAGTGCATGAGCTGGCTGTTTGGAACCTGGGGCTTATGCAGGGATACTTTGCTCAGCTTGGGAGGAGGGGACTGGACCTGCCTGGACTGAATCTACCAGGTTGAGCTGAATCCTCAGGGGAGTTTTTGCCCTGGAGGAGATGGGAATGGAGGGGAGGGGCTGGGGGGAAGGTGGAGTAGGGGCAGGAGGGGGAAGGACAGGGGAATCATGGCTGATGTGTAAAATTAAATTAAATTATACAAAAAAGAACGATAAAAGGCCCTGCTTAAAATACAAATTAATTTTTTACTTAAAAAGACATTCAATGATGAGTAACAACACCAAAATGAAAGAGAAACTACAAGAGAAAAGAAGAAACTTTAGAGCTCTTACTTTTTTGAACAGGAAAATTTGAACCTCCAGGATCTATATGTTAGTGGTTGGTCCTGAATGAAAAGAAATTCCTAAATTACTATGACTAAATTATACTCCTAGAAATAACTGGAAATATCTTATAGACACACTGGGTACATATCAATTATAAAGTAGATGATTTAGGGGGAAAATTATACTATGTAGTAGTCTCTGTCCTTCAAAACTGTTTTCTCAGCTTGTCTATGAGCTGCCCTCATTATCTTATCATTTTCCAAGCCTTTTCTTTGAATAAACTATTGTCTGGCTTTAAATCATAAGTTGAGAGATATGAAACAGGGGTACTTTGGGTTTTAGGAGTAAATGGGTTGTAATTTATTCCTCAAATCAGATCTTGCTATACCTTTAATTGTCCCCATCCCCTTTCCAGGAAACATACTTTTCTGGAGATAGTCAAATGGATGCCTTTGGCACATCACCTTCAGGCCACCATTATGCAACACAACCAGATATATAGATTTTTAGCAGAATTCCATCAATATAAGCATCATATTGAGAAACAGAACAATGTTAGCAAGTCTGTCCTGCTGATCTGTAGTTTGGAGAATGCCAGTCAAAGATTCTTTACTATGACTTGTTTTGAACCTTGAAATGGTTAGAAAACATAATCAATAGAAATTGTGAGAAAAAAAGAAAAAAAGATTAGAACTAAGCCTAACACATGCATGTCCACTTATTGGGGAGGTAATATTTGGTACTCTCTGTCCAAGTACATGCTAAGCTTTTCTTCTTGGAAATGAGTGTCAGATATAACAAATGGGCAAAGATAGTTGTTGGCAATGAATCAGGATAGTCAGGATGGCTATCTCTTTATCTCCTTATCCTCATTCCCATATCTATTCTTTATCCTTAAGCAGAAATTTATTACAATAGAACTAACGTGTGGTATTATGTTCCCCAAAATATTGTGCACCCTAATAAACTTATCTGGGTTCAGAGACAGAACAGCCGCAATATTAAACATAGAGGTTAGGCAGTGGTAGCACACGCCTTTAATCCTGCATTCCAGAGGCAGAAATCCCTCTGGATCTCTGTGAGTTCAAGGCCACATTGGAAACAGCCAGGCATGGTGACTCACACCTTAATCCCAGAAAGTGAGCCTTTAATCCCAGGGAGTGATGGCATAAAGCAGAAAAGTGTATAAGATCAGAAACTAGAAGCATTTTGCTGGTTAAGGTTTTAGGCTTTTGAACAGTGGTTCAGCTGAGACCCATTCTGGATGAGGACTCAGGGGCTTCCATTCTGAGGAAATAGGATCAGCTGAGGAACTGGCAAGGTGAGGTAGCTGTGGCTTGTTCTGCTTCTCTGATCTTCCAGCATTCACCCCAATACCTGGCTCAGGCTTGACTTTATTAATAAGTCCTGTTAAGATTCCTGCTACAAACATGACTATATACAAAACAAGCAGGGAATGCTTTCTCTGAACAATAAAGACCTGAACAAATAACGAGCACACATATCTGTGAAAAAATCAGCAGGAAGTAGTGGGAGCCTTTTAGCTGACAACTATCATATATCAATCCAGATCTTTTTGAAAACTGAAATTCACAGGAAATATTTCCAGATAGTTATGCACATCTAAAGAAAAGACATTTGAGTATCTCCCCCTCAAAGCTTATTTCAAATGCCTAAAAAATGTTTGTTTGAAAGAAGGGTTGGATTTTTGGACATAAAAAATAATGACTGAGATTTGCTTGGAGAAGGAGATGAAAGATCCATAATACAAAATGAGAGAATAAGGCATAAATGGATCCATGAGGTCTGGGAAATACAGGTGTAAGACTGCAAATAGAGAGTTATGTTAAAAATTGGGGGAGCTGAAAGAAGCCAGGCAGGTACTTGTAACATACAGTACTGTGAGAAAGAATTTTTAATTCTACTTCTTGGTTTTGAGATTATAATATAATTACAGTATTTCTCCCTTCCCTTTTCCCCCTCTCCATTCCTCACTAAGGAACTTTTTAAAGCAGTTTTTATGGAAAGAACTGTCTAGTGCTGTCCAGTGCAATTTTTCTTTGTTATCATTTCTTGAGCCTTTTGATACACTTTTCGAGTTCCTATGAATTCCAATCTGGATTTGAGGATGTAGCACTCTTTTTCTTTCTTTTCTTTTGTGGGGGGTTGAGACAGGGTTTCTCTATGTAGTTTTGGTGGCTGTCCTGGATCTCACTCTGTAGACCAGGCTAACTTTGAATTCACAGAGATCCACATGCTTGTGCCTCCTGAGTGCTGGATTAAAAGCGTGCGACACCACCACTCGGCTTGCATTTCTTCTTGAGATGGCTGTCATACTGTATTAAACAAAAGAAATAGACAATTACAGTCTGGTCCAGAGAACAGACCTCCAGAATACTGATGGTGGGGAAAAGAAGTCTTGTACATGAAAAGCTATTGACTGGACAACAGGAAAATTAACACAATCAAAGATAATGGTACTCTGCTGGCACAGGGGGACAGCAACAGGGCTGTGACTGTGTGGCTCTAGAGCAAAATCCTTTGGCATTATAGAAACTCAGAAAAATATTCCAATGCAAAAAAGAGAAGGGGAGAATGCTAAAGATATTTGAATGAAGTTTGATGTGTTTATTATTTGTTAATACATCAAGCATAATAATGTGAATAATAAACACAAAGGCTTGAGGTTATGAATCACAGATCATCCACATTCTAGTTATTATATATCATTTTTAGATTATGTCACTGTCTCAAAGATGGATCATTTTTTATGTTTGTTTGTTGAAGAATTATAAATGAACAAAATGCATATTTAATTAATGAGAACAGTGTCTCATTATTACTAAACTTATTATTATATATCAGTTAAAATGTCAAGGTTTAGATCCCTTTATAATTTGAAGTTACTATTTTAGAAAACTGAGCATATCTATCAGCAATGGGAATCCAAGATCCTAACTCATAACTGAATATTAATATTCTATAAGAAAAATAAGTACACCAAACACTGTTTTAAATGAAGATTGCCTTAGTTAGTTTTCTATTGCTTCAATAAAACATCCTGAAAATCATTGTTTAATTTGGTGCACACAGTTCCAGATGGTTAGTCCCTGAAAATCGTAGCAGGAACATGGTGCCAGGCAGGCAGGCACGGCACTGTAGCAGTAGCTGAGAGCTTATATCTGATCCACAAGCACTAGGCAGAGAGAGCTAACTGGGAATGGCATGTAGTGGTCTGTGAACCCTCAAAGCCAACTGCCCAGTGACACACTCCTTCTACCAAGGCCACACTTCCTAATCCACTTCACACAGTTCACCAATTGGGAAACAAGCATTAAAATATCTGAGCCTTTGGACCCATTCTCTTTTAAGCCACAGTACAAATAACTGTCAAGGAAGTTATAAAAACAAAAGAAAGAATTGTTTCTTTCAAAATATATTTTGAATTCCTACTGAAATAATAACAAACTGGGAATGTTGGACCTGAACTTTGAAAGTTAATTTTCATCATCATTCAAGTGAGAAAGTGATTAATTTGATTACATTTCTCACTGCCTTTGTCTGCAACTACATCATACCCAGATTGTCACCTTGAAAAGACTTGTTTCTTAAAGATATTAAGTTTGAGTTTCATCCTGAATAATATATAGAATAATAATAATACCAGAGCTTTAGAAGCAATATAATATCTAAAATTCATCAGTATAAGCTTATTTTAGTTTCAAAGAGTTTTTTGTCACTAAAGTTAAATTTACCTATTGAGAGCACATAAACTAAAACTTCAAATGCAGACAACAGTGGTTATTTGGATTAGCAGTGGTAGGTATGTTTTAATCATATTTTGGGTTTCCTGCAATAAATGTTATTAATTATATTTTACAAAATAAATAAATGAGATAGGTAACTAGAAAATAAATAAAAAACTTGTAGGCATTGATGTAATAAAATACAATTGATATATTTTTACTACTCATAATCCACATCCACAAGTTGCTATTTAGGATATATCATATCTGGTACATTAAATAATGTCCTTAAATCCTTTGACATTTCTTCCATTGAGAACTAGAGACAATGTGTTCTTTCCTGGGATGTATCTAATTTCACCCTATATAGGGAAACTTGTGAGTCTATGTTAAATTAGGAAGCCTGAAGGCTTCCTCCTTGCTTCTGAATATCTGCTTTAGCAGATTCCCTTAGGGACCACCACTTCTTGAAATTTGTATTTTGAATAAATATTCTTTGTGGTGAGACCACATGAAGGGACACTGAGCAACAGCTAGTCATTTGCTTTCTTCAATCAGCTTGAGTCACCTGATATCTTCTGGCCAGTTCAACTTTTCAATCATGGCAGACTCAAGAACTTTACAGACGTTACTATACTAAGTTTTGGATAATTTACAATGAAGGGAAATCTACAGTGACCCTACACTTCATAAATGTGAAAAGAACATGTACAAAGTCCTAATCAAATTTCTTTCTGAAAGCATAGTTATTTTAGTTACTATAGTTTCTATTTCTAATAAAAAGAGAAAATTAAATGATCAAATTACCAGGATATTTTCCTATAATAACTATTATAGAGATCTGAAATAAAAATATTTTCCCAATGAAAAATTTTAAAGAAAAGCCATAGGTGTCCATAGTTTAAAAAAATATTGCCTTAGTTACCTTTCTATTGCTATGATAAGACATCACAATTGAGGCATCTTATAAAATAAAGCATTTATTATGATCCCATAGGGAGAGTCTTCAACATCATGGGGAGCATAGCAACAGGCAGACCATCACAGCAATGAAGCATTAGCTAAGAGATTATATCTTGATTCTACATGCATGATGAGGCAGAGAGAGAAAGATATCTGGGTCTAGCAAGAGTCAGCTCCCATCCTTAGTGACACATCTCCATCAAGGCCACATCTCTTAATCTTCCCAAACAGTTCTATCAACATGTGGGACAAAGTATTCAAATGTATGAGTCTGAGGGTGACTCTCACCACAAGCATGTAGAAATCACTATGGGGATTCTTCTCAATCACTATGTTTGAGGCTTTATAATTCAGCAAACACACATGGCATTATTTTGTTGTTAAGAAAAATATACAGATGCAGCATAGAAGCATCTTCCCTAAGGGATGTTTATTAATTACAGTACAACTTTAGAAATTAATTTTAGTGGAAAATTGAATTAGTTTCCTTTTCCTTTTAGTGGGATTTTATGCTTTCTTTGTTTAAAAAAATCAAAGAAAGACATGCTTGATTAAAATCTATTCTAAAGAATTCAGTAAAGTACTGATCTGTGCAACTATTACTTTTTATAAAGCCTGATACAATTTAATTTGGAGGAACTAAATAGAGTGTGGAAACATAGAGCAATTTCTTGTTTGAACATGGATATATCCAATCCCTAACATCTAGGATGCTTACATGCCATGGAGCTAAGCATATAATCTCTTCATCTACTTCTAACAAGCAGAATTTTATATTTCATTTGTAAGAACAATTCAGTTGGGAATGAGGAAATGGCTCAGTGGTTAACAGTACTGTCTGTTCTTGCAGAGGATCCAGATTCAGTTTCCAGCACTCACATAGTAGCTAATAATGATCCCTACCTCCAATGTCAGGGGATCCAACACCCCTTTTCTGACTTCTGGCCACAATATATACATTAAACATGCATAAATACAGGCAAAACACTCACACATACACACACAAATAAACAATGTTTAAAGCTAATAAAGAATAATTTTTGGGGTACCATACACAAAGTCAATAATAAGAAAAGCTACTGCAAAAAAGTGACTGAGAATTGAACTTTGGACACTTGCCCTTTAATTAAAAACTAGAATAGCTACAAGGAATATCCTTCCAGATGGGTCACCTAGAGTTCCTTTTGTTTTATAGGATTTAGGCATTCAATCAAATTTAGCTTGAAGTTATAAATCCACATTCTAGTTATTATATGTTATCATTTTTGGATTGTGTCACTGTCTCAAAGATTGATCATTTTCTATATTTGCTTGTTGAAAATATATAAATGGACAAAATATATATTAAACTAATGAGAACAATGTCCCACAGTAACTAAACTGATTATAATATATCAGTTAAAAAAACAAGTTTTAGATCCCTTCATAATTTGAAGTTGCTATTTTAGAAAACTGAGTACATCTATCAGCAAAGAGAATACAAGATACTAACTCATAACTGAATATTAATATTATGTAAGAAAAATAAGTACACCAACACTGTTTCAATGAAGATTGCCTTAGTTAGTTTTCTATTGCTTTGGCAAAATACCCTGATCAAGGCACTTATTTGTGGTAGGAAAAGGACTAGTTAGGGGCAGGGTCAAAAGTGATAGGCATGGGACAAATGTGAGAACAGTGACATACAGTATGGAAATTTCATAGTGAAACCTATTACTATATATAATTATTAAATTAATTAATTATAGCAGGCCAATCAATAAATTCCATGAGCATATTCACACGAGAGTCCATCACAACTACTGTTTGTTTCCAATTTTTAAAACAGGAAATAAAAAATAAGCATTTAAATTTTTAGATGAGTCTTTATCTTATATTTACACATTGATTAAGCTCCTGGGTTAAAGAAGTATAACACAGCCCTTTGAATTGTTCATCAGGGTGTCCATGAGACCCCCCCAAAACAATGTCAGTTATTGCCATTGATCTTAGTTATCTCTCAGAACTTGAGGATAAGACCATATTGCTTATGGCACCATATGCTTCAGTCTGAGGACTTAGAAAAATCATGTTAGAATGGAGTTGGAATCTTTCTCCTTGAGGGTTCTCCCTTATAGTATTGGATGGTGCTATGCATAATACTAAGAGATAGAAGTTAACAACAGTCCCACTCCTGTGTAAATATTCTAAACTACAATAAATAAAATCCAGAAATATTTGTAAATATTGTCACTAATATCTTGAAGGTACAGTTGTCTTTTTTGGACTTAAGTCCTACTCAGTATGAATGAATTAAGCCTGGTACTTAAAACCTATCCCAAACCCCTCCCAGTATAGAGGTTATATACCCAGGAGGAGAACCAACTGATACCCTTTTCCTTAACCTCCTTCTAAGTAGTCATCCTTATATCCACAGAGTGGATATAAGTGCAGTTCTCATCTATCATCAAAGAAGATTTTTGGGGGGAGTAGAAGGAGAATATTACAGAAAATCAAAAGTGGTAAAAGTACATAAAGTGACTGGTATACATATCTCTAAACTGGACATCTGTAACATAATCATTAAACTCAAAGCTTAGAAAATGTCATGGAGGAAGGTTTGAAATGATTTTAACAGTCAGAGGACCTGGAAGATTTCTATGAAATACTTTTTTCTGAGCCTGACAGGGTGTTAGGCCCATGAACTCTCAGCAGTATACATACTTGAATAAAACTTCCACCAGACTACATCAATTGACATTCTGGCATGGACAGGAGACAGGTTCACAAGGCCCAGCAGCTAACTTAGGCATTTCAGTCTGTTGATGGTTGTTGAGAGAAATGAGTCATTTTTCTTTAAGGACCAGAACATTGATAGTTTTCCCATTTTCTTAGCTCTACACCCATGTGCATATATACATACAGGCTACACTAAGTGGACTTAGTAGGATATATATATATATGTATATATATATATATATATATATATATATATATATGTATATGCATATATAATAGTTATAGAGGAAGATGAATTTGAGAGGATGATATGGGTAATAAAGGAAGAAACAGGTAGGAAAGAAGAAGTAGATATGAGAAGAACATAGTGTATAAAAATTGTATTTATAAAATTCTTTCTTTTAAAAGGAATATGGATAATAAATGCTCATTTCAACGGAAGAAAAATAAGGAAAATATGAGACTGTGATGGTTTAAATAAGAATGGTGCCCATAGAATCACATATTTGAATGCTTAGTCATTACAGAGTGACACTATTAGTGTCCTTATTGGGCTAAGTGTGGCTTTGTTGGAGAAAATTAGTCATTGGAAGTGGACTTGAGGTCTCGTGGGGCCAAGCCAAGGCCAGTGGCTCTCTTTCTGCTAGCTGCAGATCTGGATGTTGAATTTTCAAGCTAGTTTTCCTGTACCATGTCTGTTTGCATGGTGCCATGTTTTCTGCTATGCTGATATTGGAATAAACCTCTGTAAGCAAGTCCCAATTAAGTGCTTTCCTTTATAAGAGTTGCAATGGTCATGGTCTCTCTTTATAGCAATAGAATGTTGACTAAGACATATACTTATACACCATATACACAATGTAATTTTATTTAGCTGTGAAGAATAATGAAATTTGCAAATACTTGAATGAAATTGAAAAAAACTACATTGAAAAATGTAACTTGGGTCAAAGGACAAATGCCTTATGTTATTTCTCATATGCAAATCCTTGTTTCAAGTCTTTAATTCTGTTTAATTTGGAGTGCCTGTGAATGCCAGGAAACTAGGAAGGAGACACAGGCGGGTCACTTAATGGAAGGAGATAATAGAATATAGGCAAAATAGAATAGCTTAATATTGAGTGTTTTATTCTGTGTTACACTGCCTCAGCTACCCATGAGGGAAGAATTGAATACCAGCTATTTATTACAAAATTGGAATTTTTCTTTAAATTATTTTCTACTATGTTATTATTCTTTGTATTTTAAACTTTTTATATATGTACAAACAAGTAAGACTGACTTCTATTAAATGTTACTATTTTGCTAGCTAGTCTTATTTAATTCTGTATTCTTCATGTTGAAATACTTGGATATGTTCAGCATTTAATCACATACACACACACACACACACACACACAAACACACACAAATACACAAACACACACAAATACACAAACACACATACACACATAGTACAATAGATGGAAAAGTGCCATAAATTGGTACTACGCATACTTATAGGCAATATGTCTGTACACATAAAATAAACATAAATATATCCTTTAAAATTACATATGTTTCATTTTTCTAGAGTAATGTTGTAATAGTCAGTTCTACTATATAACAATTTAGTTGAATAAATTACACAATTTATTTACTGTTTACTATTAAAAGTAGCATGTTAAGAAATACTACCATAAGTAAAGGTGGCTAAAATAAAAATCAGGATACACCAAAACAACACATTATCATATTGGTCAATTATCAGTTTTATTCATCAGGTACAAATTTCATTCAGTGCTTTATGGAGTATGTGTTACAAGACTAAGAAAGTGAATATATACCTTAGAGATGTGCTCTTCACAACTATTAGTAAAAAGTAAACTTTATGCCTGGCAGTTGTGGTACAGGCCTTTAATTCCAACACTTGGAAGGCAGAGGCACAAGGATCTTTGTGAGTTTGAGGCCAGCCTGATCTGCAGAGTGAATTCTAAGACAGCCAGGGATGTACAGTGAAACCCTGTCTCTCTCAAAAACCTAGAAAAAAATCTATAATCAGCAAATTTACAGTTCCTACCAAGCACTTAATAACAGAATAACAGAGTAAATATCTCAAGTATATATAATATGTGAGTGTTTTTGTGTGTATATAGTTTATACTTGAAGATTCAAACATCATGATTGACTATCATAATAAAGAAGGGTTAAAAAAACAATGAAAACTGCCTACCATATATGCCACAGATAGACTGACACTTTGATTCTTTGTTCCCTTTGGGAAACTGTATCCTCAGGTTTTGATTGGTTACTCTGAGATTTCAGTTTAATGATAGGTCCTATCTTAGTTTGTTTGCTCTTGATGTAATAAAAACTATGATTAATACAGGGTGAAAAAGAGATTAATTTGGCTGACACTTTCACATCACAGTTCATCCTTGAGGGAAGTTAAGACAGAAACCCAAGCAAGAACCTGGAAGCAAACACTGACAGAGAGAGAGACCACAGATGAGCATAGCATATCTGCCTTGCTCTTCAGGCTCACTTTCAGCTAACTCTCTCTTAACATAGCAGAAGGGTACTCAGCACACCCAAGGGCTATCAATCATTACTCAAGGAAATGGTCTAAAAATTGTCTATAGGGCAATCTGATGCAGGTATTTTCTCAGTTGAGGTTCCCTCTTCCAAGATGCCTTTACTGTGAGGAAAAACTGACAAAAATTAACTAACATAGTTTCCTACATTGCTGGAAACTTGAAGTGCCTCTGATATTTCTCTTGGTGTGTGATTGGAGAATTATTTTCACTTCCTTGCTCTAGTAATTATTGTGGGAAATAAAATAAATTAAGAATGCATATTTCTTTTTATCAATGGGACCTCAGCTCTTAAAGTCCTCTTCAAATATCCCCCAAACTGGGAATAAAGTATCCAAATACCAAACCTATGAAAGATAATATCATTTAAACCACTATAGATAGAGTGTCCTCAATGATTTTAAGACCTCCATGCATTCGTTATTTTTCTGTGGCAATGATAAAATATTCTCATAAAGGAAAGTAGAGCAGTAAGGCCTACAGTTGCTGGAGGATAGTCTACTATGCCACAAAAAGCATGGAAGCAAGCAGTGAAGTCATGATAGCAAGAGCAGAAGGTTAGATGATCACATTTTATCACAAATCAGAAAGCAAAGGATTAATAGGAAGCAGGGCTGGCCCTCAAGACTGCCACAAATGACTTTCTTCCTTTAGCAAGATTCTACCTTCTAAAGATTGCACAACCTTCCCAAACAGCACCACTAGCTGGCGATCAAGTGTTGAAAACCATGAGCTTGTGGGAGATATTTCATATTAAACCTCACCTGTTTCAATAGGTTCAATTTTTGAAAATACCAACACTACAAAATAGGACCATATCTTAGGGACTAACCTTTACTCACAGGTCCTGAAGGACATTCTGAAGATCCAAATTCTAAGAGAGCATCTCAAGAACAAAAAGAGAGTAAGAATTCTCAGTCTATGAATAAGAATGATCTAGGTACAGCAAATTGAGGAGTTCTGTCATAGAGGTCCACATGTCACATTCCAATAGCATACTTGTGACACTTTAGAGTGCTCTACTCCCTCCCTGGTACATCCTCTGTGATGACCATCATGCCTTCCAGATGCTCCCAGATACATCATTAAGGCGATGATATTTCAAGTAGCAGATATTAACCAATACTCATTATTATCTGCATAATCATTCAAAAGTCTGACTAAAGAGAACATCAGTACTCACTCAGGCATGTAATAGTAGTCCTGTGAGATATGGAGACTATGTTTGAAATAGCAGTTATGTGTTATATCTTGTTTTCCTTTGGAAATTGTGGATCACTCTTTCTGCTCACTTTGGTAGACAAGTTCCTACAGTCTGGGAGATGTAGTGTGAGATTTGAACTTTGTTCGGGGCACATGTGCCATCCTTCTTTATTCTCAAAAACAAATTAAAGAAAAATCCCTATTCCCTTGAGAACTCATAGAACTATAAGTTAGGAGGCGAGGCATGCCTAGTTATGCTCTTTTCCTACAGCTGTACCCTCTTCATACTCTTCTCCTAAGTAGATAACTGTGAAGTGGTAATATTTACCTAATAACATCTATACTCTGTGGCTTGGTTTATTCAAGTACTTATGAACTTTTCTCATTCTCAATGAAACTGAAGAAGCATAGCTCCCATTAATACACATAGCTCAATTATTTTTCTCATCATAACAGATATATGAAGAGAGCACAAGAATTTTGGTAACAGTACTTGATTGTTGATCAGGTTTTAAATTCTATGTTCCTATTTAATTTGATATGCTTGTACCACAATCTGCCATTAACTGAGTAGTTAAAGGGATATCATAACCAATATTGAAATGAGCATTCAGGAAAGTGCACTTAAGATGATTTTATAAAATAGTACATTAAGATTTGAGACAATGGATATGATAATTAGCTTGAGAGTGATGAGCATTTCACAGTATAAACATATTTTAAATCCTTACATTGTATACCTTAAATGCACACTTTACCTATTATGCCCCAATTGAGCTAGGAATAATGTAAATAAGACCATAACTTTTAAAAACATTGTACAAGAGAACACTGCAAATTTTTAATGCACATTTCTCAACCCACACTATGTGGTTTTATCAGTGTCTTACTATTCCTCTTTTTGAAGAAAAAAGCATGTCTTCAACAACTTCTTGAGTGACTGACAGGTAACACGATAGGCTTTATCGTTATGAGGTATTCAATTCATCATAGTCATGGACAAGAATTGTGGTATATACCAGTAATACCAGCAGTCAGAAAGCTGAGGCAAAATGATTATGAATTCATGAGAAACCTGGGTTGAGTAGCAAGACGATGTAGAGAGGAGGAAAGGAGATAGAGAGGAAAAGCACTAAATTTCAAGAAGGTATGCCAGGGTACAGTTGGTGCACACCTTTAATCTGAGCACTTTAGGAGCCTGAGGCAGGCAAATCTCTGAGTACAAGGCCAGCCTGGTCTACACAGCAAGTTCCAAGACAACAAGGCTATTATAGAGAAACCTTGTCTCAAACAAACACCAAAAAGATACCATTGTCCATTTCTCCATAGGGGTGAAGATTGCAAACTATTTCTTTTATTCTGTATGCCTGGAATATTAATGGAAACTAGGCCAAAGAGTAAAGAAAAACTAAGCTACAAACACACACACACACACACACACACACACACACACACAGAGAGAGAGAGAGAGAGAGAGACAGAGACAGAGACAGAGACAGAGACAGAGAGACAGAGACAGAGAGACAGAGAGAGACAGAGACAGAGAGAGATCCATCTCGACTTTGTATTTTGGTTTTGTTTGCTCTGTGTTCAGCTTTCCCTCCATTGCTCAAGTTCAACTTTTCATCTTTCCATAGCCTTTACAGAAAAGTCTCTGCCTTCACACCCAGAAATATAACTATTTGGGCAAATTTTTCTTTGTGGGATGTTACTGTTGCTAAGACTTAAAACTGATATCAGAGATGTGAAGAATTTAATGGTCATATATGAGAGATGGACAAATTAAGGAAACAAATATTTATTCCAATCCAGTTAAAAATTTAGTCCCTACATTCTAGCCTTAGTAAAGTACTCTGGAGGCTACTGAAAGAGAAACCTGGATACCAAAATAGCCACAAAACCTTTCCCCTACAATCTGTCTTGCCTGAAAGATGTGCTGGGACAAGGGTGGCACAGAACATTTGGAAGACACCAAACAATACCTGATTTAACTTGTCCAGAGACCTGTGATAGAACCAAACAATACTGTCAAAAGAAAAAAAAAAAAAGAATCAACAGAGAGTATTCCTTTGGCAGCAAATGGGAGAGTGTGCAGAGACCCACAAGTCAGACATATGTAGAGAGAATTTAAATTGGATGTCTCCATTGGGTCCCTCCCCTCAGAGATTGGATATCCCTGCACAATAGGGGAGGAAAGATTCTCCACTGAATCAACTATATAGGGCTCATTTGGGCTTACAGAGACTGAATTGGCAACCACAGAGTCTACATGGATCTGCACCAAACCCTCTGTGTATATGTTATGGCCATAAAGTTGGTGTTTTTGTGGGACTCCTAACAATAGGAGCATTGTGTCTCTAAATCTTTTGCCTGATATCAGGACTCTTTTCCTCCTATTGAGTTATCTTGTCCAGCCTTGTTTTAAGGGCTTTTGCCTTGTCTTCTTATGTCTTGTTTTGTTGTGTTTGCTTGTTGTCTCTTGGAGTTCTGTTCCTTTCTGAAGGGAAACAGAGGGGGAGTGGATCTGGAGAAGAGTAGTAGGGGACTGGGAGGAGGCAGAGAAACTGGTCAGGTCATATTGTATGAAAGAAGAATTCATTTTCAATAATAAAAATCAGTCAGCAAAACTACATGCTCTCTATTTCAAGGATGAAAAATTTAAATGACAAATTATCCCTGTAGTTCTAACAGAACAGATAGATTACTATAGGAAGAATTAGAAATAGTTCTGGTTAAGAACATGTATGCTTTTTATTTATTCTTTTGAGACAATGTCTCACCCCCTCAAGATGCTCCTGCACTCCCTATGTAGTCAAGGTTTAAATTAAACTTCTGAGCCACCCACCTCTGCCTCCTCCATGCTGAGATTACAGGTATGTGCCACTAAGCAGAGTTTCTGTAGGGGTTGGAATGTGCTTTTCTAGTACCACAATGTAGTACTTTTTCCTGTATGAGGTAGGTTGCTTGGTTGTTCAACTCCAGAGTGAACATCTATTTTTCCCCCAGAACTTTATATTTCTCATCAGAAGAAACAAGTAATGTAACACTGGACAAACTCTCACTCTTATTATTACCATCATACATCAAAACCTTGAGACCTTGTACCATGACCCTTTTAGAAAACACAACATTAATACTTTCTTCAGGTTTTTTTCCCCACAATGTAATATTTTCACATTAACTATTCTTGATTTTTATCCTGTGTCAGAAATGCAATTGATGATTTCTTAAAAGGAGAGGGAAGAAGAAATGAGGAAGACAGATGAGGAGAAGTAAGAAAAGAAGAAATGAAGAAGACAGAAGGTAGGAAGAGAGATAGACAGGCCAAAGGGGAAAGTGGGAGGTAGGAAAGGACAAGAGTGGGAGATAGGAAGAGAGGGAAGAAAGGAGAGTGGGTAGGGAGATAGAGAGAGGGAGGGAGAGAGCGAGATAGAATGAGAGAATAATGGAAATTATTTGCTAACATCATCAAAAAGACACATTCCCGGGATTCAGATAGTGCTCACACTTTATCTAAGCAGTCCTCATAGGACCCATTCCTCTCTCTTTGTCATTTTCAATTCTTCTTACCATTCTTCCTCTTCTTTCATGTTCAGCTCTCCCTAACTGGACTTATCTGTGCACACAGTAAAGGAAACGTTTCCCACAAATTTTAAGACTATGTGGTATTTGCTACACTGACTGATATTGAAACGATTTCAGTTCTGTTAAGATGTATATTGAGTAGTTGTTTTTGAAAGGATGCTGCATGGCATTCACTGAAAAGTCTGGAGTACATTCTGTCTTTGTTCACAAGTCCTTTTTGGACAGATAGGACGTTGAAAGATAGCACTTCCACAGTTGTCTTTAATAGGCAGATTTGAAAGGTAGTGTACTAGGAAAGGAGAAAATTGCCAGCCACCTTGTGTCACAAAATGAGGTATTCAATCTTTACTTTTTACTTCTTAGGTTTGTCGAACACTTCCAAAATGCTCCACAAATGTTTACCTTTAGGTGATAATTCCATCTTGTTTATTGTTAACTACATAATTTCCAGGTACTAGAATACAAAGAATTTGGATCAATATGGCTTTTAAACTCAAGAGAATCCCATCCTTTAAGAGAAGACAGATGTTTTGATGTAATCAATCCAACAGTCCAAGCACTATTGAATCCCTTAGAGTTTGCAGGAATGAAACACACTTCTCGTGTTCAATGTACAAATCAATTCTAAAACATTATCTACCTCATTAAAATGCATGTTTACCTATATTTCAGTACTGCAAACTGAAAATAATATTACCAAAAGGGAAATAAAAAGTACCATATGGGTACATCACAGTCATCAAATTAATATTCTGGTATAAAATAGGAAAGTTACATGACAGAGTGATCTGCTTAGACACTTGGGAAATAAGAGGATGTCCTCAGTTCTTAGAGAGCTTAAAAGAGATAGACTTCATTTTGAAAAATGAACAAAATCCATACAAAGAGAAGATCACTGAAGATTACCTAGATTATCTAACTTTGATATCTCTTAAAATCAAAGAGTGTTATCAGGAACATCCAGTGAGGTGAAGTGCCCCTTTGGAGATAAAAATGAACAGAGAAAGAAATGACTTTCATTGCTTAAAATCCACCTTATATCTTCATCCACAGGAGACAATTCCAATTAAAAACCTCTTTCTAAATTAAACTGAGCCAAGAACAGGATTTATATTGGGATTTGTGATTTAGACATTTCCACTTACTGTTTTAAAATTATAAATGTCTCCACTGAAATTAATTCTATGTTTTAACTGATGGGTTCTTTGTGTGAGAGAGAAAAAATATACTAACATGTATATATCAATATTCCAGTATTTGAGAACATATTTCAAGTAAGATGAGCAGGAAGAAGAGATGAAAAGTCATCTGAAATATTTGTATGCACACAGCATTGCAGATCAGAAATTCTGATGGATTTCAGAGAGACAAATGGAAGAACTAGTCACTAATAAAAAACTGGAGGTTTTCTCCTGTGTCACAAGTATGGTCATCAAACACATTCAGACAGATGTTTAGATAATAATATTAGATATATACATGCCAAACTTGCACCAGGGAAAGCCCATACAGCCTCAACCATACACAAAGAGCTGTAGGAAATTGTATAAAACTGGAAGCAAACAGAAGAGGTGGCACTGCTCCAGGAAGAGCACATCAATTGGCTGTCCTGTGCCAAATCATGAATCATCAAAGCATACATATAGCTGGGCGGTGGTGGAGCATGCTTTTAAACCCAGCACTCAGGAAGCAGAGGCAGGCAGATCTTTGTGAGTTCAAGGCCAACCTGATCTACAGAGTAAGATCTAGGAAAGGCACAAAGCAACACAGAGAAACCCTGTCTTGAAAAAAAAAACATAAATATATAGTAAAATTATATGGACATAAGAGTTTACATTTAGAACTATATGTATATACAAATACACATCTGAACGCAATAAAAATTGTGTCTATACTGAGTAAAAACAATTATATCAAAATGATAGTATATTGTAGATATGATAGATATGGATGATAGAGGATATAGTACAAAATATAGGATAAATTATACAATTATAAACAGCAGATAAATTGTAGCTAGAATAACAGATAACAGATTGGTAGTTGGTAAACAAATGATAGGTAAGACAGAGAGATAGATGATAGATAACAGATAGGTTGATAGATAGATAGATAGATAGATAGATAGATAGATAGATAGAAAGATAGGCAGATAGACAGGCAGACATATTTAAAATTAAGACAAAACACTGACTATATGAAACCAAGTGGGTATTGTCAAACAAAACCAAACTGGAAGCCATCCATTCACCATAACAGAAGTGTGGTTTTTAAATACAATGACAGAGTCAATGCTACTTCAGAAACAGTGCATTGTGCTAGCTGACAGTGTTTTCCATGTACATGATATTTTATGTATGAAAATTATACCAGGAACAATTGTACATCTGCTTCTATGTTCTTATAATTAATGAAGGGGAATTATTTCTTGATGATGTATGCTCTCCTGAGTTTGCTTAGGTCAAACCAATTGTGACCCAATTTTTCAAAGTTTCAAGGACTGCCCTTCAGCTCCAGTTGTTACATAAAATATTTATGACATTGTCCAGGACAAAGAGACTGAGAATGTTTCCAAAAGAGAAAATACCTCTTTACTGTTTGGTAGCCCAGAACATGGGAACAATCCAGTCAAAGCAACCAAGGAGTGAGAGAGAAGTAAACAAATTCAATCATCACGGAAACTAATTACAGGTCAACAATTCTTTTTACTGAAGGGAGACAAAAATAACCTTTGTAAGTCAGGTCACATGGAATCAGGTGTAAACCTCCACCAGGCATTCAGTTTTCTCTACTGAGATCATAGCTCAGAAACTAAATAAAATTCAAGGGATCCCATCACTACTTATGTTACTTACAGCATCAGACATGTTCATACCATGTTTCTGAGTAGGAGGGAGTGTATATTTCAGTCTCTCTTGCCCCTTTGTGACATGATGGGCTTAGAGGAGATTAATGCTTTCTTGTTTATGTTTTGGGAATCCCTGAAGCTTCCAAAAACATATTCTGTTACATAAGAACAGGGAAAGGGAAGAAATAACAGGTGAGTTGACCTTTGCCTTTTCAAAAACTACTCTGATGTGAGATTCCATTTGCAACAAAACATGTCCCTACTTTGTGGTCTAAAATTTTCATAGGAAGGGGACAATTCTAAGTTTTCTTTGAATTTTAACACCACAGAATGACATAATTCTATGAAGAATGAATCCACTGGTGATTCTAGCATCAGAATTATTTGGCTGGTATTTATAACCCAGTATCATCTAGTATACATTGGTTACATGCTGAAGAGAATGGAGTAGACTCAAGAGTGTTGAGTTTTAGTGTTTTAAGCCCTGAATTCCAGAAAACTCTCAGCCATGGAAAAACTAGGCTGGTTCCACTGGGTGACTAGCAGAGAGCTAGGAGTTATATCAGTGTACTTTATGGATTCATCTATAGTCGTATGTTATTTATACCCCAGGAAATAAAGAATAAATGAAGGTATTATTATGATGCCTAAATCTAGTGTCTCATTTATTGAGGGTCACTAGGGTTCTTGAGAGTATCAATAGCAGCTTATGTCGAGAAAAGAAAGTGGCAGCAATCCATTATATGCAGATAGCACTTGAAATACAGACATTTCTAGATGTTTCATCTCATTTGGGGTCCTTGAATATTTTGCATTAGCAGATTCACATTTTATCCAGTTTCATACCATATTCATTAAGTGAGAGTTTCCATGAGCTTTCAAAACACAGTGTCTATTTTTAACAGTCTTCTCGAAACTTCTATTTTCTTACCTTCTTATTTGTCATGTGTTTACCCTGTCTTTTTTCCCTCAATGCTTACTTTTATAATGTCCTTGGATACTGTTTGTTTAGCAGGAAATCTTTGGTCATCCTGTGTTAGTGCTTTCTCTCATCAGCATTGCAACAGTAATCACTGTCTCTTGAGGCTACTATGAACTGTTTATAGTTAACAGTACTATAAGACATGCCATGTAAGATCTCATTGATGTTCACAACAGCCTTGTAACACTAATTTTTTGTTTCCTCCTTCCTTTCGTTCCTCCTTCCTTTCTTCCCCCTTCTTTTCTTCCTTCCTTCCTTCCTTCCTTTCTTTCCCATTAAAAATTAAAGATCTGCCCAAAGCTCATATGGAAAAATCTTAAAATCAGGATGAGAGTTTCTGGCCATTTGGCGGGCCCTGCAGGAAGGCTCCCCTTTTCAAAGACTGCAGGCAGACCCTGTAATGCCCACACCCTGCCCCCACACCCATCTGACCAAGACCCCAGCCACTTCCTGAGACTCAGAGACCAGCCCCCATGTTCCATCCTGCCCTGGAACTCCCACCTGGACCAGAGGTGAGTGCCTGGGGTCACACCCATAGAGGCTACACACTTAGGACCCAGCACTGTGCACCAGCCATTACGGGGAAGAAATGCCCAACTGGGTGGAACACAGGCTAGGCCATAGGGCAGGACACCCTATGCCCACTGGGAAGATTACCCCTCTCCAAGACACTCCAGTGAACCAGACAACCTCCAGGCACTGCCCCCCCCACAACCATCTGCTGGAGACCCCAGCCACTTCCAAAGAATTAGAAAACAGGCCCCACCTTCCATCCTGCCCCAGAACTCCCATCTGTACCAGAGGTGAGTGCCTGGGGTTATAGTCAGAGAGGCAACCCCCTCTAGGCCCCACCCCTGGGCACCAGCCATCCCAAGAAGACCTGACCAACTTGGCCCCAGTTTCTAGACATTAAGCAGGCCCTGCAAGAAGGCTCCCCTTTTCCAAGACTGCAGGCAGACCCTGCAATCTCTACACCCTGCCTCCACACACATCTGCCTGAGACCCCAGCCACTTCCTGAGACTCAGATACGAGCCCCCAGCTCCCATCCACCCTGGAACTACCATCTGGAACAGAGCATCCATCCTACCCCGGAACTCCCATCTGGCCAAGAGGAGCTACCATCTGGACGAAATAAGGACTTCCTGAGACTCAAGAGTCCAGCACCCAGCTCCCATCCGGCCAGCACTCTCATCTGTACCAGAGCTCCCATCCAGGCCAGAGAGAGGCTCCCTAAATCTGTGAGCTCTCTGGACCAAGTGCAATGATAAGACAAAGAACAAATCCATGAGGAGATGGGCAGACGTCAAAGCAGAAGTAAATACAAGAAAATAAAGAGCAATACAGCATCACCAGAAACTAGCCCTTCTCCAACAGCTAGACCTAAACATCACAGAATGGAAGAAGCAGAAGAAAACAACCTTATAAGTAACATCATGAAGAGGCTAGAGCCTTATATAGAAGAAATCAAAAATAAAGTAGAGGAACAGACAAACAAAAAAATGGGAAGAATGCCATCAAAAACTAGAGGAAAGGGCAAATAAAGCAGAAGAAAACAATAAGTCCCTGAAAGAAAATCATGAAAAAACAATGAAACAGACAAGAGAAACAGTCCAAGACCTAAAGAGAAAAATTAAAAAAAAAAAAAAAGAAGAAGAAGAAGACACTAGCAGAAGGAATGCTGGAAATAGAAAATCTGAGTAAATGAAGAGGAACTTCAGACTCAAGTATAACCAACAGAATGCAAGAGATGGAAAAGAGGATCTCTGGTGTTGAAGATACGGTAGACGAAATAGATTCATCAGTCAAAGAAAACACCAAAACCAACAAAGTCATGACCCAAAATGTCCAAGAAATTTGGGACACCATGAAAAGACCAAACTTACAAATAATAAGGATAGAGGAAGGAGAGGAATACCAATTCAAAGGCACAGAAAATATATTTAACAAGATCATAGAAGAAAACTTTCCCACCATAAAGAATGAAGTGCCTATGAAGATACAAGAAGCCTATAGAACACCAAACAGACTAGACCCCCCCAAAAAGTCCTCTTGCCACACAATAATTAAACAACTAAACGTACAGAATAAAGAAAGAATATTAAGGGCAGCAAAGGAAAAAGGCCAAGTGACTTATAAAGGCAAACCTATCAGAATAACACCCGATTTCTCAATGGAGACTTTGAAAGAAGGAAGGACCTGGACAGTTATAATGCAGACACTAAGAGACCATGGACGCCAGCCTACACTAATATAACCAGCAAAACTTTCAATCATCATAGATGGAGTGAACAAGACCTTCCAAGACAAAACCAGATTTAAAAAATACTTATCCATAAACCCAGCCCTACAAAAAGCACTAGAAGGAAAATTCCATCCTAAAGAAGTCAGATGCACTCTCCAAAACACAGGCAGTGGATAATACAGAAGTAAACCCAAAGAAGAGAAGTACACACACACTACCACCAAAAAATAAAAATAATAACAGGAATGAACAGTCACTGGTCATTAATATCCCTTAATATCAATGGACTTAATTCACCTATAAAAAGACACACACTAACAGAATAGATACAAAAACAGGACCCATCTTTCTGCTGCATATAAGAAACACACCTCAAATTCAAAGATAGACACCTCCTAAGAATAAAAGGCTGGGAAAAGCCTTTCCAATCAAATGGTCTTAAGAAGCAAGCTGGTGTATCCATCCTAATATCCAGAAAAATAGATTTTAAACAAAAATCAATCAAAAGAGATGATGAAGGACATTACATACACATCTCAGGAAAGATCCACCAAGACGAAGTTTCAATTCTGAACATTTATGCCCCAAACACAAGGGCACCCACATATGTAAAAGAAACATTACTAAAGCTTAAATCACATATGAAACCCCACACATTAATAGTGGGAGACTTCAACACCCAATTTCACCTCTGGAGAGACCTGCTAAATTGAACCTTAATGGAGAAATAATGGACTTAACTGATGTTATGACTCAAATGGACTTAATAGATATCTACAGAACATTCCACCCGAACAAAAAAAAATATATATATCTTCTTCTCAGCACCCCAGGGAACCTTCTGTAAAATAGAACAAATACTTGGCCACAAAGCAAATCTCAACACATACAAAACAAATGGAATAACCTCCTGTGATATATAGGACCACTATGGTTAAAAGTTAGATGTCAAAAAAAAAAAAAAAACCTACAGAAATCCTATAATCTCATGGAAACAGAATAATGCTCAACTGAATCACAAATGGCTTAAGGAAGAAATAAAGAAAGAAATTTAATACTTCTTAGAGATTAATGAAAATGAATACACCACATACCCAAACTTATGTGATACTATGAAAGCACTGCTAAGAGGGAAATTCATAGCACTAAATGCCCACATAAAGAAGTTGGAGAAATCTCACACTAGTGACTTAACAGCACACATGAAAGCTCTAGAACAAGAAGAAGCAAAGTCTCACAGAAAGAATAGACTCCAGGAAATAATGAAATTGAGAGCTGAAATCAATAAAATAGAAACAAAGAGAACAATACAAAAACTAATGAAACAAAGAGTTGATTCTTTGAGAAAATCAACAAGATACACAAGCCCTTATCCAAACTAACCAAAAGACAGAGAGAGACCATCCAAATTAACAAAATCAGAAATGAAAAGGGGGACATAACAACAGACAATGAGGAAATCCAGAAAATCATCAGGTCATACTTCAAAAACCTCTATTCCACAAAACTAGAAAATCTAAAAGAAATGGATAATTTTCTGGATAGGTATCACATACATAAGTTAAATCTAGACCAGGTAAACCATTTAAATAGTCCAATAACTGCTAAGGAAATAGAATCAATCATTAAAAGTCTCCCAACCAAAAAAAAGCCAAGAACTAGATAGTTATAGTACAGAATTCTACCAGATCTTCAAAGAAGCCTTAAGACCAATACTCTTTAAATTGTTCCACACAATAGAAGCAGAAGGTATATTACCAAACTCCTTCAATGAGGCTACAATTACCCTGATTCCTAAACCAAACAAAGATGCAACAAGAATGAGAACTACAGACCGATATCCCTCATCAACATTGATGCAAAAATACTCAATAAAATACTGGCAAACAGAATCCAAGAACATATCAAAACAATTATCCACCATGATCAAGTAGGCTTCATCCCAGGGATGCAAGGGTTGTTCAACATATGAAAGTCCATCAATGTAATACACCATATAAACAAACTCAAAGAAAAAATCACATGGTCATCTCAATAGATGCAGAAAAGGCATTTAACAAAAATCCAAACCCATTCATGATAAAGGTCTTGGAGCAATCAGGAATTCAGGGAACATACCTAAACTTAATAAAGGCAATCTACAGCAAGCCAACAGCCAACATCAAATTAAATGGAGGGAAACTCAAAGCAATACCACTAAAATCAGGAACAAGGCAAAGCTGTCCTCTCTTCCCATACTTATTCAATATAATACTTGAAGTTGTAGCCTGAGCAATAAGACAACATAAGTAGATTAAGGGGTTACAAATTGGAAAGTAAGAAGTCAAGCTTTCCCTATTTGCAGATGAAATGATTGTATACATGAGTGATCCCCCAAATTCAACCAAGGAACTGATACAGCTTATAAACACCTTCAGCAACATAGCAGGATACAAGATCAACTTAAAATATCATTAGCCCTCCTATATACAATAGACAAACAGGCTGAGAAGGAAATCAGAGATACATCACCCTTTACAATAGCCGCAAATGATATAAAATACCTAGGGGTTACTCTAACTAAGCATGTGAAATACCTATATGACAAGAACTTTAAGTCCCTGAAAAAAGAAATTGAAGATGTCAGAAAATGGAAAGATCTCCCATGCTCATGGATAGGCAGGATTAACATAGTAAAAATGGCAACCTTACCAAAAACAATCTACAGATTCAATGCAATCCCCATCAAATTACCAACACAATTCTTCACAGACCTGGAAAGAATAATACTCAACTTCATATGGAAAAACAAAAAACCCAGGATAGCCAAAAGAATCCTGTATCCTATACAATAAAACAGCCTCTTGAGGCATCACGATCCTTGACCTCAAGCTCTACTATGGAGCTACCATAATAAAAAAAGCTTGGTACTGGCATAAAAACCAACATGTGGACCAATGGAATCAAATTGAAGACCTTGACATTAACCCGCACACCTATGAACATATAATTTTTGACAAAGAAGCCAAAACTGTATAATGGATAAAAGAAAGCATCTTCAACAAATGGTGCTGGCATAACTGGATGTCAATGTGTAGAAGGCTGCAAATAGATCCATATCTGTAACAATACACAAAACTTAAGTCCAAGTGGATCAAAGACCTCAACATAAATCCAGGTACTCTGAACCTGATAGAAGAAAAAGTAGAAAGTAGTCTTGAACGCATTAGCACTGGAGACAAATTTCTAAATATAACACCAGTAGCACAGACACTGAGAGAAACAATCAATCAATGGGACCTGTTGAAAGTGAGAAGCTTTTGTAGAGCAAAGGACATAGTCAACAAGACAAAGTGACAGCCTACAGAATGGGAAAAGGTCTTCACCAACCCCACATCTGACAGAGGCTGACATCCAGACTATATAAAGAACTCAAGAAATTAGACATCAAAACGCCCAACAATCCAATTAAGAAATGGGCTATAAAAATAAACAGAGAATTCTCAGCAGAGGAAGTTCAAATGGCTGAAAGACATTTAAGGAATTGCTCAACATCCCTAATTATCTGGGAAATGCAAATCAAAATGACTCTGAGATACCACCTTACAACTGTCAGAATGGCTTAGATCAAAAACCCAGAAGATAGCTTATGCTGGAGAGGATGTGGAGCAAGGGGAACTCTCCTCCACTGCTGGTGGGAATGCAAGCTTGTATAGCCACTTTGGAAATCAATATCGCATTTTCTTAGAAAATTGGGAATCCATCTCCCCCATGACCCAGCTATAGCACTCTTGGGCATATACCCAAGGAATGCTCAATCATACCATAAGGGAAATTGCTCAGCTATGTTCTTATCAGCATTGTTTGTAATAGCCAGAACCTAGAAACATCCTAGATTCCCTTCAACTGAAGAATGGATAAATAATATGTGGTACATATATACAATGGAGTACTACTCAGCAGATTAAAAACAATGACATCATGAGGTTTGCAGACAAATGGATGGATCTAGAAAAAATCATCCTGAGTAAGGTAACCTAGACCCAAAATGACAAACATGGCATGTCCTCACTCATAGGAGGATACTAGATGTAAAACAAAGATGACTAGATTGCTACTCACAACTCCAGGGAGGCTACCTAGAAAACAAGACCCTAAGAAATGCACAGGGATCACCCAATGACAGAGAAATGAATGAAATCTTCATGAAGAACCTGAATGTGAGTGGGAGTAATGAAGGGCAAGTTTCAAGGGAAAGAGAGCTTAGGGGAGCAAGAGATCCCACCTGGATCAAGAACAGAGAGGGAGAACAAGGAATAACAGGCCATGATAAATGAAGACTACATGAGAATAGGAAGAAGCAAAGTGCTAGAGAGGTCCCCAGATACTCACAAAAATACCTCCCCTGTAGACTACTGGCAATGGTGTAGAGAAAGCCTGAACTGACCTAGTCTGGTGATTGGATGGCCAAATACTCTAACTCTCATTCTAGAACTCTCATCCAATAACTGATGGAAGTGGATGCAGAGATCCTTGTCCAGGTCCCAGGCGGAGCTCCAGGATTCCAATTGTCGAGAAAGAGGAGGGATTGTAGAGCAAGAATTGTTGAAACCAAGATTGGAAAAGCACAGGGACAAATAGCCAATCAAATAGAAGTATATGAATTATGAACCAAAGGCTTAGGAGCCCCCAGCTGGAGCAGAACCTCTGGATAAGTGAGCCAATTGAATAACTTGAACTGTTTGGGAGGCACCCAGGCAGTGGGACCTGGACCTGTCCTTAGTGCATGAGCTGGCTGTTTAGAACATTGGACTTATATCAGCTTGGATGGAGGGGACTGGACCTGCCTGTACTGAAGCCACCAGATTTAAATGAATCCCCAGTGGAGTCTTGGCCCTGGAGGAGGTGGAAATGGAGTGGAGGGGCTTGAGGAAGATGAGGGTGGGGGCAGGAGGGGGGAGAACAGGGGAACCCATGGCTGATGTGTAAAATTAAAACACAAATATAGTAAATTTAAAAAAGGAAAAAAATCAAGGCGAGAAATTCCAATTCTCTATGCTTGCTCTCTCAAGCATCAAACTAATTTTCCTTTCTTTAACATGTTTCTGTTACCATGATTTACTTGTTCTTGTATTCTTTTCCAGTTGCCTTAGAAAATAAACTCTTTTTCAAAACCATATTCTGGAAGATTAGACAGGTGTTGCTATTCATACATAACAATTAGGATGACAGATATATATCAGAAGTTTGATATTCCTTAGCCTGCTGGTTGTGGTGAACTCCTTTAATCCCAGCACGTGGGAGTCAGAGGCAGACAGATCTCTATGTTCAAGGCCAGAAGTCTGTAGAGTGAGTTCCAGGACAGCTAGGGCTGCAAAGATAAACCGTGTCTGGAAAAAAATGAAAAAAAAGAAAGAAAAAATTCATTATCCTAAAACCAGTTAATATATCTCATGAAGGACTTTGAATTAGGTTTTAGAGTTTGTAAACTCTGTTAGATATAGAGATATATGTAATGAGATATAGATATCCATGTGAACAGTAGACAATTATTTACAGATGAAATCTATCTGTGTGGCTAAACAGAAACAGCTATGATGAAAGAAACGTTCCACATGGATTTACTCTACATCAACATTGTTCTAATATGGCACCAGCTAGCCATATGTGGCTCCTAGACATTTTGAATGCATTTTATGTGCTTTGAGCAACTAAACTTTTAATCACATTTACATGCAGTGTCAACAGACACATGTTCCTAATGACGACCATGGTGAATGAATTTACATTTGGATTAGAGTTCTGGACAATAAAGGCCATGTATCCTAACTGGTCTGATGATTGATCTTGCCTATTAGATTTATGTGAAGGATGCTCATACGTACTTTTATAGACTTCTGTGTCTCTTCTGTGCCTTTATAGCATAGTTGAGTCATTGTCACAAATATCCTCACAGACGTCAATAAAAAAAATATTTAATGTCTGGCTTGTAAAATAAAATATTTTACCAAGATCTTGTCTAGATGGTCACTTTGGATCTAGCCAGTTTTTCACAGATTCTCCAATGTTTTTCAGAGGTATTTAAAAGATGAAATGATCCTAACTGAAAGACTATGCTTAATGTCAGATGACCAAGCTGATAGTAACTAGCACAGTATTCACATAGCAAGAGGGACACTGAGCTGAGATCAAAATAGTTCTGCTTAAACCAGATCATTAACAATTTTGCCTACACAGATAAAAATGTCTCTGTTGTCCCTCATCCATTAGTTAATTGGACTCAATGTAAACTGAATACAGATTTTAGTTATACTGAAAATTTTTAATTATTAAGGCTATGTTAATTCTACATATAAGTATACATGTTAAAACTAGCATTTGGTTATTTTTCCCCCAGTGGTAGTTTCAGTTTACTATGAGTCTGAATGCAGCAAGCAGAGTCTTACAGCAGCAATTAATAACATTCTATAAATGAACAATAAAGAAAAGACTTGGCATTATTCAAGGAAAACCAACTTTGATATGAATTTCAACCAAAAAGATTATCTCTCATTTGAATAATGGTGATTTGAATTTCTCCTTATTTATGCCTTTGTTGGCCTTTATGTGGTGCATATTTGAAACTGTTTCTAATTAGTAAGCAAAGGGAAAAAATGAAAAATAAAAATAAAAATAAAAACAAAACACCAAACAAACAAATACAAGTCAAGAATAGAAAGCAGAACAAAGTGTTGGCAAATGAAGGACCTAAATCTTCAATGTTTGAGATTGTTAGGATGTGGCACATCACATAGACCTCATTCTTTAGAACCCCCCTTCCTGTTCTTTCCCATAGCTAGACTGCCTTTGAATTGAATGTAGAAGCATAAATTTATAACATGGCATTTTAAAAATCAAAATAGAAATTTTCCACTTATAAAATGTCCAGAGATGTTCAATGGAAATAAATGGCATAAATATCATGTGTCACTATGATTAATAATATTGCACACAAAAAAAGCTGCAGTGACCTGGAAAAATAATTCTGTTTTAGTTTCACAGCAAAGCCAGAAGCAGTAGACACTGAGCCTTTATCTACAACATTCACTTTCTTCAGTGGATTCAAGTTACATTCAGCTCTTTGCCACAGCTATGGTATGCTCATACAGTGTTAAGCAGAGAGGCTAAAGACCCCAAACTTAATGTCACACCAAGTTAAAATCATATCAAAAGTCCATCAAGGCTAAGAAGATTCAACAATCTCAGAGACTTCCATTGGTATAAATAGGAAATAAACAATAATAACCAAAGATGAAAGAACTGAAATTGTGAAATAATTATAGAAAAAACATCAAAACTTACGTAATATACATTTCATTGCTAAATTGTCATGTGATTTTCAAGCTTGTTGAAAATTTATTATGGAAGGATGGTAGTCCACCTCGTGTCAGCCCCAAGCATTTTTGTTCACAGTGTTCTCCAAGGCCTCTTGTCAGGATGACCCTCCATTTTATAAAGGATCAGACATATCAGACACATAAAAACAGAAAGCAGCTAAGAGTGTTAAAGGCATTGTATCATTGAGAACAGCTAAAAGGTAAAGCATTTCCAACAGATGTTGCTACGATTTTTCCATTTATCCTACAGTATTTATAACATCTTCTGTAGGAACAGGAGGCCAGAAGTTCATCAGTGGACAGATTATCAAATAGGAACTGCAGCATGGCTGCTGCTTCTCCAGTTGAGTTCTCCTGGATGTTTATAAGGCCTGGATTTGATTATGTTACCTCTGTTTGCTCTTTCAATCAGGCTGCTCCAGTTCTCCATGCTGGATGTTTTAAGTTCCTGAACTGATTATACTGTGCTGTTTTTCCACCGTCTTGCTTAACTGCTACTTACTATTTGTTCTTTGTACTTTTACTTATTACAAGCTTAATAAACTCATTTATTTGAAACTGAAAGTATGGCTGCTGCTGCTATAGTTCATTCTCTAGACCACATGAATTGATTTGCTTTTGAGTTCATCTGACACCAATATAATTTAGGGTGGCATATGAACATCATCAAGTAGAACACTCTTCTTTACTTCATGCTTGCACATTTTATAATAGGCATGGACATTTATGGCATAATGTCTCAAGCATTTTATAAAGTGAGATCTTAAAATTACAGAGTTGAGTTATAATTTCATAGTAATAATTTTTAATGTCTTGAAGGCTACCAAAAATAAATGGAAAAAGAAGATTAAAAAACCTCTTTGAGTTCACAGTTCACCTCTATTTTGGGCTCACCAAATAATAATTGCTCAAAAATTCAAGAATAATGTCTCAAAACATCTGATGCATGTGTGATATCAGATGGTCTTACAGCAACTACTTTTTAAAAGCTATTGCATAAGAACAACATAGTGGAGGGAAAACCATTATATTTTGCTGGAAAACAAATTTCTTGCCTCAATTAGGAAGCACATCTCCACTTTAGAACTTGTCCCTGTATACCATGCTAATTAAAGGGAGAGACTGAGTTACCTATCTTAATCTTGATTGATGTTAATCCTTTTCCCACTCTCTAAATCTCAAACATTACCATTTAAGATTTGCCATGAGAATAGTAGGAAATATTTTACAACTCAAAATTGTCCAAAGGAAAAGCATACCTAAACACAGGAGGAAAGCCAGGCACACTTACATTTACATAGGAAGGAAATTTTAATGCATTAAATTTACAAATGATACATACTTCAAATTATTGATGGTTCAACGAAGAGGCAAACTCCATTAACCTTTGAAGGGAGGTCACACCACACATATATTCAACTTAGAAAAAAATTATTGCATTTCCTGGCCATGCCAAATATAAGTGATGGAATTATATGTGAGTCTAGTGATTGCAACAATCTTAGGTTTGATGGGCATGACTATGTAAGGAATATCACCAACATATATATATATATATATATATATATATATATATATATATATATATAAAAAACCACAAATACAGAGAATTGTATTATATTATATAAGGAATACTACCATAGAGAGTTAAGATTAGGTTAAGATTTTGAGAACATTTTGAGCAAAAGAACAGAACAGTCCTGGAACAGAGAGGAAACAGCATATGGTGGAGGATGGAGGGAAGCTGAGCAGTGTTGTTAGGAAAAGCTCACTGGAATCATCCATCATAAGCAAGGTCTGGCTTCTGTTTTGGTCCAGTATTGAGTGAGCACAGGTGTCAGTTCTCCTTTCATCCCAAGAGAAGAGCTGAACAAATGAAAAGCATATCTCACCTGAAAGCCACCAAAGAATTGAAATCACAGTTTCAATCTCCACTTCATGAATGGGAAGGAAAACACAGATGCAAACTCTAGGAAGAGAAACTGTTGCTGTCCTCTGCCAGGACTTGTGGAAGGAAAGTAACTAATGACTGGATATGAGGCTACACTAGTTGAGCATAATTACCTCCTATAGGGAACACGTCTACAGGATCCTCCAAACTGCTTGAGTCATCACTAAAAGTCCCATCAGGATTCTTTGAAGGAAGGAAGAAAACACCTCCTTGTTTTTGGCAGGGACACCAGAAAAGCTACTACTTAAAATACACCCAGAATATTCTATTTCCATTAACCAGTTTCTTCTCTCAAGGGGAAAAGAGAAGACTAGATCCAAATCTGCTTCAGCTTTAACTGAGCTAAAATGACAGAAGAAAGAAAAGATTAGGTGTGACAGGGTCCTGTGCTGTTTTCTTTCTGGGAGGGGGTGAGCAGACACAGAATCAAAGGCACACATTCTGGGAAGTTGTTGAAAGAAGAAGCTCAGTTTATTTAGGAAGAGGCAAGCCTTATATACCCTCTACCCCCAAATGGGGGGAGGTCTGATGAATATGTATCTGCTGGTGTGACATGGCTGCTTTTCATTGCTCCAAGTCATCTCACATCATGCCTCAGCTGCTGTTGCTAAGGCCCATAGGTAAACCCATGTCGGCTTTCAGGAAGTATCTTACACACATGATCTCATTTACTGATTTGGGCTGGCTGGCCTGTTAGTAATGAATCATCTCAGAATTAGTTCTCTAGCTTCCAAGGGGATTCAACCCTTAGACTTCTCGTCACATATGTCCAGAATAACTACAAATGCTGCAAATAGGAAACCAATGAGATTAGTTTTATACAATTTTGTTTTGTAATTCAATCACACAATTCTCAAGCATGGATTTTGTAGATGATAATGTCCTACCTCAATGACAAAATGTTGAATATCCCCAAGAGCCTGCAATATGAGGGGTATACTTAATTTCACACCCTTTTAACCTCCTTATTACATGTTACATGGCAAGGTGTAGAGCAGTACCCAAGAAGAGTCCAAGTCCATTGAAGACCAGTGCAAAGTTACAAGTATGCAAAAAGTTGTCTCTTAAAGCTCTTGCATGATAACACAATTAGGGCTCAATGTAAGAACAGGGCTTTGATTCTAGTAAGGAATTCAGCTAGAAATGACAAGGCAGAAATTATAACAACCTTTAGAATAACATCTACAATTATTCCAAGAAATACATATATATTAACTATTGGCATGAAATTAATCCTCACAAGAAAAGCCTTCTTTCAATAGTCCATGACTATATTAGCCAGTTTTCCATCACTATGACAAAGGACCCAACATGAACAACTTATAGGACAGGGTGTTTAATTTTGCTCAGGATATCAGAGGCAGGTTTACTTGGGACTATTGTTAAGACCTATGAGAGCACAGTACTTCACGTCAGAAATGGTACCTGGAAAGCAGAAAGAGACAGGAAGGACCTAGGATGCCAACATCTCCTACTGTGACCAGCCCCAACTGTCCTAATGACTTCATTAATACAATGTTCCATTGCTTCACAAACTGGCATCACACATTTAGCACATGGGCCATTGGTAGACATGCCACATCCAAACTGTGGCACTGAATCTCAACAGTGATGTTAAAGCATGAAAAAACAATGCTCACAAAACACTAAGAGAGAAATTAATCCCAGCACAAGGGCCACACTCTGACTTAATGTAAGTGTGTCTCAAAGGACCTATTTTATAAACCATCAAACTTGGAAATAGCGATTCAACACATGTATTTTGAGAATACACAGTCCAGTCAGGACACAGTAACTGAAAACTCAGGATCAATCACTATTTGTGAAGCATATTCTAACTGTTCTAAAAGAATAGAAAAAAAATGAAATTATTTAAAACAACCAAAAATGGTAGAGACCTTCATTTCTCAATCTAATTATAGATGGAAAAGAGGTGACAGTTTTATTGTGATGTGACTACTTCCCATGTCACACTTTCCACTATATTCTGGCCATGTGAGAACAAGGAATTTTACTGACTAAGCTATAAAAACCCCAAGTGGATATAAAGGACCAAGAGTGCAAGTTAATTATAAAAACCATAGTACTATTATCCAAGGTGATAACTGTGGTGATACTAGAGTTGACCAGATGTTTTTAGCATGATTCCTCTCTACAATATGACTTTCTCCCATTTAAAACTGTAATATTCACACCGGGCATAATAACAGTTATACTGAATGACTAAACATTTTATAACTACCATTCACAAAAGAGTTAGCTTGTCTTTGTTAACATCCTTCACACCAATTAGAATAGCCAGTTGAAAACCCCTGTGATTTTTAAACTACTGAACAAAGTAAAAAATGAATGGTAAAACTGGGCTTCAAAGAATCATATTTATGACTCGATATTCTGAAAGAAGTAGCAGCTAATTAGCTCAGATATCTCAGATCAAATTAAGGTATTTACATAACATTGAGTTTAGTTTTAAAAATCTTTATAATCTAATGGCATAAGAGTATATGATAGTGATCATAGTTTCACTCAGTGATAGAGTTATTAGCCAGGCATGAATGATGCCTTGGGTTCAATCCTAGCTTCCTAATCAAGTTTTGGACTTTTGGTTAAAATCAAATGAAATTCCCAGCACCAAGGGTTATATGAAAAGAAAAAAAAAAAAAAAGAATACAATATGAGAGGGAGAAGGTGGGAGGAGGGGAGATGGGAGGAGAAGAAATAAGGGGAGAGGAGAGAAATAACAGTGCAGATGCATGCATATCTGTGTTATTAAAAAACAGCATTATTCAAAATAACCAAAAGGTGGAGGCAATCTAGGACCAAAACATGTAGGGGAATACATTTACACTGGGACATGGAGGATCTTTTGAACCAATATCTGGGTCAAATAAGTCAGAAACAAAAGGGCATATTGCATTATTTAATTTACCAGAAGCATCAGAATAGACACTTTATCGAGGCAATAAACGAAATTTTCTTTGTCAGGCATGGAATTAAATGAAAAAAAAATGAAGTTACTGTATAACTGAGACATATCTTCAGTTGTAAGGTGAAAATTTTATGTAAAAGGACAGAGGTGAAAATTATATGCAACACAATCTGAATAATAAGATGTAGTTGGAAGATTTACTGTGTTATGGCTTGCAGGCAGTCGGAACAAATCTCTCCCACTCAATTCCCCCAAGTAAACACATAGAGGCATATATTAATTAAAACTGCTGAGCCACTAGCTCAAGCCTACCACTGACTAAGTCATACACTTAAATTTAGTCTATTTCTGTAAATCTATATGTCGCCATGTGTTCTGTGGCTTTACCTCTGTACCATTACATGCTGCTCCCTGAACAGCAGGCTGGGGTCTCCTGTCCCAGCCTTCCTCTTCCCAGAATTCTCCCTGTCTGCATATCCTGCCTATACTTCATGTCTGGCTACTGGCCAATCAGCATTTTGTTAAACCAGTATATAAAAGCATTATCCCACAGCAATAAGATACAGTTATTGATATCAAGAATTAAACTTAAACATGGTCTAATAGCTAATTTGGGGCTATTAATATTTCACTACAATTAAAATTGAGAAGATCAGAGGATTGATGCTGGCTTTGGCTACACAACATAAATGTACTTCAGATCAGTGAACCATGCACTTAAAAACTTTAAGATGGAAAATTGTATGACTTGCATGAAACCACAAGGCTCTAGCTTTACATCTGTTGCTGTGATAAAGTATTTTGACAAAAGAAACTTCCTCAAGAAAGAGTTTATTTTACCTTTAAATTCTTGGTTGTAGTATCCAATAGCAAGGAACTCAAGGTGGAGGAGACTTAAAATATTGAGTCCTATTACATCTACAGTCAAAGCCAGGGGGAAACCATGCACACACTCTTGCTTATGATCAGACCCAACTCGACACTGATGTAGTTCAGAATTCCTTCCTTAAGAAATGACACCATCCACACTAGGCAAATTTTCTCACCTCAATTAATGTAATCAAGATAATCACACATAGACATGCTCACAGACAATCCTAATCTAGACCATCCCTCATTGAGATATTCTTCCTTGGTACATTGTATCAAGTTGACAACTAAAACTAATAATCATACACAATAAAAATGCAACATAGATATTTAAAGGGAATTAACAAAGAAAAAGTACAAAAGATAGAAAATAAAGTAGCAACATATGTCATATGTTGTTTTAAATATGTTAATTATCACTTTGAGAGGTAAATATATCAATAATGTTTGAAAGTTGTCAGGAGACATTAAAATTACACTAAAAATATGGTGTTTTTATAAAACCTATGTTAACTATAAGGACATGATTCATTAAAGGCCAATATTTTGAAAAACATGGCAAAACCGACCAAAATAAAGCTGAAGGAGTTTGTTAATTTTAGAACAAGTCAACTTGCGAGGAAAGTAAATTATCCATGATAAAGGGGAGTATTGTTTACTAAGAAGAGAAGCAATTTTCTAAGACAATACAATAATTGTTAACATGCATGTATCTAGTAAGAGTATTTGTGAGTTGAAACCTGAAAACTATGAACAATAGTCCTAGATTCCAGCTCTCTGTTATCAGTAATTGACAGATCCAGTAGGCAGAACATCCATCAAATTACAGTTATTTCAAACTATCATCCATCACACAGATATTATTGACATTTATAAGTTATTTCATTCAATAGCAACAGAAGACAGATACCTTATTATCTGGCATGGAACATCTGTCAAGAAGAACACATCTAAGGCCATGCAATAATTCTTACCATGCTTAAAAGATGAAAAATCAAATCAGATCATAATTTTGTAAATATTTTTATTTTATAAGTAATTTAATTTTACATATCAGCCATGGATTCCTCCGTCCTCCCTCCCCCCACCCCCCAACATTCATCCCCAATTCTCCCCCCATTCCCACCTCCTTCAAGGCAAGGTCTCCCCTGAGGAGTCAGCCCAGCCTGGTAGATTTAGCTGAGGCAGGTCCAGTCCCCTCCTCCCTGAACCAAGGCTGAATAATTAGATAACTTTCAGATTAAAAAAAAAAAAAAAACAATAAGCAAACTAAAACCAAAGCAACAACAGCAAAGTAGGAATTATATTATTTTTAACTAAATAAATAAAATAAAACAATTTATAAAAAAATGGAATGTTGGCAAAAGCAGTCCTTAGGAAAAAAGTTGCAGGAATAAGTACTATAAAAGAGGTAAAATCTAAACTCAATAACCTAAAAACTGAAAAATGAAAAAGAAAAAAAATTTAACTAAGCAGAATCAAATAGCATAACAAGAAATACAGCAAAAATCAGTACAAAATTTTAAATGTGAAGAAAAATGTTAAATCTGAAAGCTTGTTCTTTGGCATGATAGTAAAATTTACAAGTCTGCAGCTGGAATAAGTAAGAAAACAGGAGGTTACTACAAATTAATATTGTAAAAAAAAGAAAATGATACCCTTACTACTTTCCATTTAAAAAATAATAAAGGATCTTATGCTCATAAGTTTGTCAACTAACACAACATAGATTAATCTTCATAAAGAGCCTTCAAAAATAGACAGAAAAGAAAAGTGAATAGTTTAATGTCTAGTAAAAAAAATTCAAAATGCAGAGAACACAGATCAGAGGGTAAGAACACTGGCAACACTAGCTTTCTTGTATAGATCTGCGGTTCAGTTCCTAGGAATTATGCCCAGCGGCTCACAACCATCTCTAACTCCAGTTCCAAATCTTCTGGTATTCAGGTACACCTGCACTCATATACATGCAAATGCAAACACACACACACACACACACACACACACACACACACACACACACACACACAGAGAGAGAGAGAGAGAGAGAGAGAGAGAGAGAGAGAGAGAATAAATCTTCAAAACTAAAAAACTATTAAAATGGATAAACTTCCACAAAAGAAAACAACAAGCTTTGATGGTACTGTTGGTTAATTTTACCTATGTTTAAAGGGAGAAGTTGTGCCAATTATGTACTGACTTACCAGAGAAAAACAAGGGATGTGCTTCTTTATCCATTTTAGGGAGTATTATCCCAATACCAGACATGGACAAATACATTTAAAGAAAGTGAAACTACAGACAGATATCAGTCATAATAGAGATGAAAAAGTTCCTTACAAATCATTAGGAAATTGAACTCAACAGAGTGTAAAGGACCCATACACTATGACCATATGGGATTTAATCTATATTGGCAATGTTAGTTCAACCTTTAAAATTAATTTATGACTGATATTTGTCCACAGAGGGAGAAAAACTGTGGTGATTTTTCAAGATGACTTGATTGTTGATTCAGAAAACACCAGAGAGTTCAAAATAAAAGCTCTGGCAGTCTCATATTAGTGTAATAAATTTGAAGGATGCAAAGTTTATACACAAAGGGCAATTATTTTCCGCTTCTGATAGATAATTAGAATATTTAAAATAACTTCATACTGTTTCATAGGCAACTAATATGTGGGTTGTTTATGAAAATATAAATTATGATACTGATTGAAACAAATATGTTTTAGTTACAGTTTGTTTGCTCTGAAGAGATACTATGACCAAAGCATTTATTTAGGGTCTTGCTTACAGTTTTAGAGTGTTAACACTATTACCATAGTGGTAAACAGACAGATATCACACTGGTATAGTATCTGAGAGATTTACCTCTTGATCTACAGGCAGACAGAAAGAGTCATGGCCTGTGTCTCCACCCCCACTGCCTGTGAGACACTTCCTCTGCTAAGTTCACATCTACTGCATTAAGCCACACCTACTTATCATTTCCAAACAGTTCAGCAGTTGGGGACTAAGTGTGCAAATAAATGAGCTTATGGTGGGCCTAAATGTTCAGTTTCCCCAATCATGCTTTGCTGCCTCACCACAGGCTCAAGCAAACAGAGCTAATTGACCAAGAACTGAAACCGCTTAAATTATTAACCAAAATCAATCTTTCTTCTATGTAAGCTGTTTATCTCAGGTATTTCATCACAGTGACAGAAAGATAATGGTTTTACTAATGATTTTCTTGAATAAAATTAATACCCAGACACTAAAAGACAATTATCACAGTGATCTAAATAAAATGCAGATTAATGGTTCTATTTTTTAAAATCACCTATTAGACTCATACCATTTGCAAAGATTATAGTCTCAGAGGTCATTTAGAATTGATGTTTAAAGAACAAATACTTAGAAAATTTTGCTCTTCAAGTGTCTCCTACTAAAATATGGTTGTTAGTCTCCAGTCAGGATGGCCATCCTTTCTGTTTTGCTTCATTCCATTCCTTTTCTGAGCTTCAGTCTCAAGATCTATGCATGGGCAGTACTTATGACTCATACAGCCGCTGTCCTCCTCTCCCAACTGACAGCAGCCATGTTGCCTTATCAAAAACAGTCAGATGTATATATAAAACCAACCAGACCAGCTTCAGCCACAGAAAATAATTCAAAGCTCTTTGTTCAGTGAGATTTCATTTTAAACACATGGATTCATCCACTAGATCTTGCTTGGGTCACTGAGAATTGATTTGGACTTTTCTACCTGCTCCTATTTTCTATTCCAAAAGAACTTTTACAAAAGAGAATAAAAATAAAGGGGCTATACTTTCAATTTTCAGAAAACTGGAAAAGCTGAACTAATAAGCATTGAAAGGGAGTAAAGGGTTAGTCACACATACAGCCATTTCTCCCCAAATTCAAGCAACTTAAAATATTTGTTGAATGGAAACTTGCATAAAATTAGGTTTGTAAGGATTAATCATTGCTTGCTTTTTATATCAGATAATGTTTTTATTCTGAGTTCAAAGTATTATTTCTCTCATTGATTTTTGTAATTTCTATACACTGTTTCATTCTGAGAAATTGCAGTTATTTTTGCCATTGACACTTAGCAGCTATATAACATGCCACCTGATTATTTGCATGGGAAATCTGTTTTTTCTCATTGTCATTTTTTCAGAGACTCACTACTCTCAAGGACGAAGTCATTTACTGATGAAAGTCAGATCTGTAGGAAGGGATTCCTTTACTTTTCTCTCCAAAAGTGAGCAATAATTCACTTGTGTCTCAATCCCTCTTTAAAGCAACCATAGCTGTCTAGGCTAACAAAATATCTAGATTTACATGTGAATTTTCAGTCTAAAATATTTCTATAGCATTTCCATTTTTTTTTAATTCACCACACCATATCCCTTGGAATTCTGATCTATCAGTCAGCCAAGATGAGATCAGGGTACAAAGATATGACAAAATCTCAGTGGCTTAAACAAAACCTCCAAGCAGAGCAAAATACCACACACATATACATCGCAAAAAAGCCTTTGCCCAGCCTACAATCCTTTGGTAGAGTTTATGGTAACAGTGATAACAAAGTATTAAAATAGCCCCAAGAATGGCAGGTATATGTTCACCAACCATCAAAAGTAGCATAAAATGGCAATTACCAGAAATCACTTCTATCTTTTTGTTAAAACTCAGATATTCATGATGGGAGGTAAGATTGTAATATTAATTGAAATAAAATGGACATGACATAGGAATAATGGGCAAAAAGGTTGTTTATAATATCTTTGTTAAGGGTTTCTTTAGACTCTGTATGAGTTATTGCACCATCTGTCATCTCATGAAACAAGGATGCTTTAATGAATCAATAACATCTCCTAAAGAATTAGCCCCTCTGTTTTCTAAATTAATCTGTTATCTTATTAGACTATGACTTTAGGTTAAATATTATTACACCAAAGAAAATGAGGGTATCCAAGTTGTCTTGGAAGGATAACCAAGTTGTACTTACGAACAGATGAAAAGTGTTCCAGACAAAACTATCAAAAAATCACATTAAAATATGTTAGAACAAGAGAATATTCTGTAAAGTGCATGACTTCTATTTGGCTGGATATATCATATAAGAATATATGGACTCATACATAATGGGTTAGGATTGAGATATGATATTTCTAAAAGGCTCATTGTTTCTAAAAGGCCTGGTTTCCAACTCTTATCTATATTAAGAGGTGGTTATAACATAAATGTGCTACCATCAGGTACACACTGATCCATTGATGAGTTCATAGCTGAATAAGCATAAGGAGACAGTGCCTTGGCAAGAAATTGGGGAACTGGTGGCATGCCTTTACAGGGTATATCTTGCTCCTAATTTCTTCTCTTTTCCTCCTGATCTCATCCTCCTTCTTTGCTTAGATCAGGTGAGCAGCTTTGCTTTGACACCTACTTTCCACAATGATGCTCTGCCTAATCCAGAATTACTAACACAGGCAATTATGAACTGAAAATTCTGAAACTTGAGCTAAAATAAATTTGTTTCTTCCTTTTAATTTTACTAAAAGGTCTTTGTCACAGTAATGAAAAGCTACTCAACTGTGTTAAAGACTTTATGTCTTACATAGAAAAGGTATCTTTTCAAAGTCACTCATCTACATGAGACTAGGATACTGAGTGGATACAGAGATTTCTTGATCCCATGCTAGAGGATATATATTGGATATAGATAGATAGATAGATAGATAGATAGATAGACCCATGAGAAACATCAAAGTCTCAATCTTAGTGTTTAATATATTAAAGAATCATACCACACTTTGTTCAAGGAGTGACTGCCATTCATATTCCTGCAGCATTTATCATTATTATATGTGAAGAATTTTTTAAAGTACTTAATTAAGTGAAAACCCATGGCTTGGCTTCTCACTACCTTCTTGAGGAACCTTGGCACTTCCTGTCCCTTTTATATGCTATATTGTCTGCCTTTCACAACTTCAATAAATACTCAAATCACTGTAGTTCAAAAACTACTGTGTTGTAGAAATTCCCATCAGTTACCTAGAATATGCTTCTCTTTTTAATGCCATGAACACAGGTACGGGTATGGTGTCTGAAAATCACTGCCATTGGTAAAGCTCAGCCCATATCCAACATTAGCCAAGTGTTAACATTAGCTCTTAGCAACAAAGCCATTTACTTCCAATTATCCACAAATTACACATATGTTTTTTTTCTCGCCACAGGGTGACATTTTATGTGTGGTATGAAGGTAGGCAACAGAGAAGCTGATTACATAAATGTCTTTCAGACACCAATAAGCTAATGTTGGGTTTGATCTGCTTTTTTCAAGGGTAGAAATAACTGATGAGTCTAAAAAAAGGCACAATACAGAATTCTGGGGAATATTAAAGTATCAGAAAAAGTGGTATGTAGAGGAATGAACTACAACATGATCAGTCTATCCTCTTCCCATCTCAGCCTTCTCAAAAAAAAAAAAAAAAAAAAAAAAAACATGAAAGACCAGAGATGAAGCAGGTGGTTAGACATAGTGCTGGACAGGTTTGGAAAACACCGAACTGGTGCAGTGGGATGTTCTGTACGCTAAGTGTGTTGCTCTGATTGGTTAATAAATAAAACACTGATTGGCCAGTAGCTAGACAGGAAGTATAGGTGGGACAAGCAGAGAAGAAATTTCTGAGAAGTGGAAAGCTGAGGCAGAGAGAGACTGCCAGCCACTGCCATGACAATCGAGATGTAAGGTACTGGTAAGCCACAAGCCACATGGCAACTTATAACTAATAGAAATGGGTTAATTTAAGATACAAGAACTAGATAACAAGAAGCCTAAGCCATAAGGCCCAACAGTTTAAATAATATAAGCTTCTGAGTAGTTATTTTGTAAGTGGGCTATTGGACTACTCGTCTTGGCAGGACTTGGAGAGAAAACTCTAGCTACAGAACTGGTGCCTTATTTCTTCTTTAATTCAATGTTCAAGTGTTTAAGTTTCAAGTAAGTTTCTTATACATTTTATAATACAAAGAACAAGTAAAGGACAGCTCATTAAAATCATATAACCAATAGTTATAAAAACTCAAAATCAGTACTTACATAGAATTTCATTTATATTTAGTCAGGAAAATAAGATAAATTGACAACCTTCTAGTCAGTTCATTACTATTCAAGGTTCTATGGAAAAATAGAATAGATATGCATAGGGAAAAAATGAGATACAAGTAGGAAAAGAAAGGACAGAATAGGAAATGAGCAAGAAGGATGAAAGAGACCAAGACAGAAAGACTACGAACTGGACTGAGAATCAATATGAAGACATGGTATGCAATCAGAGAAGCTGAATCCCGTGGTGACACGGGAAAGACAGGCAAGATGGCTTAGAAATAAAGAAACCAATAAAATAAAACCTAGGGTTGGAGAAGAGATAAGAAAAATTAAGGTGAGGAAGAAGAGGAGGAGGAGGAAGAAGAAGAGAAGGAGGAAGTGCCGCAACGCCCGCCCACATTACTACCTGTTCACCATGTCTGAGTGAGGGGCTGAGGATTAAAAAGAGAGACAAGAAAGCAGCTCATTCGTCTCAGTAGAATGCTGTTTATTGAAGGAGGGAGGAGCACTTAAATACATTCTCACAGCACAGTGGAAGAACCTGGGAGGGCAAAAGTTCGCTACAGATGTTTTACATTCTAGCAGTACACCAATATGCAGGATATGCAAACAAGGAACCTTCAGTAAGCTGTTTAGGAGGAATGAAACCAGCAGGGAATTAGCATAGGGAGGATATCTGATCAAGGTCAGCAAGCAAGGCAACAGCTCCCCAAGGAACATGGGCCAGGGCCCAATAAGGAAGAGGAAGAGAAAGAAAGAGGAACAGGAATAGGAAGAGGGAAGAGAGAGGAAGGAGAAGGAGGAAGAGGAAAAGGAGGAGAGGAAGAGAAAGAAGAAGGAGGAGAAGGAGGAGGAGGAGGAGAATTAAATAATTTTATCCTTATCTCTAAATATTTTGTCTAATTTTAGAATATTGGCAAAGAGAGAGAAAGGTCATAATCCATTACACATGTCCACTGATGTACTTCTCATTCTCTATAACTGATATTGAACTCCATCATCATCTATCAGCCACTATCTATCAACCATGCTGACAATGCACTCAGAAAGTAATATCTTTTTTCCAGGCACCTGCTTGTTGCTGTGATTAAGTACTCTGATAGAGCCAACTTAAGAGAGTAAGGGCACATTGTGGGTCCCAGTGCCATGTGGCATGGAAGTCACAACAGTTTAAGGACCTCCAGCATCCATAATCAAGAAGCAGAGTAATGAAAGCATGTATGTACAGGTTCCTTTTTCCACCTTATGCTGTCTATGATTTCTAGCAGGAAACAGAACTTCTCACAATGGATCTTCCACCTCCATTAATGCAACCAAAACACTCACACATAGGCATGCACAGAGGCCATCCTCTAAGTCATTCTAGATTTTTGTCAAGTTGACAAATCACAGTAACTATCACATTACCTACCTGATTCAAAGGTTAAGACAATTGTGACATTTCTAATAGGACCAGGATAATTCAGCAGATGTAGCACAGAGAACCTAAAGATACCTTTAAAGAATAAAAATGAGACACCATTCTTCCTAACTCTAGGGTTCTTTACATAAATTTTAAAGATTTTTTTTAATTTTTCAAACTTCATAAAGTATAATTGCTATACAAAAATTGCCCTTTTAATGACTACATCTTGAATGCAGGGCATAATATACAGCTTTTTCTTCATTCCTGTGTAACAGCAGCACAATCAAGCTACAAAACATATTTATCACTTACAAAATCTCCTGTTCTTTGATGTTTCCCTTTGTTTTGTTTCTAAGAATCAGCACTTACCATGAGATTACCCACTAACATCTTAAAGTGGTAAATGTCATTTTATTTACTATATGTACTATGTTATATATCAGATTCTAGAAGTTGCTTATTTTATGTAAGTGAAACATAAAAACCATGCAGCAATGACTCCTTAGGTCCCTCTCCCCATGGCAACTGCCCATCACAATTCTATTCTTTGTTTCTGAGCTTGTATAATTAGATTTTAAGCTGAGCCATCAGACAGAATCATCTCTGTGCTTCTGTCATGGTTATGATTTACATTTACATGATTTATAGCAGGTCCCCAGTAAATCATTTTAAAATAAATGATGAGAAGATTGAGTAGCTTTATGAGATCATCAAGTTTTCTCATAAATGAAACCTGGACAAAAGTATCTCTGAAATCTCAGTCTTAGCCCATAAAATATACATAATTTCATGTTATGTAAGAGTTCTAATATTCTATACACTATCACCTTTTTAAGGATAGATTTTTTTAAAACATATTACAAGGAAAAATTTTAATGATATTACATACAACAAAGTTTGCATAAGCAGACACACACACACACACATGCACACACCACACACACCACTTCTTTAGAGAACAAGGTGGCAAGCTGAGGGGTGGCTTGTGAGATGAGGCTCCTACACCTGGTTCCAGTCCCTAGCTTCAGCATATACTTATTCAAGGAGATTTTGGGAAAACTGAACAGTCCCTTAAAGCACACCTTTCCTTCTCTGCAAAGTGGCATCAACACAAAGGATGCAAGTTGCATTCAATGAATAGAATTCTTATGGGGATAAATTACCTATGGCATGGAAAACAATGGCATGGTGCCAGGCACGTGGATTTAGATAATTTTATTATTCAGAATACAATGTGAGAGCAACATTAAAATTTTATGAATTGTTGTCTACATTTCATTTTGAAAATATTCCCAAGCCCTTTACAATCATGTGCTATTTGTAGTGAAATGGCAGTAGCCGGCGATTCGGGCTAGCTGCCGCCAGGACTAGAGACTGTGGCTTCCCCCTTCCCTCCTACTGTCTTCTTAGTGGACCACTTGATATGTTCTCCACCTGGCAATCAGAGAACCAATAACTCAGTACCACCACCTTTTTTTGTATTAGTTCCCTGATGAGAGAAACACCCAGAATTCAACTGAAACGTATTCATTAAAAAGATTATGGTGGAGATTGTTTTTCTGGGAGACTGTCTGAGAAACTGGCTAGCCTTTCCAGGGAATACATGAATTTTCATTAACATATAATCGTCTTCCATTTAATTCCTTTTCACAGCAGTGTGATCAAGAAACAAAAAGGAATAGAGGTGTTAACATTAGGATATCCACACATTTCCTTAAGGTTCTATGACTTAATAGGGTAAGTCCAAGTAGAATATCCAGTTGGATTATTTATTTGAGACTTGCCATCTTGGATTAGCTTAATACATGGTTGCCAAATGAGTGAAACCTGAGGCTACCAGAAAAAAAAAATAAGAAAGAAAAGTAATCCTGAATTATAATACATAGTAGTAACACTAAACAGTACACATTTCAGAAAAATGGGTGCTATTAAAGCCTAGTTAGCCCCATGTTTCTCTACTAACTTGGCACACAACATGCCTTACTTGCCAGCCTCTTTTATAGAAATTGTTTGTATGAATCTGCTCCTTTGTTTCAAGAACAACCTGGATGTCACAGAGTAAATGTATTAGTCTTCAACCCTATTGGAATAGAAGAGACTAGATGACATGAAATAAGGCACGTTTGACTTCATATTCATTAATATATCCTACAGATAGCAGATCATATTAAAATGTTCAAATAAATAAACTAAGACCTGAACATGTCCATTCTTCTATTAAAATAGCTTATGTTAAAAGAAAGCATTTAGCAGGGCGGTGGTGGCGCACGCCTGTAATCCCAGCACTCGGGAGGCAGAGGCAGGTGGATCTTTGAGAGTTGGAGGCCAGCCTGGTCTACAGAGCTAGTCCAGGACAGGCTCCAAAGCTACAGAGAAATCCTGTCTCAAAAAAATTAAAAAAGAAAGAAAGCATTTAACAGAACTCTGTGGCAGTAGTTAAAGCAGCAGCTAATGTGATTAATATACTGACAATGATAAAATCAAAGACCAAAACAACAGTGTTAACACTGAAGAAGCCCTTACCTGGTTCACTCCTACTATGGTCAGCTGGACTTTGTGTTTTGCCTGTGTCAATTTTCCTTCCTTCACTTCTTAGTGATTCAGGGTGTCTTGTACTTCTCCTTTGGTCACAGAAATAGATATTTCACTCAGCCTAGCCCAAATACCTCCATATGCCCATCCAACTAGCAAGGTAGATCTGGGATCTCCTAATAGAGAGACAGAGAATGTCTTTCTTTCTTAACAGTTAGTGGGAAGATATCATCTAATTTGCTGACCTGTGTTCCCTCATCATAGAGTAAAAAACTTCTGTGGATGTGGCAAAGAAAGCTCAAACCAATGTCTGATTCTACCCTCTGAGTTCTTACAAACTGCCACACATGAAGCCAACCACTCAGGAACTTCTAAGAGGCATGAGTCAGTGACTACCCCTTTTTACTTTAGTCATTTTGTACTGTGTTTCAATTATTAGTTTTCCCTTAATGGAAACATATCCACATTTTTCATTTTTTCAACCAACAATAAACAGCATTTCTGTGATATCCTTGAAACTTGGTATATGATCCAGAACTCCTGCTGAATTTCTCCTCATGGATGTATTCTTGGTCTACTTGGTCAGGTTCTCCAGATCATCATATTCCCTTAGCGTGTATCAGTAATGTGAAAATATATAATTTTAATACTTAAAAGCAACACCAAAGTTAAACAATAAAATGTGGTTTTGGATATTGTTTACTGCCCAAATTTCAGCCTTGTATTGAGTTATCAAAGTGTGCTTGCATTCCTTCTACCAAATGTTTTGCAGTAATAGAGTGATGTCACAGATTTGACTTTGCTGCAAATTTTAATGAGACACTTTCCACTTATTGTGCTCTGTTCTCTCACTTGTGGTATGGGGTAGAAGAATGGAAAAACTTATCCAGGAGTGGTAAGAATCTAGGCAGGTGGTAGTTTGTTTTTGCTGGAAGAAGGCTGATGCCCTTCTGTCATCAAATAAGAGGGGGATGGGAAAGACACAAAACCTCAGGACCTTTGGTCCATTGTCTCTGTTGGAGTCATTAACCCATGCAATCTCCCTACAATTTTATTGATCATCCCTGACTTCCCAATAGTTCCTTCATCATTAGACTACCTGGGAGGTGTTGACAGTGCAAGTTTTTTGTTCTTATGGTTGCTTGCTTGTTTAGAACAGGTGTTTGTTTTGTTTTTGAGCCAGGACCCTTGTGTATTTCCCAGTCTCTCTAAAAACTACTGGATTCCACAATTCTTTCCTCTACCTCCCATGTAGTCAGACTATAGACAAAGGCCACTGTACTCAATATAAAAAGCTATTATCCTTCTTTTGTTTTTGTTTGTTTGTTTGTTTGTTGATTTTTTTTTGAGACAAGATTTCTTTGTGTAACAGGCCTGGCTGTCCTGAAACTCACTTTTTAAACCAAGTTGGCCTCTAACTCAGAGAGATCTACCTGACTCTACTTTCCAAGTGCTGGGATTAAAAAAGTGTGCCACCATGCCAGGCAGAATGATATTTTCTAATTTCTGCTCTCAGGGACTCTGGTTGGGAATCTGTATTCAGGCCCAGAAATTTTTAATATCCAGATCTGGAATTGGTAATACAGGACATTGAGAGAAAGAAGTCACTGGGAAAAAAAGAAAACCAAAGCAGAATCTAGCCTGCATGAATGCAAGTTCAGAGAAACAATCACTCCACTGTTTAAAATGGTTAGATGTAAAACAGAAAGTTCTGGCCACTTGGACAAGAAAGACTGAGAGGAAGACAGGCATGGGAACATCTTCTGAGGTCAATTTTCCTCATCCAGTATATCTTGCTAGTGACAATTCTACAGCTAGCACTGGCTGTACTCTTAGGAAACAAGTAGACTTACACTATCATTCCTTTTGTGATCCTTTTAAAGCCTGCTTCAAAGGGTGGTGAAAACCATCTCTTTCATTTGCTCCCAGAAATGTAAATTAAAACCACTAATTCTAACAGAACATCTATAGCCTCAAAGACCTGGGCACATAGGATTCAATAAGGATTTCTGACCGAATGTGTGTCTGTTGTTTAAGGGGAAATAAACCTAAAAGCTTCAAGCACCTTTAAAATTATTCATATTTTATTACATATATTAGAAGAGCATTATATCTTTATTGAATTTCTAGGAAATAAGGCAATTTAAGCCTCCAAGTTAAATGAAATGATCACTGTTTATACACAATGAAGGATTCCTTCTCTGAAAATGTTCTAACCAGATTGTAGTTAGAGTTTTCCTACCTGACCCAGTCAGGACAAATCTCTCTCACCCGCCAGTACCACAGTTGATCAGACCCAACCAAGAAAGCACACAGAAACTTACATTGTTTAGAAACTGTATGGCTGTGGCAGGCTTCTTGTTATCTACTTCTTCTATCGTAAATTAACCCATTTCTGTTAGTCTATATTTTGCCACATGGCTTGTGCCTTACCAGTGTCTTTACATGTTGCTTTTCATGGCGGCGGCTGACAGTGTCTTTCCCCACCCAGCCTTCCACCTCCCAGAATTCTCTTCTCTCTTGTCCTGCCTATACTTCCTGCCTGGCCACTGGCCAATCAGAACTTTATTTGCACAAAGCGATATCCACAGCACTTCCCCTTTTCTTTTTTTTTAAAGGAAGGTTTTAACTTTTACATAGTACAATTACATATAACAAAACAATCATCAAACAAGAATTACAGTTACAATATTAAAGAAGATATCCTATCTATCTTATATTTGTGAGTCTAAGGTTTTTATATCTAACTTATCTTTTATCATAACTGAGGAAATTATAACTATCTAGTCTTCAACCACATCAAAGACCTCAGAAGGATATAATATTACCTGAGAACAGGGAGAAGGATGTAAGCATTTTTCAGGAGTCTTGCAAGAGTAGACAGAGACAGCTGGCAGCCTGGACAGTCACCTAATGTTCCTTTATAAAGTTGGGGCATTTGTCTTCAGCCCACAGGGCTAGAGTCTCTCAGTCACTTCTCTCAGTGTCCTGTAGAATGTTTGGCAGTTTCTTCTGCAAAGCAGGAACCCGAAGGACCATTTTGTCAAGCAAAGTTTAGTGGTCACCTTTCTATGGGTCCTGCATGTCCAGTTGATCAAGCAGTCCAGGAAGAACAGTTTCTTGTCCAAATGGTTATTTTTGTCAAGGTGAAGATAAACTCCATATTTTAAAAATATTTTAAATGCCATATTCTGTAGGTCTTTGAAGTATTTGAAGATTACCTATCTATCTGAAACATCTCTATGTATATCTAGAAGACTTAACTAACATGGCTATAAGTATGATTATCATAGATGACTAATTATTAATCTATTTTTAATTATCCATTACAATTTAAAATGAGCTATACATACATAATATCTTAAACACGAGTAGAAATATACACACAGTATAACAAAATTAACTTTAAGTTTGCATCAATAGACTAAAATCTATACCAATGTAAAACATTTTAAACAAGTTGTTGCTCTTTAGAAGTAAGTTCATTAATCTACCCTTTTATCCTATCATATCTATATCATATCCACTTTTTATCTTTCCCACATCAGAGGGCTCTTCTGATTTAGGACACAAGAAACTCTTAACCTTTTCTTTTAACAATATGTCTGGGTTTAGAGAAAGAGTGAGCCAATTCCATCTCCAAAGCCAGCTTGATAATTTGGGGAAATAGGGCATAGTTTCTCTTACTACTTCCTGCTGGAGGGGGGTGCTGTATCTTATTGGGATACAAAGAAAATTTTAGGATTATGGAGTAGTCCATGAGTGTAAACCTCTGAGCCAGTTGCCTTAAAACCATTCTGGATGTTGGATCAACTGGGCCGTTGTGTCATCGGAGACCTTTCAGGTGGTCTTGGCTGATCAAACCTGATGTATGTTAATCTGGAACAAATCCATAGCCTCTGGCTTTCTGTGGAAACAAAAGCAGAGACTCTTTTCCAAAGCAACATATCCTTACATCCAAATTTTGAAGTCAAGATGTCTTTAAAATTTACATATTTGTAATCCAACTGCTTCAATGTTCCCGTTTGAGCCAAGTCGAGCCTGGGCTCTGGCTTCCTCAAGCTCTGACTGACCACGTGCTCTGGCCTTTCAGCCAAAAGCAGCCTATCTGCAGTTGCATGTAGCTACTGCAATTAGCGGTAGCTCCTGCAGGCCTGAGTTGTTCGTAGCACTGGCTTTTTAAGCAAGTAACTCCAGCTGTGGCGGTAATCACTAGTAGCTAAGGTAGGTTGGGCCTGAGTCCTAAGCTGAGCTAGGCCTGGGTTAGGCCGGGGCTAGGCCAGAGCTCCAGAGCTAGGGAGCCAGGCCTGCCCAGGTGGGAAGCCAGACCCACTGCCAAGGCAAGCAGTTTTTTAGTGAATTCTTGCCATGTTGGGTGCCATTTGTAGTTAGAATTTTCCTGCCTGGCCCAGAGTCAGGACAAATCTCTCTCACTGGCCAGTTCCACAGTCACTCAGACCCAACCAAGTAAGCACACTTATATTACTTACTGTATGGCCGTGGCAGGCTTCTTGTTATCTACTTCTTCTCTCTTAAATTAACCCATTTCTGTTATTCTATACTTTGCCACATGGCTTGTGGCTTACCAGTGTCTTTACATGTTGCTTCTAATGGCGGCGGCTGGCAGTGTCTTTCCCTACCCAGCCTTCCACCTCCCAGAATTCTCTTCTCTCTTGTCCCGCTTATACTACCTGCCTGGCCACTGGCCAATCAGAACTTTATTTACACAGAGTGATATGCACAGCACCAGATTTTGTTGACTTGTTCTGCCAAAAGTTTTGGAAGGGTAGAGTGACAGAAAGATAGCAGGTTCTGGCATCATCATGCCCCTGGCTTTTGTATTTTCACCCACAAACACAGCAATTTAAGTTTACCCTGTCAAGTAGAAAAAAGTTGTGGAAGGAATCTTTGTTCCATCTCTCTGTACCTGTAAATAGGCGGCCGGTCCATTGAGTAACAGACACAGACATACTAGAAAAACTAAAGGTAGAGTTAAAATAAAGCCAGAGCTTCAATTTCCTGAGACAGTTTTTGTCCCACCAGTGAACAGAACCTCAAGGAGAAAAGGTGAAGAATCAGAACTGTACGTAGATGCCAAGAGCTTGTCTTGAACATGTGTTTGAGATCTGCATACCCATGAAGCACACAGACTATGGATAAGAAAACTTGGGTAACTATGCTTCTTTACTGAAAGCATGTGGAAATTGTTTTAGAAGCTCCTAATATGTAAAACAATAGCAATTTGAATATAATAAAGAAAAGAGAACAAGAAAATTGAATATAAGAAGATGGGGAAGAACATTCAGTAGGCAGTGAACACAAGTTATGAAAGAAGAAATAAAGTTAATTATTTCTCTAGTTCTGACTCAGTCATGAACTTTTGGTGTGAGTGGTGGATAAGTATATTAAATACAGTCTATACTGAAAATGTACAATTTAATGTGAAGTTTCATAGCTTCCATTATTTTTTATTTTTAATTTTACATATCAGCCATGGGTTCCTCTGTCCTCCCCCCTCCCGCCCCAGACCCCAAGTTCCCCCCAGCCCACCCCCTATTCCCATCTCCGCCAGGGCAAAGACTCCCCTGGGGATTCAGCTCAACCTGGTAAAATCAGTCCAGGTGGTTCCAGTCCCCTCCTTCCAGGTTGAGCAAAGTGTCCTTGCATAAGCCACAGGTTCCAAACAGCCAGCTCATGCACTAAGGACAGGTCCAGGTCCCACAGCCTGGGTGCCTCCCAAACAGATCAAGCTATTCAATTGTCTCACTTATCCAGAGGGCCTAATCCAGCTAGGGGCTCCTCAGCTTTGGTTCATAGTTCATGTGTTTCCATTAGTTTGGCTATTTGTCCCTGTGCTTTTTCCAGTCTTAGTCTCACCAATTCTTACTCATACAGTCCCTCCTCTTTCTCGACAATCGGACTCCTGGAGCTCCACCTGGAGCCTGGCCAAGGATTTCTGCATCCACTTCCATCAGTTATTGGATGAGAGTTCTAGCGTGACAGAGTGTTTGGCCATCCCATCATCAGACTAGGTCAGTTCGGGCTTTCTCTAGACCATTGCCAGTAGTCTACAGGGGAGGTATCTTTTTGGATTTCTGGGGACCTCTCTAGCACTTTGCTTCTTCCTGTTATCTTGTGGTCTTCATTTATCATGGTCTGTTATACCTTGTTCTCCTTCTCTGTTCTTGATCCAGCTGGGATTTCCTGCTCCCCTAAGCTCTCTTTCCCTCAAACATTGCCCTTCATTACCCCCACTCACATTCAGGTTCTTCATGAAGATCTCATCCATTTCTCTGTCATTGGGTGATCCCTGTGTTTTTCTTAGGGTCCTGTTTTCTAGTTAGCCTTCCTGGAGTTGTGAGTAGCAGCCTAGTCATTTTTGTTTACATCTAGTATCCTCCTATGAGTGAGGACATACCATGTTTGTCTTTCTGGGTCTAGGCAACCTCACTCAGGATGATATTTTCTAGATCCATCCATTTGCCTGCAAATCTCATGATGTCATTGTTTTTATCTGCTGAGTAGTACTCCATTGTATATATGTACCACATTTTTATCCATTCTTCAGTTGAAGGGCATCTAGGTTGTTTCCAGGTTCTGGCTATTACAAACAATGCTGATATGAACATAGCTGAGCAAATGCCCTTGTGGTATGATTGAGCATTCCTTTGGTATATGCCCAAGTGTACTATAGGTGGGTCTTGGGGGAGATAGATTCCAAATTTTCTAAGGAAGTGCCATAGTGATTTCCAAAGTGGCTGTACAAGCTTACATTCCCACCAGCAGTTGAGGAGGGTTCCCCTTGCTCCACATCCTCTCCAGCATAAGCTGTCTTCAGTGTTTTTGATCTTAGCCACTCTGACAGTTATAAGGTGGTATCTCAGAGTCATTTTGATTTGCATTTCCCAGACAATTAGGGATGTTGATCAATTCCTTAAATGTCTTTCAGCCATTTGAGCTTCCTCTGTTGAGAATTCTCTGTTTAGTTCTATAGCCCATTTCTTACCTGGACTATTGGGCATTTTAATGTCCAATTTCTTGAGTTCTTTATATATTCTGGATATCAGCCCTCTTTCAGATGTGGGATTGGTGAAGACCTTTTCCCATTCTTTAGGCTGTCACTTTGTCTTGTTGACCTTGTCCTTTGCTCTACAAAATCTTCTCAGTTTCAAGAGTTCCCTTTGATTGATTGTTTCTTTCAGTGTCTGTGCTACTAATGTTATATTTAGGACATGATCTCCTATACCAATACATAGCTTCCATTTTTAAATGCTAATTCTAACTGCAAAGATGTTCATTAACATGTATAGACTTTGGATCTAGATAATTTTCTTATGCAATGTTTTATTTATATAAAAGTGTTTTAAAATAAAATATATAAAAATAAATGTTAAAAATTCTTCAAAATAAAAAGAGGGAAATTAAAAAGAATTTATATGTATTATACTTTATTAAATATTATAAACAATCTAGAGATTACTTGAATTGTATGGAAGAATATGCAGAAAATATAATCTAATATAACAATTTATATGAAATACCTGAACATCTTTAAACTTTGGGACCCAAGGGGAAACAGTTACCATAGAGTGGATACTAATGGACAACTAAATATGTTTCTTCTTTTCACAGATGTCTTTTGCTTACTAGCTGACTAGATAAACATTACTCTCTCTTAACAGTACTAATAGCATAGCACAAATATTATTTTTTAAGGACAAATCTGTTGTGTGGTGAATTTTATTAGTCAGCAATGAATAAAAATACTCCTTTGTCAAGCAATCTACTGAAAATAGAGTGGGCAGTTCCTTCACCTGGAGCTCAGAGTGGCTAAGTGCCTTGGAGAGGCCCCCAGACTTCTCTGTCCACATCTAGTATATTCCCTTTATTGTCTGTCATAGCTACTTCTGAACATAAGGGACTTGCTATCTAGCACTGAATTTCATATCGTTACCAACACTCCATGACAGGAGCCCCTTCTAACTTCAGATGACCATGCATCTTCAATCTGTTATTTCTCTGTGTCATTCAAAGGTATTAAAAAGTCACAAATGTATTGGTCTGTTGGAAGGTGAAGATAGGTAAACAGAGCTATAACTGGCTTTTAATGGCAAACCTTGGTGATTAAACACAGCTGATCAAAAGTAACAGCATGCCATCACTTGGCAAAGCAGACAGATACTCCTTTCTCATCAATAACAAGGCCAGTCAATATCATCATTCTATAAATCAGTCACACATCCCTGAATTTAGTGAGCCTGGCCTACCTGACCCATAGTCAAACAATCACACCTTGTATCTTACTCGGAAATCCTAGGCTTTTGCCTCATAACAGGGGATTTTCTCTGAAGATTTATCGTACCTACTCTTCAGGTTCTTGTGAGAATCACTGATCTTTTTCTAATATTACACAAAGACAGAAACATAAAAGATGGGAACAAATCCTTTATTTTCTTCTGTCCTGAATCGCTGGCCATTAAAAGAAAAAATTCAATTTTGTTCAAACCTCATAATAGCGGTCAAAGGTTCTAATAGAGCCCTCAAAATGAAGAATAACCTTGGGTTCAGGTTTACAGATCCTTTTGGCTGACAGGAGAAAAACATTCCCTCACAAAATACCTCAGGTACAGATGGCTAAAAGAGGTTAAGATGCAACTGAAGCAAAAGAAAATCTTTTGAGAAAAATCAACAGGAGTAGAGAAAGAGAAGTGCAAGGCAAAGAGATGGATGGATGAAAATGGCCACAGATGTGGACAAAAGTATTGTCTGTTCTATCTTCTCTGGGAGTGACATTGTTTTCCAGATCATCTGGCAGGATATAATGCACATCTGCTCAGCTGTTATATGAAGACAAAGACATATTGGTTGCATCTCTTTTTATAATATTGATTACTCCCGACCCTTGTTTCTGAAACCTAAGTACCTAGGAAAGTAGTAACACAGTCTCTTAGGAGACATTGCGGAAGGCACTGATTAATACTAGCTGCCAAGTAGTCAACACTGACTATTTATTATGGTCACCTTCTAAATCAGCACTCCAGTAGATGCATATACTCCAGTGAGTCTTCTGGGGATTAGTTGATGGGTAATAGGACTTTGTTTAAGCACAGGGTTTCTCGAGAGAATTAAGCTCATTTCCTTTTAGAAAGATTAAGATTCTGTTTCTGTCAGCACTTGGTTCCATGTTAAACATTGTCTAATAATGTGTGTGTTGGCAGGGCTAAGAGTGTTACATTAGATAGTAAGATAGTGTTTTCTGATCTGAATTTAAGATAGAATAAATTTACTTCAATACAAAGCCTAGCATCATCATTAATTTACTGGGTGGCTTTGTGTAAAGACTCAGTTAAATCTCTGAGACTCATTTTTACTTCAGGAATATACTGAAGACAGAGCATGAAGAACCTTCCGCACTGACACATGGAGATCACTCAGTAAACATTTTAACCATTTCCCTGATTAGTTTTCAACTAAATATTAAACAGCTGCATCATAAATGGTCCTTAAAACCTTAATCACTGGTTACTTTGCTTTTCTGCATGCTGGAGTCACCAAGAGAGTTTTATTGTCCCATTATGGAGTCTGCCCAACAACACAGAAAAATGTGATCCTCTGTTTTTTTTTTTTGTTTGTTTGTTTGTTTTTGTTTTTTTTATCTAGATATGAATGTTTTGAAAAGCTCCTCAGTGAATACTGTGACGGGCAGTAGCATTTGAGAGATCATGTAGCTCAGCCCAGAGGCAGGATCTATGATGGGAGTTTGTGCTGCCATAGCCTACTGTGGATATGGAACTTTAATAGGGAACCTCCTTCCTCCACACAAGTACAGTGACCTCAAATGTCTTCTGACAGAACAGATTTCTCATGGAAATCCATTAGAAAACAGTTGCATACTAGGATAGAATCAGTTTTTATACTTTCTATTATTAACTTAGTGAAAAAGTTGTGATTTTTATAAAATATAAAGTTTAAATTTGGTTATAAAATTTAAATTTGGGTATTTGGTTGAAGGCAATAGTCCATTTTAACTCCACAATCCAAATTACTGATGTTTAAAGGAAACCGATAAGTTAAAAAAAAGGGGGGGGGATTTTTTTTGTTGGTTATTTTATTCTTGAGTCAGGGTCTCACTATGTAGCCAGAGCTTGCCTACAACTTACTATATAGCCACACTGGCCTCTTGAACTCATTGTAATCCTCCTATTTCAGCCTTTTCATACCCCCACATCCATCTATTAGACTCTAAATCTCCAATTATTTTCTAACAATGGGAATTTAAACACACCCAATCCTAACATTTTATAATATTAATCTAAGTTATATAAGCACTAAAATGTAAATAAATGTTTAAATTATCCTTAGCACAGTTGTCAGAGATAGAAAAGAATATTTGGGATCATTAGAGTATGTTCTCAATTCTTATACATCATTAAGGAATTGGAATGCCCATGACCTGTATGATTTTGGAGTAGAGGGCAAAAAATTAGGAGTATATGACAGATAAGTGATTTTGAAATAAATAATACTGAAAGACATACAAGAAAAAGAGAGTTTTTGAGACCAAGATTGGAAAAGCACAGGAACAAATAGCCAAATGAATGGAAGCACACGAATTATGAACCAAAGGCTGTGGAGCCCCCAGCTGGATCAGGCCCTTTGGGTAAGTGAGACAATTGAATAGCTTGAACTGTTTGGGAGGCACCCAGGCTGTGGGATCTGGACCTGTCCTTAGTGCATGAGCTGGCTGTTTGGAACCTTGGGCTTACACAGGGACACTTTGCTCAGCCTGGAAGGAGGGGACTGGACCTGCCAGTACTGAATCTACCAGGTTTAAATGAATCCCCAGGGAAGTCTTGGCCCTGGAGGAGATGGGAATAGAGGGGAGGGGCTGGGGGGAAGGTGAGGGCGGGATGGGGGAGAACAGGGGAACCCATGGCTGATGTATAAAATTAAAACACAAATATAATAAATTTTAAAAAAGAAAGAAAAAGAGAACTACAAATTTTTAACCAATGCATATGTTTAAAGAATAAAAATTCAAACCTGTATGTTCTCACAGAGGAAGCAGCTTTTGCTCAGCAGCCTGAACTGCATTGCTCTAGCTGAACACTGATAACAGTTTCAAGCTTCCTTATAATTAGTACATGTGTATTACCACCTAAATTTAATGTAAATAAAATGTCTAGATGACTCCTGAATTATCTCAGCAACACTGAAATCCGAGACATGCATTGCAAAAGTTACTACCAATGAACTTCACATTTACACAAAACACTCCTGACAAGCTAGCAAATAAGCCATGCATGGCATGGCATGATTCTCATTTACATTCTTATACATGACTCCAAACCCACTCTATCAGATTATAATTTTATTACTGAAGGGGAAGTCACAGTTAACTTGAACAAGAATGACTCTTTAAGCTAGCCATCACCAGGAGGAACAGATCTTATTTAAAGAGAAACAAGAAAATATAGAAAGTGATAGGTAGGTTGGCTGACACTGGGTCGCATTATGTCTACCACCAACTTATCATTTAGTCAGAGTCATATCAGACTCATTAAAATCCTCTCTGGTTTTTTCTGATATCTCCTTGTCCCTTTGCACAGAGCCAGTTTTCCAAAGGGTCTGTTTTCAATCCTTTAACTGTCCTGTTCTCATAAAGAGTCAGCAAGCTCTGCTACACACAAGCATGATATACCCTGAGGTATAATTAAGGTTCATCCCTGCTTTACCTTGACAGTCAGATTCTCTCAGATCTATCATCTGAAGTATAAACAAGTTGGTTATTATCCCTCAAGCTCTTCTAAAAGAATAAAGAGGATGAACTGAGAGAAACTTGTACTTTCATGAAGTACATAAACTATATTGTTATTAGGTTTGAGTTACCGGATCATGAACTTTCACTGATCTTGGGCAAAGGAAAACTGAAAAAAAATTGTCTCTTTGCTCCAGAAAATATATTTCTGGAAAGTAATACTGTAAATTAAATGAAATAGTGTACTTTCCAAAACGGATAGCTTGCTGATCAGTAGTTATTCTCAGGAGCCTCAACTTATTATGTCCCAGAATATGAAGTTCTTATAAGATAAAAATTAAGTCTAATACCAGAATTATCTACACCTTGAAAGATCTGCTTACTACCGTGGATATATTCTCAAACTCTAAAGTCCTAAAGTTGCAATTCTGAGAAATAGTATTCCTCTGACAATGTGATATTTTCTCTTACACAGACAATTTAGGGCACTGGTTTTCTTTGATAGCATTTTGGACACTGGAAAAAAATGTTTAGAACTTAGGGAGGAGAGGAGAGAGAAGGGAAGAGAGAGAGAGAGAGAGATAGAAACATGTATAGAGAGAAACAGACGGAGGGGAAAAGGAACAGACAGAGACAGAGAAAAAAAAGTAAATGTCTAAATATCCAGTTCATATTGAAAGGACTTTCAGTCCCTGTGTAGTCAAGTAGTACTCTTGAATGTAAGAGACCACTTCTAAGTAATCAGAGTGCAGGTGAAAATCCCTGACTAAGAAAGCATTCAAGCCTAGCAGTTTTGAAGGGCAGGATTTCCACAGTCTGAATAAGAAATGGCTAACATAATTTAAAAGAAGATTTTGAGCCAAAAAAAGCCTAGACTACTTTAGGAAATAAAAATACCTGATGTCTTGGCAAACTGTTTTTATGGGTCAAGTACAAAAGAAAGCTGGATCAAGACCCAAGCGGTAGAAAATGAAGACACGAGTATGAAGCAGAGATGATGCAAAGTTCACAGCAGTCCTGGTTTAATTCTTAAGTGACTCTGCTTTGCTTGTTTGGGGGGATTATGAGCCCTGTAGGTTCAAAGATGTTGCCATGAACCATATCCTCAACTATTCTAGAGCAGTGTGCTCAACAGAGATTTGAAAACTCTGGTTCAAGACAATGAACATATTGTATTACTGTCTGTTATTTGTATAAGAAATTTGTAACAGCTCTCTAGAGTAGGTAATATAAGCATTTTTGGACAAATAAAAAAATACAGTTTAGCCGGGCAGTGGTGGTTCTCGCTTTTTGTGAGTTCGAGGCCAACCTGGGCTACCAAGTGAGTTCCAGGAAAGGCACAAAGCTACACAGAGAAACCCTGTCTCACCCCCCCCCCACACACACACAAATACAGTTGAAATAAGGAAAATAGAAGACGATCATGAATCAGTCACACTCATGGCTGCAGTTATATGTGATTACCCCTATGTGAACAGGTATGTATGTGTATTCATACATACATTTCTTTTGGCATTAACTCAGCTCATGTGATCCCTAGTCCATTGTTTGTTGCATTCTACAATGTTCCTTTCCTTCACCCATTCTTCTGCACAGATCATTTCTGAGGCTGATTCCCGTGCTTTTCTACAAAGCAGAAAGAACTCTACTTCATCAAGCACATTTGCTTGGATGTGCTCTGAGTAGACTTTGCCAGTCATCATGACTCATTTATTACTACAAATGGAAGCGATTCCTACTGAGCACAGATCTAAGACTTGGAAATACTTGAGGTCAGACCTCAGTCTCCAAAGACAGGTATGTATAATGTTCAGCTTATATGTGAAAGCTTGGGATTCACATATGCTCTCACTACAGAGTTCAGAAGAGAATCTGCGATTCTAATTGAAAAATGATAACTTTCTTACAGAATAATCTACTATTTCTTCTATGTAATAAAACTAATGTTTAAATATATTTACCAATCATAAATCTGTAAACAACTCAACTTTACTATTATCACAACATATTTGGGGAGTAGGTCTTTCTTATGAGGGATACAGGGGTATTTTAATAAGAATTTTAACTATAGCAAGATCAAACGCCCTGCTTATGAAAATGTTTAAGAGCATAATCAGTGTATCCCATGGCCCCTACCACCTACCACCCTGCCTCCTTCTCTATCAACTATCTGATCTAGGTATTAAACTCTCTCATTAATGTATAATGCCTGGTGTATAGTACCTGTTCACATATTATAAAGGTTTTGTGGATGACAGTTAAACAATGAAGACCTATTTGCTTCTTTCCCTAATAGAGTTTATAGTATGGTGAGTATTCCTTCACTTCTGTTACCCAGTACTACACATGTTAATTAATTAATTTTAGAAGACTGACATAGATATGTTATATTGACATTTATTTAAAAAATACTATCCAGTGTACTTTAAAGAAACAAATGAACTTATTAGTCCAAAGTCAACTCAGAGCTTTTGATGACTGCAGTCATAATTCCATTGCAAATTGAGGTAAAAATCTATGGAAAAGAATATATAGCAAAAACAGAAAGTCTAATTTTAATATACTTTTAAGTCACCATGCGTTTTATACAATAGGCTAATACTTCTGTGTGCAAAACCATGTCTGGTCTTTCAAAGTGAATCAGAAAGCAGAGGCTAACAACTGCCTTTTATGGCCCCTCCTTACCATGACACCTAAAATACATAAATTAGTAAGATAAAATACACAAGGCTGAGAGCTTTTTGCAAACCAGTGCCTTGTATAGTTCAATGGGAGGATGCAAACTTTATATCTCCACAGAGTAACTTTTGACAAGGAAAAACACTTGTAAACCAGGCCCACAGGCTAATATGCCACAATTAGTAAATCTACCCCATTCAATCACTGCCTTCAGACTTCTGCAGCTTTCGAATTTACTTCCCATGAACGCATAAATTATTGAAAGAGTAATTCCACCTCTGCATTTAGTTGTTTACTCACTATATTTGTACAGGACCAAAAATCAAGAAGAAATCTAAGAGTAAGGCTGGAGAAATGGCTCAGTGATCAGGAGGATGACCTGCTCTTGAACAGGACTAGAGTTCTGTTTCAAGCACCCATACCATATGGCTGACAACCACACATTAATTCCAGTTCCAGCAGATCTGATACCCTCCTCAAAAGTCCCTGGGCACTCATATATGCACAAGTGTGTGTGTGTGTGTGTGTGTGTGTGTGTGTGTGTGTGTGTGTGTGTGGCTGAACTGCAAGAAAATTTATTGCTCTTTGTTACAGTCATCTGTAGATAAAAGTTAACATACTTAAATTTAATCATGGTGTTTTTAGAAGCTGTGTGTGTTTCCCTGGATGATTAAATACCGAGCTTGGGAGAAAGCTCATGTTGAAAACTGGGTGTTTAGATGACACTTAAAACTATAGAGTACAAAGCAGAGCTGTGAGGGGTGTGTGTGTGTGTGTGTGTGTGTGTGTGTGTGTGTGTGTGTGTGTGTGTTTATGTGCATGCATGCAGTTTGTGTAGAAAAACTAAGCCAAGGTACAAGCATGTATGTGTTTCATCTAAGCCTACCATATTTCTAGAAATTACAGTGAAAAGCAAAATCTCGGTGATGACAGACGGTGAGAAGAATCCAGTCTATAATTTTTCATTTAAAAGGAAAGCCGCGGTAAGCTTTCTGTGACTTTCTTCTACAGAACCTGATAGCTGAACTCAGAAGGCAGGATTTTCACAACCCTATTTAGCTTCAGGATTTATTTGTGTTTCCATGGTAATTCTGCCACATAAAACTGCATTACTTCTCCCTGTAAGAAGCCTTTCATTTGTCATGTAAACCCATAACCCAAATGGTACCTTCAAAGTCTGAGTCCAGTCCTAAGTATGCAGCAAACTGGCTAATATATTTATTTTAAATCAATAGTGTCACTACATTTTAATAACAATGGCATTCTTATTCAGCATTTTATTTGCTACATCAATTCTAAAGTCCTATTTTATTAGCCAATATGGCCCTTCTGAGTACAACAGTACTAGTGCTGTGGAAGTCAATAAAAGTAATAAATTAAATGTACCAGTCAGTCACTTTTCCTTAGCTCAGATCTACAAATCCCTCTGCAACCCTGACAGCACTGAGAACCCTATGCTAATGTCCTCTGTTTATGCCATTGTTAAAAATAATAATTGGATGAAGGGTTACTAGACAGGAGTGTGCATCAAGAGCTACTATAAAGAAATGTGAGCAATTGGTGATTAATATTCTCCTGGACATTTCTTCCTGTGCCTGCTCACACGTGCCTATTCTCTGAACCTCTGTCATGGGGCTCTTTGATCACTTGTGAAGGGTATAAGCCAGAATCACAGCTTTAGAGCTGAAGGGATATCATTGTGAACTGTATAAGTCACAATTACAGCTTTTGAGCTAAAAGGATCTTGGGGTCTATATGTTCCAATCTGCTTCTTAAAAATAGAGGCAAGGAATCCTATGAGATTATGTGGTTCATGTAAGGTCAAACACTCAGAGGCAATGCTTAAAGGAGGTGCCAGGATTTGTTTCCATTGCAGTAATGGCAGACCATCTGCCAGCATGCAGTTTTTATTCCTGAGAAGAAAAAATCTGTGTCATTCCACTAGAGATGCTTTCCTTATCAGCATCATAAGTAAGCTTTGAGGTTGTAAATGCATTGTTTTAATCAACTGAATTAAACTGTGCATTAGCAAGAGTTGTTTGAATATTACTCAAATATAATGAGTTTTGTTGTATACAACAATTATATTTATGAAATTCTAAATGAGAGTAGTTGTATTTATTAACTCCTAAAATAGGTTGGATTTCCTGCTTAAAAGCTGACACTTCAGGCAATAATTTAAGTGACTAAATGTTTGAGTAGTATTGGTAATGAGTGTATACAATATACATGAATTAATTGTGTTACATGCAGGAAGCAATGAAATTAAAGGCAAAACCATCTGTTCAGATTGTCAACAAAATTTCCAGAACTACCCACTGAAAAGGAAATGCAGCCTAATGAAAGTCTGGCAGGCATCATGGCCAGACCCACTGAAATCCAGATGGTCAGCCAGCAGGGCAAATCCACTGAAATCCTGACAGACATCACAGCCAGATCCACTGAAAGCCTGATAGACATCACAGCCAGATCCACTGAAAGCCTGACAAAGAGCCATCATGGCCAGATTGACTGAAAGCCTGACAGTCAGCCATCATGACCAGATCTGCTGAAAGCCTGACAAATAGCCATCATGAACAGATCTACTGAAAACCTGACAGTCAGCCATCATGGACAGATCTTTTGAAAGCCTGACAGCCATCATAACCAGATCCACTGAGATCCTGATAGTAAACCATCATGACCAAATCCACTGAAATCCAGTCAGTCATCATGGACAAATCCACTGAAATCCAAACGGTCAGCCATCATGACCAGATCCACTGAAACCCTAACAGTCAGCCATCATGGACAGATCCACTGAAATCCTGACAGTCAGCCATCATGACCAAATCCACTGAAATCCAGACAGTCAGCCATCATGGACAGATCTATTAAAATCCAAACAGTTAGCCAGCATGGACAGATCCACTGAAAGCCTGACAAAGAATCATCATGGCCAGATCCACTGACAGTCTGACAAATAGTCATGGGAGAGCAGATAAGCCTTATTAATCAATTCAATGCAATCAATATCATTTTAGAGGCCATTATATGGCTAAAGCAAAAATACTTCAAACCTCTTGGTAACTTTTCATAGTTGAGACATTTTGAGAAGACTATTCTTGGCATTGCATAAAGGAACACAGACAAAGTGAAAGTCAAAAAACACGTGCCAAGACCACGTGTATTCCCTACCACCACCCCTCACCTCCAGCCCAACATAGGCTAGCATAGAGCAGCACATTTAGCTTTGGTGGCCTTTTTCTTTATTTCTAATGCAAGGGGTAACTTGGTTCCTTACTGACTGAAATTCAATCTTATAGTCTACTCCAAAATGGATAATTAAGAAAGCAAAGGTAGAAGAGGGAGGACAGAGGGGGAAGCACAGAATTAGTAGTTCTGTGTTTAAGCATTTCAGGAATTGTAGAAAGCAGACTTTACAGGGTTTAAAAAGCTTAATTAACAAAAGATAAAAATCATCAGGACTTGGAAGAGGAGGGGACTGAAGGAGAAGGAGAAGCACAGTCTTTACTGGATTTCACATAAGATTCACTTAATAAAACATCACATCCAAAGTACTCAAGGGATGAATTTTTAGTAGGAATCAACTATGTTCTAGATCCTGTTGTAGCTGCCATGGACAATGCTGAGAAAGGACAATGTGCATATATATCAATCATCATCATCATCATCACACACACAACTCTACAAATCTCACTGTTGATGGGTGATGTCATTCTGCATGTTGCTCTGATTGATTGATAAATAAAGCTGTTTGGCCAATAGTGAGGCAGAATAAAGTGGGACATTCTAAAGAGAGTGACAGAGACAGAGACAGAGACAGAAAGGAAGAAGACAGAGCAGGGAGACACTGATAGCCACCACCAGAAGAAGCAAGATGTAAAGGCATAGGTAAACCATAAGCCATGTGGCAAAGTATAGATTTATGAAAGTGGGTTAATATAAGAGAAAAGAACTAGCTAACAAGAAGCCTGAGCCATTAGGCCAGTTCATAATTAATATGAGCTTCTGTGTGTTTATTTGGGTCTGAGCAGCTGCAGGACTGTGGGAGCTGGGTAGGACCAGAAAAACTTCAGCTAGAGAATTTATAAAGCAAAGATACAGTGTTTCTAGATGGCAAAAGGAGAACAAAGAAAGAATGAGAAGTGTTTCCCTGTGAATTTAATCAAGAATTGACATTTTCAGGACAGCTTATCATAGGTTTTCAGCTCTTAGCTGTTGATGTAATACAAAGTTGTCAGTAGTTGTGTTTCTGGAATTAAAATTATCAAAGTTAAGGATCATTATAATCACTGTGTACAATTGGAATAGGATTTGGGGAATACCAGGCACATTTTAGTGTATTTGCCATTGTGAGGAGGTTTGTACAATGTCATAGATTTGCCTGGACTTGTACACAGGTAGATCAGAGCTGTGCAGCTAGAAATCAGTTTTATCAGATGATTTAACTATGGTAGGTTTTATCAAAACAGGAAAATATTTATAAACCAACTGAATACTGTCAGCCCTCTTACAAAGCACAACTAAAAATAACGGCGTAATACCTAGTTTCTACTTGAGTTCCTTGAGTGGCATGTAACTAATTATGGATAGCTGAGTCACAATTATTACAAGGTTTTTGTTCAAATTAAACAACTTTCCCTTATAGTTTATACAGATAGGGCCATTAAAAGTGAAGCATAACTGCCTCATTATAGTTTACTCTTATTTTAAAGATAGCGAATACTATCTTTTTCTCTAAGTAGTCTCTACCCCCTGTAGGATCTTTTATAGAAATAGAATACTTGATAAAGCTGGGAGGTTGAGATTTCCTTTGTCCTGCCTAATTCTTACTTTTGGATTAAAGTATTAGGTTGCCCAGGTTGGAGGTTTATTATCTTTAATTTTATAACCTCAAGCACTATTCATTATTGTATGACTTGGATGTACACATTTGTTAAAGACCAGTTCTTCTCTCAGTGAACTCAGTGTTTATGGAAAAGTCTTTTATTGATTCATCTCATATTCTTTTATACAACGATCACTCATCTATCTATTCATCCATTCATTTATCTATCCATCACTTCATTCAGTACTTACTAAGTATTTGCTATTATAAACAGGATTGAGACATTCCTAAGAATTTATTAATAAAGAGATAGACAAGGTCAGTTCCAAACATAGATTTATATAATGAAAAAGAGTAACAGAAAAATATAAGTTCATCATTATTATAAAGATATAATTTAATGCAAAAGAATGTGAATACAAAGTCTCCTTAAATATATCTTGTTTGACAAAAGGGAGTTCTTCAGAATAGATGGAGTCATTCATCTGCTACACAAATTAATCTGAAAACACCAAGGGAACATCAGTTTTATGTAGAATACTGGATGGGCAATATTGTTAAGAAACTAATGGAAGCTGGGCAGTGGTGGCCCACGCCTTTAATCCCAGCATTCAGGAGGCAAAGCCAGGTGGATTTCTATGAGGCCAGCCTGGGCTACCAAGTGAGTTCCAGGAAAGGTGCAAAGCTACACAGAGAAACTCTGTCTCAAAAAACTAAAAAAAAAAAAAAAAAAAAAAAAAAAAAAAAAAGAACAAAACTAATGGATTTGAGTAATTCTCAGAAGAGAGTGACAGAATCCTACCACTTCATTTTTAAATGCAACTTGATATTCTCCAAAATTCTTATAGATAACAATTAAGGGGGCTATAAAATAATTTAACATTTCTCATTAAATAAGTCACCCAAACTAGCATATCATGATTTTTCTTGTAGCTGTATGCATTTGATAGGAGAAAATATACTGGCAACTTTCTCTAACTAGTGAATAGAGTTCTCAAAGATGTTAATTAGCGTTGTCTAGTCAGAACTAAGCCTTTGAACTCATTTTTCTTCCTTTTCAAAAAAATCTATGACTATTCAAAGCAAATAAGACTTAGTCTTACCTCAGAAAAATGTCTTGACCAATTCATTCATTACAGTACACTGAATGAAGGATGAATTTGGATTAAGCACATTCAGAAAATGAACCTGGGTAAGTTGTTTTGAATGGAATATTCACATAAATTCTTCCTTTCAAGTACATTTTGTTACTCAGAAAGACAGTAGTGAATAGCAGCTGAGCTGCATTATGAGTTTAGTACATGTGGGTTTAGTCCGTTATGTCTGAGCATAATTAGGATACATGAGTGTGAAGGCATCATGATACCTCAGACATTTTTAACTTCAAGTTGTTAGTGGGAAAGTCAATGCTTTTTAATGACATTTGTCATGTGCAATTAGTAGTCTCCAATATCAAGATTTTTTTCCTGTAGAAAATCTGCATATGTAAATAAAATATGTGACGCATAAAGCAATTCTTAATTAAGCAGAATCCTATAAAAACACCCAGCATCTGTGGATGACAAGAGATCAACAGGTGACAGAACATGGAAAACTCCTGTAGCTTCCCTTAAACGTTTAAATATTTGCATTTTTCCATGTGGAGGTACAAGAACAACCTAACTATTATGGAAGTATTTAATGTTCACTTGCTGGGTTTACAGCTCACTGTTAAAATTTTACCCCATTCTTCCAGAATAAAAGAGGCACACTTCATTAGAAATATCCAAAGGAAAGTCAACAGCAAAAAACACATGTTCATTATAGAGAAATAGTGCTTGTTTTTTTCTAATGAGTGAACATGTTTTTTTAAAGTTAACACAGTCATTTGGGATTGTATTAAACAATTAAAATGCATATCAGCCTAAGGTTAAGAAGCAAATTAATCAAAGGCAGCAGATGAACATACTGGGAAGCTACTGTAGCTGCCACTGAAAACACACCACAGATATACAACCATTCATTCAACAACTACTAGTTGTCAAAATGTGTGTTTACAGGCAGAGATACAAAGTTCGTCCTCCCCTAAGAAAGACACAGAGCAAACTGGATGTGAAGGGGGGTGGTAATGAAGGGCATGTGTTGGGGGAAAGAGTTTAGGGGAGCAGCAGATCCCAGATGGATCAAGAACAGAGAGGGAAAACAAAAGAGATACCATGATAAATAAAGACCCCATAGGAATAGGAAAAAGCAAAGTGCTAGAGAGTTCCCCAGAAATTCATAAAGATACCTCCACAATAGACTACTGGCAATGGTCGAGAGAATACCCGAACTGACCTACTCTGGTGATTGCATGGTCGAACACCCTAACAGTTGTGATAGAACTCTCATCTAATCCAAACACTAACCAGGCCCGACCCTGCTTAGCTTCCAAGATCACCAAGACTGGGCACACTCAGGGTGGTATGGCCATTGACTGGCCACACTAGTGGAAGCCCATGAACTGTGGATTGGTGGCTGTGGAGTCCCCATGGGACTAGACTAGGCCCTCTGAATATGTAAGATAGTTGTTTGGCTCAAACTGTTTGGGAGGCACCCAGGTAGGGGGATCCGGATCTGTCCCTGGTCTATGGGCAGGCTTCTAGAACCCCTGTCCCTAGGGTGTGACACCTTGAACAGCCTTGGTGCAGTGGGAAGGGGCTTGGACCTGCCTAGGCTCAGTGTGCTAGGCTCTACTGACTTCTCATGGGAGACCTCAATTTGGGGGATTTGGTGATGTGGGGTAGCTTGGGAAAGAGGACTGGGGATGGGAGGAGGTAGAAGGGGATCTGTGGATAATATGTGGAGTGAAGAGAAAATTTCTTAATAAAGAAAAATGAAAAAAAGAAAGAAAGAAAGAATAGCACCAGGAACAGGGGAAAAAAAAAAAAACTCTCATCCAATGACTGATGGAAGCAGATGCAGAAATCCATGGCCAGGACCCAGGTAGAGCTCCAGGAGTCCAATCTGTGAGAGAGAGGAGGGATTATATGAGCAAGAGATATTGAGATCATGAGTGAAAAAAGCACAGGGACAAATAGCCAACCTAGTGGAAACACATGAACTGAGGAGCCCCCATGGAACTGGATCAGGCCCTCTGGATAAGTGAGACAGTTGATTAGCTTGAACTATTTAGGAGCCCTATGCAGTGACAGTTTGCTCAGTCCGGGTGAAGGGAAGAGGGCACTGGACCTGCCTCAAATGAATCTACCAGGCTGAGCTGAATTCCCAAGGGGAGTCCTTGCCTTGGAGGAGGTGGGAATGGGGGGTGGATTGGAGGGAGCACAAGGGGGGGGGCAAAGGAGGAAGGACAGGGGAATCTGTGGCTGATATGTAAAATTAGTTATAAAATTAAAAATAAAACAAAGTTCGTCCTCAAATATGTAAAACATCTTTATCACAATAAAAGACTAAATTACTCTAATTTCTTGAAGAACACAATCTGACTAGTTTTAGGCATCCTTACATAGCTGACATCTTAACCAGAATATAAAATCCCAGAGTAAATATAAGAAACAGAGGCTAGAGATAAAGAACATGTTCTATATTAGTTACCTTTTTGTTGGTAGGATAAAACACGATGAGTAAGGAAAGTGTGGGGCAGGCATGGCAACTAGAATGGCATTTTGGGAGCTCACATCTTGAACCACAGGAAACAGAGAGAAAGAATTGGAATTGCCCAACTCCAGTGATACACTTCCCCCATCAAGACCATAATCTCATAAACATCCCCCACACAATTCCACCAACTGGGGACCAAGTGTTCAAACAGCTAAGGGTCAGGAGGGGGGTACTTTTCTCATACAAATTACCACAGATAGTATATTTACAAACCAGTTTGCTGTTTAATACAGTAAAGGAGAATATAGGATGTGAGGAGGGAATGTGGAGATATAGGTTTGAACTCAGTTATGTTATGTAAGATCAGATCAGGACTATTTGATATAGGATAAACACAGCTACTAAAGAATATTTCAGGGCACTTTACAAAAAAAAAAAACTCACAATGTTAATATACTTAAGAAAGTCAAGGTTTACATGCAATGTTCATGCAGTAGAGGTGATGGAGTGACACTATTGAGGAAGTAGTCTTACTTTTTGAAAGGTTTGGAAAAGGGAAAGAAAGCAAAGCATATAAAGCTGATTGGCAGAGTGAGAAATGGGAACTGAAGACACAGAGGCAAGATCAACCAGATTCAATTATAAACTATAAATTTATGCTAGAAACACAAGATAAATGCTAAATATACAACTCATAAATGCTGAAAATAACTACTGACATTTCTTCAAACCCCAAGAAGTACATGGTGGAAAATATTTAAGGTAATAAAATACATACTATATTTAGAGTATCGGTTGGCTACCAAATTTAACCATTTTCTCATATGCAAAAGCAGTTAATAACCTCAAAGGGTGTTAGGAGGAATGATGAGGACATCTTTTACAGAGAATGCGCTGGGTGATCGATCAATGCCATGTTACCAATATTGCTATTATTATTCATTTTCCATAGGCTTTTTTGTACTTTTATGCATTTCTGAAGCTCCACTGAATTAATTTGTATAATGTTTTTGTTTTATTGCAAAGCAAGCCCTATAATATATGCAGCTAATACTGTGGTTTATGTTTGCTCATAAATGAGTCACGACAGATAAAAATAAATTAACCCCAAATCTTCATGGTTTTTTTTCCAATACTGCTTGTCCCTGTGTTTGTCCCTTGACTCTAGGCTCTGCAAATACAAATGTATACTTACCTTGTTCTTTGTGTAGCCCAAGTGCTTGGCTGAGTTCTTAATACATAATGCATGCTTGTATTAAGAGAAATGGCAAAAAGGAAAAAGAAGGGAAAAAACTCACAACATGTCTCAAAGTATTAAAATGCCCATCATTCTCCTACTAAGTAGTCATGCAAGAAGGATGAAGATGAGTACAAACTGAAACATGCAGCCTTTAAACAGAATATAGGCATGAGGGAGACTGTCATTGCTCAGTAACTTGCAAACATTTTCATCAAAATCACCAGAACTTTTTTATGAACATCATTTATACAAAGACAAATTAAAAATAGTGAAACTAACCTCATTTAGTGTATTTTCATTTTTAAAATTATGTAAGAGTCGAAGTATTTAATGTATTAGAGGAAAAGCAGTATCCAGACCACGTGCTGCTCCTAAAATTGCACAGGTGTGACTTCTCCCACTTTCTCAGTGAGAGAGACCATAATCTCTGGCAGTTAGATACAAAGTACACATGTGAGCTTCTCGTGTATGAAGAAAAGAAGGCAACCATCATGGGATATTTTACTCAAGATAAACATTAATTGTGCTCTTCTTAGTTACTATTCTGCCTTAAGCATCCCAAACAGGACACAAAGATGCTAACAACCTCAAACCAGTTTTGATAACAGACAAGTAATTTACAGTAAAAACCTGATACCTCTTAGTCAAAGATCTAGAAGGAGAAAATCTAGCATGGTGGAATATTTTAGTCAACAGCTATACTACACTAGCCAAATGACTCAGAAAATCTGTAACCTTCACAGCTGTGGACTGAAAGGTTAAAAAGGGAACCTAGACTGCCACTCTTGTGGGTACAACCCATACAAATGCCCCAACTAAGGCTGAGTCAGAGAAGGTCAAATAGAAAACTGGGACCTTCATTCATCCTAGAAGTGAGTAAGTCCCTGTAATTGTTAGTAATATAGTAAGTCGTAATCTAGAATCATCTGAGATAAAGGTCTGTTGAAATGCTTATGGGTCATTATCTTGATGGCTTTGACTTATGTGGGAAAGCCTGCCGACTGTGGGTGGCACAGCTAGGAATATAAAGTATGTAAGTGGTGAAAGGGCATGGAGCTACAGCATGTGTTCATTATCCTTTTTCAGCTGATTGTGAGCACATTTTGAAAGCTGTTTTAAACTCCCCCATAACTTTGACTTCACAGCCATGATGGACTATACCTTGAACTTCGAAACAAAATAAATCCTTCCTTTCTTCTTCAAGTTGCTTTTGTTGGGGTTATTTTGTCACAACAGTGGGAAAATAACTAAGGCAATGCCCTTCCATTCACTGCTAGCATGGAGAGCTGGTGGACAGAAACTTTCTCCCATCCCCCAAAGAAAGAGCCTCAAGTCACCTTAGATTTCAATGGCAACTGAAAATCCACTCAACTGTGAGAGCTGGGGAGCTCATGGCATTAACATAGAAGTACCACTCTTTCCAGTGTCTGGCTGGTGACAAAACTAAGATAAGCAAAAAGTTGGCGTCACATCCAGTCTCATGATGAAGTATCTGAAATGTTTTAGTTTCAAAAATAATTTTTCTAACTTAGTTTAAGGAACATTTTAAATTGAAAGCAAAGTAAAGTAAGTAAGTGCTATTGTTGAAATCATGGAGATGTGAAAACTCTATGGTGAAAACTGTAAAGTATGCATAATAAAGCTTTGTAAAAAGATGTTAGAAGCTAAGAAAACTCATTAAAATTTCAATAAAAATCCATAAGCAATAGAAGATATTTCTTAAAACAAAGTAGAAATACTGTAACTGAAAAACATAATGACCAAGCATTCTTAAATTAACAATAACAGAATGGAAGACACAGACAATATATCAATGATCTGGAAAAATTATTTAATTTGACTAAAGGAGGGAAAAAAGGAAAAGTGAAATATGCTCCAATGACCTGGGGGAAATTTTTACAAATATACCATTTGTGCCTAGGAAGAATGCAATTCTGAAAGAACAAACAAACAAAAATGTCAAAAAGATCAATACTGTAATTTTCAAATATTAGCGTAACACATACACTAGATTCAGAAAACAAGTTGCATATTAAGCCAAGAAATCCATGTGCACATATGTCACAATCCAGAAGACAGATGATGAAAACAAATCTTCAAATCAGTAAGAGTGACCCCTTCCTCACAGGAAGGTCCATTTCCTATGGACCATCAGGCAGGGCACAATGAGGGGACAAAACATCCTTTAAAACAGCACACACAAAGAACAATCCACCATGATTCCTTTATTTAGAGAACATAGATTTCAGGAATGAAGAGGAATCACAAACATCCAAAGAAGGAGGAAAACCCAACATAATTGTCTCCAGAAGTTTGTTTTGTTTTTTTGTTTTTTTAAATAGTGTATAATGTTTTCCAAATCAAGAGGAAAATATGAAAGGAAGACCCTTATACCATTAGGAAGTGAAAATATAGGCAGACAGACTTTCCTCATCTGCTTGGATCTTCTAAATCGTATCTGACACCCAAAGTAAGAATTACAATACTGTCTGTCATGTGGTTCTAGCACACTAACGGAGTGTTTTAGACAATTGTACCAGGAAGGGGGTTATATAGGTTTTGTTTTATTACTCTTTACTCTTTTCACTTCTGTGGGGCCTGTCACCCAGATCTCAAATAAATAACATGGAGGCTTATTCTTTTTTTTTAATTGATGAAAAATATTTTTATTTTATATTTTTCTGACAAAAGTATAATTATGCAATATAGAGGTAACACTGAAAATAAATGTCATACCTTCACGTTTAGATTTTTTTTTTATTTTTTTGTGTACCACCGTTACAAGTTTATTTTTTTGGTGTTTTCTGTTTTTGTTTTTTTTTTATTTTTATATTTGTGTTTTAATTTTACACATCAGCCATAGGTTCCCCTTTCCTTCCCCATCCCGCACCTCTGCCCACCTTTCCCCCAGGTCCTCAGCTCCATTCCCATCTCCTCCAGGGACAAGACTCCCCTGGGGATTCATTTAAACCTGGTGGATTCAGTACAAGCAGATCCAGTCCCCTCCTTCCAGGCTAAGGAAAGTGTCCCTGTGTAAGCCCCAGGTTCCAAACAGCCAGCTCATGCATTAAGGATAGATCCCGGTCCCACAGCCTGGATGCCTCCCAAACAGTTCAAGCTATTCAATTTTCTCACTTATCCAGAGGTCCTGATCCAGCAGGGGGCTCCACAGCCTTTGGTTCATAATTCATGTGCTTCCATTCGTTTGGCTATTTGTCCCGGTGCTTTTACCAATCTTGGTCTCAACAATTCACGTTCTTACAGTCCCTCCTCTTTCTTGACAATTAGACACCTGGAGCTCCACCTGGGGCCTTGCTGAGGATCTCTGTATCCACTTCCATCAGTTATTGGAGGAGAGTTCCAGCAGGACTGTTAGGGTGTTTGGCCATCTGATAACCAGACTAGGTCAGATCAGGCTTTCTCTCGACCATTGCCAGCAGTCTACAGAGGAAGTATCATTGTGGATTTCTGGGGGCCTCTCAACCACTCTGCCTATTCCTGTTCTTATGTGGTCTTCATTTATCATGGTCTGTTATTCCTTGTTCTCCATTGTTCTTGATCCAGCTGGGATCTCCCGCTCCCCTAAGCTTTTTTTTCCCCTCAAACCTTGCCCTTCATTACTCCCACTGTCATCCAGGTTGTTCATGTAGATCTCATCCATTTCTCTGTCATTGGGTGATCCCTGTGTCTTTCCTAGGGTCCCTTTTTATAGGAAGCCTCACTGGAGTTGTGTAGCAGTCTAGTTATCTTTGTTTTACATTTAGTATCCTACTATGAGTGAATACATACCGTATTTGTCCTTCTGAGTCTGGGTTACCTCACTCAGGATGATTTTTTTCTAGATCCATCCATTTGCCTGCAAACCTCATGATGTCATTGTTTTTCTCTGCTGAGTCGTACTCCATTGTGTATATGTACCATATTTTCTTTATCCATTCTTTAGTTGAAGGGTATCTAGGTTGTTTCCAGGTTCTGTCTATTACAAACAATGCTGATATGAACATAGCTGAGCAAATGCCCTTGTGGTATGATTAAGCATTCCTTGGGTATATTCCCAAGAGTGCTACAGCTGGGGTCTTGGGGGAGATGGATTCCCAATTTTCTAAGGAAGCGCCATATTTATTTCCAAAGTGGCTGTACAAGCTTGCATTCCCACCAGCAGTGGAAGAGAGTTCCCCTTGCTCCACATCCTCTCCAGCATAAGCTTTCTTCTGTGTTTTTGATCTTAGTCATTCTGACAGGTGTAAGGTGGTACTTCAGAGTCATTTTGATTTGAATTTCCCAGATAATTAGGGATGTTGAGCAATTCCTTAAATTTTTTTCAGCCATTTGAAGTTCCTCTGCTGAAAATTCTCTATAATTCTATAGCCCATTTCTTAATTGGACTGTTGGCCATTTTTTTCTTATTTATATATTTTTATTCAGAGGATGTTGGAGAATGTGAAATAGCTTTCTCTCCTGCCCTCCCTCCCTCCTCTTCTCCCTTCCTTCCTCATTCCCTCCCTCCCCAACACATGTGTGTGTGTGTGTGTGTGTGTGTTCAGGGAGGAATGAATTGATGGCCATTTTTATTTGCTTTGAATATGGTTTGAAAATATGCCCTGTGCTTTCACTATCCAGTTAACACTGCCACATTAAACTTAGGCTCACCACCCTCTACCTGGGACTCATTCTCTCTGAACAGCATGTGTAACCCTAGCAGGCTGCCTGAGGTGAAGATTCAGAAGTGTCCCATAATATCCCAATAGACACAAATACAAGAAGTGGGCAAAGTCTGCTTTTTTATTATTTAAAAGCTGCCAATCCACAAAAAGGTTCTCATTTTCCTTCCAAACATGAGGTCGCCCTACAGTGTCCATGGAAATAGTACCAAAATGCACTGACAATGTATCAGCTTCATCATCGTATAGTCAAGTAATTTAAGACAATGCAGATCAGAAAAATCTTCCCTAAGGCTCATCCATTCATGAGGGAATCTTTTTTTTTTTTTTTTTTTTTTTTTAGACAGGGTTTCTCTGTAGCTTTACAGCCTGTGCTGGATCTAGTTCTGTAGACCAGGCTGGCCTCGAACTCAAGGAGATCCACCTGCCTCTGCCTCCCAAGTGCTGGAATTACAGGCATGTGTCACCACCGCCTGGTGAGGGAATCTTTTATATAGGGCCTAACCTCTTAGCTATGGATATCAGTCTCAAGATATTAGCTCTCCAGTAAGATCTGTGGGCTTCATGTACTGCACAAGCCCATACCTCTTTCTCTGGGACTCTGTGGTCAGCCCCTTTTCTTGCATCCTGATCCACAAATAGATGTAGGAAGGTAAAAGAGGAGGAAACATACTAGAAATTAAGTCACCTCTGGTCCAACACAATAACAAGATGCTGCTGGGCATTTTGAAGTCTAATTTCTTGAGTTCTTTATATATTTTGGATATCAGCCCTCTGTCAGATGTAGGGTTGGTGAAGACCTTTTCCCATTCTGTAGGCTGTCACTTTGTCTTGTTGACCATGTCCTTTGCTCTACAAAAGCTTCTCAGTTTCAACAGTTCCCATTGATTCATTGTTTCTCTCAATGTCTGTGCTACTGGTGTTATATTTAGAAAGTGATACCTTATGTCAATGCATTCAAGAATACTTCCTACTTTCTCTTCTATCAGGTTCAGAGTAACTGGATTTATGTTGAGGTCTTTGATCCACTTGGACTTAAGTTTTGTATACGGTGACAGATATGGATCTATATGTAGCCTTCTACACGTTGACATCCAGTTATGCCAGCACCATTTGTTGAAGATGCTTTCTTTTCTCCATTGTACATTTTTGGCTTCTTTGTCAAAAATTTTATGTTCATAGGTGTGCTGGTTAATGTCAGGGTCTTCAATTAGATTCCATTGGTCCACATGTCGGTTTTTATGCCAGTACCAAGCTGTTTTTATAACAATAGCTCTATAGTAGTGCTTGAGGTCTGGGATCGTGATGCCTCCAGAGGTTGTTTTATTGTACAGGATTCTTTTGGCTATCCTGGGTTTTTGTTTTTCCATATGAATTTGAGTATTATTTTTTCCAGGCCTGTGAAGAATTGTGCTGGTAATTTGATAGGGATTGCATTGAATCTATAGATTGGTTTTGGTAAGATTGCCATTTAAATATGTTAGTCCTGCCTATCCATGAGCATGGAAGATCTTTCCATTTTCTGAGATCTTCAATTTCTTTTTTCAGGGACTTAAAGTTCTTGTCATATAGGACCTTCACGTGCTTAGTTAGAGTAACCTCAAGGTATTTTATATCATTTGTGGCTATTGTAAAGGGTGATGTATCTCTGATTTCATTCTCAGCCTGTTTGTTTATTGTATGTAGGAGGGCTACTGACTTTTTTAAGTTGATCTTGTATCCTGCTATGTTGTTGAAGATGTTTATAAGCTTTATCAGTTCCTTGACTGAATTTTTGGGGTCACTTATGTATACTATCATGTCACCTGTAAATAGGGAAAGCTTGACTTCTTCCTTTCCAATTTGTGTCCCCTTAATCTCCTTTTGTTGTCTTATTGCTCTGGCTAGAACTTCAAGTATTATATGGAATAAGTATGGGAAGAGGGGACAGCCTTGCCTTGTTCCTGATTTTAGTGGAATCGCTTTGAGTTTCTCTCTATTTAACTTGATTGTGGCTGTTGGCTTGCTGTAAATTGCCTTCATTATTTTTAGGTATGTTCCCTGTATTCCTGATCACTCCAAGACCTTTATCATAAAGAGGTGTTGGATTTTGGCAAATGCCTTTTCTGCATCTAGTGAGATGACCATGTGTTTGTTTGTTTTTTTATTGAGTTTGTTTATAAGGTGTATTACATTGACAGACTTTCATATGTTGAACCACCCTTGCATCCCTGGGATGAAGCTTACTTGATCATGGTGGATAATTGTTTTGATGTGTTCTTGGAGTCTGTTTGCCAGTATTTTATTGAGTATTTTTGCATCGATGTTCATGAGGGAGATCAGTTTGTAGTTCTCTTTCTTTGTTGCATCTTTGTCTGGTTTAGCAATCAGGGTAATTGTAGCCTCATAGAAGAGGTTTGGTAATATACCTTCTGCTTCTATTGTGTAGAACAATTTAAAGAGTATTGGTATTAAGTCTTCTTTGAATATCTGGTAGAATTCTGAAGTGAAACCATCTGGTCCTGGGCTTTTTTGGTTGGGAGACTTTTAATGACTGATTCTATTTCCTTAGGGGTTATTGGACTATTTGGATAGTTTATCTGGTCTTAATTTAACTTAGGTATGCGGTACCTATCCAGAAAATTATCCATTTCTTTTAGATTTACCAGTTTTGTGGAATAGGAGTTTTTAAAGTATGACGTTATGATTCTCTGGTTTTCCTCATTGTCTGTTTTTATGTCCCCCTTTTCATTTCTGATTTTGTTAATTTGGGTGCTCTCTCTCTATCTTTTGGTTAGTTTGGATAAGGGCTTGTCTATCTTGTTGATTTTCTCAAAGAACCAACTCTTTCTTTCATTAATCCTTTGTATTGTTCTCTTTATTTCTATTTTATTCATTTCAGCTCTCAATTTGAAAATTTCCTGGCATCTGTTCCTCCTGGGAGACTTTGCTTCTCCCTGTTCAAGAGCTTTCAGGTGTGCTGTCAAGTCACTAGTGTGAGATTTCTCCAACTTCTTTATGTGGGAATTTAGTGCTTTGAATTTCCCTCTTAGCACTGCTTTCATAGTGTCCCATAAGTTTGGGTATGTAGTGTATTCATTTTCATTGATCTCTAGGAAGTCTTTAATTTCTTTCTTTATTTCTTCCTATTTTCCTTAACCCATTGGTGATTCAGTTGAGCATTATTCAGCTCCCATGAAATTGTAGGATTTCTATAGTTTTGTTTTTGTTGTTGTTGAAATCATAACTTTTAACCATGGTGATCTGATATAACACAAGAGGTTATTCCAATTGTTTTGTTTCTGTTGAGATTTGCTTTGTGGCCAAGTATGTGTTCGATTTTAGAGAAGGTTCCATGGGGTACTGAGAAGAAGGTATATATTTTTTTCAGGTGGTATATTCTGTAGATATTGATTAAGTCCATTTGAGTCATACCATCAGTTAAGTCCATTATTTCTCTGTTTAGTTTCAATTTGGCCGATCTGTCTAGAGGTGTAAGTGGTTGTTAAAGTCTCCCACTATTAATATGTGGGGTTTTATATGTGATTTAAGCTTTAGTAATGTTTCTTTTACATATGTGGGTGCCCTTGTGTTTGGCACATAAATGTTCAGAATTGAGACTTCATCTTGTTGGATCTTTCCTGTGATGAGTATGTAATGTCCTTCATCATCTCTTTTGATTGATTTTAGTTTGAAGTCCATTTTGCTGGATATTAGGATGGCTATACCAGCTTGCTTCTTAAGACCATGTGATTGGAAAGTCTTTTCCCAGCCTTTTATTCTTAGGAGGTTTCTGTCTTTGAATTTGAGGTGTGTTTCTTGTATGGAGCAGAGAGATGGGTCCTGTTTTCGTATCCATTCTGTTAGTCTGTGTCTTTTTATAGGTGAATTAAGTCCATTGATATTAAGGGATATTAATGACCAGTGACTGTTTGTTCCTGTTATTGTTTTTATTTTTTGGTGGTAGTGTGTGTGTATTTCTCTTCTTTTGGGTTGACTGCTGTCTTGTTATCTATTGCCTGTGTTCGTGAGGGTGTATCTGCCTTCCTTAGGTTGGAATTTTCCTTCTAGTGCTTTCTGTAGAGCTGGGTTTGTGGTTAAGTATTGTTTAAATCTGGTTTTGTCTTGGAAGGTCTTGATCACTCCATCTATGATGATGGAAAGTTTTGTTGGGTATATTAGTCTAGGCTGGCATCCATGGTCTCTTAGTGTCTGCATTATATCTGTCCAGGTCCTTCTAGCTTTCAAAGTCTCCATTGAGAAATTGGGTGTTATTCTGATGGGTTTGCCTTTATAAGTCACTTGCCCTTTTTCCTTTGCTGCGCTTAATATTCTTTCTTTATTCTGTATGTTTAGTTGTTTAATTATTGTGTAGTGAGGGGAATTTTTTTGGGCATCTAATCTGTTCGGTGCTCTATAGGCTCATAGGCATTTCATTCTTTAAGTTGGGAAAGTTTTCTTCTATGATCTTGTTAAATATATTTTCTGTGCCTTTGAGTTGGTATTCTTCTCCTTCCTCTATCCCTATTATTTGAAGGTTTGGTCTTTTCATGGTGTCCCAAATTTCTTGGACATTTTGGGTCATGACTTCATTGTTTTTAGTGTTTTATTTGACTGTTTCCTCTAATATATCTTCAACACCAGAGATCCTCCCTTCCATCTCTTGCAATCTTTTGGTTATACTTGTATCTGAAGTTCCCATTCATCTACTCAGATTTTCTATTTCCAGCATTCCTTCTGCTAGTGTCTTCTTCATTTTTTCTATTTCCCTCTTCAGGTCTTGGACTGTTTCCTTGTCTGTTTTGTTGTTTTTTCTATAGCATTCTTCCCATTTTTTGTTTGTCTGTTCCACTATAACAATAGGCTAAAGAACAACCACATGGCCTTATCTACTACTATAAAAAATTATTTAACTTTACCCTTTCATGAGTGACATTCTTAGGATAGCATCAAGAGGGATTCATTCTAAACTTGATAAACACATGTCCAAACAGCTTTATTTGATGTTATGCTTACTGACAATAGATTAAACAGTGCCCTTTCAACTTGAGAACAAGAAAATGGTTTCTTCTTTCACAATTCCTGTTCAATGATTTCCCTAAATGTGTCAGTAGGTAGAAAAAAGAAAAAAGTATAGGGATACACAGACACACAGTCATACACACACACTCACTCACTCACTCACTCACTCATTCACACATGAATTCAGATAGGAAAGAATAAAATAGAATCTACAGTCAGGTGATCTGACTGGTAACATAAAAGTATCCTGAAAATTCTACTTTCTAACACCAATCCAGAATCAACCTTCACATTTAGAAAGATTGCAGAATCTGAAAAAATTAATGTAGAAAACCTAATCAATTTTTTCTGTACTGCAATGAACATACAGACTTACAGGCTCATCAAAATGCACTTTTAAATCACTCAAAATGAATTGTTACATATGAAGCTAAACAAACATGTATAGGTTATATGCTGAAACTACAAATTCCCAATTGAAGATCCAACTATGAATTAAGCAAATACATAGGCATACTATGCTAGTTAGGGTTGCTATTGCTGTGATGAAACACCATGATCAAAGCAGCTTGGGGAGGGAAGAGTTTGCTTGTCTTCATTATCACTGCTTATCATCAGAGAATGTCAGGAGAGGAATTCAAATAGTACAGGTACCTGGAGGCAAGAACTGATGTAGATGCCATATAGGGGTGCTGCTTACTGCTTTGTTTCCCATGGCTTTCTTGGCCTGCTTTCTTATACAGAACAGGACTAAGAGCCCAGAGGTGGCACCAGCCACAATGACTTGGGTCTCCCACATCAACTTCTAAACAAGAAAATGCCCTATAGGATTGCCTAGAGCTGGGTCTTAATGGAATCATTTTCTCAATTGAGGCCCCTTCCTCTCTGATGATTCTAGCTTTAAAGCTTAATGTCTCTCAACTGTGGATTTCTATACAGTTAAACTAAATTAAGCACTTTCTTACTTTAAGAAGGAAGAGCACAGTCACAATCTCAACAAAGTAAAGCCAAGCTCCAACAGTGTTTAATATCTGAGATTCACTCACAATTTTGTAGGATTCTCCAAAGGGCTTGTGTCACCACTCTGGCACTACCCTCTGCAGCACATACAGCTTGTCTTCCAGAATCTGGCATGCTCCACTCCACCTCTCTTGCTGTTTTTGGAGGTTTTCCCATAATCCAGGCATCTCCAAAATGGTTGTGTAGTTTAGTGTTCCTCTGGGACTCCCAACAATGGAAACTGTGTGTGTGGAGAGGGGGGGTGTTTCTGATTCTAGCCTGTTCTTGGGACTCTTTTTCCTCTACTGAGTTGCCCTGTCCAGCTTTGATATGAGGGTTTGTACCCAGTCTCATTCTTTTTTATTAGTTCATATTCCATGTATACCCCTGGAGGGGGGCAGGGGCAGCTCCTTTTTTTTTTTTTTAAGGGTAATGGAGGAGTAGTGGATTTGGGATCGATGGGGTAGACAAGAGGTAGGAAAGGGACTGTGAGGAGTGCAGGAAGGGGAAATTGGTTTGGAGGTAATGTATGAGAGAAGAATAAAAGTTTTTTTTTTAAAAGAAGAAAAGAAGATACCCTACAGCTTGCCTGCAGTCTATAGAGGCATTTTCTCAATCGAGGTTCCCTATTCTCTGATGAAGCTATCTTGTGTTAAGTTTACATAAAGCTTCTCTGCACACGTGCTGTATTTATGGATTGAAAAGGTCACTATTGAAAATAATCTGCATCCCCAGACATTACCAGCATGAAAGTTAAATGCTACTAGTATTTTAGAAACCAGTATAGAAGTTTCTTAATTAGGCATATGCTATAACACTGTAGTTGAAATCTTAGACGTTTATTATGGGAAAAAGAATGAACACTTTTTCTCACAGAAAAAACTTAGTTTAAATACAGTCTCATTAATATTTTCAAGTTGTAAATGATCAAGCTCTGGTGATGCAGACAAATGACTGAGCCTACCAGAGATTTTCCTACTTATTACTCTGTCCTCTACTTCCCTGTTAGAACTAACTTTACACTTAGTCCAGCTCTAAGCCTCATGGACCCTGGGATCCTTAAGTAAAACCATATAACAAAGCCTAGGGACCCTGACTGAGGCAGGAGAAAGGGAGATCACTCTCCTAACAAGATGAATGGGCTGTCCCATCACTTCTTGCAATGAAAGGCACAGGGAAAGTAAAAGGACTCAGTTTAGAAGATAAAATGTTTTTACACATCCCAAATGTCACCATGAATGTGGGGGCTCAAATTACTCAAGGTCAGAGAATCTGAGCTTACTTTACCCAGCAGGGCTGGATAATGGGATGATATGGCCACGGGAGTGGTTACCAGCTGTTTTGAAGCATCTATACTTGGTTGTACATTGTGCTCTGATCTTGAAAGGGGGAGGTCTTTTACCTTGCCCCTTAGCATTGTACAAAAAGCCCTTTAGAATAAACCTTGAGGTGACTGGGTATTAACCCAGGGTCCTCCCAAAGGTATCCGGTGTCTCTGTCTTTCTTATCATCTTCTTTTATCTTTCTGTCTAATACTTCCTCATTCTTCTCTCCCCCACCTAAAACCCTTCTACAGGTTGGACCTGAACTGTGGCAGACTCCCACACATCACTAGTGGTAGATAATCTCCAGAAAAAAAAAATCACCATTTGTGATTTTTACAAACATATTTTTCTATGGAGGGCTGAAGGACTTAGTAAAGCTACATACTGAAACTCAAAACATATATCTTTGACCTGACAATTTCATTGAACATTCAAAACATTTCCTGCACATTCTTAAGGTCACTTTACTTTCTTTATTGGATTATGAAGTAATAAACTCATCATATCCAACATAATGATGAAATTTTAATATGGGTCGAGTGTCCTGCAGCTTTACAGAAGTGTACACTGCTTTCTGTACCTCTGGGTTCTATATCCACAGATTCAATCAACAAGGATGGGAAGTCTTTGAAGGATAATAATGGTATCTCTACAAATTTTACAATTTTCTCATCATTATTCTCTAACCAGTATATATATATATATATATATATATATATATATATATATATATATGTATATATATATGTATATATATATTGCTTTTATTGTGTTAAATATTATAAGAAATGTTCAGATGATTTAAAATAAGCAGAAGATGTGCATAAACTCCACTATGTATTTTATATAAAGAATTTGATCATCTGTAGATGTTGAAAACCCCTGATTTTCTGGAACTAATCACAATGGATACTAAATGACAATTATGCTTCAGGTATAACAGTTATTCATTAGGTTGGTTTGTACAACCTGTATATTTTGACTATGTATGTATATTTCTGAAACATATTTGTTATTAAATATTAATATACTCAAGTTCTTTAAAATGAAAGGGAGAAAATATGGCCTTGCCTCCACGGCTAACATGATGTCTTACATACATTAGGGATTTGAAGGATAAAAGCTTGGGTTTATAATATTGTACATCCCTTGTAATATTTTGCTTAGAGGAGGAAGAAGGTAACTCCATAAAGCAATTCAAATACTAGCAGTCAACATTAAGTGACTTACTAAGCACCAATTATTTAACAATTCACCCATTTATTTAATGGATTCTGTTTGGACTATGTTTTTTTAATTAGAGTTTATCTGTGGGTGTGAGATAATTTTCACTTAGTTCACAAAGCTTTGGGGGATGTGATGGTCTCTTTCTTACTCAGGTTGCTAGGACATATTCACTTATAGGAAATTCTTCATCCTGTGTAATTCACTACTTTTCAATACCATTAGCATTAAATCATTTTTATGTCTTTCATAAGGGCCTCAAAACAGCAGACTAGAGTCAGGAATGATGGCAGAAGGAATCTTTGGAAAAATTTCAAGTAATTGATGCTTCTGGGGAAAAGAGTGCAAAGAGAACATAGTTAATATTTCAAGTTCTTGGAAGTAGAAAGCTGGATCAATTATGCCAACAATACAATGTACAATGTAAAGAAATAAAAAAGATTAAACAAAACAGCAGCAACAACAACAAAAACCCTAATGTGGAAAGAAAATGTTGTGATGCCCCTTTAGTTATTGACAATGCTGACAGTCTCCTTCCCATTGTTCTAACAAGATTATATATATATATATATATATATATATATATATATATATATATATATATATATATATATATATATAATAAAAAGTAATCTAGCCAAGGCTGCAATGTGGTTTCATAGATAAGAGCAATTGCTGCCCTTACAGAGGACATGGGTTGAGTTCCCAGCACCCACTTGGTGGTTCACAACCACCTATAATGCTAGTTCTAAGTGATCCAACACACTCTTCTGACCTCCGTGGCCTCATGCATGTTGTGGTATCCATAAATAAGTCACATATTCATGAAATAAATAGTGTGTTTTTAGGAGATCTAGTGGTATAGAGAGTGTAGGTAGCTATGATGTCCATAAGAACCTACTTCTATAAAACCCTCAACTATAAAAAAGCTGAAAAAAATAACAGGGCTGCATTCCCAAGTTTAAAGAAGCAATACAACAGCAAATCCATTGCTTTTATCTTGAAGCAACTTTAATTAATCTAAAAAGGTTTTTATGATACCAAGAAATCATAATTAACAAGAACAGTTGCAAACATCACCATTTATTGATGGCTTTCTGTGGGCCACAAGACTTTGATCTGCATGTTTCCTTCACATTTCAAAATTCTTGGGATTCATATCAATAACTGGAGAAGCTGAACAGTTTTCCCAAAGAAATTTAGCAAAAAATAATTTTAACTTCAGGTTCAAAGTTTCTGATAGCAACCTACTTTAAGGTACTCTTAAACTAAATGCCAAACAACTTAACTCATAACGTTTGAACCATATGAATAATGAGGACTAAGGATCTACCTATATAACATATCAAATATGATATGTCTTCACAAAGACTTATTCTGAGTAGTATTTAGACCCTCAGGTCATCAACCCTGGCATAAAATAATATGTTTGAAAAATGAACAATTAGAGAATATTCATGTTCCAGAGATGAATGTATATCTCTTAATGTCAGCTTGAAACAATTGTCCTTTTTTCCAAACTCCTGCAGCATTCTATCTATATTCCTTTTGTCTATAATATATTTTTCATTTTTTTAAATCTGCATGGGTATTTTGCCTCCATGTATGTTCATGCATCACATGAGTGCAATGCCTATATAGGTCAGAAGAGGACATCAAATACCCAAGGATTAGAGTTACAGGAGGTTGTGAGCTACCATATGGATTTTGGGAATTGGAGCAGGGCCACTGCAAGAAGAACCAGTGCTCATAACTGTTGAATCTTCTCTCCAGGCCCTACAGCCTATCTTGTGGGATGGTATTTATAATGTTAATGTGTTGTATTATGATGCTTAATAAGCACAAAATATCTCTCCATGTGGACTTTACATTTATTTTGCTTTTTAAACGGATTTATTTTTTGTGTTTGTGTTTGAGCTCATGTGTGGTGTACATGCACATGTGTATACATGGTGGTCAGAGAAGGATGTCTGGTACTCTTTACTATTACCCTCTGCTTTATTTTTTTAGGATAGAACCTCTTACTGAAATTGGAGCTAAGCTGGCATCCAACAAGGCTCACTAATCCTCTTGTAACTGCCCCTCAGAGCATTGGTATTACAGATGCACATGCCCATGCCTATCTTTGTATGTAGGTGCTGAGCATTTGAACTCAGGCCCTCCCATGTAGGCACCTCATATTTTTATCCATTAAGCCACCTCCTCAGTACCAGGACATGATTTTAATGTAGGGCTTCACATCTTTATCACACTCAAAATCAAAATGATTACCAGTGTTCAGAAGACAAATGAAAAAGCCAAGTTGTTTTCTTTGATGTTTTTCCTTTCTTCTTGTAATTTATTCATAATGTATGAAAAAAATGACTTCCCCAATTTCCTTCAAAGCTCTGATCTGAACAATGGATAAAAGTATCTAGTTAATGGGGAAAGGTATAATAAAAATTATATTCTTTGGATTTTGTGTTCAAAGAACTTTTGAAACATGTTTAGGAGTTGCAGAGTCTGCTTATCATCAGCCTAAGTTTGCTTTTTTTTTTTGTTTTTGTTTTTTTGGTTTTTTGGTTTTTTTTTTTTTTTTTTGGTTTTTCAAGACAGGGTTTCTCTGTGTAGCTTTGCGCCTTTCCTGGATCTCTCTCTGTAGCCCAGGCTGGCCTCAAACTCACAAAGATCCACCTGGCTCTGCCTCCTGAGTGCTGGGATTAAAGGCATGTGCCACCACCGCCCGGCTAAGTTTGCCTTTTATCAGGACTTTATATAAGTATTCTTCATCCTTGTAAGTCCCAGAACAAAATTTGAAGTGGCTTCAATTTTTAAAAAGGAATATTTTTTTTCAACACTGATTTAGAGAAATGAGTAAAGTTGACAACAGTCAGGGTCAAGTGACTTTATAAAACAAAGGTAGGGAAAATAGGAAGCAGCTTTTTTGCCTTCTATTTTCAGGTAACATTAATAGGCAGACAGAAATCTCCAACATGACTAGGATGACCTGGCAGGATCTTCAGTCATATGCATATTGTGACTAGAGATCCCTTTGGCTAGGCATCATTAATGAAGTATGTAGATGGGTCAATATTTCTCACTTTTATGTATAAATCATGCAAATGGTTGTCTGTGGGCTTGACCTATTATTGGGCTATAACATTAGCGAACTGGCATTGATTTGCCATTATACTTGAGGCTATAAAATTATAATTATAAATGTTTATTGAGTAAGGTATAGACTAGGGTATCATAGATTAATAGTGGCCCAAGGCACGTAATAATTTGAAGAAGCAGCCTGAATTTTAACTAAATGAAGAAGCTAAAGAGATGCAGACAAGTGAAGGCATGGAAACCTACCTGCTTTAAGGGAGCAACACAGCTTTCTTTAGACATAGGCTAGGAATCCAGGGAAATGACTCAGTATTTAATTGTTGCTTCAGTAGCCTGTGGGGAATGGAGGCACTTAAACATACTTGGCTCCCTGTTCTGTCACTGACACTACAGAAAACAAAAATATGATGAAGTCAGGCAATTGCTATGAGAGGAAATGTGCCCCCAAGCATTCTTGTTGACTGAATCACTTGAGATCAATCCCCTACTATCAAGGGATTCAAGGGAATAGCATACAGTGGATGAGATTTGGGTGTGGTGTTGTTTTACCCAACTGCTAGAGTAGAAAAAAGAAACAAACAAAAATCTCCTGTTCAAGAAAAAAAAGAATCTCAGTCTGGGTGGAGATATAACATTCCAGTTGAGCCAAGAAACCACCTCTATGAAGGCAGCTCACTTTAAGGCATGATAAGAGATTGGTGTAAAAATCAGTACATTAATGAGACATTGTAGTTTTTCTTAACATAATATCTGTCCCTAGTGTGGTATCTTACTGAGGGTATAGCCATGTAGCATTGTAAGTCTGGCTATTTTTCTGAATTATTTAGAAAACTATTATTTATTCTTTTCCACCTATACCTTTTATAAGCATATTTTTCTTTTTAAACTTTTACACTTATTCATTTATTTATCATTTTTATTTATTTATTTTATACTCCAAACACAGTTTCCTCTCCCTCCTCTCTTCCCATTCCCTTCCCACACACTCTTCCCCACTGCCTAATCAACTCCTTCTCTGTTTCTGTTCAAAAAGGGGCAGGCTTCCCGTGGGTATCAACAAAGCATGACATATCAAGTTGCAGTAAGACTAAGTACCAAAAGTAATCTACAGATTCAATGCAATCCACATCATAATTCCAACACATTTTGTTACTCTGTTGAAATAATAATACTCAACTTCATATGGAAAAGCAAAATGTCCCAGGATAGCTAAAACAATCCTGTACAATAAAAGAAGTGTTGGAGGTACCACCTTCCTTGATCTTAAACTCTAATACAGAGATATAGCAATAAAACAGCATGGTATTGGCATAAAGACAGACAAGTGGATCAAAGGAATCAATTTAAAGACCCCTACATAAATACACACACCTATGGACACCTGAACTTTTACACAGAAGCTAACACTTGATTTTTTTACAAAGAAGCCAAAATTATACAATGGAAAAAAAAGAAAGCATCTTCAACAAATGGCTTGGGGATAACTATATGTCAGCATGTATCACCCTGCACAAAACTCAAGTCCAAAGGGATCAAAGACCTCAACATAAATCCAGATACACAGAACCTGATAGAAGAGGTAGTAGAAAATAGCCTTGAACATGTTGGCAATGGAGACAACTTCCTGAATAGAGCACCAGTAGTGTGGAGACTAAGATTGAAAATTAATAAATAAGACTTTATAAAACTGAAAAGCTTCTGGGAGGCTTTTCCTTTCTTCCTCTTTTTTTTTTTTTTTTTTTTTGGTTTTTGATACATGATTTCTCTGTAGATTTGGAAGCTGTCCTGGCTTTCTCTATAGACTAGGCTGGCCTCAAATTCACAGAGATCTGCCTGGCTATACATCCTGAGTGCTGGGATTAAAGGCATGTGACACTGCCACCCTGCTGCATCCTTTTCTTTCTTTTTTTTCATTTTTCTTTATTAAGAAATTTTTTACTCACTGTATATACCACCCACAGATCCTACCTCCTCCCTCTTCCCATCTCCCAACCCTCCCTCCCAAGCCACCCAACATCCCCACATCCCCTAAATCAAGGTATCCCATGGTCAGCAGAGCCTGGCACACTGAGCCTAGGGATGTCCAAGACCCTTCCCACTGTACCAAGGCTATGCAAGACACCACACCATAGGTACTGGATTCCCAAAAGCCTGCCCATGCAGCAGGGATGGATCCCAATCCCCCTGCCTGGGTGTTCCCCAAACAGTTTGAGCCGAACAATTGTCTTCCATATCCAGAGGGCCTAGTCCAGCCCCATGGGGGCTTCACAGCCACTAGTCTACAGTTCATGGGCCTCCAATGGTGTGGCAGGTCATCTTTGCACTTCTTCCCGTCATGATCTGGATGTCCCCTGCCTTCAGGATCCCTCTTCTCTCTCATGGATTGGATTCCCAGAGCTCAGCCTGGCGCCTGGCATTGGATCTCTGCATTTGCCTCCTTCAGTCACTGGACAAAGGCTCTATGATGATAGTTAGGGTATTTCTAGCCTGGTCGTCAGAGTAGACCAGTCCAGGCACCTCTGGACCACTGTCAGCAGTCCAAGGTCATGTCATCCTTGTGGGTTCCTGAGAGCCTTCCAGAACCCTGCCTCTTCCTTTTCCCATGATATCCTCATCTATCATGGCATCTTCCTCCCTGCCCTCCCACTCTGTCCCTGTTCCAGCTCCACCCTCCCATTTCCCTATGTTCTTATTCCCCACTCCTCACCCTCTGCCACTCCCCCACACCCAGTCCACTTATGTAGATCTCATCCACTTCTACTTCACAGGATCATCCATGTGTCCCTCCTAGGGTCTTTCTCTGTTAGCTGCCTCTCTGGAGCTATGGATTGCAGTCTGTCCATCCCTTTCCTCCCATTTAGTATCTACTTATGAGTGAATACATATTATTGTTGTCCTTTTGAGTCTGGGTTACCTCACTCAGGATGTTATTTTCTAGTTCCATCCATTTGACTGCAAATTTCTTGATATCATTAAGGATCATACCTCAACATAAAAAAGGCAATTTACAGCAAGCAAACAGACAATATCAAGTTAAATGGAGAGAAACACAAAGCAATTCCACTAAAATCAGGAACAACACAAGGCCGTCCATTCTCCCTATACTTATTCAACATAGTAACTGAAGTTCTAGCTAGAGCAATAAGACAACAAAAGGAGAACAAGGGGATACAAATAGGAAAGGAAGAAGTGAAAATTTCATTATTTGCAGACGACATGATAGTATACATTAGTTACCCCAAAATTCTACCAAGGAAATCCACCAGCTAATAAACTCCTTCAGTAAGGTGGCAGGATACAAGATTAACTCAAAAAGGTCAGTAGCCCTCCTATAAACAAATGAAAAAGGGACTGAGAAAGAAATCAGAGAAACATCATCCTTTACAATAGCCACAAATAATATAAAATACCTTGAGGTAACTCTAACTAAGCAAGTGAAACACCTGTATGATAAGAACTTTAAGTCTCTGAAGAAATAAATTGAATAAGATATCAGAAAATGGAAAGATCTCCAATGCTCACAGATAGGTAGAATTAACTTAGTAAAAATGGCAATCTTACCAAAAGCAATCTACAGATTCAATGCAATCCCCATCAAAATCCTGCATCATTTTCTTAACACTTTGGGATCCCCCACTCACTATGTGGAGCTTCCTTACTATATTTCCACAGTCTCTCTCACTGGCATGTAGCTGCTTGTAGGATATATGTTTGATCTACATGCTAACTTAAATGACATGGCTCCTTTTCCCCATTCTCTCCTTCATCTCTGGGCAGCTGCTGAGAATAACCTATTGCCTATCCCATGTGTTTTCTTTTAATTTCTGATAGAATTGTACCTGACTATCTATTTGAGTCCATTCTTATTTAGACTTAGAGAGGCAGGAGTGGACCCTGATAGCACCCTGTGTCATCTGGATATGATAGAGGGACACCAAATTTTCCAGTAATTATAATTAGAAGGAGGACATGCTGTATTCATGGATTTTTTATTCAGCCTTCAAACATCATAAGAAATGGGGCCAATTTAATCAAAGTTTATGGCAATACACTATCAAAATTTCAAAATTCTACTCTGCAATATCAAATGGGCTTGTCCTTATATTCTTCATAACTGAGTTAACTGTGTGAAGGTAATATATGAAATATTACCTACTTAGGAATGTTTAACATAAAGGGTCATTTCTACTCCTAGGCTTTGAATAATGTTACTTCTGCCACAAATATTAAATTCACTGTCCACTTGCATTATTAGATACACACGACGAGAAGTATATACATATTTAAATATAATAAACTGATTGCTTATAAATCTAAACTTCTATCTTTGGTTTTGATTTAATAGCCTAAGGTTTACCTAAGTGATTTTATGATTTACTAACACATCTGGTATTGAGAGGATAGTTAAATTGGTAAAATCCTTGTTATACAAGCATGATAACCTGGTTCAAATCACCAGAATTGACATAAAGCTAGACACATAACTTCATGGAGATAAGAGATATTAGAGTTACTTTTCTATTGCTTTGACAAAAGATCATGACCAACATAACTTGTTAAAGAAAGCATGAAATTGAGCTTATGTTTCCAGAGGGTTAGAGTCCATGACAGTGGATCAAAAGCATGGCAGCATGACTAGCTGAGAGCTCAACCTGTGGTCTGTAAGTAGGAAGCAGAGAGAACACAATGGAGATGGCAGGCGTCTTCTGAAATCTCAAAGCTCACCCTCAGTGACACACCCCCTTCAACAAGGGCATATCCCCCAATCCACAAACATCCTGGAATATTTAAATATATGAGCCTTGCACCAAGACTGCAACTGTTCCCTGAGACAGAGCCTGCCAGCACCTGACTGGACTAAGATTAAGACTGCAGCTACTCCATGAGACAGAGCCCACTAGCGCCAGTTGGACTAAGAGCTGCTCCCTAAGACAAAAAGCCCAACAGCATCAACTAGACTAAGAGCTCCCATGGGATCAAGAGTATCAATTAGACCAAGAAGGGCTCCCTAAGACACAGACACCACTTGAACTAAGTGAAGAAAGAAATTGGTAGACACCAGTGCAAAAATATAGTCAACAACGTAAAAACTAATATGGCTCCATCAGAACCTACATCAGCAAGACCTGAACATACCAACATAAAGGAAACAGAAGGTATCTACCATAAAAATGACTTTAATATGATATTAGAGATCTTAAAATAGGAAATGAAAAATTCCCTTAAATAAATCAAGGAAAAGTCAAACAAAAAATGGGAAGAAATCAGAAATCCCTTGAAAGCCAAGAGAAAGCAATTAAACAAGTGAGAGAAACAGTTCAAGATTTCAAAACTTAAGAAAACACAAACTGAGGTAATTATGGAAATGGGAAAACTGAGTAAATGAACAGGAACTACAGATGCAAGCATAACCAACAGAATGGAAGAGATGGAAGAGTGGATCTCTGGCGTTGAAGATACGGTAGAAGGAATAGATTCACCAGTCAAAGAAAATACTAAAACCAACAAAGTCATGACCCAAAATGTCCAGGAAAATTGGGACACCATGAAAAGACCAAACCTAAGAATAAGATGAATAGAAGAAGGAGAAGAATACCAACTCAAAGGCACAGAAAATATATTCAACAAGATCATAGAATAAAACTTTCCCAACCTAAAGAAGGAAATGCCTATAAAAAGACAAGAAGGTTACAGAACACCAAATAGACTGGATCAAAAAAAAAAGTCCCCTCACCACATAATAATCAAACCACTAAAGATACAGAATAAAGAAAAAATACTAAGATCAGCAATGGAAAAAGGCCAAGTAACATATAAAAGCAGACCTATAAGAATAACACTTGACTTCTCAATGGATACTCTAAAAGCCAGAAGATCCTGGACAGTTGTTATGCAGATAATAAGAGACCATGGATGCCAATCCAGACTATTATACCCAGCAAAACTCTCAATGAACATAGACAGAGTAAACAAAATATTCCATGATAAAACCAGATTTAAACACTGTCTCTCCACAAATCCAGCCATACAGAAATCACTTAAAGGAAAAATCCAACCTAAGGAAGTTAGACACACCCATGAAAACACAGGCAATAGATAGTTCCATACCAACAAATCAAAGAAGGAAACATAAAAACTACCACTAAAAATTAACAGGAATTAACAATAACTGGTCATTAATATCCATCAATATCAATGGTCTCAATTCACCTATAAAAGACAGAGGCTAACAGAATGGATATGAAAAAAGATCCATCCATTTGCTGCATACAAAAAACACACTTCAAAGACAGACACCACCTCAGAATAAAAGTCTGGGATAAGACATTCCAATCAAATGGATTTAAGAAGCAAGCTGGTATAGTTATGCTAATATCTAATGAAATAGACATCAAACTAAAATCAATTGAAAGAGATTGGGAAGGACACTACACATTTATCACATGGAAAATATGACAAGATGAAGTCTCAATTCTGAATATTTATGCTCCAAATACAAGAGCACCTACATTCCTAAAAGAAACATTACTTAGCCAGGCTGTGGTGGTGCACACCTTTAATCCCAGCACTTGGGAAGCAGAGACAGGTGGATCTTTGTGAGTTTGAGACCAGCCTGGTCTACACAGCAAGATCCAGGAAAGGCACAAAGCTACACAGAGAAACCCTGTCTTGAAAAACAAACAAACAAGCAAAAAAGAAACATTACTAAAGCTTAAATCACATATCAAACCACATACACTAGTAGTGTGAGACTTCAACACCTCACTCTCATCAATGGATAGGTTTGCCAGACAGATACTTAACAGCTTAACAGAGAAATAAGGGAACTAACAGACAATATGACTCAAATTAACTTAATAGATATCTATAGAATATTCCACCCTAACACAAAAGAATATACCTTCTTTTCCACATCCCATGGAACCTTCTCTAATATCTACCACATGCTTGGTCAACAAAGCAAATCTAAACAGATACAAAAAAATTGAAATAACCTCCTGTGTCTTATCAGATTACCATGGCTTAAAGTTAGCCTTCAAAACAACAAAAATTACAGAAAGCCTACAATCTCATGGAAACTGAATAATGCCCAATTGAATCACCAATGGGTCAAGGAAGAAATAAAGAAACAAATTAAAGATTTCCTAGATTTCAATGAAAATGAATGTACAACATACCCAAACTTATGTGACACCATGAAAGCAGGGCTAAGAGGAAAATTCATAGCTATAAATGCCCACATGAAGAAGTTGGAGAAATCTCACTCTAGTGATGTAACAGTACAACTGAAAGCTCTAGAACAAGAAGCAAACTCACTCAGGAGAAACAGATGCCAGGAAATAATCAAACTGAGGGCTGAAATCAATAAAATAGAAACAAAGAGAACAATACAAAGAATCAATAAAACAAAGAGTTGGTTATTTGAGAAAATCAACAAGATAGATAAACCTGTATCCAAATTAACCAAAAAGTAGAAAGAGGGCATCCAAATGAACAAAATCAGAAATGAAAAGGGGAACATAACAACAGACAATTAGGAAATTAAGAGAGACAACAGGTCATACTTCAAAAACCTTTACTCCACAAAATTGGAAAATCTGAAAGAAATGGATGATTTTCTGGATAGGTACCCTACACCTAACTTAAATCAAGACCAGATAAACTATTTAAATAGATCAATAACCCCTAAGGAAATAGAAATGGTCATTAAAAGTCTCCCAACCAAAAAAAGCCCAGGACCAGATGGTTTCAGCACAGAATTCTACCAGATTTTCAAAGAAGAGCTAATACCAATACTCTTCAAATTGTTCAACACCACAGAAACAGAAGGAAGATTACCAAATTCTTTTTATGAGGCTACAGTTACCGTGATCCCGAAACCACACAAAGTTGCAACAAAGAAAGAAAATTATAGACCAATCTCCCTCATGAAAATTGATGCAAAAATACTCAATAAAATACTGGCTAACCAAATCCAGGAACACATCAAAAAAATTGTTCATCATGACCAAATAGACTTCAGTGATGCAAGGATGGATCAACATACAAAAAATCTGTCAATGTAATATACCATATAAACAAACTCTAAGAAAAAAACCACATGATCATCTCACTGAATTTTGAAAAAGGCTTTGACAAAAATCCAACACCCCTTCATGAAAAAGGTTCTAGAGAGATCTGGAATACAAGGAACATACCTAAACCTAATAAAAGCAATTTACAGCAAGCCAACAGTCAATATCAAATTAAATGGAGAGAAACTAAAATTGATTCCACTAAAATCAGGAACAAGACAAGGCTGTCCATTCTCCCCATACTTATTCAACATAGTAATTGAAGTTCTAGCTACAGCAATAAGACAACAAAAGGAGATCAAGGGGATACAAATTGGAAAGGAAGAAGTCAAATTTTCATTATTTGCAGATGACATGATAGTATACATAAGGACCCCAAAAATTCTACCAGGGAACTCTGACAGCTAATAAACTCCTTCAGTAAGGTGGCAGGATACAAGATTAACTCAAAAAAATCAGGATAGCTGAAAGAATCCTGTATAATAAAGCAACCCCAGGAGGCATCATGATCCCTGACCTCAAGCTCTACTATAGAGCTAAAGTAATAAAAACAGCTTGGTACTGGCATAAAAACCAACACGTGGACCAATGGAATCAAATTGAAGACCCTAAGATTAATCCACACACCTATGAACATATGAATTTCAACAAAAAATTCAAAACTCTACCATGGAAAAAAGAAAGCATCTTCAACAAATGGTGCTGGCATAACTAGATGTCAACATGCAGAAGATTGCAAATAGATCCATATCTGTCACCATGCGCAAAACTCAAATTCAAGTGGATCAAAGACCTCAACATAAATCCAGTTACACTGAACTTGATAGAACAGGAAGTAGGAAGTAGTCTGGAATGAATTGGCACAGGAGACTACTTCCTAAATATAACACCAGTAGCACAGACCCTGAGAATGACAATTAATAAATGGGACCTTCTGAGACTGAGAAGCTTTTTTAGAGCAAAGGACATGGTCAATAAGACCAAACTCCAGCTTACAGAATGGGAAAAGATCTTCACCAGCCCCACATTTGACAAAGGTCTATTCTCCAAAATATATAAGGAACTAAAAAAGCTAGACTGCAAAATACTGAATAATCCAATTAAAAAATGGGCTACAGAGCTTAACAGAATTTTAAATAGAAGAATCTCAAATAGCTGAAAGGCATTTAAGGAATTGCTCAACATCCTTAGTCATCAGGGAAATGCAAATCAAAACAACTCTGTGATACCATCTTACAACTGTCAGAATAGCTAAAATAAAAAAAAAATCACTGAAGACATCTTATGTTGGAGAGGTTGTGGAGCAAGGGGAACACTCCTCTACTGTTGGTGGGAATGCAAACTTGTATAGCCACTGTGGAAATCAGTATGGTGGTTTCTCAGAAAACTGGGAATAAGTCTTCCTCAAGACCCAGTTATACCACTCTTGGGCATATACAAGGAATGTTCAATCTTACCACAAGGACACATGCTCAACTATGTTCATATCAGCATTATTCATAATAGCAAGAACCTGGAAAACAGCCTACCTGTCCCTCTACTGAAGAATAGATAAAGAAAATATGGCACATGTACATAATGGAGTACTACTCAGCAGTAAAAAAACAATGATATCATGAAATTTGCAGGCAAATGGGTGGATCTAGAAAATATCATCTTGAGTGATGTAACCCAGACTCAGAAGGACAAACATAGTATGTACTCACTCATAAGTGTATACTAAATGGGGGAGAAGGAATAGCCAGACTGCAACCCACAACTCCAGAGAGGCTAGCTAACAGGAAAAGACTCTAGGAGGGACACATGGATGATCCTGTGAAATAGAAGTATATGAGATCTACATGAGTGGACTGGGTGGGGGACATGGCAGAGGGTGAGAAGTGGGGGATGAGAACATAGGAAAATGGGAGGGTCAAGCTGGAACAGGGACAGAGTGGGAGGGCAGGGAGGAAGGTACCATGATAGATGAGGACATCATAGGAATAGGAAGAGGCAGGGTTCTGGGGAGGCTCTCAGGAATCCACAAGGTTGACCCTTCCTTGGTCTGCTGTTAGTGGTTCAGAGAGTGCCTAGACTGGTCTACTGTGGTAACCAGCCTAGCAAATAACCTGTCATCATAGAGCCTTTGTCCAGTGACAGATGGAGGCAGATATGGAAATCCAATGCCAGGCACCGGGCTGAGCTTCAGAAATCCAATTGATGAAAGAGAGGAGAGATACTGCAGGTGAGGGATGTTGAGATCATGATGGGAAGATGTGCAGAGATGACTGGCCACACTAGAAGCCCATGAACTGTGGACTGGTGGCTGTGGAGCCCCCAAGGGACTGGACTAGGCCCTCTAGATATGGAAGACAGTTGTTTGGCTCAAACTGTTTGGGGAGCACCCAGGCAGGGGATCAGGATCTATCCCTGGTCTATGAGCAGACTTCTGGAACCCAGTGCCTATGGTGTGACACCTTGTACAGCCTTGGTGCAGTGAGAAGGGGTTTGGGCCTATGTAGGCTCAGTGTGTTGGGCTCTGCTGACTCCCCATGGGAGACCTCAATTTGGGGAATGTGGGGATTCAGGGTGGTTTGGAAAGGAGGGCTGGGGTGGGAGGAGGGCGGAATGGATGGTCAGTGGATAGCATGTGGAATGAGTAGAAAATTTCTTAATAAAGAAAAATGAAAAAAATACAAAAACAACAAGTATATGAGCCTCTAGGACCGTTCTTACTCAAACAACCACAGGAGGCAAATACAAGGTAATACAACATGCTGAAGCTCACTGCTCAGTTAGACAAGCATACCCTGTGGAGATAACAACAAAGAGAATTTATGTTAAACAAAATGGAAGGCAAAGATATCATCTGACCTCCACACATGATTTGTGACATGTATGTGCACACAGAGAAGTGTACACACAAACAAGGGTGTATACATACTACACACACCATGCTTATACACTGTCTAAGGGTGGGTTACTATTGCTGTAATGAAACCATACCCAAAAGTAGAATTGGGAGAAAAGAGTTTGTTTAGCTTACATTTCTCATCCATCATTAAAGGAGGCAGGACTGGAACCCAAATGGATTAACATGCAGGCAGGAGCTCACATGAAAATTATAAAGGGGTACCAATTTTTGGCTTGCCTAGGGTCAGATCTTCTGGAGACATTTTCTCAATTAAAGTTCCCTGTGCTGAGATAAACTTAGCATGATTCAGAATAACATAAAAACCACAGATACATACATACATACATACATACACACAAACACACACACACACACACACACACACACACACACACACACATACACACATTTTTTAAATGGCATGAGCAACATTTCTAGGGATAATCACTTGACTTAAAAAGAGTTACCTACTCAAATTTATAAAACGATTTACAAAAATAACCAAAGATTACTAAATTATATCCCACAAGAGATGTTTAGAAAGATTCCACTTGCTTCTTACACCAGTGAATCCAATAGTGAGACTGTGTATCTACGCACTTCAATGTACAGCATGGATATTAAGGAATGAATTAAAAACAGTTACTCTAATCAAGTTGTTATAAAATTATTCATGATGCTGTTCCCATGACTTAAGTAAGATGATATCCACAGTAGAATTTCTAGGAAACTATAAATGACCATAATTATTTTATTTATTATGAAAAGAATTGTGTGCATTAATTTTTGTGCATAACCTTCAACTTGCTCAGTGTATTTACTGAAATATTTGGCTATGTACTTGTAGAACATTTGCTAACAAGAAAATTTCTTGACTGCATGGAATTTAAAAATTCAGTGGAGGAAATAAAGTTACATTGGGCACTAAATTTTTTCTACCCTTGGTGCCAACTTGCATTTTTAAAAAATGTATTGTTTTGTGTAGCTAGAGTTATCAAAGCAGCGTGTAGCCCAGAAACCTTTTTTTTTTCTTTAACTAGTAAAAACTATATCTAACACACAGCATAGTGCGCAGTTTGGAGACACCTCTGTGTAACATAGTGTAGGTCAAGCCAGCATACATGCCACAAACTTGCCATAGAATAGCCAAACCCACACAGTGTCACTAACTTGAGAGAGACAACTAGGAAGCTGTTTTTAGTTCCATTTTAGAATCTTTTCTTTTTTTTTTTCAGGTTTTAGGTGGAAACACTTGCCCCACATTGGGCGCCATTTGTAGCTAGAGTTTTTTCCCTCCAGGTCCTACCAAGCCCCAGCTGTCCTGGAGCCCACTTATAAAATAAACACAAAGATATTTATATTATTTAAACTGTTCAGCCATTAGCTCAGGCCTACCATTGTCTTGCTCTTACACTTTTACTCAGCCCGTTTCTGTTCATTTGTATGTCGCCACATGTTCTGTGGCTTTACCTGTTGCCTTTACATGTTGCTCCCTCGATGGCAGGCTGGCATCTCCTCCAGACTTCCACATCCCAGCCTCTCTGTTTGTCCCACCTATCCTATACTTCATGTCAGGCTACTGGCCAATCAGTGTTTTATTTATTTACAACATACAGGACATGCCACAGCAGTTGTGGACCCCTACATATTCCACCTCAAGATTAAAACATAAAGTGGAGAATAATAACTGGCTTCAATCAAATGAAGATTTTCTAAGGAGACATTTGTGTCTCTCAAGCTGATTATCAGACTGTTGAAACAGTTAGTCTGAAGAAATGGGATTTCTCCAGGAGTCTTATGCTAGGAGAAGGAGAAGGTCAGTTCACTGGAAGAGATTTCATATAGTTCTAACAACTTCTCAGACTTACAAGATGAGACATATGCCCATACTATGATGATTCAATGGTAGGCAAGACCATACCTTGACCCTAACTGCTGAGATGCTCATATATTTGGCTCTCTATTTAAACTTCAATCTCACTCCAGAACTCTGAAGATGGACTTGAAGGAGTTGTTGGATCTCTTTCCCTCTTCCAAATGTGTCACATTAATCAAGCACCTTTTTCTGTTTTCCATTTTTTAAAAGAGTGTTTAGAGCATGTATTAATGAGGATTTTCTAGAGGGACAGAACTGATAGACTATATATACTTGATATATATTCAGTATGTGTATATGTATGTTTGTACATACACATATACATGTATGTGAAGCATGTGTGTGCATAACAATATATATGATTTATTAGAATGACTTACAGGCTTTAGTCCAGATAATTCAACAATGGCTGTCTACCAGTGCAAATCCCAAGAACTTAGTAGCTGTTCAATCCAAAGAGCCAGATTTCTCAGCTGGTCTTCAGTATATGCTGGAATATGGCTCTGATTTGATTGAAAGAATAAGCATGCCAGCAAAAGCAAGGGCAAGTGTGAAAAGAACAAAAGCTTTCTTCTGCCATGTCTTCCTGATGCAAAAACATCTGGTTTAAATATGGGTGTTTCCACTTGAAATGATTTAATTAGGAAAAATCCCTCACAAGTTTACCCACCTTCAGGTTTTATTTCATTCTAGATGCTGTCAAGTTGACAACCAAGAGTAATTCTCACAATAGAGGATACAGTTTTTAAGTAATACACAAAACAATCGACTAAATGTAACATACACAATTAAAGCATTGATAAAGACAGGTTGAAGGTCGTCTATGACAGATAATGATATTTCAAAAGAACTAAGAGTAAGGTAACTAAATAAGCAATCATGAAATGATAATATTCATCCAGAACAAGAATTTGAATGATGTATAATGTAAGAGAATAAGATTGCATATCTAATGAGCGTTAAATAGTAAAGGAATTTATAAAAAGTCTTTTAAGAATATGAAATCAGCAAGGAAAGTGAGAATTTTCCCTTATTTGTTATCTCCATCTATTCCAGAAATCACTAATGGCTTCAGTTACCTTATCTAATCTAAGTAAGGTATTTTAAGTTTAAAAAACAATTTCACATGAAAAATCCAGAATATTATAAAGACATTAGGTGAAGGAAATATGTAAGTGGAAGTTTTTCTGTGATCCACAGCTGCTCTCAGATAATCACCCAGTAGCTTGATGTTACTTTTAAATGCTCAGCTAATAACTCAGGCATGTTACTAGCTAACACTTACACTTAAATTAACTTATATTTATATCTATTTTTTGCCGTATGGCTTGGGACCTTTATTAGCATGTCACATTCACTTCCTGTTCTCTCTGTGTCTGGTGGGTGACTCCTGAATACACACTTCTCCTTTCCATCATCTTTCTTTTGGCCACCCCACCTATACTTCCTGCCTGTCTACTGGCCAATCAGTATTTTATTATACCAATTCAAGTGACAAATCTTTACAGTGCACAGGAAGATTGTTCCACAACATTTCCCCCTTTTGTCTAGTTAAAAAGGAGGATTTTAACTTCAACATAGTAAGATTATATACAATAAAAAAAATATACTAAGTAAAAATTACAGTTACAATATCCAGAATTGTTCTACAGCAGAAATATATACTCAATTGAGTTTATAATACATACTTCACCTTACATGAATTTAAAATTTGGATGAGATGCAGCTTTGTAAAAATGTTTCTAATTCTGTCCATTGAGAAGCCTCACAATCAAAATAACAACAAAACTCTCAAAACTTGGAGTGATCTCCATGAATGGAATTGGAGAATTGTGAATTCAAATTTAAAAAGTGGTGCTACTCTTTCCTGGGAGAAGAATAATAGTGAATCAAATTAGCATCCCAAGCATTGTTGCTTTTATTGATGTTTTTGTTTTTTGTTTGCTTATTTATGGTTTTATCGTCATTATTTTTATTACACAATATTTTTATATTTTTTAAATATCAATAAACACTGGTTTTTAATGGTATTAATGGTAAGTAAAACAGAAGAATCAAACTTTTAACCCACCCTGCTTATAAACTATATCAAAAAGAAAAAATAGATATTTAGCTAATGATTGCTTTTCTCTAAAGATCAGAATAAGAGAGGTAGCCAGAACTGTAGTCAAAACAGCTTATCACCATGAGAATAGCAGTAACTGCTCTCCAGAATTAATAAATGTATTTGTAAGTGTAAGACACTACAGAAATATATATATATAATTTAATTCCAACCTTACAAACTGTAACATAGTGAGATTTTATTATAAAATGTTATTTCCAAAATGTATCCTACAAAATATCAAATTATCGAATTATTAAAGCTAGGTCATCTAGCTCAATTGCTTGATATTTTAACAATTTTGAATATCTGTGACTTAAACAAATCGGAAAAGTTACAAAAGAATGAAAATCTAATAGGAGCATCCCAGAAAGAAGGCACATCTTAAATAAAGAACTATGTGCATGAATAAACGTGATTTATCAATTAGTGCTACATTGCAAATGATTCCATAACTCAGAATCATACAACATTCATTGCTTTCTCATACATTTATAGGGTTCATCTACTTGTTGGTAGTGGTGGGGCTGGAGAGATGGCTCAGCAGTTAATAGCACTGGCTGCTCTTCCAAAGGTCCTGAGTTCAACTCTCAGCAACCACATGGTGGCTCACAACCATCTATAATAAGATCTGGTGTCCTCTTCTGGCCTGCAGGCATACATGTAGGCAGAACACTGTATACATAATAAATAAATAATCTTTTTTAAAAGTAACAATAAAATGGTAGTGCTGGCTATGACGGCCCATGTGGCTTTTCACTGACGTTTCTAGTCCCAGTTGGTTTTTCCATGTTTTGCTCCCTCTTTTGGCAATGGAAAAGAGTACAACTGCAGAGAGAATAAAGAATGTTCTCCCAGATACAATTAAGTGGAAGACCATCACTTCTGCTTCCCCCTGTCACCAGTTACCCAAATAACCAAAATCAATGAGAGAAAATTACACTCCACCTAAGGGATGAGGAGATGCTGGAAAGTTTAATGGAGACAGCATGATTCAAGAAAGCATGAATACCCAGGACCACCACTGATGCAAACATAACATACATAAATAGCAGGTGATGATGGCCCAGAATAGCTGTCACTAGGGCTATAGCAAAGCAACTGTAGACTTTAGTTAAAAGCCTCATTTAATGATATTTATAAACATGAGATAAAAGGAGATGCCATTCTAATAAAGCTGCACCCTCTTTGTAATATCCACAGTCCTCTTCTCTGTAATCCCTTGATTATTTCCCTGAAAGGCAGTTTCTTGCATTAGTGAATTCTCCAGAAACCAAGGTATCTCATTAGTCACCAATGCTTTTGACAGTACACTGCTAATTAGCATCTCCATCCTCCTTTTCCAGTAAATGACACTGATTGGAAAAAAAGACAAATATTTCCCATTCCATGCTGAAGATATGCACGGTAACCCCTAATTTAAAGTAAAGCCAGACTCATCTTATGGAACAGTTTTGCTGGCCACAGTTTTGATTTGGAAAGGGCATCATGCTACCTCCTTCTAAGGACTTTGATTAAGAAGATGCTCTTTGATACATCTCAGGTATGTGCTTATGTGCTGAAGCAGCCAAAGTTTTCTGAATTTTCTTTTCCTCTCTTTCCAGCTGTCACAGAGGAAGCCAGCTTAAAGAGAATAGCAACAGCTTAAAGCTTATAATGAGAAAAAAAAGATATAGAAAAGTGTCATTTTCTGAGAGAAAATAGAAATTTCCTGCACCAGATCCAGGCTTTAAACCTGGAAATCTAAAGCTTCTTTTATGTAAGGCATATTTTATTGTTTTTAATTTTTTTCTTTTACTCATGTGATTTAAGAACAACCAGATGTAAATGGAATTTGAAATTTTTAGAATTTGTAATAATCACCTCAAGTTTTGATTTGTCATTTCTAAAGTTGTCAGTATATGTATTGCTTGATTCTATAACATTCTTTAATTATGTTATGTGATGATATAAGAGAATATTTCTCGGGTAAAGAGGTTTTCTTAACACAAATTAATCATATTATTCTTTATGAGAATGGAGTAAGTACTAATGCATAGATTTAGTTTTTAAATGGCTGTTTTCAGAATTGTCAATATATTAAAAGCCATAGAGGCAGGCTAGGGAGATGGCTCAGCTGTGGAAGTATTATAATCCCAGTGCTGAGAAGGCAGAGACAAGAGGATCACTGGGATCCACTGGCCAGCTAGCTCAGCATAATTGGTGAGCTCTAGATCCCAATGAGAGGCCTTGTCCAAAAATTGATATGGGTGGTTCTTGAAGAGTGACAGATGAAGCTGGGCTCTGACCTCTACATGTACATATTCATATGTGCAGGCACACCCATACATAAGCATACACATGCATACATATACACACATAAGACTTGATACGTTTAAAACGTAAGTTTTTATTACTAAGAAAAGGAAGCCATCCCTAAAAGCTACATACTTTATGATTACAGATTTACAACACTCTAGAAGAAAACCTAAACCGACTATAATGGAATTAGTAGTTGCCAGGAATTGGGAGAGGAAAAAGGATACATAGGCAAAACTCCATAAATTTAAGGGAAGTGTTAATACAATGTGGATATACATTATTATGCATTTCTTCAAATGTCTATAAATGATCCCTAATGAAAACTACAGGCTCTAGGAAAGGATATATTAATGGGACTCTTTGTGCTATATAGCAAGTGCACCACTCTGGAGGCAGTTATTGATGACAAGAGTAGGCTACACATGTTGGAGGCAAGGATATATAGGGAAAATGCTGTACTTTCTTCTCATTCATACTATAAAATTAAAATGAATATAAGACTTAAAGATTTCTAAATATAATACCAGTAGCACAGACAATGAGAGAAACAATCAATCAATGGGACCTGTTGAAACTGAGAAGCTTTTGTAGAGCAAAGGACATGGTCAACAACACAAAGTGACAGCCTACAGAATGGGAAAAGGCCTTCAGCAACCCCACATCTGGTAGAGGGCTGATATCCAGAATATATTAAGAACTAAAGAAATTAGACATCAAAATGCCCAACAGTCCAATTAAGAAATGGGCTATAGAACTAAACAGAGAATTCTCCACAGAGGAAGTTCAAATGGCTGAAAGACATTTAAGGAATTGCTCAACATCCCTAATTATCTGGGAAATGCAAATCAAAATGACTCTGAGATACCACCATATACCTGTCAGAATCGCTAAGATCAAAACACAGAAGACAGCTTATGCTGGAGAGGATGTAGAGCAAGGGGAACTCTCCTCCACTGCTGGTGGAAATGCAAGCTTGTACAGCCACGTTGGAAATCACTATGGCACTTCCTTAGAAAATTGGGAATCCATCTCCCCCAAGACCCAGCTGTAACACTCTTGGGCATATACCCAAGGAATTCTCAATCATACCACAAAGGCATTTGCTCAGCTATGTTCATATCAGCATTGTTTGTAATAGCCAGAACCTGGAAACAACCTAGATGCCCTTCAACTGAAGAATGGATAAAGAAAATATACACAATGGAGTACTACTCAGCAGAGAAAAACAATGACATCAAGAGGTTTGCAGGCAAATGGATGGATCTAGAAAAAATCCTTCTGAGTGAGGTAACCCAGACTCAGAAGGACAAACATAGTATGTACTCACTCATAGAAGGATACCAGATGTAAAACAAAGATGACTAGACTGCTACACAACTCCAGGGAGGCTACCTAGAAAATGGGACCCTATGAAAGACCCAGGGATCGCCCAATGACAGAGAAATGGATGAGATCTATATGAACAACCTGGATGACAGTGGAAGTAATGAAGGGCAAGATTTGAGGGAAAGAAAGCTTAGGGGAGCAGGAGATCCCAGCTGGATCAAGAACAGAAAGGGAGAACAAGGAATAACAGACCATGATAAATGAAGAACACGTGAGAACAGGAATAGGCAGAGTACTCGAGATGTCCCCAGAAATCCACAATGATATATCCTCTGTAGACTGCTGGCAATGGTCGAGAGAAAGCCTGATCTGACCTAGTCTGGTGATCAGATGGCTAAACACCCTAACAGTCGTCTTGAACTCTCATCCAATAACTGATGGAAGTGGATGCAGAGATCCTCAGCCAGGCCCCAGGTGGAGTTCCACGTGTCCAACTGTCAAGAAAGAGGAGGGACTGTAAGAGCGTGAATTGTTGAATCTAAGTTTGAAAAAAGCACAGGGACAAATAGCCAATCTTATGGAAGCACATGAATTATGAACCAACTGCTGTGGAGCCCCCAGCTAGATCAGGCCCTCTGGATAAGTGAGACAATTGAATAGTTTGAACTGTTTGGGAGGCATCCAGGCTGTGGGACCCGGACCTGTCCTTAGTGCATGAGCTGGCTGTTTGGAACCTTGGGCTTACACAGGGACTCATGCTCAGCCTGGAAGGAGGGGACAGCAGGGGTGTCTTGGTTCTGGAGGACATGGGAATGGAGGGGAGGGGCTGCATGGAAGGGGGAGGTTGGGTGTGGGAGGGGGGAGTACAGGGGAACCCATGGCTGATGTATAAAATTAAAACACATATGATAATTATAATAATAATAATAACAATAACAATAATAATAATAAATGTACTATGGTAATATATTAAAAAAATTAAAATTAAACAAAACAATTTCAATGTGATTGCTTAGAAGTCATAGGGAAATATACGTGACTCAAGAAACACTAAATTGTATAAGAAAGTTGTCACCTTTTAAAATCAATGAATTTATTGGGATACAATTTTTTCACACAATGATTTGTGTAAAGGAAGCCAATCCATTCAAAAGTGGTTTTGCTTTTTGTGTGTGTTATTATTTTTTGCTTTACTTAAAAAAGCAGCATCTTGTGTAGTCCAGGCTGGACTCAAACTCACTATGTAGTTGAGGCTATCCTTGAACTCCAGATCCTAATGCTTCTATCTCCTAAGTATTAGGATCACAGGCATGTGCCACCATACCAGCTAAATGCATTTCTATTCATGTATAATTTCTAGGCACATTAGTATGTCTGACCTTCTAACCCACCTACTAAAATAAAGATACCTTTCAAGTCTCTTGTTTTTCAGCTAGTTCTTGTTTTTCTCCCTGACTTGTAATTTCTCTGCTGAAGAATATAAAGCCAGTAATGTCTACAGTGGAGACTTTCTGACTACTCACTCATTCATGGTGCAGGGCAGCATGTTCCCTCTGTCTTCTACACTATCTGCAAATTAGCCAGGTGATCAAGTGACTTCATTGGAATCCTTTACAATTTCTTTGGAAAGACCAAATATAGGCCAAGACTTTAGAGAGCAGTTGGCTTGCTTATAATAAAGTTAAAGGATTTTTCATATGACCCATTAATGCCACATCTAGGTACATACTGCAAAGAACTGTAAGTCTATGTCCACAGAGATATTTGTTCAAAAATGTGCAAAGTGGCATTATTCACAATATCTAAAAAATTAAAGACAGTCTGAACACCCATTAACTCATGAATAGATAAACAATATGTGGTATATTCTCACAAAAGAAAACTATCTGCCAGAAAAAGAATGTAGGGATACATGATTCAACACAGATAAATAACTTGTAAGTAAAAGAAGCTAGGTACCAAAATCCAGACCACTCTGTAATATAATTTAATTTAAAAGTCCACTGTAGACACAATTTAGAGAGTGATTATAAGTTTGGCAGTTAGTGAGACTTCCTATGGAAGGTAGTTGCTTTCCAATAAGTAAAACTTTTCTGGGGTGAGATGAAGATGGCTAAGAACACAAGAAATGCACTAAATACTGCTGAAGCATATACTTTATAAGGGTAGACTCCTCAGTTAATAATCAGGTATCAACTGAAACATTATAAATGATATAGTGTTAAGTCCATGATATTTGCTTGTCTCTAAATTAGTGTTTTTAGTTTAAGAACTAAGTCTATTAATTAATTGGAATTTGCAGTGATTGTTCATTTTCATTAATGGGAGTATTTGTAGAAATACACTTCTCATCTATTTGGACAATAAGTGATACATTTTCTAATCAAATTAAGGATAACTGATTTTTTTTCTCTTTAGTCACTAATAGGTAACAGCTTATCTATCATCTCTCCAAACAGAACTTGTAAACACAAACATATTAACGAACAGTTGTGAATCCATGCATAGAGATATGTTTAATAGAGTTTTGTTACTTGAATTATTATCTCTTTTAAGTTCAAATGAACTCAACAAGTAGACTTCTGAATCTACTTGAAATAGACCTACAAAGGCTTCAATGGATTTATACATTTCTTCCATAACAAAAAACCATATTTCTTCAAGAATTCTTAAATTTTATCGTGGAATAATAAACATTCTCAACATAAAACTGGGTTTTACGGAAACTCAGTATATATGTGTGTGTGTGTGTGTGTGTGTGTGTGTGTGTGTGTGTGTGTCTATGTAGAGGTATATAACATTATATAATGTATGTATATATCATTATATAATATATGGATATATATAACATACATATATGTAATACTATAATGTAATACATTCTTAGCTATGTATACAGCTAATATACATAACATATATCCAAGTAAAAAATTTAAAATACATCTTGAATTTTTATAACATTTTGAATTTGACATGCACCTACAGGAATTTACGTACCTTTTATGTATATTCCCTTTGCAGTCATAATGTACATGATGGTCACCTGGACAGTGAGAATAGTAGAATATTTTATAATTAATTTAGTATTTTGCATATTCCATTTGAAATATTTATAGTATTATGACTGTGCTTCTGTGACCAATCAAATTTCCAAGGAAATAAAACAACACAAAGAATTGCACATCCATTTACAAACCTCCCCCTCACTTAGTCACCATGTATACATTGTCTAAGAGTGCAATCATTTCTGAAATGATTTTCAAAACAAAAAAAAATTCTCCAAAATTCGAATTCACATTGCTTTTTCATACTATGTAGCATGCCCTTAATGTGTTTTAAGCTAATTTCTCTAAAGCATATTGCACTTATAATATTTCTATGGAAACATGGTTGTGGTGTGTTTTATCATGTGCAAGGAAGTTATGTTGCTTATTATTTTTCCTTATGATAATTTCAGATGCATGGGACCTCAAAATAACTTTCTGTTCAATATTTCATATGACTGTGTGGTCTTGATCCTTTTGAAGGAGAAGCACCTTGGAGTGTGGAGTCTAACTTCACAGAGCTTGCTCTTCTGTTCTGTGTATGCAGTGTTCAAAGCATAAGACAGCTCATGGCTCTGCTCCTCTGTGGCTTTGATCTAGTCCTTTTCTTTCTTTTCCTCTACTCTCTTTCTTCAGCTCAGTATTGATTCCACTACTGCTGTTTCTCATGAGTTTGAGATCCTATCCTAGAAGATATTATTCCTTAATTTATGTCTAGATATAGATATAGATACCATATGATATTTTGTCCTTGAAGACAAATCACATGGATCAAATCAGTATAATCAGAATATATATGCTCCCAAATATCTATCTCTCAGTTTTATTGGAAATAATTCAAAATCCTTCTAATCACATTGAAATATACAATATTGTTGTCATATACCATAGAATTCTAGATTTATTCTCATTATTTAAACATAATTTTGTACCTATTAACTTCTTCCTATTCTCCCTCATCCTTCCCTGTATCTGGTAACCACAATCTAATCTTTCTTTCCATGTAAATTTAAAAGGCCTTTAGAGTTCACACACTGTTTTGGGCTCCATTCTAGGTTAATCCTGACTGGATTAGGGAAAAACCTCAGTGTAGGCTATTGTCCACGCGTAGGCAACTTACAAAATCTCTGCACTAAATTCCATGGGTGCCCCATCTATCCTTTTCTCACCCCTCACCGCCATGCTTCTCTATGGATACAGATAGCTACCCTCATTGGTACATCTTTTGGAAAGTTTTGAAATCTCTCTTGTTGCTTTTTCTATAAATGCTAATATTGGCTTTAGTTTTCTGTTTATTAGAACAGTATGTGTGTGTGTGTGTGTGTGTGTGTGTGTGTGTGTGTGTGTAGGTATGTGTATATGTGTGTATGCATGTAGATACATATATATGTATGTATATGTGTGCATGTGTATGTGTAAGTATGTATACATATGTGTATATGAATGTGTGCATATGTGTATGTGTATATGTGCATATATGTATGTGCATATACATGTGTATGTGTTTTGTATGTGTGTATGTTTATCAACTCAGAGTTTATCAGTTCTCTCTCTCCCTAGAGCTCTGATTTCAGTTACTAAGCAAACGAAAGTTGCTTAGAAAGAACTTTAAAATGTGTGCATGCAAAAGTGACTACATAAAAGGAAATGAAAAGACTGAATATCCCCAAAGATCTATAGCATGTTTTTGTTTACTAAGAAAATCTTAATGAAAATAGTTGAAATTTTAAATAATTTTTATAAACAATATTTACATTTTGACTAATTCTAATTTACTACCATCCAGCATAACATAATATGTATTTGATATAGTGGACACAGCTAGAAACTGTACAACACAAGATTAATCACATTTTCTTTGTTGTAGAAAAAAGTATAGGACCAGGCAGTGATAGCACACACCTTTAATCCCAGCACTTAGGAGGCAAAGGCCAGCCTGGTCTACAAAGCTCGTTCCAGGACAGCCAAGGCTATTACACAATGATATCTTGTCTCAAAAAAACAAAACAAAATTAAAAAAATAAAATTATAGAAATCTTTCAGAGTCTTTAATTTTGCCTGCACCATGATATTCAGTATTGATCAGATCATTGTCTTCCACATGATAAGCATCTACAGCTTCCTCAGTTCATACACATGTTCCTGTTCATGTTTTTATTTAGTTTTCTTCCTGTAAATAACTTTATGGAGTGAAATTTAACTGAGTTTCATAGTCTACAAAACTATTTGTAAACCTTCAGCAAATATGAAAAAAAAAAAAATGAAAAGCTGGCTTACTTCACCAAGTCTCTTCTAAAACTGCATGAGTCAAAAACAAAAGAAAAAGAAAAAAGGGAAAAGACAATCAGATATCTGACTAGAAATAAATAATAGATGTGAGATTTCAGTAAACCTATGATACAATTTAATTATATTTCAGTATAAGTTAACTAAAGTAGTGGTGTCTGAACATAATTCTATGTTTATATAAATACAATAATATAAATGAGGGTTAGTATTATTATGCTTCATAAAGTTTTCTTTTTTTTACATTTATAGCCAGCTATTGTTGTGACTATTCCTACTAATAAAGAAGTTCCATGTATATTTTATGGTTATGCCAAAGTCTTTTTATGACTGCTTTGGTAAATATTCTATGATGGTTTCAGAAGCACATGCTGATGCACACCAGAACATTTTACATCCTCAGACTGATTTCATACTTCTGTGGAACTTTACATGAGGAAATTGGCCAATATTAGAAATATCAGAGTTGTCACAGTATGGGAATAGGAGAGCATTTTACATGTCACAAATATCATCATAAGAAGCAACAGCCATGCTTGTAGCTGCAATTTAAATAGGATATTTCTACCCCATTTCTCCATGAAATCTCTGTCTGAGCAGGATTTTCAGTTTTCTATTGCAGTGTGGAGCCAGGTCAAATGACTTGCTCTGACTGGTACTGAGTCTCAGTCCAGCCCTCTTACATTCACCTCCTTTTGCCTCGTCTAATCAGTGATCCACATACTTGGCCTCTTTGTATGCCTCAAAAAAGAAGACCTTTCTTCCAGTTGTTGTGCAAACATTGCCAAGTTGTTCCCATGTAAGGCAGATTCCATAGGAAAAAATTATGCACAGTTATCTCACGTTTGCAGGACTGAAGAGCGGGAGCAAAAGCCATGAAAGGTTTGAACAGCGAATGCCTCAGGCTCAGGGATACGTTTATGAGACAAAGTTAGATGATATTGTTTCTGACTCTAGAAACTCCATGAGAATGAATTGTTAAAAGTAAAGAGTATTTTTTTAGTTTGGTTTTACATGACTGCTAAAAACAGCACAAAGCAGGTTGGAGCAGGCCTGTGAGCCTCAGGGATCCTCCTGTCTCTGCTCCCAGTACAAGAATTACTGGAGCTGACCCCAGTGTCTAGCCTTTCCCTGCCTCTGAAGATTCCGAGTCAAGTTCAGCTGTTTGTGCATCAAATTCTTTATCCACTGAGCCATCTCTCCAAAACCATTTTCATTTGTATCAATTTTTGATGCTCCAATCCCATTTTTTTTTCTTATTAGGACTTTTCAAATTCTCCTGGAACTTACTGAGGCTTCTTTAAATGAAGTTATGCAACAAGATGCTGCAGGAGAAATGTGTCTTTATTTTCTTTTTCTGCCTTTCAACCAAGTTCATTTAAGTTCTCACAACAGCAACAGCCAATTCACTGTTAGCAAAGGTCAGCCCACGTATCCAGCAACACAGTGTTCCAGAAACAAATACATTATACAACCACCAGGCACTCAGCATGCACATTTCTTTTTGTGCAAACTCTGTGGTGTACACTCTTGATCTGTCCCTAATCATTGCCTATATTCAGATTTCTCTTGTAATGCCACCTTCCCATCTGGGTCAGAGATAATTGGATAAAAAGCTCTTTTCAGGAATTTTTGTGATGTCCACATTCCTACAAAAAGTATGTCCTAAATAGATTGAAAACTAGCAACTGTTAAATGTAGATTTAAACTGCCTAAATTGTTTTATCACTTGAAAGTGTTTCTTAAATTCTTAAGGCAATTTGAACCAGAGGTAAGGCAAACTACTAGTAATTCTGAACTTTAATCCTTTTGCATCAGTATTATAAATACTAACTCTCTTGGGAGACACACAAGAGACCTCCAGAATGATCTGTCAAAGACCCTGGCTCATATAAAACCCCAAAGTCAGGTTCTCACATATGAGGATCACAAAGAAGGGCAAGCCCAGAGTCATTTTCACAGTTATCTGAACACCAAAGGCATCCAGAGATCAACCAAGTATGAATAGTGAAAGAAAACACTTGTGAAGTCAGAAAGTTTAAATCTCAGTTTCCACACTCCATAAACTGTGAGAACTGCTCTTTTTCCTCACCTGAATTATCATATTGAAAAAAAATTTCAAAATTTCAAATTGGATTCTCCTAACTCTGATCAAACAAGAAAGATGTAGTGCCTTATACCCAAAGACAGTGTCCTTCCTTTAGCATGCTTCCAAAGAGTCAGTAAAGCCATGGAACAAATGGCAATACATAGATGAATAGAAATGGGTTAAGTTATAAAAGCTAGATAGCAAGAAGCCTGCCATAGGCCCTACAGTTTGTAAATAATATAAGCTTCTGTGTGTTTACTTGGTTCTGAGTGGCTATAGGCCTGCAGGTGAGAGAGATTTGTCTGGACCCTAGGGGCCGGGCAGACCCAAGAAAACTTCCAGCCACACAAAGGTGTTGTTCATTTTGGCTTCCTAGAAGTTCGAAATTCTTGAAATGACTTATCTTTTCAAAATCCTGAGTTTTAGCTTATTTTATTTGTTTCTATAGTTTCACTTAACTTATTTCAGCTCCATAAATTTTAAAATAATATATATTCTACTTAAGAGGATGAGATTATGTACTTTGTTTATATAGATAATATTTATTATTTTCTTACTTCTGACTTTAAATGACAATGTTATAAAATATAAGCCATAACTTCTTTTAGTGTTAGCCTTCATGTTAATATCTGTCACTGCTCACATAAAAATGAAAAACAGTTATGAGAATTTCTTGGCAAGTCCCAACACTCAGGTGGCATCTTCCAGGGCAACAGCTGGCTGCTGGCACCTGGCTTCCATCGTTTTAGACAGGATGCAGTGAATTGCTCCTCAGCTTCTGTAGTTTTTGTATTTGCATATTTAACCAACCAAAGATTTAACATATTTTGGTTTGAAAAAAAAAAGTGTCTATCTACTGCACATGTGGTCACTTTATACCTTGTCATGTGGTCACTTTAAGACTGTTCCTAAAATAATACAGTATAACAACTATTCATTTAACATACATTCTACTGGGTATCATAAATAACTTAGCAGAACTTTAAAGCATGTAAAGTAGTATACATGGATGGATACACAAGCATATTACATATGAGGGACTTACTATTCAGTCTTTGATTTTTGGTGTCTAGGGTACGGCCCTAGAACCATTTCCATCCAGAGTCTAAACTATACCATTAACTGTGTGCTTCCTTCGAAATCACCTGCTAACTACATAGACATTTGGTTTTCACTGTGCTTTTTCTCTTTTAAATATTATAACCTAAAGCCATGGCACCTTACATTCAGCACCCATCCACCTTCTTATACTTTTCTGGGGAAATAGATCCTTTCCATCGGTGGAGAGAAAATCAAAATTTAAAGTGACAGATCACTCTGAAAACACTAGATATTAGCAAAGGCTTATTGTTCTGTGACTAACGCAGACAGTAGATCCTTTTAGAATACCAAAAATAAGGAAGTCTGGACAGTGATCCACACAATAAAAAATTAATTCAATTGTGGGATAGTAATATCCAATGCATTCTGATGTGATCTATTTGTTTGAAAGCAGAGAGATAGCCTGGAGAGATGTCTCAGAGGATAAAGTAAGTGATGTTCTTACAGAGAACCTGGGTTCAGACTCTAGCGCCTACATAGCAGCTCATAGCCATCTGTAACTCCATTTCCAACGTAGCCCAACACCCTCATCTGGCCTCTGTGGGCACTGCACTCATGTAGTGCACAGACATGCATATAGACAAAACACCCATACATATAAAATTTAGAAAGAAACAGCCAGCTTATGCACTAAGGACAGGTCCGGGTCCCAATGCCAGGGTGCCTCCCAAACAGTTCAAGCTATTCAGTTGTCTCACTTATCCAGAGGGCCTGATCCAGTTGGAAGTTCCAGAGCCTTTGGTTCATAATTCATGTGCTTCCATTCGTTTGGCTATTTGTCCCTGTGCTTTTTCCAATCTTGGGCTTACACAGGGACACTTTGCTCAGCCTGGAAGGAGGGGACTGGACCTGCCTGTACTGAATCCACCAGGTTTAAATGAATCTCCAGGGGAGTCTTGGCCCTGGAGGAGATGGGAATGGAGGAGAGGGCCTGGGGGGAAGGTGGGGACGGGGACAGGAGGAGGGAGGACAGGGGAACCCATGGCTGATGTGTAAAATTAAAACACAAATATAATAAAAAAAAGAAATTTGGAATGAAAAAAAATTAGAAAGAAAGAGAAAGCAATGAAGGCTCATTTGCTATGAGGTCCAAACAGTGTTTGTGTTAATGGGGAAACATCGATGCATTTTCATACATTTGTAAGAAAGCTGTAATGCACAAAATCCTTATTATAGACTTCCTACATTGACTAACTAGGAAGTTTAGACTATTTCTCTACTGAAAGGGTTGGCATGTGTTTGGGGAGTGGAAGTGAGTACTGTTCACATGAAATTCCAACATCCCCAGAAGACTTACAGATACCAAGATTACTTTTCTAATGATCCTAGATTTTATTTTCACTTTAGCTCCTCAAATATATGCCCCCCCCCAAAAAAAACTAACAGTGTGCGGAAACCATTAAGTAACATTGTGGAGAAAGAGGTCTTTCTACTAAATATAAATATAAAGATACTATGAAGTAGAAAGGAAAATTTTTTAAATATTTGTTAAGTTATAATTCACATATCGTACAATTTATCCACTTGAAATGTATAACATGAAGGCCTTAATATATTAATAAATTTGTGCTAGCCTATTCTCAAATTTAACATATTTTCATTATTTTAGAGAGATACTTCAGTTTCTTAATCCATATTCTCTAATCAGCTTACTCTCCCAGCCTTAGTATATTCATCATATGTTTTCTATTGTTAGAAATTTACCAGTTCTGGGCATTTCATATGAATGGATCATGCAACATGTGGACTACTATGCCTGGCCTCATTCATTTACTTTAGGGTTTGCAAGTTTCATCCTTGTCTCAGAATATACCAGGAGGCATTCTTTTCCATAGGAATTTACAATTCTCTTTTCTATATTTCACTTCTTTGAATGCTTCCTGGGTGATAATATGTATGCATTTGTGTATTCATATGTACATACACACATTTTAACTTTGTTATGTACAAAGAAAGTTTAGCTGATTTGGAAAGCTATGAAGTTAAACAACTATCCTGTAAGTACCCTTACATGTGTTATTATATAAAATGGAGACAGAAGGGTTATGTGAATATTTAAGACATTTAAGCTAGGGTTATGTAGTTTCCCAAACTAGTTTTACTAGATATAATTCACAAGGCTGTTTTCAAAATAGCAATCAGTATGCCACCAAGTGGAGCTACTATATGCATATATTTATGCTGTCCAAAAATCTTACTTGAGAAAGTAGGTTTTTTTTTCAAAATATAAATATTTATATACAAGTAGCAAATATGGTTGGGTATAGGGAAGTTCTATGTAAGAATGCATACATCTGTGTGTATGTATGTGTGTGTGTGTGTGTGTGTGTGTGTGTGTGTGTGTGTGTATCTCTGTGTGTATAGGTATCACACACATATATTTGAAAGACAAAAATGAAAATTAGCAGGCACCTCTGCTTTCAGTTCCATATTGTTCCTTGTATTTGTTGAGTAGTGGTGGCTAGATTTCAGCCTGACAGCAGGAGGGGGCTGTGTTCCTAAGTGCTTGTGTGAGCACTATGCCCACTCAATACCAGACTGCAACCTCTATGGAGCATCATTCTTTGTGGAACACTTCTGGGTGTGTCAAAGTCAGTGTACATCACTTATGCAAACTAGCTTTTATGTGGTCCTAGATTAGAGAGATTTTCAAATTGCTACTTTGGTTTAAGCCTAAACCACATTTCAGTACTTACTAAAGTATTATTCTACTTAATTCAATGTGCTGCTTCCAAAGTAAACAGAGAGCTGGTAAACCAAGGAGCAAATCCATTGTGTATATACAGACAAGTGTTTGCCTTTGCAGAAAGGTTTCCAGAACAATGTAATAGGGAAATAATATTGGTTTTTCACAGACTAGTACAGAAACAACTAGATAATGTACATGAGAACTCTTGAAGATTGGTACATGCCTCAAAAATGAACTAGGTAGATCATGGTCTTCAAACACTCAAAAGAAAATGGAGGCATAAATCTTTCATGACTTTGGATTAATAAACCGTTCTTTTAATTTTTTTTTGTTTGCTTGTTTTGGGAGACATGGTTTCACTATGAAGCTCCAGCTGTCCTGAAACTCGCTGTGTAGACCAGTCTGGCTGTCCTCAAACTCAGAGACCATCTACCTCTGCCTCCCAAGAAATAGATTTAAAGGTGTGCACCAATACTCTCTGCAAGAGTTCTCTCAGATATGACACCAGAAATAAAAGCACCAAAAGAGAAAATAGGTAAATGTCATAAAAATTATTGACTTGTATATTTGTAAAGAAACAATATAATGGAAAGACAACTGCTAAAATTGTACACTTGGAGAGAATATATCTGAGTATGCTACAATACTCAGAATAGAAAACTCCTACAATTTAAATTTAGTGATTAAAAGACAAAAAGCATTAAAATAGGGAAACTAACTTGGTAGAGAGTTCTTCATAGAATTTGCTGATAGAGAATAAACAAATGTCATTCACATTATGATTGGACATAAAGTATAAATAATATAAATCAAATCTCTACTGAGCTATCCTTATAAACTTGTAGGATGATTTTAATGAAACAGTAATAATTACTTATGTTGCAGAGTAGGGACCCCTACTCTTGAAAAGTATTGTTCCAGGGAAAATGCAGAATGATGTAGCTTGTTTTGGAAATAGTTTATAGTTTCTTAATTATCCAATACAATGCTAATCTTTATTTATAAACCCACGGGGGAGATGAAGAAAATAGTCTCCACAAATATTTATGCAGAAATGTTTCTAATAACATGCTCATAGATGCTTCCCTCCCCTTATATGAGAATAATTCAAATATTCAACTGAAAAATGAGGAAAGGAGCTATAAAGGATGCATATAATGGAGTAGTATTCTGCCTGTAATGACTTGCTAGTGAATGATGCAACATCCATGGACCTTTAAGCCACAATGTTAAGTGAAAACAGACAGCAAGAAAAGGCTGTAAGATTAAGTGAAATACCATAAGAAGGCAAACTCATATTTGCCACAGGCTAGGATATAGTGGGAAATGGTGACTAATATAACAGTTTTATTTTATAGGATAGGTAAAATATTCTGAAATTGGTATTTATTCATATACTGCCTTATGAGTCTATTACAAACCAGAAAGTTGTACACATTCAAGGAAAGGGTAAATTCTAGAATATGTGAGTTGTGTCACAATGTCTTGGGAAAAGATAGGAAGCAAATGATGTTGATAAGAAATTCCCACCTCCTATGCCAGATAATGAAGCTTTATCTAATTACCACCCTTCAAAAGCTCTTAATATCTTCTGATTTTAAATAAAGCCTGACTACACAGACCTTTCAGTATAATATAGAAATATTTCTAAAATACCACTATGTTTAATTCTTCAGCCTATATAATAAAACAAGTGGACCTTTAAAGATGGCAAATAGTCATTGTTTAATAATTTAGTCAAAACAAGCAACCTGGAAAATGTGGAAAACTTTGTGATGAACATTCATTGTGACAAACTTTCATGGCAAATGCTCAGGTATAAGTACCCCTGTGTACTTAACATGTATTTGTTATGATGAACAAATGTGCAGTTGGTCTTCAAGATTATACAGTGAATAACACAGGTCATTTGTCATCTCTGGGTCTATAGTCTCATATTAAGGTTTCCAATTGTGTTAAGATGCTAGACCCTCAATGGAAATGGTAACTAAGCCTTTCACAGATCTATTGGGAACTGGTATTTCATATAACACTGCATTCCCAATGACGATGTAGAGGAGGATGGGTAAATGCAGGAGTAAGATATTTGTCATCTCCTTCCTAAATGGTAGTCAAGTGTCAATATGTTTTTTAAAACTTTATAAAAGTTGTAAAATATTGTATTTCCTCAGAGCCTTCTTTATTCCTGTTGAAGTGATAATTCATGGTACAAATATTGGCTGGAACTCTATACCATGCAAGTGATTTAAGTAGGCATAATCCATATGCAGAAACAATTTCCATCAAACACAAACACACACACACACTCACATGCACGCATGCACACACACACACGCACTTTATGACTGGCTTGTGAAATATTAAATCAGAGTTCAGCAAAGGCCCTTAGCTTTTTGTCATTCTCTGGGAGAATTATGGCAGCTTAAATAATTTCAGTTTTATATTTTGTTTCAAAGATATTACCTTAGATGGATGGTTCCCTTGAAGGCTAGCCTATGCTGTTATTTATGTGCTGACTCTGATTCACCATTTCTCCTTTTGAGCTCTTTATATTTTATGTCCCCTATTGGAACCAGAAACTCAGAATTTTTTGTCACATGGTTGACTATTTCCTTCTTTGGTCAGCTGTATTTTGTGTACTATGTTTTGAATAATCTTTAAAGTATTTTAAAAGAGAAAAGAAATATCAGTTTTGGCATCTCCCAAAGATGGAAAACTGGATTTACCTTATATAACCAGAGCTTATATATCTTAAACAAAATCTGATGCAGAATGTTTAGCAGGGGGAGTATAACAAAACATTCCAACTTGAGTTAACCTAACCATAAATCAGTTGTTCCATTCAACTTGATAATTAGGCAGTTCAGGATTAACAAAAGTTCTGGGTGCTGTGGATATCACTCTGTACAAATAAAATGCTGTTTGGCCAGTGGCTAGGCAGGAAGTATAGGCGGGACAAGAGAGAAGAGGATTCTGGGAAGTAGAAGGCTGGAGAGAGACACCACCAGCCGCCACCATGAAAAGCAACATGTAAAGACACTGGTAAGCCACAAGCCATGTGGCAAAGTATAGACTAACAGAAATGGGTTAATTTAAGGTAGAAGAAGCAGATAACAAGAAGCCTGCCACGGCCATACAGTTTCCAAACAATGTAAGTTTCTGTGTGCTTTCTTGGTTGGGTCTGAGCAACTGTGGGACTGACGGGTAAGAGAGATTTGTCCTGACTGGGCCAGGCAGGAAAACTCTAACTACATCTGGGCATGGGGTAATTATACACAAACCACCCTTATCATGCTGCTACTTTCAACTCTGGCTTCATTCTAAGGCTGATTGTCTTCATGGTTGTAAGATGACTGCCAAGCTACCAACAGCTTTTCTCTTTTTTATGTCTGAGACGCTTTTGGACATATGTTTATTATCTCCCACCAAAATCCCTAACAATTGTCAGAGGGAGTCAAGCAGTAATTAGTTAAAGATAATATGACTTTATCCCTAAAACTGCTTACCTTATCATGAGCCACATTTTCTTTTAAAAGAGAACAGAAAAAGTGTATATGAATAGAAAGTCTAAATAATTTCCATGTATGTCTTGATTCTTCATCTTAAAAATAGAGTCTTCATGTATGTGTGTGGAAGAAACTATTAAGTTTAAGCTTAATAAAATTTAGGTTCAATGTTAAATCAGATTGAACACATCAATGCAGGGATTTCTTTTATCCCATGAGAGGCTATATGTTCTTATATACCAGCCTATTTTGAAATCTTAAAGCACTGGCTTCAAATATCTTTAAAACTCTTATTGTCTGCTCCACCCCTCTTCCCTAGATGTGGGCCAAGAAAACTCCCTTAATTTGTTAGGCTGATATTCAACAATTGTGAATTTGCTGACAGGTAAAATATTCTGATTTTCTGCATGTAAGAGTTGCCAGAGTCAATGCCAGAAACACTTCCCTATATGATTGTGATTAGTCATGAAGTTTCCAAGCTCCACGCAGCCACCTTCATAGGAAGCCCACGTGGCTAATTCTTCAGAATAGAGATCTCTACTAGTTCAGGTAAGGTCTCCCAGATATCCTCCAGCCAATATCCTCCAAGGTGGCAGATCTCCCTCATACAAGGGCACTAAAACATGGGACTACTATGCTTTGCTAAAACAACTGATTGGCCTCTTGGCAGCATGCCTGGAGGGCTCTTCAGCTCAGACAGGAGCAGGAAGTGAAAATTGACCACACCTGCAAATTGTAGAGTGCATACTTGGGGAAAAAAAACAAAAACAAAAACAAAAACAAAACATACTTTGAAACAGGTATTTCAGGATCTGAACTTGGATTTTGCTTTGATACACATTCAGAAAAAGATAAAAACTAAGCATATCATGGAGTAAAAAAAAAAACATACTTACATCTTACAAGCTAAGTTAATTTCTCTCATTCAGTTTTTAGTTCAAGTTTAAAAAAAAAAACATGTTTTTGTTTGTTTCCTTTTTTGTATATTTGTTTGTTTGGGAAAATCTATACTGACAGACCAGTCTCTGCAAAAGCAAACACTTGTTTTTCCTTGCTGTTTTGTTGTTGTTGTATTTTGACATTATCTTCTTAGGGGTTATGCTAAAATTTGAAATTAACTTATGAGACTCTAGTTTAGATTAATGTCATCAGTGTGTCCAAAGTAACCTTGCCCATCTTCCTTACCTCCCTTTATTTTTTGCTGTCATTTTTGTACAAATTCCACACCTCCACTTGTATAAATTGTACACCTCATCAACGTACATTTAAGACTTTGAAATCACATAAAAGATAAAAGATCAACTTTTATCACCAAAAGGAGATCACCAAAACAAATTTATACTCTCAGGTTTAGTTTAACTTTGATATAGGTTCTGGTTATATAGCTCAGGTTGGCCTCAAACTTAAGATGTTCCTGTCTTTTTCTCCAAGTGCCTAGGTTATAGTTATATATGCCAACATGTCCTGATATACTGCTTGAATACATAATTACCATTATTTCTGTGTTTTCATGAAGATTCAACTCTTTTGTTTGGTATTCTTTCATTTCAAGTTTCCCTTTAGCAGCTCTATTGACTGTCTATCCATCAATCTATCTATTAATTATCTGTTTTTGATTTTCATACAGTGCCTTAAATCAGTGAAAATTTTATTTCTTTTTAATTTGGAGATATCTTGATAGCCCTTCACTTATGGTATCTATAGTATTCTTTGCTGAGTCTCATTCACCCTTGTATTTTTCAAACATTGGACTATGAGGTGTCTTTTTATCCATCTTACTATATATTACCAGAAGTTCATTGAGCCCCTTTGGTATGCATATCTCTATTTTGGTAAGCATTTGCCCCTGTTCATTTAAGCATTATTTACTCTGAAGATTTCATGGTATTGTATTCACTGGCAATTATAGAATTTGATTTGATTCTTTATGGTTTGTCTTTTTATTTAAATGGTCTTTGTATAGACAATATTCTCATACTTTTTTATTTAATTGTGAATATTTTAAAAATACTGGTCTAAATTTTTTGTTAGAAGACTTAATACCAATACTCTTTTAAGTTGTTCCACACAATAGAAGCAGAAGGTATATTACCAAACTCCTTCTATGAGACTACAATTACCCTGATTCCTAAACCAAACAAAGATGCAACAAAGAAAGAGAACTACAGACCAATCTCCCTTATGAACATTGATGCAAAAATACTCAATAAAATATTGGCAAACAGACTCCAAGAACACATCAAAACAATTATCCACCATGATCAAGTAGGCTTCATCCCAGGGATGCAAGGGTGGTTCAACATATGAAAGTCCATCAATGTAATACACCATATAAACAAGCTCAAAGGAAAAAAAACACATGATCATCTCAATAGATGCAGAAAAGGCATTTGACAAAATCCAACACCCCTTCATGATAAAGGTCTTGGAGCAATCAGAAATACAGGGAACATACCTAAACATAATAAAGGCAATCTACAGCAAGCCAACAGCCAACATCAAATTAAATGGAGAGAAACTCAAAGCAATACCACTAAAATCAGGAACAAGGCAAGGCTGTCCCCTCTCCCCATACTTATTCAATATAGTACTTGAAGTTCTAGCCAGAGCTATAAGACAACATAAGGAGATTAAGGGGATACAAATTGGAAAGGAAGAAGTCAAGCTTTCCCTATTTGCAGGTGACATGATAGTATACATGAGTGACCCCAAAAATTCAACCAAGGAACTAATACAGCTAATATAAACCTTCAGCAACATAGCAGGATATGAGATCAACTCAAAAAAATCAGTAGTCCTCCTATATACAATAGACAAACAGGCTGAGAAGGAAATCAGAGATACATCACCCTTTACAATAGCCACAGATGATATCAAAATACCTTGGGGTTACTCTAACTAAGCATGGGAAGGACCTATATGACAAGAACTTTAAGTCCCTGAAAAAAGAAATTGAAGAAGATGTCAGAAAATGGAAAGATCTCCCATGTTCATGGATAGGCAGGATTAACATAGTAAAAATGGTGATCTTACCAAAAGCAATCTACAGATTCAACGCAATCCCCATCAAATTACCAACACAATTCTTCACAGATCTGGAAAGAATAATACTCAACTTCATATGGAAAAACAAAAAACCCAGGATAGCCAAAAGAATCCTGTACAATGAAACAACCTCTGGAGGCATCCCGATCCCCGAACTCAAGCTTTACTCTAGAGCTACCATAGTAAAAACAGCTTGGTACTGGAATAAAAACTGACTTGTTTAACAAGTAGAAATGTGGCTTCTCTGGGATACCTTCCATTATCTGTTTTCTTTATTATATATGAGCTTTAAATTATTTCTTTACATGTCTCATATTTTTAATGATCATCTTAAATCATATAATGTTAAATTCTGGATGTGAGACCTTTCCTATAAGAATGCATTGTTGTTCTTTATTATTGATGCATTTTATTGTCTCAATAGAAGCATTTCTGAACCTGTTCTATTAAATCTACAATATTTTGCTACAATAAAATCTCTAGTTGGGCTAGCTTAGTCACCAGCCAATAATTGTGCAGATTTCCTTCAATACCAATAAATTTTAGGGGACCTCATATGTTCTTTGGAATTAGCTTTATATTTTTATGAAAATTTGCACATTTCTGCCTTATCCTATGTACATGTAGTTTGTGATTTGGCAAAGCTAAGACCTATGGCTTTATCTGATATGTAGTGTATGTGTGGCCAAGACAATATGTATACATACACATATATGCTATAGGATAAGTTTCTGTATGCTGTGAATATGTGTTTGCTCTGATTGGTTGATAAAATGCTGATTGGCCTTAGCCAGACAGGAAGTATAGGTGGGGCAAGCAGACAAGGAGAATTCTGGGAAGAGGAAGGCCTGAGCACCAGCCAGACACAGAGGAAGTAAGATGACAAGGCAGAACTAAGAACTAAGAACCAAGCCACCTTGCTACACATAAATGAGAATTACGTGTTAATTTAAATGTAAGAGCTAGTCAGTGATAAGCCTGAGCTAATGGCTGAGCAGTTATAATTAATATAAGCTTCTGAATGATTATCTTTGGGGGCTGGATGGGACTGGAGAAACCTTCTGACTATATATGTGTGTTATCTTCTAGACTCATAATACATGATAGAGCAAGTGAAGCTCTTTATAGATGTGTAAATTTTAGACTAATGCATAACTCAACTGCTGTTGAGCACCTGAGTGATCCATAATATTAAGTAATCTTCTCTGCTTATATTTGAAAAGAGCTTCCAGGGGAAGGGCTGTTTGCATTGGTAAAACATTTGGTCAAGTCAAAAAATGATGTATTCATGAAAAGAATCTTCTAGAAAATCATGAAACAAATCACACTAAAACAACTCTCTAAAAATTATGTTTTAAGATAGTTCCAACCCATTTCTTCCATTTCCAGTGGATCCAGTATTCTGGCTTCCAGCAAAATTGGTGGGTACTGGTTTTCAAGGCTGATTCAGAGTGAGAGTAATAAGGCTAGAAAAAGTCAAATGTCGCAGAAGTTTTTATTTTCACAAAGGTTACAAAAGCTATTTCTCTTTCTTTAGCACTGAAGTTCTTCTTCCGCCCTCTAACCTCCCCCATGTTTCCCCATTCCCTTTCATAGTGATGGTCTCAGCAGTTTGTACTATTTTCCTCAGTGTCTCCCAGGCCATGTTTCCAGAGACCTCAAAACCTTGATTCTGTTGACATTTGCCAGTGTTCCCACTGTTTACATGGAAATTTAATCAGAAATCATCATTCGTAGGCAATTTTATTAGGCTTGTAAGACCACAACTATTTTTAAAATGACTGATTTTTTTTTCTGTTCAGTGGCAATTACAAACACTGGCTCCATTTGGTGGCAGAGCTGTACTTACCAGGCCTTAGGATATTTTACTATCTATTCTGTATTCTAAGGGTCAAAACTGGGTTCATGTAAGTTTCATACTTCACCCTAAAGAGAAGCTGTCTTGCTTAGTTTAGTAAACTATAAAAGGATCTCACCCCAGGGAGTTGATGTTTATCATGTTTCACAGTATGATAAAGACAAGAGGAAAAGAAGCTTCAAGCTGTATTTTGAATATTAAACTGAAATCCAATAAGAAATAAAAAGAAAATACAGTACAAAAAGTCTCATAAAAATTCCAAGATCATAAATTTTCATGATATTATTTGGAAAGTGAAGGAAAGGTATAGTATATTCTGGGGAGTACTGAGGGATTGTATTCTTTGGGTTTTCCTCATGTATTGCTGTGCATAGCTGCTTTCCTAATGAACACATTTTAAAAAGCACTGTACCAAAGACTTGACTGCTTATCTATAGTGATTCTATACTTTTATCCACTTTATTTTTTCAAGAGTCTGCAAAATGTGGCATGGTTTTGGATGAGTAGACTGTGTCTCAGTATGTGTAAGCAATTTGATTGAATTAACTAGCCAAACTAATATTTAAATGCAAGTGTAATTGTTTGAGCTCTTGAGTTTTTAAAATGAAGTTGTAAGTAAATATCTACCACAACTCTCTCTCTCTCATGAACACATGATGCTTCATTGATCTGAAATCTCTAAGATATCTACTTATGTGCATGGCAGTCACACTAAGATAGAATGAGCAAGTTTATTGTACAGTTATTAAAGACAGCCATATAAACAAGAAGCTCGCAAATTGATGGTGTATAGAAAAAATGAACTGAACAGTGGTAATATCAATCAACATGCTACATGGAAGGGGGAAATCTCTTGCTTTTCCACCCTTAGGTAAAGAACTGCAGCAACTAAAGACTCATGCGATGGAGAGAGTTAGTCATTCCAAGTAAGGAGCTCCTAAACGGATTGTACAATACAAATCCATCAACCTTGAAATCATATACACACATGCAGCTAAAGCAGGTACAACATACATAAATCAAAGTAAAAGACACCATCACTATGAAAGGGAGTATGGAGATATGGGGGAGTTTAGAGGGAGGAAGAAGAACTGGGGAGTGGTACAGTTACATTTTAATTAAAATATATCCTTTCTAAGAAAATATGCTTTTTGAGTTATTATTATCTTACTTACATCTTTGAAAATAAAAAGTAAGAAAAGTGAGATATAAACAAGAATTCAAAGAGGAATCATCTCTAAATTGAAGATTTATGGTTAATGGATTGATGGAGGATCAGCAGAAAGTAGCACACACAAAGGGGATTAAGCCAGAAGGAGTTTCTGATGGGAAAGAAATAGGAATTCGGAAAAAAGGGAGCATCATGAGTTGAAGGGAGAAGGAAAATAAAAAGGAAGCTAAATAAACAGAAGATCAGAGGTATACTCAGGTTAATAGTCAGATAACAATGTTTATTATCCTAAGGAAAGTAAGAAACCTCGAAATGAGTTTAAGCAAGACAGAGACATAATTAGATGTGAACTTTAAAAATATTATTTTAAATGATAGTTCAACTAATATTGTATAACTTCTTGAAGAGTCTATAATTATTGTAATTATTTCAAAGCAAAATTTATTATTATCTTAATGAATCACAAAGCAAAGGAAATTATTTATTTAGTCTTTTAAAAATGAATTGCAGTAGATAAAGGGCTATCAGGTGAATCCATGAAGAGGTAACTGTTGGGGGTGGTCCAAAACAGCTTGACCACACAGCCGCCATGACAGGCTTAGAAGCCCAGACGCAGCTTCTGGCAGGAAACACCTGAACCCAGGAAAAGCCATAAGCTGACCCCACCCAGGGAGACTTGCATCTAAGGGGAATACCTGACATTCCAAACATTCCCTATACCCCTAGACAAATGAAAGATCTGGAAGCAAATGTGGAAAGAAAGGAATACACTGAGGTACATCATGAAAATTGTAGAAACAGGAAATAGAATTCCCAGAATATACTGTATCATTTCTTCATTTCTAAGATTATGAGGAAATGGAAAATAAAATCCAAGCAGACTTCTATACATGGGTGATTAAGTTGTAAAACCCCCATGAGATGAAGAAAAATATTCTCATTGGAAGCTAAGAAGAAACTGACTTTCAGATGTGTGGCATTTGAAAATCCTCTAAAACTTAAAGTGTCTAGCATACACAAATTTCAGAGGATCAACAGTTTTGAAGCTCTGGCACATGTGAGTTTATCATGCGTGAGAAGGCAGAAAGCTAAATTCTTTTTTTGTAAATCTCTTTGTTTTTATTTATTTTTTTTTTCATTTTACAAACCAATCCCCATCCCTGCTCCCTCTCCTTTTCCCACTTCCTCCCACCTCCCCTCCATTCCACATCCACCCCACCTCACAGGGCATAAGGCCTCCCTTTGGTAGTCAACACAGGCTAGCATACCAAGTTGATGTAGGACCAACCCCTGCCCACCTCCTCCATCATGACTGAGTAAGGAATTGCACCACAGGGAATGTGCTCTAAAAATCCAGTTCATGTACCTGGGATAAGTCCTATTCTCATTGCTAGGGGATCCACAAACACATCAAGTCAAACAACTGTCACACACATTCAGAGGGCCTGGTGTGGTTCCATCAGGCTCCCCAGCTGTCAGTTCATAAGCTCCCAATAGCTTGGATCAGTTGTCTTTGGGGTTTTTCCCATCATGATCCTGACCCCAGCCCCTTGCTCCTATAATCCCTCCTCCCTCTCTTCAACTGAACTCCAGGAGCCTGACCAAGTGCTTAGATGTGGGGCTCTGCATCTACTTCCATCAGTTACTAGATATGGGCTCTATGATGACAATTAAGGTAAACACCTATCTGAGTACATTAGAAAGCTAGTTCAAGCACCCTGTCCACCACTGCTATGAGTCTTAGCTGGGGACATCCTTGTGAGTTCTTTGGGATTTCCCTAGTTCTACATTTCCCCCTAACCCCATAATGGTTCACTCTATCAAGATATCTCTTTCAATGCTTTCCTTCTTCATCTCTGCTAAATTCTAAGAAACAATAATGCAAAAATCTGGGAGCTCAAGAAGACCCATCAAAAGTGATGAAAAACAAAACATCACATAATTTATGCATGTACATGTTTGTTATGGACTGAACCAGGTGAAGTGGCTGCAAATTTTACAAGCCCAAATGAATGTTTAGCATCTAAAATCATGAGATAACTACCATTAAAAATAACATACTTATTAGATCTTTGTAAGAGTCCATATAAGGCATTTGGATTTTGGATGAGTAAATTGGGAATCAGTGTAGGTAAGCAATTTGACTTATTGTCGTAACTAATATTTGAATCTAATTCTGTGTGTGTGTTTAAGATTGATAAATATTAGTCACAACTCTCATATGGATACAGGGCACTGCATTGCTTTGTAAACTCTAAAATGCCAACAAAATGTCTGTAAGGCAATGACTATGAGCAAGCTTAAAAGATAGGTAGTGAGCAAAAAGTATGCAAATAATGTTGATGCTATAAAGAAACAGTGATACATAAGTGAGAGGAAATAAGAGATAATATACTCTAGATTGAGGATTTAGGGAATAATGGATTTAAAGGTATATTTCAAAATCCTAAAAGAGATTTTGGATGTATCTACCATGAAGAAACCATAGTTGTTTAAGGTGATATATGTACTTATTAATCTGACTTATGTAGTACACTAGATACATAGCACACCTATATTGAGAAATATTTCACATTATACACACACACACACACACACACACACACACAGAGGAAACAATTCTGCCATAAACACAAGATAAGCATTTTACCAGAAACGTTGAAAAACTAAGTTCCATGATCCTTTCAGTTCCTCAAATCCTTCTGCTTCAGCAACTTTATTGCTTTGTGAGGCATTGCTGGACATCTAAGACTATTAGAAAGCCCTTCATTATCTGTAACCAAAAGCTCCCCATGGTTTCCATCTACCATTGTAAATATACTTCTTTGGGCCACACAAGCTGAGTTCTCTTAGTAACCTGACACTGTTTCAAGAATCCAGAAACAGTGTACCCTATAACATTTTTCATCAGGTATTTTGTAACATAGGATATGGCTATGAACAGGCCAAGGATATTGTGTTCCAGATTATAAAATAAATTCCTATAATGAATGCTAATTTATTAGCAGGCTGAATCATAATGATTCAAATTATTTAGGTCAGCAACAAAAGACTTATCTAATAATAGAGTGACCCAAATCAGGTAACAATGCTGTTGACATAAATGAGCTTTTTAATTAGTTTAAACCTCTGAAACTGATTTAGTACAGTATCATCTTACTATAGAGAAACAAATAGACAACTCTCAACAGAAAAGATATTTGAGTTAATAATTAATTACACACCCATAGAATATATGCATAAAATATGATTTAAAGCACAGTAAACAATAGCATTATTTACATGTACATGTGTCTCTAAACTATACCATTTCTGTTATGGAGCAGCCTTTCTCAAATAGTTCATGGAATGTTGGTGGACTATAATACTGTTTGGCATCTCTTAGTAATCCTTACCTTTATTTTTACAATGTGCACTTGTGATCTTGTAAAGGTATGAAATGCTAAAAGTGAGATTATTATGTCTCTAGTTTTATCTCAACATCTCCTTCAAAAATCATATGAAATACACTCTCCACAATATGTACAGAGCAGTAACATCTATTGATTACATGGTGTTTTTCAAACCTTTTGAATGATACTAGATAAAATCTTCTGCTTGTCCACATGCACTTTTTCTTACTTATATTCAAAGTTAGTCATATTTTCATTTTAAATGATAATGATAGAGTTCTAAATGCAGTGTTCAAAATCCAACCTCCTTGAAGATGACTAAGTTCTGGAAATATTAATTCCAGGGGGCTGTGCTTGGCAGTGGGTTGAAGTGTACTGTTTTGAAATTTATGATCTATCATTTGTAAGTTTTAAGGCCTCTTACTCTTGGTTTTCTCACATGATAAACAAGAATAGGAACACCAGGGGTAAGAAGTGACTCAGTGGCTAAGTGTACTTGCTAATCTTCCACATGACTCAATTTCAGACCCCAGCACCCATATTTGGCAACTTGAAACCTCCTATTGTTCCAGTTCCAGGAAATCTGATGACCTCTATTGGTTTCCACTGTCACTGGCACACATATGCTCTTACTCACATACATATATACACTCAAATAAAAGTAAATACATAATTGAATATTAATATATATCATCATTACCATCATTTACTACAGTTGCTAAAATTTCCACTTAAATTTTGTTGCATTTTAAGCACACATAATGGTGATTAATAAATACATGAAAATCTTGCCCTTTCTATTGAGAAGTCAGTTGTAAAGATAAACACACAGAATAGCTCTTTGTCTTTGTCACTGTTTAAATATAGTATATCTAAATTTGTTGAACGCTAGCCCTATGAATGTAATCAGGCATTTTTGACAGATGTAGTCAGACAGAGATTGCTACTATAAGTGTACCAATCATCTTCCCTTGAAAATGTCAGGTTATTTTATACATATATATATATATATATATATATATATATATATATATATATGTTCAAGTTCTTAAGAGATTTTTCTTGGTAACAAGAGAAGTAGAGGGAAATTTTTGACAGGCATGGAACAAGAACGAAAAAGAAAGCAAGCTGATGAGCATGTTTTATATCCAAGAGAGCAATCTTGCCACTGGTCAGTGTTTCTTCAGCCCCTGCTCAGTCCACAAGGCTTGGTGCTTTACCAATCTCTATTTGGCACAGAGTAGAAAATTGCTGGAGAACATGTTAGAAGTTTGTAGAGATGAGATTCTGATGTCAGCAATAATGGCAGCAGAAGGAATGACAGCAATAGAGTAAATGAACTAACTAGTGGGACTTGGAAAGAGAAGACAAAAGGCAAAACATTTTCCCTGAGACCATAGGCCACCACCAGAAAGTGTCGGTCACATTTATGACAGGTCTTCCCATTTCAATTAACATAGTCAAGAAATTCCCTCACAGATATACACAGAAGTTTTTTCTGGTGAGTCATACATCCAGTCAAATTGACAATCAATATATTTTTGTAATTATTCCCATGTATGGAAGGTTATGATTTTTGTATTATGCATTTACTAAGGGCTTGTCTTAGAATATCATTTGACTAAAAGGATGAAACAGAAGTAAGTAACTTCAAATGAGTTTTCATATTAAATATCAAAAAACCTGGACTTTTTTTTTGCTTTTGCCTTCTTGAAACATAAACTCATTTTATGCTCATAAATATAATAATAAATATAATAGAAGAGAAGAGACAAACTTGCCCCTAGTTATGTATATTAAAGGAGAATGTGCAAAATTGCAAACCAACCAGTGACTTCCAGAGAAACTTCCCCATTCCAGAACCATCCAAAGAAACTACTGAATTAAAAAGAAAAAAAAAAGTAGTGTACAAGTTGCTAAGTCTGGGATGTTTGCTAGTCAGCAAAAGCCAATTCGTACAAAAGGTATAAAGGAAGCCAGAAATGTTGGAACTGTCATTCAGAGGTAAGAGCACCCACATAGCATGCAGGAGTTCCTGTGTTTTCTCACCAGCAATGAACAAAAGGAGGGAGGAGGAGGATGGTGAGAAGGAGGAAGAGGATGTGCTAGTGATAGATGAAGAGGTTGTGGAGGAGAAAAAGGATGAATAGCAGGACAGGCAGATAAGGACATGGAGGAGAAAGAGGGGGAGCAAAAGGAGGAGGGGTATACATAGTAGAAGGTGGAAGAGGAGAAAGGAAAGGAGGAAGAGGCCAGAAAGAGAAAGAGGAGGAAAAGGAAGAAGAGAGGGAAGAGGAGGCATGGAAAGCAGATTAGTTAAAAAAGAATGCATAGACCACTATGATGATCCATCCTGTGTTGTGAGATATTTATGCCCTATGTGAAAATATATTGCTGTGATTGGTGTAATAAAAAGCTGAACAACCCCCGGACAGTAGTGGCATACACCTTTAATCCCAGCACTCAGGAGGCAGAGGCAGGAGGATCTCTGTGAGTTTGAGGCCAGCCTGGTCTACAGAGTGAGATCCAGGAAAGGCACAAAGCTACACAGAGAAACCCTCTCTCAAAAAAACTAACTAACTAAATAAATAAATAAATAAATAAATAAATAAATAAATAAATAAAATAAGAAGCTGAACAGCCAATAGCTAGGCAGGAGGTGTAGGCAGGACTTCTGGAGACAGAGAGGATTCTGGGAAGAAGAAAGGCAGAGTCCCTAGCCCGATACAGAGGAAGCAGGACAAGCAATATGGATATGAGGTAATGAGCCACTTGACAGAATATAGATTAAAATAAATGGGTTAATTTAAGTTATAAGAGCTAGGGGACAGTTCTAAGCTAAGGCTGAGCTTTCATAATTAATAAGTCTCAGTGTCACTATTTGGGAGCTGGCAGCCCAAAGGAAAGTCTAACTAGAATCCCGCAACACCATTACTCTCTTCTCACCTCTCTATCCTCCTCACAGAGACTGAAAGAAAGCCAAAGATAAAGAACATTTAACAAACTTTCTCCTACATTTTTTTGACATTGGTCATTACTCCAGTGCCCTTTTTGAGAAGCATTTCAGTTCCAGTCAGAGTTCATTTCCAACTCTTCCTGACTCCTGATTAAGATCTACACTTCTGGAAGGATTTAATAAACTAATATGGAACACGATGTTGATTATAGATAAATATTAGATATGCTTCCAAGCTAGGCCCTAGCTGACTCTACAGGGAAAAGATACAGATTTTTTTATTCAAATGCTTTTGATTCAAATCATGAGTTCCACAACCATCATCCAACTCCTGAGCTGAATGGCTCCAGGCAAGAGGCTTAATTTCCTTATCTATCAAAATGGTATTATTGGCTACATTTCAGGGTCCCTGAAGTGATTCAATACAGAAAAGTATCTCAATGTGTAGTTAGAGTTTTCCTGCGTGGCCCACAGTCAGGACAAGTCTCTCTCACCCGCCAGGCCCACAGTCACTCAGACCCAACCAAGAAAGCACACAGAAACTTATATTACTTACAAACTATATGGCCGTGGCAGGCTGCTTGTTATCTACCTTTTCTATCTTAAATTAACCCATTTCTGTTAGTCTATACTTTGCCACATGGCTTGTGGCTTACCAGAGTATTTACATGTTGCTTTTCATGGCGGCGGTAGGTGGTGTCTCCCTCCAACCTTCTACTTCACAGAATTCTCTTCTCTCTTGTCCCGCCTATACTTCCTGCCTGGCCACTGGCCAATCAGAACTTTATTTACACAGAGCGATATCCACAGCATCAACGTATAGCATCTAACAGGCAACCACAAAATTTCAGAGGATAGTAAAGGTTAAAGTATGCAGAACAAATGAGTATAAATGGGACATCTATGTCACCCCTTCCAAGATTCAGGGAAAATCATAAAAAGGAGAGTCAGAATATAAGAACAGGGGAGAGACTGGGGAGAAGTGAAGAATACTGACCATGAACAAGACATGGTGTCTGCACTCCTAAATTCACAATGCCTATAAATAACCTGCATAAGTGTGGGCTGGACAACATTCTATCATGGAGCAAGGATAGACTCAGGTACCTCACTCCTTCCTGATATGTATCTGGATCCAGTTACTAGTTAATACAGAGAGACAGAGAGAGAGAGAGAGAGAGAGAGAGAGAGAGAGAGAGAGAGAGAGAGAGAGAGAGAAAACAAACCATTGTTAAGTAATAAGGTGTTCATGCTTCTGTAAACAAACTCTCAAACTCTCATCCATGGTTCTGCAAACAACTCTACACACTCATTGCTCACACAAAATATGAATACATAAAAAGTAGACTGAAGGATGGTTATGAAAGGGAAGGTGATCAGCAGGAAATGGAGAGGGACAGGCCAGAGTAACAGGCAGTGTGGTCTGAATGACCACATTTTGTATGAACAAAATACAAATGTCATAATGAAACATTATTGTGTATGATTTATATACGATAATAGAAAATCTTCAAAATCTCTTACTAAGTTTCATTCCAAAATGATCATATCCATTCATACTCCTGCTCTTTCTACAGAATATCTGTTTACTGTGGTTAGGCGACAGTATTTTTCATATTCAGAGACTGGTCTCTACAGTTGTTTCTGTGGGAGAGAACATGGCATTGAATGCCCAGTAGGTTCTCGATAAGATATTCTTTGATTGACATTTGAGAGCAGTAGAATTTCTTCTGTGTTGTCTTCAGTCTGACTGTGACTGATCTTCCTAATGTGGGCATCTACTATCAGCATAAATGTCTATTAAAAACCAATGTCACTACTTCATTGATCTCTCTCCAGGATGAAATGTTAAGCTTATCTCAATCTGTACTTACAGGCTCCACTTACTAGTTCACATTTTCAGGAAATGTAGCAAATTTTAATTTAATTAATGTGGTTGGGACAAATAAATGAAAGTGCCTGGATAATGTTGTCGTATATTAGCTTTATCACTGGGCATATTCCTTACATGTGTGATTTCTACTTCCCTATCATAAGAACAGTAATCAAATGCTCTCTCCAGGGTCAAGGCTATTAAGAAAAATAAAATGTCTATTTCTCATATTGTCTATATATAATAGGTAAGTAATAAAAGTATTTCTTTCAGGGACAGTAATACAGCTCAGAAGGTAAAATTATCTGTGGGGTAAGCCTGATGGCCTTAGTTTAGTCCAGGGAAACTATGGTGGAGGGGAGAACCAACTCTGGAAATTTCTCCTCTGATCTTCAAATGCATGTCCTGGCATATGTATACATGGATGAACACATTCACAATGGTAGTAATAAACATTTCAAAAGTATTTCTTTCAGTATAGCAACCTGATTTTAGGAAAAACCTGGGAAATTCATCAAATCCTCCCCAAATGAGCCTAAACTGGGGAAGCAGATGTATGAATTCATGTCATTAAAGCTAGGAAATGATAAATTCAGAGAGTTTATCCCAATGTAAGGCATATATAAAACAATTTTGTACAGTAGAGCTGGACAAGTCCCTCTATAGGATGTTAGAGCTTCTCTGTGAAAACTGATGCTGGGGAGAAAGTTTATAGTGAGCACTTTCACCTTGAACCTTTTGATCAACCATAAGTGACATCAGAGTAGAGGAATATAGATGGAAATTTAGAGTCAATTTCGTTATATTTAAAATTTAGTAGTAGCATATCAATTAGTGTCAAAGTCCATCCATGTAATAGTTAGCTTCAATGTCAACTTAATACAAACCTAGAGTTACCCAAAGAAAAGGAACCTCAAGTGGAAAATTGTTTCAATCAGATTGATTTGTGTCCATGATTGCTGAACATTTTTTTTAAACTGCCACTTGATGTGAAAGGGCCCATCCCACTGTGGGTGGTGTCATTCTTAGGCACTTAGGCTTGGGTTATATAAGAAAGCTAGCTCTCTGGAAGGCCAGGGAGAGCCCATTGATAAATAGTAATCATCCATGTTTACTGCTTCAGGCTTCTCTCTTGGCTTCCCTTTGATGATGGACCACAACCTAAAAGCCAAGTTAACTCTATTCTTCCCCAATTTGCTATTAGTCAATACAACAGAAACCAAACTAAGACAGTCCATATTTTTAAAAAATCTGGAGTGATGTAAGCATGGACATTTCTTTTTATCTAAAATCCTTTAAGGACTTTTTAGTTTTTATTGTCTTTTGGGTCTAAATAATGAATAATCATTAAAGGAATAAATAAAATTAGCCACATCTGTTCATCTCGACAGATGCCATAATAATGAACTGGAGTCCCTAAATGAGGGAAGCCCTTCAGAAAAATGACATTGATTTTTCTCAAAGGAAAAAATATTTTGTCCAGTGCTTGACTTTTGAACTGAACAAGCCACCAACTAAAACGTTATCCAAATCACTATTTCAAACCATGGACATTTCTGAGTGTCTCTGGTGATTTATCCTTTATCTAGGTGATTAATAATGAAGCACACTGCTTATAATTACATCAGAGAAAAATGAATTAATTTGCATCAGTGTTATATATGAATAGAATTAATTTGTTACTACTTAAATATATTCATGGTGGGATTCACTTAAATCATGAAGTACTTTTGCAATTAAAGAATAATTTGATCTCTACACATTTTCAGAAATATAGAATGAGATACTGTATAAAAAATAATGTTCAAACAAGGCTTTAGAAACTGCAAGACCTTGAAGAACACTTAAAATATCTATCTTACCTACAAAAATAGTAAGTAATGATTATCTAGTTATCCAGGAAACATGAATGTGTGCTACAGTGGGGATCATACATATCCTGACTGTCTTTCAAAATCAAAGTCCTCAGTGTACTTGACAGGGGAGGCATTGTATATGTGCATGTGATGCATATTTAGTCATAAGAAATCGATCTCAGATTTTGTTCCATAGATTGCTAAACAACTTGTTTCTAAGACAGTCCAGTAGGCTGGAGGTTAGAGTGGTTGGCCAGCAAGTCTCAAGAATCGACCTGTCTTCAGCTCTCCAGTGCCAAAAATAAAATTGTACACCACATTGCTTGCATTTTTACATGAGTATCAGAGGATCAAATTCAGGTGCTCATGGTTAGTAGATAAGTACTTTACTAGCTTAACTTATCCTACAACCCCTATCAGAATACTTTTAAATGAGCATTCAATAAAAATGATGAGGGAAAAGTTAATGTGTGATCTAGTGTACAGGGTAACACTTAGCTGTGGATACAAGAAGAAACTTTATGCCAAAAGACCCACAGCAAACTTAGAACTAATGACATTATTTTGCTTAATGATCTCCTGGCTCAAAATTTGAGTAGATAAAGAAGCAGACTCCAAAAAAACAAACACACAAAAATAACTGAAAATTAATCTACATAAAAAGACTAACATTGGGGATAAAAATGAAACATTCCACACCCTCACTAAGTCTTTGGGCCAAGCTTGCTGAGCCGAAGATACACTGTGTTCTGTGCTAAGAATCATATTTTAAGAAAGAAAGAAAATTAAAGAGCATTTCCAAATATGTGAGTATGGGCTATAATCATGAATGGAATGAAGTATTTTCAAACCTGCAAGAAAGAAGAAAAATTCTGTACAACTTGCAAAAGTAAAACAGAACTTAATTATAAATGCAAGAACAGAACCCCAAAGCTCTGTTTTTTCTCCTTATTTATTTATTCAGCATATATTTATTGAGCATGCATCATATTATAAGTTCAGCTAAAAATTCTGAATGTAGGAAAATGAACTCCAGAACTTCGTCAAAGTTACATGTTCTTAGGACAAGGACATTAACAGCTATGATAGATCAGAGGATGAGTATCAGAGCAGCAAAACTCTTATCAAGTACTGTAAAGCAGCTACCCAACAGAAAGAAATGGGTAGGTAGGGGTGAGACAGCAAGGTATTGAAAATGACAAGAATGATCTGCTGAGCAGATGATATGTGGGCTAACAGCTGACACTGAAGGCAGAATGTGAGTTTCCAGGAAGAATAGAAGTGTGAGTGGAAAGATTTCCAGTTAGGAACCAGCAAGTACACACATTTTATACCCACACCTGTGTTATGCCCCCTCCTCTATTGGTTTGAAGTAAGTGTAAGCTCCTGGACAATAGATGATGAAATGATAAAAAGAGGTAGAAAAAATTCCTCCTTTCCTTGCATGGTGGAATTCTTGAGCTTTCAGTGATACCCAAAGAGATAGTATTAGGTTGTGTCTTCTTTCTTTCACAGGATGCATAATAAACTGAAGCCCTAGAGTATAATGTTATAAAGTTGTACTTATCTATGTTCTATGGTTCCATGTGTGTTTCTCTCTTATATGCTATCTCCTCCGAAAGTATAACTTCAAGTTAATCATTATATTGAAGAAGTAGCTGAAGGAATCTGTGTAGGAATTGAAAACATTCACCCTCTTCTTTTGTCTCTGGGATCAGGCCAGATTTGTATCATAAGGTCCTTAGCATAACAACCACTGAGTACACACTTTTCACATGTCCACTGTGGCCCTAGACCAGACCTACACCAAAAAATCCTCAGCAGAAACACCAATGAATTCACACTTTCCTACTTCTCTTTGGCGGTTCTTTGGCTCATGTTCACTCTACCAACTCCTTTGTCAAACCCATTATGTAGAGGAGTAGAACCTGGATCTGTGTGACTAATGAGAACTCAATTTGGACAAGAGGATGGAATTTGAAGTAGTGATATTTTACTTTGACCTTTCTAAAACTGTCCATAGAACACTGAAAACAAATTCTGTATGGTAATAACTCTTCCATTTCCAGAGACACTGAAGAAACAAATCTTGAATTTGTATATTATTTTTCCTAAGAAATTATTTTCCTGTTAGAGAGCTTGTCTGAATTTCTGTGGCCTTTTCTATCTCTAAGAAGCTTGGGCTAAGTTTATTACCTAATAATTTATTACTAAAGACCCATGGGTTGCCTATGAGAAAATATGGTTTGCTCTGTGCTGCCTAGAATGACACTACATAAAAACAGCTCATGCTCACCAATGGTAAAGAAAATAAATTTGGTTGGTTAAGAGGTTTTTAAAGTACATCACTGGATTTCAGCTTTTGTTACATCTTTGTGGTATTCTTTATGTAATGCATTATAGAGCCAAAAGGGTAAACCCCACTATTTCTTAGTCTATTAGTTGTCTCCCTTTAATAATACCTTTTTGTTTAATATTCAGCATCTGTAATTGAGACTCATAGATAATATATCCTAGCCTACATATATAATCTCGAAACAAATAATATCATGGCAATACCCAGAGACTAAAATTAGAGCAACTGATAACACAGTACCCGCATCATGCAAAGAGGGGAACAACTTGCCTAAAGAGGCTATGAAGTCAAGTGTGTGTCCCACACATAGAATCAGAATGAGGGTAACAGTGAAAAACAGGCTAAATTCATGTAGACACATCCAAAACCTAAATTACACAAGTGACATTATCATTGGCAACTAATTCTTTGTAATGCTCATCTATACTTGATAAATATTCCAAACAAAACAACATATACCCTCCCCCTCAGTTGAGAGAGTAGATCATCCTCAGGAAAATCACATTCTGAAAGCAGGGAAACCACCTTTTTTTTTTTTTTTTTCAGACATAGCTCTGAGCTAAATATAGACAGGATAGAAAGGGTGCCATCCATAGTTATTCAATACAGTTATTCAATTAGCTAATGCAGCTAATTTTAGTAACTTTAGAACATCTGATATCTGTTGCTCCCATCCAATAATTGTATCTCCAATATCATTACTGAGAAAAACCAGAAAAAAAATCACAAATTTTTAAAATGGTATCTGAGTTGTTTGAAAATAGGATCTATGGAGTCCTAACACCTTTGGGCCTCTTAAAAGCAGACAAGGAACAAACTCAGTAGCTTCACCTCCTTTCCATATACAAGAAACTGCTAAGGTGAAGAAGTGCTGTGGGAATTCACTCCACCAATGACCTTGGGGTATCTGGCTTGGTAGAGGCATGGTTTTCTCTGGGTACATGACTGCTTAAAACTGAAGAGAGAGCATCTCTCTCTCTCTCTCTCTCTCTCTCTCTCTCTCTCTCTCTCTCTCTCTCTCTCTCTCTCTCTCGGTGGTGGTTGGAGGTCAGACTGCTGGTTCCATTAACCCCCTGGGCAGAACAGAGGACCATGGCTGCTGTTCCGTGTCCCTGAGTGCATGTTCTCCCCATTGTATATCTTAGTAAATAATTGATACCCTTTCAACAGACTCTCATGGCTTCACTTACAATGAAGTAGCTTATTTTTTATTTTCATTTAATTGTATTCATTCATTCATTCATTCATTCATTCATTCATTTTAGAATCCCTGGGGAAACTCTCTCAGCAGTCATTGACTGTAGCTCTTTGATTAGGAGTGGACCCTTCTGAGATTCCCTCCATCTGCATTGAGATATAAACTATTTACATTTTGAAGGTCCTGTTTAAGCAACCATATTTTTGCAATCTCATGGGTAATACCACCTTTGTCCTGTCTATAAGACACTTACTAACAGCAGGCATTCTGGTACTCTGGCTATTACACTCTTTGTACCCAAATTCAAAAATGTTCCTTGAGCCGTAGGTATAGGATTGCATTGTAATAATCTTCATCTTTTGCAAAACAGAATCTCCTTTGATGAGTAGTTTAAAGATAAGCATATAGCATGCAGTTAGAAGTTATACTGGTTTAGAAAAACAGCAATAGGTTCTCCTCTATGTAGTATAATTTCTCCAGCCATGAGTAGCAAGCTAGATTTATGGTACCTGGTATGAATTCCCTCCTATGAGTAAGCTTGAAGTCAAATTAGAGAACTGTTGGTTACTTCCAAGAAGAAAGTGGCACCATTACCCCATTGAGGATACCTATGAGGTTGGCTGTTGCTGCGGTTCTCAAGTGTTACAGATAGGTAGAACTATTGATTGCTTTCCTCCCTTGGCAGCTTAAATAGCAACATCCAGTACTGTGAGAGTAAGAATTTTCAAGGAGAGTTCTAGGTCCTTTCCAGTCCAGTTAGATATCTCCAAATCCTGTGCCTAAAACGTGCAGTGTCTTCAGCAATGGAGTCTTACCTTCAACTCTGGAAGGCAGCCAAGAAATAATACCCTGTATTGTTTGAGAGAAACTCTTGGTTACCACCTGAATGTTAACTTGAAGGAAGGTCTACCATGCCAGGCAATGGGAATATTTTTAGGTAGTCTATGACTCCTGCACGGAGCATTGTCACTCCTAGTGGCAAAATATTCTGTGTGTGTGTGTTGGTGGTGGTATTGTGTTCCCCGAAATATTATGCATGCTCCTAAACTTATCTGGGGTCTGAGAAGCAGAACAAGCCACAGCTACCTCACGTTGCCAGTTCCTCAGCTAATCCTGTTTCTTCAGACTGGAAGCCTCTGTGTCCTCATCTGAATGGGTCTCAGCTGAACTGTGCTACTCAAAGCCTAAAAGCTTAACCAGCCAAAAAGCTTCTAGATTCTGATCTTCACACCTTATATATCTTTCTGCTTTCTGCCATCACTCCCTGGGATTAAAGGCTCACTTTCTGGGATTAAAGACATGAGTCACCATGCTTGGCTGTATCCTTGAACACAGAGATCCAGGCAGATCTCTGTCTCTAGAATGCTAGGATTAAAGGTGTGTGTGCTACCACTGCCTATTCTCTATGTTTAATATTGTGGCTGTTCTGTTCTCTGACCCCAGATAAGTTTATTAGGGTGCACAATATTTTGCGGAACACAATACCATCACATGTGTATGTGTGTGTGTGTGTGTGTGTTATTGTTGTTTTTTAAAAAGTTTATAATGTGATATGTTTTCCTATAGCTTTTTCAAATATTTGTAGTGTTAACTCTCATTCCTGATTCTCTCCCTACTAAACCCCTGCCTGCCCTGCAATTAAAACCCTCTGATCTTACCATTTTCCCCTTCATAATATCTGTGTCCTACTATCTCTAACAACAGATTTGAAAGAATAGACTTTGTGAATCAAACTCTTCAAATATATGGTTCACCCAAGAATCATGGGGACAGCAGACTCCAAAATGATCTTAGAAGTCTCTTTCTGCGTCCAAGTGACCTAGATATTACAGTCAGAACTGAGAAAGCTGGAGGTATGTGTCCTTTAAACAGACCCTAGATTCTGGATCTTACCTTTCAATTACTCATCTGTTTCTTGTAGTGAGGTCCTTGAGGAGTTGCTTTAGAGACAAACACAGGCCATAACCCAGCTTCCACTGAGTTTAATTTAGTTATCTTGTCTCACACTCAGTTTCATCCCACTACATCATTTTTCCTGGCAAGAGTACAAGGTTCTCATGATTTACTAACTTCACAATCATCAAAGCAAGTTTTCTCAGTAAAAGCACTACTAAGATATAAATACATAAAGTTAGTGCCTAGAGGAATTGTGGAAGAGATGGGGGCATCGGCAACATATGGGAAAAGAGTCACTTTGTCAACATCTAATTCTCAGAAGAGCTTCAGAATTGATGGTCTAGCCATTTCTTATTGCAACTCTCAACACAGATATACTGTTTGAAATGGATAACTCCTGAAGCCATTGGAGAAACTATTTTATTTTGCTCTAAATTTTGCCTGTTAGCAAACTGAGTTCTCCCGATTTGCACAGAAGAAATAAAACTTCAATGAACACATGCCAAGGTTCAGTCAGCTGTTCTCATTTTTCAACATTTCTATCCAGATTTCCACTCATTCCACCCACAGAGGATGAAGAAATATGGACAGAAGTTGCTTTTGCTGCAATAGACAAAATGTTTCTCTCAAACTAACATCACGATTCATCGTGTTCTGTGTTGGGGTGTGTGTGTGTGTGTGTGTGTGTGTGTGTGTGTGTGTGTGTGTGAGAGAGAGAGAGAGAGACAGACAGACAGACAGACAGACAGACAGACAGAAATGGGGGAGTGAGAGGAAGAGAGGCAGAGTATGGAACTGTGGAAAAAAGATTATGTTAAAGCATCCATTGATATAGGACCTGATGAAGGAAGAAGCTACAAACAGCCAGATGTGCTTGCTACAAAAGACCTGTTTCATAAATTTGTATGATCTCTAGCTCACAAAGTCTTTTCACAAATATCATTTCATTTCATTCCATCATCATCATGTACATATCTTGTGTGTGTGTGTGTGTGTGTGTGTGTGTGTGTGTATGTGTAATTGTCTCTCAATACAAATCAAACCAAAGCTCAAAGACATTCACATTTCTCCTTAAGTGACATGCCCAGGAAAGAAAAAAGAAGGGAAGCCTAGGAAATCAACTTTCCTGAGTCCAGTTTGACTGTATTTTATCTTGTCATGGAGTCATACTAAATGAGTTTCAAATTCATCAGTTTTAAAATTGCTAGCTGTGGAGAAAGTTCAGTATATAATGTTATTGCCTTGCAAGCATGATCACTTGAGTTTAGATGCCTAGAACCCAAGTAAAGCTGGATATGATCAAACACATATAAAGTACCTACTGCTGCATCTGTGAGATGAGAGACAAAGACAAGAAAAATCTCCATAAGCTCATGGGATAGCTAGCTTCGATGATGCAGTGGCAAACACAAGATGCATGATTACAAACAAGATGGGGAATGAGAACCTGAAGTTCTCTCTGACCTCCGTGTGCACACCATGGCAAATGAATACCTGTGTGTGTGCCTGCATGTACACACATGCACACATACACACATACATGTGCATGCATACACAGAGACTTCATATATACATACCCATGCATACATGATTTTAAAAACTGCAAAGCAAAGGTTAAAGGTATAAATAATTATAATATGTAAAGGTGCCCAAATATAATAGCTCTCAGAACATCTTTTGTAAGTGTATTTTAATAACTGTTAATTTCTTTATCTGAAGAAAATAAAATTCAAAAGCAGACTTGGAACTTGTGAAGCTGTTAAATTGATTTAGCAACAAGATAGAAGCCTTGAAGTTTTTTTCTATAAAAAGAGCAGCAAAAACGTGTCAATTTCCCTGTGATTTTTAATAACATCCCACAATAATTGATAGCTTCATGAAAACTGCATGAAGCACATAACAATAAAACATTCTATGTAATTTCATGTTATTTCTTGTTACATGAAAATATTCTTTTATTTTTTAGATTGTAATATAATCTATAATTATGTTTCTCCCTTTGCTTTCCTCCCTCTGAACCCTCCCATATACACCTCTCTCTGCTCTCTTTCAAATTCATTGCCTCTTTTTTTAAAACTACTAGTGATTGCATACACATATGTGTATGTATATAGGTATATATTCCTAAATATAACATATTCCGTCAATATAATGTTACTGTATGCATTTTTTCATGGCTGATCATTTGTCACTAGACAACCAGTTGGTGTATTCTTCCCTGGGAAAGACTACTTCTCTTTCTCCCAGCTTTCTTTGGTTGCCTATAGTTCTTTGGGCAAGGTTGAAGCCTCATGGCTTTTTCTTGTCTATGTTGGCATGTCCACTGGTATCATTCTTGCTCAGCTCGTGTTTGGGAAGTCATGCTGTAAAGAGATTATGTGTGTAGCTTCTTACATTTCTAAGAGACACACTCTTACATTAAACACCCTGATCATTTGGCTCTTAAGATATGTCTTCCCTCTAGTTGCAATGGCCCCTGAGACTTAGGTGCAGGACTGTTTGTATCCACTGGGATTGGGATCCATAGCTCTGCATTTTGATTATTTATGGTTCTCTGTAGTGGTTTCTGTCTGTTGTAAAGAGAAGTTTCCTTGATGGGTGTGAAGACTACACTTATATTTGAGTTTAAGGACAAATGTTCATAAATTATTTTTAGAGATTGTGCTTTTCTATTTTTTTTTAATATGACCTACATTGGAAAATGCAACTAGTTGTATTTGGTTTTCTTCTGTATGTATACAAGAGATATGTCCTAGCATACAAAGTTCTTTTTACTTGATGTTGAACGTAATCTTAGCTGCAAAGAATAGATCAATATGTAATGTATTGTTAAGATAAGCCGATTGGTAACATTTTATCTAAGAACAGCTAGGACTGTTAGGCGTCTGTGTTGGTCTGTTTTTAGCCTCTATAGCAAATGCCTAAGATAAAAAAAACTTATAAAGACAAAAGGTTTACTTTGGCTTACATTTTAGATGCTCTAGCTCATTATATCTGCTTGGTACTATGATGATGCAGCAGACTATGGTAAGAGTGCATGGCAGAAGCAAACACAGATTGAACTCTCAGAACTATGTGCAGAGCAGTTGACTACCTCAATTGAACTATATAACAACCATTAGGTGGAACAAAACACCATGTCTAAACCATTGTGTTTCCTTTCAGTAGCTCCACTCTGGGGTCCAAGTCTTTTACAAGTGGGTTTTGAAAGATATCTAAAATTCATATTATAGCAACTACACTCAAAAAAGGTTTCTTTCAGAGAATGTCACTAAAATTTCCCCTAAATCAAGATTGGGAGCATTGAATAGAGATCCATGCTCAGTCAGGCACGAACTTCTCAAGCTCAGCATACATAGCCTTTTAGGTTTGGAAGTTATACTGCTTCTATGTGGACTAAACCAGCAAGTTATGCCTTAGTGTATGTCAGACACTGTGTTAGTCAAAATGCCATTCTTTTTTCTCATTGAAGTTTCCTATGTTCTCATGGGATGATATATTAGTAAGAGCAATACTATCCACTTTAACAAATAAAAATCATGTTTCTTATGTTTTACATCATAGAGATTTATTTCATAGAAAAACAAATCAGAAAGATATTACAAGTATGTGAACAACTTTCCTTCCTCCATGTAGTGACTGGGCCACAGAGATTCCTTTTACTAAGAAAAGCCTAATCTCTTCTTGTCGCAATCAGCAAAGTCTTCCCTATGGGTTAAGTCTGGCTGCTACCCAGTGTTTTAAATTTTCATGAAGTAAAACCTGTTTTATACATGTTAAGTATTTTCTTAATAAAAACAAGTACAATATCCTATGATACCTAGAAATTATTATGAAATTCAAAATTTTACTGACCCTAGATAAATAATTTTATATGGGAATCTGGCTAGGTTATTTATACATTCACTGGGGTTGTTTTTGTACTATAATATTGCCATATCTTATATTTTGCTTTGTAGTTCACAAAGCACTAATACTTACTGTTTGGCCCTCAGCAGAAATGTGCATTGACCTATTCTCTAAGTTTTCTTTGAAAACAGAACTCTACCTACTCTAGCCCAAAGCTTAGAAAGATTCATGATTTCCCCCAGGCATATGACTCCAAGTAGTGGATATGGCATTAGTATACAAACTTCCCTGAACTCACAGCTCTCCATATTAACCTAATTTCTTTACCTCTAGATTCCTGAATCATCACACCCTCATTCACAGTTTCCTATAATGGATACCTCTATGGTAAACCAATAGTGTCAGGCAGATGTGCCCCATCACATTATTCTAATTTAATATATATTTAGATCTAGCCATGCTCTAATAATAACTCTGAGAAAACAATAGGAAATGTTTAGCCTGAAATATAGAAGCCCAGTGCAGCCTTGTGTGTAAACGATTATGTGAGAGACAGTTAATAAATCTGCAGAACAATCGGCACTGCTCCCAATAATGTTGCCTATTTCAAAATGATTAATTTTTAACAGGACTCTGCATCCCTGGAGTATAATGTCTTAGGTCTCGGGAGACAAGTGAGGCAATCTCCATGTTACCATGAAACAGAAATAAAATATTATAGGATTTTCTGATGACTCTGAGGAGCTAAATGCCTCCTGTGGGACTGCAAAGTTAATTAAAATGAGTATAGGATTGCTATACTCTATTATAGTACAATTATGTTCCCCTTCCTCTTTTCCACACCAGTTAAAAGATTTTATGATGGAGGTCAGAATGGCAAAAACAGATAGATTTTTGTTTTTAGTTTTGGTTTTGAACAGAAAGAGATTAGTTCATTTCTAAGTATATGCTTAATAGATAGACCAAAATCATATTGGCTTGAGTTTTTTGATAGACAAAACTAGGCACATCAATAGGATTTTTCTTCAAGACAGCATATTAAAATATATCTTAGCATTCTTTCCTACATTTAGAACTGTCTCCTTACACTGGTTCCTCCTTAGTAGACAAATGGGTTCTTTCATTTATAAGAGGCAATTTGTTCTAAGATACAAAACAATGCTGGCTCCACAGTCTACTTGTATCCTTCCACATACAAATGATAGCATTCCTTCATACTGCTAGCACAAGAAAGGTAGAATAAGACCCCAGGCTCTCCTGAGGTTAAGAGGAAATATGGTTGGTATTCACTGGGACCATGTGGGTCCTAAACACCAGGAGTGAAAGAATTCTTCCTGTGTGCTTATAGCTTGGCCTGCTATCTCATTTATCACTGGCAACACATTACCACTCTTCTACCTACTGGTTAACTGAGGCTTAGAGAAGACAAATACTTTTTCCAAGCAGACATGCTTGATCAGTGGCAAGCACACTGGTTGAACATGCATCTCTCTGACATTTCTTTTCATATCTAGTACGACTGCCATGTTTCATTCTGCCTGTCAATCTTCCTAACAACCATAGTAGAGGGTAACACAGTTCAAACCATAGAAGAGGGTAGCCCAGTTCCAACAATAGCAGGAGGTAGCCTAATTTCTGTGCAGCATTGGTGATGGCTATTTATATCCTTTTCAATGTTTTTACATCAGAGAGCTCATATTCAAACACAGATCAGTTGAAATCATTTTAGTCCCAGGTATCAGAAAAGGGGGCCTGACACTGGAAAAGTAAAAATGATCTATTAGTATATATAATTTGTATAAGATTTGATTTCTAGTGTGTCTTCATTAATAGTTTCTCCATAATGTTTGATTCCTAGTATGTCTTGATTCAAAGTGTCCCCAAATAGCTGTACTTCTTTCTTCTGCCTGTTCTACACTGTCTTCTCAATATTCCAAAAAGCAAACTGAAACATCCAAATACGTGTCATACTTATCTCTTTTGCATCAAATGATTTGGGAAGCTGCTGCATTCCAATTATCTTTACCAGTTTTCTAAACATCATTTTGAATAGATACTCTTGAATCAGACTCTGAGCCTTGAACTAAGTATTGTTTCCAGGAGGTGGTATGTGGATGATCAGACCTCAGCTACAAGCTTCAGCCGTGATGTGTGGAAAAAGTTAATTTCCTAGCAAATGTAAGTACAAAGAAGTAAAAATCTAGGGTACTAAGAAGATTAAAAGAGGCAAGATATTGAGGAAATGTTCAGATAGAACAAGGTGAGCCATATTGTGATAACAAACCATCCCCTCATCTTACTGTCTAGAACCCATATTCATTTCTATCTAATTTTACATCACTAACAGGTAGATATTGTATGCTCTGCCATCATTGATATTATTCAAGGATTTAAGGTCGTAGGTCCGTCATTTTCCAGAACCATGAGAGATTAGGAGGAGAAAGCAAGAATATAAGAAAACATAAAGTCATTCTTATAGGATTCACCACATCAGGGTTGATCTCAGATGATGGCCACAGAAAGACACATGGCCACAAGGGAAGTTAAAGAGAGTAAACTATCTTCCCGTGTCTCTGGTCCTGAAAGTGCAGGTCTACAGCATTTATAAAGAGTTTTTATTCAATATGCAAGAAGGTAAACAAAAAGCAACTACTTTATCTGCTGAGTCAGAGAAATGCAGTTTCAAGGAGTTCAAACACTGCCAAAGGATGTACATTTGTACACACAGTTAAAGACAGGAAACCTCACAGCTTCTACTTAGGAAGAGAGTGAACTGCTCCCTGAATTCTTAGCCCATGCAATGATTTTCCCATTGCAGGATAATAGGACACAGCAAGGTTTTAAACAGGCAGACCAAGCAGAATACAAACTTATATATATATATATATATATATATATATATATGATGTTTAAACTAGGTCATAGGTCACAAAACTGCTTTCTCCTTATGTATATCAAAAGACAATGAATTCTAGCACTTGAGTGATTCCCCTTTTGAACACCAACACTTTCCACTCACTGCAGCTACTAAGGGCAGAGATATGATCGAAAGAAAGTAAGGGCTAATTTCCAGTTGTAACTTGAACCCTCCACTGATACTAAGGCTTAAGGAGCTTATTTGGTTGCTATCAGAGTACATTGTCATGCATCTGTTATTATTGCTAGTCTAACAACAACTACTGAAATCCAAACAGAAAGGAAACAACATTTTTCTGTGAAACCCTGATCAACAAAATTTAAGCTCTGTAATTCCGGTTTTAAAGAAAACAATCTTGAGAGACCTTTAAGAGGATAAATGAATTTAAGTGAGAAATAGAATGGGTGAGTGGTGGGGGAGGGAGCGCAGGCAGAGTCTGAGCCAAACTTCTAACAAAGAAATGCATCCAAGAGCATTTGATGAGATAAGCAAGAAAGGAAAATTCATTACTGAATCAGAGCTTCAGTTGAAAAGGAATAGTAATGCCTACATGACAAAATTTTATTTTCACTGTTTGTGTTTCTTCTATTAAGGGATATAAGAGTTTGAATGACTTTGGGGATTCCCTAACACTTGAAAGGAGCCACACAATTTTATGAAGTGAAAAATAAAATGATCAGAGGGTATGTCCATGTGCACAGGCACACTTGGGATATTGCATCATCTGCTCTGAAATTATTCTTTAATGCTGTCTATTTACCTAAAGGCACTAGCATCTCTCAGTCTAGAAAAAATAGTGACAGAGTATTAACCACTTTAAAGAATGTCTTTGTTTCTTTATTCAGCAAATGCATGTTACAATGTAATCATGCAGGACCATTCTCACAGGAACTGGTGGCAGAAAAGACCAGATGAGAGTTCATTGTCTTAAGCATCTTTCTTATACAACCAAAAGTCTTGAGAATTTGATTTGGAATTTTGTTCTAAGGCAGCTTCATATTTGACAGACTGGGATTCATGGAGATCCCAACATCAGCAATAAGGTCCAAAGAAATCATGGGAACCACACAAAACCTTGAACTAGAGTAACTCACTACACAGAAAGGAAGATATTCTCAAAGAGACACTCGTGTCTCTCAATCTACTCTACTGTTGGAACAAAAGACTCTCCTAGAATCTAATTCTGGAAGAAGGAAAAGCCTAGGAGCCTGATACAGCCTGAGAGAGAACATGTCTCCTAGAAAAGATTTCTCATTTCTAATACCTTGTCTGAGTAACTTTCAGGATGAGACTGAAGCCCAGGCAGCAGTGGACCAATGGTGGGCAGGGCCCAACCTTCAACAGACCTGACTGGATATGCATAACCTTGGCCCTCTATCTAAACTTCAATCACCCTTAAATCCTATGAGACCTACTTGAGGAGGCTACTAGATCTCTTTGTACCTCTTCCCACTATGGCTGCACTGAATATATCTTCTTTTTCTGACTTCTAATACTAATTTGACTATTTTAATTGACCTTTCCAGGTCACATGGCCAAGCTTGTCTTCTAAGGTTTTAGACTTGGATTCATAAATATATAAATATATGAATGTATTTAAGTATATATTTATAAATACATAAATATGGACTTGGATTCATGAATTCAAGGTCAGCAACAATAACATGAAAAAGAAGAAAAAATCTAACATGAAAGCACAATAAAAGAAGATAAAACAAAAAAAATGAATAATGAAAGGCACTGATTGCAGCAAGCTAAACAGGAGTTCTGCATTGTTCTAAATCCAATACAGTGACTTAGTCAAGTCTCACAAGAATGCCGTGGGAGGAAGCTTTATGTCTGTTTTGTAAATGAGAAAAGAGGTGCAGAGGTATACAATCACAGCTGTTAGTCTAGATCCAAATTTGTGTTTCTAACCAATGGAACAATTAACAAAAACAAAGAACAAATGTGTCCATTCCTGCTGAACCTGGAAAATTTACAGATTAGAATGTAAGCCGGGAGTTCATCTGGGAAACATTGTATCAATTTGGCCACACAAGAAGTAAATTATTTCTTTATGGAAAGACATGATTTATCAAGGAGCCCTAGAGACCAACAAAAGCCACATTTATATTAGCTGTATTCCAGGAAACCATGGGGGTGTAAGGTCTAGCAGAGTACAGGACAGGTATTCTATTTATCATAAGGCATGGATAGGAAAAGGAATAACAGACTATAGAATAAATAATCAAAAGAATTCTACTTTAATAATGGTTTAATTAATTGTTCTTATGTTGCTTACATAATTAAGAAACTTTTGTATGTTTTTCATAGAAGAGTTAGGAATTTTTCAATGAAGTGAAACAAACAATATTTCTGCAATTCCTAAAATAATTCAGAATATCTAAAACTATACATCAAATACCTCAAATTACTTGTTCATTTACTTACATGGGACCTGGGCAGTACAGTAATCACAACATGGTGATTTATTGATAGGACAAATAACTCCCATGCTTCTTATTAAAATCAGTTCCTGCTCATCTTTAATTAGTCTTACAATTCTGACTGTCCTGGGTCCATCCAACAAAACAAATGGACAAAAATAAAACCAATCAACAGTTATTGAGAGGATATTTCAGATATTAGCTGAAAACTCAAATAATATGGGTTTGGCCATAAACTCCAAATTACTAAGACCTGTATGGCCCCCATGATGTCAGGACATTTTCCAGGTAAAAATAGAGAATTTCCAGTTAAATATGATCTTCATATCAACAGTGGACAGTCTTCTAGGGTAGGTATGTCAGGATAACTGTCACAGGTGGAAATATTGCCTCATGGGCATCAGAAGCAAGGACTCCTCAGAAAGAATCTCAGAGGAGCAAATGTATGTTTCCCTGTAATTCTGCAGGCACCTGGCATTATGGTGCCGAGTGGCATTGCCTCCTAATCTCACAGATGAGAACTGAATTAGTTAGTTTCAAGGATCCTTTCTTCTCTACCTAGTAGTCTGTAAGAGTTTATACTTGGTGGGGAGTATGATGCTGGTGCTAAAATTCTCTGTGGGGAAGAAAACCAAATTAAGAACCATTCACTTATTATTATTTTCAGGAAGAGGAGAAGAAGAAGAAAATCAGCCAATTAGAATGAGTATGAAGACAGGACACAGCTGTGTTCTGGAAAGTACCAGCCAGGTAGGAGAGGGAGCCCTGAACTGTGCTAGGTTCAGACAGGCCCCATGCTGGGTAGACTTCCTTCCATGAACAAGGGAGATTCAGAACAGGTCTGTCTAATGGGGAAAAGTAGTTTTTATGTACTTATAAGAAGTTCAAATACACAGAGATACAAGCAAAAATAGAGTTTTCAATGTATATTTATATTTCATTGAGTAAAATGTATCTGCTTCAGTTCAAGTATTATTATTTGGTTTTGGTTTGCTTATCACATCTTAAAAAATAACACATGTGAACCTGCTCCATCTGGGTGCTCCACAGCCTTTGGTTCATAATTCATGTTTGGGAGGTACCCAGATGTTTCTTCTTAGCAAGTCCTTTTGGCCCAAGAAGGTTTTACAGAAGCTTAAGTGTTACAAGGTTTAAAGTCAGTGAGTAAATCAAACATCTACTGTATAAACCATAAAGAAATTAATTTTAAATCAATTATTTGGTAAATATATATAATTTCAGCATTTATTAATGTGGCAAGCAAATATACATACTAATGAGATGCACATGATTAGTTTTTGATAAAGAATAAATCTTATCTGAATGTCCAATAATGCAGGATGCAGAATATCTTCAATGCTTTTTGGAACTGTTTGATACTTTGATTTTATAATTATCAGTGCTAAGAACACTGCTTCACACAGGTACCAAAAAATGGCAGAACTGTTTTTGGGGTCATTTAGTAACTATTGGTAATTCTATCCTAATCCCATGACAAAATAAATCAAGCACTTTTTTTATAAAATTTAAATCAGCAACTCTTACAACAATTCAAATAAATGAAACACTTTAACCTAAAATGCTGATGAAAGATAGCAGGGCAACAAAGTATTTGTTTCCTTAATTAAAGTATTATGTTCCTACAAAGCACACACATTAAAAAACTGTAAATATACAGTAAAAACATTGCAATGCACCATATGCAATAGTCTCTAATCTAAGCCATGGTATTTTAGGCAATTTTCCTTGGCATTATATAGACGTGATGGATGAACAGTGAAAAGCATGTAATCTACAGTATGTGTGTTCAGATCCAAGACTGCAGTAAGTTTGTATGATGTAATACTGGTGAGTGCTACCAGAAACATGTGAGTTTCTTTATGCATTTGATTGATTCTGAATTCATTTTTGGTTGTTTTGCATTTAGAAAACTTGCTATCACCATACCTTTTACAGCCCCACATTCAATTACTAGAATCGTATGAGGTCCCAACCCACTTTAAGGAACTGTGCTTTGCTTTAGCCTTGTACATTTGCAGGGTTACAATTTCATTCAGACTCATAAATTGCTTTAAGTATCTTCTGTTAAGGTTTGACCCTGTTCATACTTCCTAGGCCACCAATCCCAAAATGCTATGAGAGGAAAATGGAAGTTACAATTCTAAAATGGCTTCTCAATCTTGGCACTGTTAATGTTTTAGATCAAATTGTCTTTACTGTGGAGCTTTCTTGTGATTACAGAATGCTTAGCAATGTCACTGACCTCTACAAAGTACTCATCCTTCAGGGTTATACCATAAAAGAAATCTAGAAACTGCTAGTGTATATTAGTGTATATAAGGGAAGGAAAAAGCAGGATCAACTTTCTAAAATGATGACTTTGCAGATGCATAAGCATACAGGTATGAGAGAGGAAATCATCTTTGTATTCTATGGTACAATATTGGTACTTTGGGTATTTAGATATGGTTATTAGATGTTTAAAAATGGGTAGAAGATAATGGGTGTTTCACTACCAATAGATGATACGTGAAGAACATTAATAGGCTGCATTGTCTAATTTGATTGCTAGGCAAAGCAGACCTGCATTCTAACATTGCATGGTAGCCCATTGAGATACAGATTTGTAGTCAATTAAACATAAAAACAATGATCTTGAATGACAAATTTAATCGAAGAAATGAAGCTATAAGATCCTCACATAGTAAAATAAAGTTCCCAAACTAGTCCATAAAATATGTCCATATTTCTTTTCTGTTTTATGTCATTGTCATTGTGATAAAGACAATATCATATAAATTGTATGATTTATTTAGGTTTCAAAACACAAGCATAAGTGTGTTAAGAGATGAATAATGTAATTTTCCTGTCTCCAGTTAAACATTTTATTTAAATATTGCCTCCTTGGCCAGGCGGTAGTGGCCGCATGCCTTTAATTCCACCACTTTGAGGCAAGCCTGGGCTACAGAGTGAGTTCCAGGAAAGGTGCAAAGCTACACAGAGAAACCCTATCTCAAAAAAAACAAAAAACAAACAAACAAAAAAAACAAACAAAAAGAAATTTTGCCTCCTTGGATGTTTGATCTCAATTTTATCTGCAACTCTCCAAAATCCCCATTACTCCCTCTTTATAACAATTTTTTATTTAAAATTTCTTTTTGCCATTTTACATACCAACTGCAGTTCCTCATTCCTCCCCTCCTCCCACTCACCTCTTCCACTTTCCCTCTAACCCAACCCCTATCCATTCCTCAGAAAGGATAAGGCCACTCATAAGGACTCAACAAAGTCTGGCATATCAAGTTGAGGTAGGCCCAAGCCCCTCCCCACTATGTCAAAGCTGAGCAAGGTATCCCTCCATAGAGAATGGGTTTCAAAAACCAGTCATATACTATGGATAAATCCTGGTCCCACTGCCAGTGGCCCCCCAAACTGCCCCAGCGACACAACTGTCACCCACATTCAGAGGGCCTAGTTTAGTTCCATGTAGGTTCCCCAGCTGTCAGTCCAGAGCCAGTGAGCTCCAACTAGCTTGGGTCAACTGTCTCTGTGGGTTTCCCCATCATCATCTTGACCCATTTGCTCATATAATACCTCCTCCCTCTCTTCTACTGAACTCCTGGAGCGCCACCCAGTGCTTAGCTGTGGATCTCTGCATCTGCTTCCATCAGTTACTAGATGAAGGTTCTATGATGACAATTAGGGTAGTCATCAATCTGATTACAAGGGAAGGCCAGTTCAGGCACCCTCTCCAGTATTGCTCGGAGTCTTAGCTGGGTTCATCCTTATGGGTTCCTGGAAATTTCCCAAGCACCACATAACCCCATCATGGTTCCCTCTATCAACATATCTCTTTCCTTGCTCTCCATCTCTGTCGCTCCCTCACCTTGACCATTCCCATTCCCTCATGTTCTCTTGTTACCTACTCTTCTCTCCTCGACCTCAATGCTCTCAATTTTATTTGTTGACCTTCTAGATTTTGTCCTTCTTCTAGTATCCTCTATACTTTCCAAACACAGTGATTCTTTGAGGTGTTACTCATTATCATTTTTAAAGCTTCATTTTTGAAAATAATTTTGTGTTCATGCAATATATTTTAATCATTTTTCCCTTCACCTAATTCCTCCCAGATCCCTCCCCCCCCCTCCCCATCTCTCTCTCTCTCTCTCTCTCTCTCTCTCTCTCTCTCTCTCTCTCTCTCTCTCTCTCTCTCTCTCTCTCTCTCTGTATCTCTTCTCCATCTCTGTCTCTGTCTTTCATCTCTTTTCCTTTTTTAGATAAGCTATTTTTACATAGCCCCAGCTGTCTTAGAAGTCATTATATAGATCACGCTATCCTTGAACTCATAGAGATCCACCTGCTTCTGCTTCTTGAGTGTTGGGATTAATGGTGCATGCTACCTTGCCTGGCTCTCTCCCTCTTTTACTGGGTGATGGTGGCACATGCCTTTAATCCCAGCACTCGGGAGGCAGAGGCAGGCAGATCTCTCTGAGTTTGAGGCCAGCCTGGTCTACAGAGAGAGATCCAGGAAAGGAGCAAAGCTACACAGAGAAACCGTGTCTTGAAAAACAAACAAACAAACAAAAATGACAAAAGTGCAGGAAATCACACACACACACACACACACACACACACACACACACACAAATTAAAATAAGCAAGCAAAAGATCAAAGGAGACAAAAATGATCAAGCAAAATGAGACAAAAGTCTAAACCACTCTTAGGCCTGGAGCCTGCCCTGAGGTGTGGTTAATATGCCCAGTAGGACTCCACTGGGGAAAACTGATTTTTCCTTTGCCAGTGGGTACCAGTTGCAGACAGCTTCTTGATTAGGTATGGGAGCCGGTGTCCACTTCCTGATCTAAGTGCTGGAACTCCATCTGAATTGTGTGTGCTGCCATGGTCTGTCAGTTCATATGTGTTCCATTCCTGTTGTATCTGGAAAACAGAGTTTCCTAGGACTTACCCATCACCTCTGACTCTTACTATCTTCCTATGTTCTCTTATGCATAGATTCCTGGGTCTGGGGTGGTGGATCTTTGTTAAAGACATCTCACTTAGGACAGAGTACACCGGAGTTTTTCACCTGACATCATTTTGACAGTTTCCCAGACTGGAATACACTTCTTACCAGTAGACGGAAGGAGCATTCACAATGTCCCTTCTTTCATATCACACCACAACACACTGCTGGAATGGACTAGCCACACTTTTTTAAAGAGGATTAAGCTTCTCTTAAGAGCTCCATGCTGACATAGATTTCTCCCAGGATGCCACTCATCCCTATTTCTTTCACTCTGAGATGATTAGCCATGTGTCAGTCACTATTGGTTGTCAACCACAGACAGGACTTAGAATCATCCATCAGGCAAAACTGAAAGCATATCTATGAGAGACATTCTAGACCAGGTTAACTAGGGTAGGAGGACCACTCTACATGTGGATGGCACTATTCAGTAGGCTGAGGTCCTGGACTGATGAGATAGTGGGGAATGAGGTCTGCGCCAGCATTTCAAGGGTGTCTGCTTTCTGACTGTGGATGCAGTGTGAGTAGCTGCCCCCCTCTCCTCTTAGCATGATGAGCTATATCATCTCCAAGAGCAAATCAAAGCAACCCTTCCTCCCTCTCTGTGTTGCCATTGCCAGGTACTTGATCACAATAACAAGTAAAGCAACCACTGCAGTCAGGAAGGCAATAATAAAGTATTTTAGCTAGGCACAGGGAAAAAGGATGTTTTCTTAGTTATTAAGATTTACCCCTTTTTAATTAATGTTGGACATAAGCTTGATTCAAAGTGTGAGATCACTTCCATTTTTTCCCCTGGTAATCTAGAAGTGTAATTTATTAGAAAGTAAAAATTAGCTTCTTACACATTTATTGTGCTTGCTAATTTTAGACTTCTTGTAGGAAAGTCTGTTGTTTAGCTAGATGTAAGAACTGGAAGGAGACTCTAAGAAGCTGAGTGCTTTCAAACATTATTTTGTAGAAAGTTTGCCTGTGCTAGTGGGGTAAAGGAAATAGAAAAGTATAATTTTAAACTCAAATAGTGATGTATTTAACATAGAGTTCATCTATCAAATACATGTTGAGTTCCTTTGGAAATAATTGTGAAAACTGAAAGAGACACTTTATGATAAAAGACTGTGTTTTCCTTGTTGAAAGGGATGTCCTCCTTTCTGTTTCAAGATGTAGGCCTCTTCAGAGTCCTCAGACACTTGCTAGGCCAGTGTTCTTTGTCCACACAGGAAGCTAACTTGGAAAATAATCTAGCTCTAGGAATAAATTAACATACATTTCCCCTTTTCATGACACATTAACAATATTTTGATATGAGAGAACGAATGATGTTGTTTTCCTATAAATTCCCTGAAACTGTTAGGAGCCAAGAAGACAATCTATATAAAGCCCTGTGGCAAGGAAAGCATGAATCGTGAAGCACAGGGATGCCAAATGAAGCTGTGTTGCATCAGTTCCCAAAATTAATCCTGCATCTCATAAGGCATGCAGACCATATCTGAAAAAAAAAAAAAGTGCCAGTAGCCACACAGACTAGCACAGAGAACCGGAACAAAACCAGAGCCAGGTTTTATTAGCTAGATGCAGCTACTTCAGACTGGTAAGCAGTAAGGAAATGAAGACTGCCCTCTAGCTAAAGCAAATTGCTCTATGAACCACTGCACAATACAGTGTACAAGTAAGCATCTTCCCTTGTAGGTCCAGCAAACTTTTTGTTTTCTTTTCCAAAGGAACACAGTAAACATATTAGGATTTGCAAGTTTGTGTTCTGGGTTAAAATATCTAACTCTGGCCTTGAATGAGGAACCAGCAGTAAGTAGTCTAACAAAGGGTAATGCCCATGTTTCAGTAGCACTTGAGGGGTATGTGAGTATGTAAGAGCTGGAAATCCGGTGAAGGAGGGCTGAAGAATTTCATCCTCTAGAGTCCACACAAACATTGCAGTCATGAATTTGCCAGTTCAGTTACCTGCAATAGGCCTGGTCAACATAGCACTGGCCCTGTAATGAGCCAGTCTTGGGGCTCTGACCTTTCCTGAAAAAATATTGGCTATGGAAAAATAATAGGACAGGGAAAGAGGTTGTCTTCAGTTCTGCAGCCACTGCTGAGCCCACTAGGCTCCAGTACATACCTGCAAACTCATGGTCATACAGATTTCCATGGGGTAAATCAGTGGACCACAAAATAAAAAAAGCATGAATGCTAGAAAATTTTGTAGGAAGAGATAAGGAAGACAGGGGTAGAGAGGCCAGCAGAATGAGGGTTAAGAGTGGTCAGTACTTACTATGTTCATGTGTGAAGTTGTCAAAACACAAATCTAATTGATTTTTAAAGTGGAAAGAGATGGGGAAAGAAAGAACAATTTGTAAACAATGTTTGGTGTGAGTTTGCTGTCTGTTGCTTTATGTATCACACAACTCTCAAAGGTTGTTAGCTGAGATGATATACGAAGTGTAGTTAGAGATTCTTTTCCTAATTTCTCTGCAGATATATCTTTGCTTTTAACGCCTCACAGTCATTCATTTAAAATGGAGCATCCATGACTCTGGATGGGTAATTAGGTAACAAGGTAAACTTATAAAGTGCCTGTCACTTTGCTATCTGAGGCATATCAATCCACACATATGAATTCAAGACAAGAGCGGTAATGTAATTTTCCACAACATATAACCCTCTTGCTCCACATGCTTCTGATGAGAGCAAGTTAATTATTTTATTATCTCAACATAAAACTTCCCAAATTAAATATTTCCAGGGTTATAAACTATTTGCCACCAAACTTCATTAAAGACATAAAACAGCCATTTCACTTTCACAAACAACTCTACTCTTCTATTCCAGATTCAAAGAAAGACAATGTTACATAAAAAAGATGTCAGGGACCAAGATGCCAGCAACCAAACAAGAACCATGAAAAGTGCAGGCTAGGCCAGAGAACAAGTCATAAGCCCACTGCCCTTTCCCAGAGCAGTAACACCCATTTACTAGCCAGAGCCCCCTAAAGACAAGAGAACATCCCACAGTCAGGTGCCATGACAACCCAATGTAAAGAGCATTCCATAGTCAGGTAGCCTAGCAACAGAATAAATGGCCCCTGACCAGTGACCTTAGCCGACATCTCGCAGTTGCACAATCTGTCTCACACGTCTTGCACCCCTTCCATGTTTTGCACGCCCCTTTCCCCCTTCCCTCCTTCCTGCCCCTTCCCATCCTATGCTATATAAGCCTTGCTGAGGAAAATAAAATTGGCAGCTTGATCAGAATCCTGTCTTGCTGCCATCTTTCGTGTCCCCTGTTTCTTTCATTCACTCCCACAAATGGGTCACCCCCGTTGAAACCCTGCTGGCCGAGGCAAAAAGACCCTAACCAGGCCCTCTCACTGATAAGGCTCAATATCAATTTATTTTCCAACTAGAAGAGTCCAGAAATTATGAAAGAAACTGAAATAGTCTTTGTGGTTATGTTAAAAAAAAAATCTATCCTGGAAGCTAGAGAGATGGGTAAGTGTACTTTCTTCTATTGCAAAGGACCTGTGCTAGGTTCCCAGCACCGATGTCAGGTAGCTCACAAACACCTGCTGTGGTGATAAATTGTGTACCCTAATAAAGCTTGCCTGAGGATCAGGAAACAGAGCCAGCCACTAGATTAGACATAGGAGTCAGACAGTGGTGGCAAACACCCTTATTTCTATCATTCGGAAGGCAGAGATCCATCTGGATCTCTGTGAGCTCAAAGCTACACTGGAAAAAGAGCCAGGCAGTGGTGGCACACACTTTTAATCTCAGTACTGGGAAGCACACTTGCCTTTAATCCCAGAAAGCAATGGAGAAAGGCATTTAAGGCGTGAAGAAACACAAACTAAAGCAGTTCAGCTGAGACCCTTTCAGGTGAAGACACAGGGGCTTTCAGTCTGAGGAAACAGGATCAGCTGAGGCGTAGGCAAAGTGGGGCTGGCTATGGCTTGCTCTGCTTGTATGATCTTTCAGCTTTTACCCCAACATCTGGTACTGTTTTTGTTTGTTTGTTTGTTTGTTTTAATTAAAAGACCATCTAAGATTCTAACAACAACTTACAACTACAGATTCAGGGAACTGATGGCCTCTGGTAGCCTTTGTGGGAACCAGCACACATGTGGCATATACTTGCACAGACACATACAAACACACATACATAAAAAATAAGAATAAATCCTAAAAATATATATCCCAATCTCTTTACTGTTAACAAATTTATACTATTATGTATTTAAGTGCTGCAAATATATGCATATGACTGTGTTCCCTCATAGCAAAGGACTGCTGTAGATATTTTTATCATTAATTATTTTTATATCTCCTAAGCTAAACAATCTAGTTGTTTTTCTTCTGTTTTCCAAAGTCTGTGCTGTAGGGAAAGTTGGTTTTTTTTTTTGTTTTTTGGTTTTTGGTTTTTTTTCCAGTCTCACTCATAGATCTGAAGTTTATACTCATGGACAGAGACAAACCGAGGTAAACAAAGTGGACTTTACCCAATCTATTATGGCCCTTTGAAGTCAAATGTTAACCTATTTTTTTTTCTGTCCTGTTGTCAAAAACAAACAAACAAAAAAACACAATTCTTTCAAGCCACCAACTGTATCTTAGTTGGAAGTGATATTTTCATGACCATCAAAGTTCATTATTTTGCTTAGGTGGAAATTTTTTAGTCTTCCATTATGATATTTATTGATTTATTCATTTGTTTTTATTTCATGTACATATGGCTCTGTGTGTGTGTGTGTGTGTGTGTGTGTGTGTGTGTGTGTGTGTGTGTTTGTGTGTGTGTGTGTGTACTCTGTCTGGATGTCAAAGGACAATTTATGGGAGTCAGCTCTCTCCCTCCACCATGTGAGTCCTAGGAATCAAATTCATCATCAGTCTTAGTATCAAGCAGCTTTACTCACCTACTCACTGAGACATTTTGCTGGCCCCCATTGTATGTTTCTGATAAGAAATAATCATATTGCAATCACTCAAGTGCCTCTTACTTATTCTCCCTTTAGTAATTCTTGTTTATTTTTTACTAAAGTATCTAAACTGGCCTGGAATTAATATGAAGAACAGTCTAACCTTGAATTCATGGAAATCTTCTGGCCTCAGCCTCATTAATGGCTGAATTACAAATATAAGACACCACACAGACTTCCTAATATGTTTCTTAAAATTCCTTTTTAGCAAACAAATATGTTTCAGAAAGTGGTGCAAATTGAGTATTCAGTGTTAAGTCATAACCAGATTCCCATTGACCCTTAGTTCTACAGCCAAATAGTGCCCCCCATTTGTTATTTTTGAGAAGTTTTGGGACTAGGTTTCATATAGCTTAGGCTGACTTTCAATGCACTATGTACCTGAAGATCACAGAGAACTCCTAATCTTCCTGCCTCAACCTCCTAAAAATTGGGATTACAGGCCTTCACCACCATGGCAGGTTCACCAACAGTGAACTTTAGTGTACGTATTTGAAGCCCAAACCCTCACTGATACCCAAAATAAATTAATGTTGCAATCACTGCCTTCCTCCCATTGAGGTATCATCACAACATTAGTATTTGGAAATGGGATATGTTCTCTCCCACTTGACATCTTTTACTAGGGATGGTCACTTGGCATTAATTCCCTTACCTTAGGGTCCAATAGCAGTGTCACAGGGTCCCAAGGTCTGCCGTATAAACTCACATTTAATTTCCTCATATATTGTCTAGGTCTTCAGATTTATTACATATCTTCATATTAGATTCTTGCCCATTATAAAAAGTAATGGAGGCCAAGAAGAAGATAGCAATCATCCAGACGATACATGTGATGAGCAGTTCCCTTGTAAGGGACCAGTCATGTATCTTCTTCTGAATTGCCATGACGTTTACTCTATGAGTAGTCACTTGCAGTGATCTTTAGATTAAATTGGAAAGGAAGGAAAAGCTCGCCCACTCATTGCCACAAGTTGATGAGTTAGAAAAGGAACTGTAAAGAGGGATAGAAGTAAATATAATTGTTTTTAAGAATTCCTCCATGCAATGCACAATTGCTTCAGAGTCTCTTAACTTTTCTGAGTATTCAGGTGCCTTGTCTTGGGGGTCTTTGTTGGTGTTTGCTGTGTTTTGTTATTCAAGAGGTCTTCAAACCCATGCACAAGAGGCAGAGGGCAAGAGGTAAAAAAGCAGTGTTTTGTTTTCAGGGTTAAGTAGACTCAAAGACAAACATTCACATCTTCAGAATGAAAGAAAACAGAACTCTGGAAATACAGCCTCAGTTTACCTCAAGATGAATCCCTCAGTGTTTCTAAGCAAGCTGGCTTGATACAAATTGTGAATGTCTGTGAAATGAAGTATGTCAAAATCTAAAAGGAATAAAAAAGTTCTTTAAAAGTTTTAAAAAGCATAAGAGGAACTTGGTTTCCACTTTTCTCTGATTCAAAGGCCTTATCAGAATTCATAAGACAATGTGAGATACTAGTCTGCAAAGCTCAGGTTCCCGAAGGCCCAGGGGGCCTTGGCTTTTGAAGCAGCTGTGGATTGCTCTTGACAAGCTCAGCCCACACTGTAGCTGGAGAAAAGGAAGGCAGGGAAGAAAGAGAATGATTTTTAAAATGCTCAGCAAAGGAAAGAGACCGTTGCTAATCCTTGAGAATCTGTCCTAAACAGCTGTAAATAGTAAAATTTAGCATTTGCCTAGACAACTTCCAAAATGATGCCGAAAGGAAGGGTCAAACTGGAAGAAACTGAGATGTGGTATGTTCATGTAAACTACATTCAACTTGTGATCTCCTTGCATTAACTCTAAGGTATATTTTTGTCCCCAGAGCCTAGACAGCAGAAAATGACATTTGTGTAAGTAATGACAGGGTCAGAAAATCATGGACTAAGATAGTTTTACTAATTATCTTTAATAATCAAAATAATATTATAACTCTTCATCCAGGTTAATTTCATGTTTAAGGACATAAATCTAGGTTTTGGGTCCTGGAGAAATACTTGATTTCTACCAATTTTTGTTCAAGAGAAAAATGTAATCAAATAGCATTCAAATCACAAGGTAGGGAGAGGGGAAATATCAACATTGGCTGTATAGAGTAGTATCTACAATAGAAACTGAAGGAGTTAGGTGAAGCATAAAGAAGATAGAGGTATTAAAATAATTTCAAATAACTACAAGACATGGTTTTCTCCTACAATAGAAGGTGTGGCCCATAATGTGGTGGCAGATAAGAAGCAAAGTCCATGGGAAAAGAAAACATGGAAACAGGAAAGGACACTGATATTGACTGACACCTGCCATGTATCAGATACTGTTTTGGTCATCTGATGTACATTATCCCACTTGAGCCATCTTATTCCTATCTGTGGATTAAGCACTTTCTAATAAACTGAATGTCATTCAGAATTTTTAAGAAACAAATATATTTGAAATATTGCATTTTCAAATGATTTTTACAGAGCCTTATAAAAGGCAAAGGAGACTGGCTCCTGAAGAATTAGTACTATTCCAAATAATCCTGTGAAACATACTTCTATGTACCTTCTTTTCTTTCTTTTAGTAGAGTTTAGACATGATTTTTATGATCAGACATGCTCAGTTAAAATTCTACATCTACTCTCACCAGCTATATATCATACAGCATGTTATTCAATATCTGTGAGTCTCAGTTTCCATAATAAATGGGGGCCATCTGTATCTACAGTTAGTGAATTAAGTTTATATATTTTAACCTTAGTATTGTGAACTAGCACAAAAAATAAAATGATTCAATAAACTTGCATGCTAATTTTTTTTAATGTTTTCTGCCCTGTCCCAGTAATTTTGGACTATTCTCAATGTAGAGGACAATATCAAGAAATATTTGCTAAATGTATGCATGGATTTATTAAGCTCTCATGAAAATATTTTTCCTTTCAGTATTTACCTACTAATTATCCTCCATGCTATACATGTATGAAAGGCATGAAAGTGTTAACCACTGTCTGAATTGACCTGTATTGTGTGAGGAATTGCTGGGCATTTACTCTGTGGTGAGAAAATGAGAATTGAAGAACACGTGAAGGAAACCAGATGGCCTCGCTGTTGAATACAGCTTGTACCTCTCCCCTGGCAATGTGCTCTCTTTCAAAAAGCCTAAATCCCATTAACTTTAGGTCAGCTTCACCCATTGTGCCTCATGTCTGTCTTTCCTCCCTAGACATTTATTTCCTGGACATTGCAAGGATGAATTGAACAAACAAAGGAGAAATAGAGTTGTCACTAGCCTTACCAGGCCAACAGCATCATAAGGGTTGGCCTTGACAGCCCAACGTCATTATTTTGCTCACTCACAGGAAACCCTGCATGAAGGAAAAGAGCAGAAGGTAAGGTTCATGAGCATATGAACATGAAATATGCCGAGGTCCATTTCCAAAACCTCATCTTTTTTTATATGGATCTAATTTGTTGACTTCATTTGTTCTGTTAAAAGACCACATGCCATTACAGTGAATCTCATTAAAAACTTGAAACACAGCTTCTATTTATGAAGACATTTCTATGGATTAGTGTTTACGTTGCATACATTGCCAAATGCAATACCAACAAAAGTCCCTGAAATGCAATGGCCTCAGTTTAAGCTGAGGCATCTCAACCTCAGATGCTAGAATTCCTCCCATATGGCAGGTGAGTCTCAGCAACTTGGTATTGCTCCAGGGCGCACATAGACTACCATATTATAAGAATACATAGACTTATATTATGGTACTAATTACTGCTTGATTTGAGCAGACATAGAAGTTTGACCAACCTTCTTGTTATACAATTCGCTTTTGGTCATACTGGTAGTGTAACTTGGGGCATTGCACATGCCAGGTCACTATCACTGAATTGAGGCACACAGGTATAAGAGATAGTTTATCCTGGGAAGCTATCTAGTTTGGGTTATACATACACTGCCTCTTATAATAAGAGAGCTCAGTTCTTTCATTTGTATGTACTCTGTACACTCATACACCTCTTCAAAAGTGCACCTAGCAACCTCTGAATGCCCTCAAACCTCCATGCATCAGGCTACAAGACTCCTATCTCTGAATAATAATATAGATTTTTCCCTGTCCTGAGTAATAATCAATATAGATAGGTTCTATTCAAGTGTATTACCAAGGTATTCTGGTAGAAAGAAAAGACAAGCTGATCAGACTTGAACTGGTTTGGGGTACGTGCACAGTAAATTTCAAGTTAACATTTATGGAGCATCCCCTATGTACCATCTACGTAATTGGATATGCATATGAATAAATCACACTAATTATGGAAAAGAACATGAATAATCAGAAAAAGAAATATATGAACTAACATACCAATCAAAATAAAGAACCAACAAATGATGCCCTTAGTAGCTAGTGCCTCCTTTTCTTGAATACCATAAAAGGAAACTCTACCAATAACTGATTGTTTGAATACCATCACTCATGTTGCCCATTGTCAATCTTAAAAGTATACACTTCTATTATTTGTAGTATAGCCTCACTCCTAACAAGGTCATCTTGCTTCTATTACACATTAGAGTGAGCCCTAATTTTTCACCTCTTTGCATAAGAGGACAAGAACCCAAACACTGACAGCTGATGATACAACCACACATTTAGCCCAGTGTATGGAATTTTCATTTGTATTAACATTTGTAGTGTAAAGGATCTTGATCTGTACTTAATCTCAATAAACGTATATCGCATTCACCAAACAATGCTCTCATACCTGTCTCTCGTGTACCTAATTAGTATAAAGTGACTCTTTAAAAGAATTTGTCATTAACTCCAGATATGCTTTTACTTCAATCAGCGGTTTACCATTTGCACATCAGTTTTCACATGCATTAATTTGATTCGCACAACAGCCACTCAGGGTCAACTGCTTTGCACTTGCCTCTCTCTGTACTTGAGGTTTACGAATACATAGAGCATGCTCACAGCATAGCAACTACCCACATTGCTGTACCCTTCTCCCAAGTCAGGCCTTGCCCCTGAATCACAGGAACCTACTACCCATGCACGGCACCTGTAATGCATCCACTAAGTAATGCTTTATCCTTCATCTATGCTTATCAGTAGAAAAGCATAAACACAGCAGCTGGATTGGAGACTCAGCATAACTACTCATCTCCTGCACGGCCTCTGGTATATCTATCCACTAGGTACTGCTTTCCCCTTCACCTATTTCTTATTAGTAGAAAAGCATAAACACAGTGGCTGGATTGGAGGTCATCTACTCATCATGACTGAGAACATTAATACCCACACATAATAATTAAATTTGAATTAATTTCATCAGCTAATACAGACCACAGAATTAAATTAAACCTCAAAGGTAACTCTTAAGCCTCCCATTGTGCAACAATACCTATTTTTGTGAGCAGTTATTTTATTTGAATATACAATGTTCCCATAACTGGTACAATTTTCCTAGATATCACAGATTTTTCACATACCAATGCCAACCCTCTCTGTTTTACCAAAGAGGAAATTAAGAGGTTTCAGTTCAGCTAGTATATCAGCAGATATTTCCACAGACCCTGTTCAGGGGGAAATCATTAACATTTGGGGCATCCAGATCCATTAAAACAGGTGTGGTAATTCACAATGGAATCCAATAATTAAAAATGAGTGTGTGAAATTAACAAATACATCTTTTATGGCTAAAGAATAATTCCATGCTCTAAGGAATGTGCTGAGAAATTACATGTGGAATGCTTACAAAGTTAGTACATCTTTGAGAGAAATATGTTCAATATACAACAAACAATATATATGTATATTAGGGTGCAATATCCCCATGTAACACCATACCATGAACAATAAACATACACAAAGAAAATTGTAAATGAAAAAAATAGAAACAATTAATTTAAAAATTATGTCTATCATTCTTTGTGATTATTTTTGCATTGGTCATGTTTTCTGATTATAAAATTATGTTTATAAAATTCAATTATTTTATTTTGTTTTTAAGATTTTTTTAAAGGTATATGTCTGCTTCTGTGTCTATATAAGGGTATGTGCACATGAGTGCAAGGGCCCTAGAGGCCACAAAAAGGCAATGGACCCCTGGACTAGAGTTTCAAGCCATTGTCAGCTACCAAACATTGGTGCTGGGATCTGAACTCCGGTTCTCTGCAAGAGAAGAAAGCACTCTTAGCCACTGAGTCATCTCTCTAGTCCCAGTGATCAATTTGTTTTATCAATAAATTTATACCTGTACTGTTTTATGTTTATAGAATAATGCTGATTCTTAGGTTCACACGAATGCAAAATCAGCCACAGTTCCTTTTTCTTACAGCTTGCTTTTAGTGAGAGAAACAGTTTCCTAAAGTAGACACAGGAATGGAAAAGGTGTTTGGAAAATGAAGATGAATCGGATGTTCATCTGACTATGAAGGCTCAGGGAAGCAATTAAGCCTCTCTCAGACTCAGTACTCATCTGTAAACTTTAATGTGTGAGTTGACAAAATGACAATATGTACATCAGCTTCACTCCCTGGGCACTATCAATATATCAAACACCACTGAATACCCCTCATGCACTCTGATATATTTTCCTATAACAGTTCTATAGGGTGCACTCACCCATATTATGACATTTTGGCGTTAGGAAGATTAGGGGTGTTCACTTAGTTACCAAAAGATAAAGACACAATGTGATTTTGATGAAGGAGACAGAAAAGAGACTCTCCACTTAACTATTATTTTTCCCAGCTTTGCATTAAAAGAAGACATTAGCATCTTTCTGAATAATCAGCAACTTGTATATTCCACAAAAACTCTAAAATGAGTAAAAAGTCCTCTTCTTTCCAGCAGCCAAGTAAATTTTTATGCTTTAACTGGGGCTCAACCATGAAAAAATTTTCAATAAACAGCATAATGAAACTCTTTATAAGAAAATATTTTCTCTAGTGAGCACGGTTCTTCAATTTCATGCAAGCATATGCTATCTCTAGGAGAAACATATGTGAACTCCAGTACAGAGCTTGTTTATTGGCAACTGATTAATACTTCCTTGGCTGTGAGTTTAATGGGGAGTTGAGATTTATTATGAGAAGAAACTGAAAGATTTTCAGCCTCTTGCTATTACATTACCAAGTTTTCTTAAGGCGACAGAAACAAAAATTTGTGGCTTTGGGCTAGAAATAACAGCTACTACGTAGATAAAGCAATTCTCTGTCATGGTGACTTGCCAAGTAATATTTTTTGAATAAATGATGAAATACTCAACTCAATAGATTTTTTTTAAACAATGGAAACAGAAAGAGCATGTGATAAAATCCTAGACTCCTCTAATCAACCATTTGCTGATATCTGTAGTGGGTAGCAAGCTTCTTTGGTATAAAGCCTACCACACAAACACAAAATGCAGCCAACATGCAGTTAAATTACTACCACACTGGATTAAAGCATCGGTTCTAGTTTCTTTCTGGACAAAAGAAAGGGAATTGAACTTACAGTCTTATACATGTCTTCTGCTTTCTTGGCATGTCCTCTTCCACCCTGAGGGGCTTCATCCATGAACCAGCCTCCTTCTGGATGGCTCTTCCACGTGCCTATCAAAGTAGTTTCAGAAAAGACTATTCTTTCCTTGAAAACAGATGTAACCTGGGAAGGTGTGCTTCTCATTCCTCAGGGCAGGAGTAGGCATGTGATCCAAATGGCTTCTCTTGCTGAGAAGCTCTTCTCTTTTCTTGTGTTCTTTGCTGTTTGCATGCTTTGTTCCATTTTGTCTGGTAAGACAAAGACTCACCATATTACCCAGACTCATCTAGAACTCACCAATTTCCTGCATAAACCTTTAGCTGAAGGAAGAAATTACAGTATGTGCCCTCATGCTTAGCATTTTTATTTTATTGACTAAAATTTTATTTTTAAATTTTTCACAAAGGACATCATGAAGGCCATGCTGGTCTGGAATTTTCTGCATAGCCACAGATAACTTTGAAAATCTGCTCTTTCTGCCTTCATCTCCCAAGTACTGTGATTATAGGAGTACATTACCACACTGTGTTAGGATGGAGCACAGGACCACCTGTATGCTAGGAATACATCTGTCAGATAAACAGCATTTCCTATTCTGTTTTATTTTTATTTTCACTTTTTGTTATTGTTTTATTTCATTGTGATAGAAGACCATAAAAAAAATGTTTCCTTTCTTGCTTGCTACACAACTCCAGGAAAGATGGAAAATTGTCCAAGAACCTAAAGAAACCTAGCATCAGAAGTCAACCACAGTCAAGAAAAGCAGAGAAATGATGATAAGAGGATACCCCTCAGGTGGAGGGAGAATACACTTTGTCTATGAATTTTTGGTTTTGGCTGGGAGGGGATCTCCCTTCTTGCTATCAAAGAACCAAGATTACATGGATGGGAACATCTGGCTCTGTACTTCACACTATTATCTTCCAACGCACTTCTCTTCAAACTGTGAGTTCCATGCAGGCAAGAATTTCACCCTTTACTGTAGAAGTTGAATACCTAACGGGGTCCCTGACAAATAGGAGGTGTGCTATGACTATTTACCTACTGAAAAGATGAGCAGATGACTTCATTTCAGGACACAGACAACATGAATCTGACATCAGAAATAACAGAGTTTCTCTGATCAAGGTAAGCAATCCCACACAGACCTTGAGATCAGCACATTAAGAACCTTGAGGAAAAGGAGGACTAGATTGCTAACAATCAGTGAGGATGTCCTTGAAGGACAACTGCTGTCCATTTTGCCACTCAGAAGCCCTGAGTAGAATTATATAAGGTATGGTACACTTTACTATTTAAAGGAATCGAGGTATATGCTACATTTCTGATGCCAGTTGTAGTTGGAAGTTTTCTCTGGTCCTTTCCCAGGCCCTGTGGTCAGGATGAATCTCTCCCACTCATGTCCCCCAAGTAAGCATACAGAGGCTTATATTAATTATAACTGCTTAGCTATTTGCTCAGGCTTATTACTGACTAGCTCTTATGCAGATATAACTGTCTTGTTAAATAAGAAACACAGAACAAATTGCAGAGTTAAAAACTATGAGGTCAGAGCAACAGCTTCTGCTGTCCTTCCTCTCCACAAGAGTCCTACTTCTTTGTGTCCTGTCTTTTTTATAGACTTTCTGTTCTGTTTTCTCATTGGTTGTAAACCCAGCCACATGACCTCCTCACTGCCTGTTTGTACAGACCTCTAGGTCTTCTATGGTTGGTATTGAGATTAAAGACGTGTGTCTCCCACGCTGGCTGTGTCCTTGAACACACAGAGATCTACCTAGCTCTGCCTCCCAAGTGCTGGGATTAAAGGCATGCACCACTACCACCCAGCTTCTGCTCTGGCTTGCTCTGACCTCAAGGCAACTTTATTAACATACAAATAAAATCACATTTCAATACAAATAAAATATCACTATACTCTTACACATATATTAACCTATAATTCTTATGTATGTTTTAAAACTATTTCTTTATGTAACTGTCTATATTCATTTTCTTTTCTCTTCCAAGCCTACATACATTTTATACACACATTGTAAACTGTTTAGAGTTTTATTCCATCTGAATCTGTCTTATTGTGAATCTATAATCTTTCTTTAACCAGGAGTGATTTTAAATTATTAAACTGCATGGCTAGTACAAAAAGTGGCAACCTTGGCTGCTGACTCTACACACCTCAGCATCCCATTGTGGTAGCAGTATGTATACAGCCACTCCTGGATGCCATGCTTTCTACTGACTCTAGGAGACAGTGGGTCTATGCCTCCATCCAGCAGTGTGTATCCCAGAAACCTCTTCTTTTCTTTGCTTTTCTTCTCTTTTCTTTTCTTTTTTATTAGCAAAAGCTAAATTCACCATGCAGCATACTGCACAGCTTGGAGATGCTTCTGTGTACCACAGAGGGAATGATTCATGCTATGTTTCAATCCACTCGCCATGAACCCACCATACTGTAGCTGAAGTCCACATGGCATGGTATCGCCATGGTGTCTCTGTACCTTGGTGTCTCTATATCTCGACCTGCATGAGACATGAAGTATAAAGCTGTTTTTTACTTCATTACTGTGTGTTTAGAAGCCTCTGTTAAACTCTTTTAGGCCTTATGGATATTCAAAAGCCCTGTGTTGATACACTAAATGTAGTCAGAACTTTTCCCTGGTCTTGCCCAGGCCCTGTGGTCAGGATGAATCTCTCCCACTCATGTCCCCCAAGTAAGCATACAGAGGCTTATATTAATTATAACTGCTTGACTATTAGCTCAGGCTTATTACTGACTAGCTCTTACACATATATTAACCCATAATTCTTATGTATGTTTAGTCACATGGCTTGTTACCTTTTCTCAGTTCTCCCTTGTCATCTTGCTTCCTCTGTCTGTCTGGCAACTCCTGACTGAGCCTTCCTCTTCCCAGAATTCTCCTTGTCTGCTTATCCCACCTATACTTCCTGCCTGGCTACTGGACAATCAGCATTTTATTTATCAAGCAATCAGAGCAACAGACATTCACAGCACACAGAATGTCATTCCACAGCAGTCAGTAATAAAAACAAACTTGTGAGTTGCTTGGAACTATTACAGAGATACAGTAGGTATTTCAGGCACACCAAGGATAGTTGCAGACAGGAAATGGAGTTCACTATTTTCCCTGCTGAGTATGAGTCAGAGATCTGAGGATGTCTGAAATCCTCAGACAAAGTTTCCAATATTTCAACCTCCAGTTTACAGTGTGTGTGTGTGTGTGTGTGTGTGTGTGTGTGTGTGCATGTGTGCACACGCATGTGATTGTACACACTAATGGAACAACTAACATTTTATGTATATAAATATACTGTATGTTATCTAACCTGAACAGTAAAAAAGTCCCAAATCATAGACAAGGTGCCTGGTATTACGTGGCCATGCAAAGAAGAGGCTTTCTTCTCCTGACCCCTATCTGCTTGTCATTAACAAAGGAGGCATGGAGGAAAGGAGAGAGGGATAAATAGAGGAAAGAAAAAAGGATGAAAGAAATTATCCTTTGTCTCAAATATATAACAACCAAGCTTAACCAGGGAGGGACTCCAGGAGAGATAGAGGTGGGGTGAGGGTTGGGAGACAGCAGGTAGGGTGGGTATTGGAAAGTCAGTATGCTCAAACAAAGTATTTTAGAAATTCCACAAAATGGAAAGCAAGAAATAAGACCAACAACTGAATTCCAAATATATTCAATAACAAGAGACAATGTTATTAAACTAAAGTTAATGAGACTAACACAGATCAAAGAGGGAAAGTCAAATGATGATAATGCTTAATCACTTTATTGCTCTGATTGTGAGCTATGGGAATTTTTGCTCAAGTGTTCAGGTAACTGAACAGATCTGAAGTAAAACAGGAATCGAAGGAGGGAGCAGACTGTGGAAGAAAGCACCAGACTGTAAAGTCATTATGTGTGAAGGTAGTTCATCTAACACCCTACTCTTCAGTGTTAGGAAAATAAGAAATTGGAAATAAGGATATTTGGCTAACAAATGAGTAAGAACATGAAGGAGGCTGTATTTCATCAGAGAGATCATCTAAGCACTGTTGTCCAGGCTATGAGAAATGATGTATTCCACTGGCAATCCTTCAAGGTTTTATTCTCTATTCAGTTTACAGAGTTCACTGCTCATTTCTCTTCTGTTATAAGTAATATATATATATATATATATATATATTCCTAACTTGGGTGTGTGAGATAAAGGTAACCCAAATGATCAAATAGACTTACTTGATTATATATGGCTAAAATCCTGTGTTAAACAGTATTTGCAAAAGTGTCTCTAGTTGAAAAAGTCTCCAGGTTGGAGCATACATTTCAACTCTACTGAACTCAATGCATTTTTTTTTTGATTAAGCAAAAGAACACAGAACTGGCATATGCCTTTCCATATTGAGGCACTAGAGCAGGCAGGGGTTACTTTGTTTTCCTGATGACATAGCAGTTATTAATTGCTTGCTTGAAATCGTTCTGTCAATCAAAGGCATATAGTGAATGTAATGTGAAGAAAGCCTTACCTGAGCTTCAATGAATATGCTGGTGCTTTCTCTTTGTTCTGATCATCTACAGAGTTGGTAGACAGAATGACATGGCCTACCTCAACTGGTACAGTACACATATTAGTTAAACAAGCATTAGAACAAATGCAAAGACAGATGAAACATCCAACAAACAGGCAGTATGTGCATGTCATGAGCTTATAGTACTTCATTACATGGATAAAATAGGAACAAGAAAATGGAATTCTCCTCAAGGACAAACATTAGAATTCTAGACAGTTGCAACTAAAGAATTAACACAGGTTTGAGAACTCTGAAGAAAGACCACAAAGAACTCACCTTGTTAGATACACATCTTCACATAAGACAATGTTAGGAGAATACAGAGTCATGCAAGTGGAATCACGGGTAATGAGAAAATACAGGGAGAAATAGTTCAGGAAAGTTACAAATCATCAGTAATGGGTTGAGAAAAAGAGAATCATAACAAACCAAGAGATTGTCTGAAGTAAGTGGGAAGCTAAAATGTTATCAAGCACAATGAAATGTTTCTAAATAGCTTTATTGGGGGACTTGAGAGGTGGCTCAGCAGTTAATAACATACCTGTACCAGGCTTTTACTTTTGGGCCACCAACTAGCCCCCAAATCATGACATGGAGACTTCTTATGAATGTTTTGCCTAGCTTAGGCTCATTTCTGGCTGGCTCTTTTAACTTAAATTAACCTGTTTCTCTTTATTCACCTTTTGCCTCGGGCCTTATCGCTTTTCTTTCCTTCTGTATATATTACTTTTACTGCTTCTCTGTGTCTGGCTAGCATCTGTCTGGCTTCTTCTTCCAGATATATCCCTTTTTTCTCCTTGATTCTCTCTTCCTTTTCTTCTCTCCTTCTCCTTCTTTTGAACTTAGATTCTGCCTCCTATTTATTCCCTCTGCCTGGCAGCCTTGTCTATCCCTCTCCTGCCCAGATATTGGCCACTCAGCTTTTTACTAGTCCAATCAGGTGCCTTAGGCTGGCAAGGTAAAACAGATGCAACACATCTTTTCATAGTTAAACACATCTTTACATCATTAAACAAATGCAACATAAATAAATGTAACACAGGTTTACACAGTTAAACAGCATGAGAAATGTAACACATCTTTACATAGTTAAAATAATATTCCATAGCACATACGTTTATTGCAGAGGACCCAAGTTCAGCTCACAGAACCCATAGCAAGCAGCTTATAAACACTCAGGAGTCTCGCTATATGGATCCAATGTCTCTGGCCTCACATACACTTGCACATATCTACACACTAACATACAAACACATATTTGATGCAATCCTTCAAAATGATTAAAATAATCCTTCAAAAAGAGAAATGACTGTGTTGTGGTAATAACCATGGGCCCAGAGCCAGATTTACTTTTGTCTTTAAGCAGAATTTTTTCTTTATCTTGTTATTTTGGAGATTATAAAATAATCACCTAATTTCATTCTTCCTTTTCTTCACTTCAAGTCTTCATTTACTAAATGGTTTTATGTCAACTTTACACAAGGTAGAGTAATTTAAAGGAGAGTTAGAAAAAAATGTTTCCATAAGATTGGTCTGTAGTCAGGCATGTAGGGCATTTTCTTAATTAGTGATTGATGGTAGAGTGTCCAAGCCAGTTGTGGGTAGTAGCACCTCTAGACTGGTGGTCTTCAGTTCTGTGAGAAAGCAGGTGGAACAAGCCATGATGAGCAAGTGAGTAAGCAGCACTCCTCTGCATCAATTCCTATGTCTAGGTTTCTGCCATGTTTGAGTTCCTACCTAGGCATCTTTCAATGGACTATGGCTCCTTATATTAAGCCAAATATACCCATCATCCCCAAGTTGCTTTTGGTCATGGCATTTCATCATAGCAGTATTAGGTAATTAAAATACCTTCCATATACTCCTCCTTGCTCTCTTCAAAATTTATGATCTTTTTCCTCATTATTATAATATATATCAAACATAACCTTATCAGTATGTATTAGGTCATTTGTATGTGTGGGTGTTTGTTTGTTTGTTTGTTTGTTTGTTTGTTTTGATAACCAATCACTAGAGTCTTCTCTGGACAATATTATTTCTTTTACTCTCAGCATCCCTTAGATATCTGTCATTTTTGTGTAGCGTTGAAGCTTCCTGTACTTTCTCTTGTCCATTTTGGCATGTCTATTATTGTTTAGATCATATATAGTCAGACATGTTGGTGAGACTTTACAGGAGTAGCCTCTCACATTCCTAGGAATCAAAATCTCACAGCAAACTGCCTGTTCCTCTGGCTCTTATGTTTTTTCAGCTCTCTTTCCACAATAATCGTAGTCAATATTCCCTCCTTTACCCATTTCTTCCATCCCTCCCCATATTTAATCATTCTATTCTAGTTTTTCTCTTATTTACCTATAACACTATATCCAATTTTCTTTTCCTTGGAAGATATCTTCTTTCCCAAGTCTCTTACTAACCTCTGTGATAATGGAGATTGAAGGCTTAAAAGCTAACATTCATATATAATAGAAAACACAATATTTGTCTTTTGGGGTCTGGGTTTACTTAGTATGGTTGTTTTTTTTTCTGTCTCATTACATTTACCTGAAATTTTCATAATTTAATTTTCTTAAATGAATACTATTCCACTGTATGAATGCACCACATTTTCATTATCCACTCATCAGTTAATAGGCATCTATGCTGTTCCCAATATCTATTATGAATAAAGAAGCAATGAACATGCATGAGCAAGTATCTTTGTAGTGGGATATAGAGCCCTTTGGGTCTATCCCCCAGAGTGGAATAGATGGATCTTGAAACAGATTGATTCCTAGATTTCTCCAGAACTGCTACACTGTAGCTAAAGTTTCCCTGGTTCTGTTCAGCTCCTGTGGCTGCAGACAGACACTTGGACCCAAGTAAACACATAGAGACTTATATTACTTACAAACTGTATGGCCTTGGCAGACTTATTGCTATCTGTTCTTATATCTTAAATTAATGCATTTCTATTAATCTATAAATTACAACATGTCTTGTGGCTTACTGGTACCTTACATCTTGTTATCATGGTGGTGGCAGCTGGCAGCATCTCCTGACTCAGTCTTCTACCTCCCAGAATTCTATTCTCTCCTTATCTTGCCTATACTATACTTCCTGCCTGGCCACTACCCAATCAACATTTTATCTATCAATCAATCAGAGCAACACATTCACAGCATCCCTAGCACAACTCTGATTTTCACAGTGTCTATACAAATTTGTACTCTCACAAGCAACAAATAAGTGTTTCCCAGTTTGCACATCCTTGCCAGCATGATCTGTCATTTGTTTTACTGGCCATTCAAACTGATGCGAGATAGTATCAGCAATTTGTGTTCCATTTTTTATCATTATCTGCCAAGTTCTTTACCCCATATTTAAAATGGGTTATTCATTTTTATGTTTATCAGTTTTAGTTCTTTATATATTTTAGATATAAATCATATTCATAATTTATAAAGGTTTTTTCCAAATCTCTAGCCTGCCACTTTATTCAACAATGGCCTTTGCCATGAAGATGCTTTTATGAGGTCCCATTGTTAGTCTTAGTGCCTGTGTTATCAGTATCCTGTTCAGAAAGTTCTTTCTTGTGCCAATGAGTTCAAGCCTATTTCCCACTCTCTCTTCTGTCAGGTTCACGGTATCTTGTCTGATATTGATATCTTTGATCCAATTGGAGTTTAATTTTGTGCAGATATGGATCTACTTGCACTCTTTTGCATACAGTCATATGCTTTGACCATAACCACTTGTTGAAGATACTTTCTTTTACCCAGCATGTGGTTTTGGCTTCATTGTCAAAATTTAGGTGTAATAGGTGTGTGAAATTATGTCTGGGTCTTTAATTATATTCCATTAATCAACATGTCTTTTTTGTTGATACCACACTGTTTTTGTTACTAAAATATAATATATAACTTTAAATATGAGATGATGATACCTCTAGTTCTTTTGTTATTCAGGATTGTTTTAGCTGTCTTTGGATTTTTGTGTTTCCCTGTGAAGTTAAAATGGTGTTTTCAATTTCTATGAAGAATTGTGCTGGAAATTTTATTGAGATTATTTTGTATCTCTAGACTGCTCCATGTATAATGGCTATTTTTATTTATTAATCATACCTATCCATAAGCATGGGAGATCTTTCTACCTTTTGATGTTTTCTTCAACTTCTTTCTTCAGTGTCTTAAAGTTGTTATTATATTAGGGTAATTTATTCTCTTTTCCTGTCTATTTGCTATTGTGTATACTTCTTTTACCTTGGTAGATACCTCTGTCTTTAGAACGAAGAGATTTTCTTCTATAATTTTTGTTAAAAATATTTTTTATGTATTTGACCAGTTTTTTTCTCCTTCTTCCATCCCTACTATTCATAAATTTGGTCTTTATATTTAAAGATGTTTTGTGTTAATTTCTCTTGGATTTACCATTTTCCTTGACTAAACTATCTCTCTCTACCCCTTCTTCAATACCTTAGATTCTTTCTTCCATGTCTTATAAATTGGTGATGATGCTAACTTCAGTGGTTTCTTTATGACATCCTCAAGTTTTCACTTCAAGTGTTACTTCAGTTGAAGTGGGATTTTTGTTTGTTTGGTTGATCTAGTTTAGTGTTTTGAGATAAGGTTTCTCTGCAAAGCCTTGGACCTTCCTGTGGTAGACCAAGTTGTCTCCCCAGTGCTGGGATTAGAGGCTTCAGCTACTCTCACCTTCAGTGTATTTTCACAATTCCTTTTTTTTTGCTAAATTCTATTTTTGTGTCTTGAATTATTTTTATTATTTTGTTCATTTCTGTTTGTATTCTCACAGAGTTCATTAAGGAATTTATTAATATCTTCTTTAAAGTCCTTGAACATATTCATAATCGCTGTTTCGAAGTCCTTCTCTTGTGCTTCAGCTAAATTGCATTTCTTAGGATCTGCTGAAAGAGTAACTTATAGCTGAAAGTTTTCCTGTGTCCCACCCGGTCTTCAGATGCTCAGATCCAAGTAAACATACCAAGGCTTATATTAATTAAGACTGCTGAGCCATTAGCTCAGGCTTACTACTGACTAGCACTTAGACTTAAACTCAGCCCATTTCTGTTAATCTATGTGTTGCCATGTGTTCTGTGGCTTTACCTGTGTGCCATTACATGCTGCTCCCTGGACAGCAGGCTGGCATCTCCTGACACAGCCTTCCTCTTCCCAGAATTCCCCTTGTCTGCTTATCCCACCTATACTTCCTGCCTGGCTACTGACCAATTAGTGTTTTATTAAACCATTGTACAAAAGCATTATTCCACAGCAGTTACTGGCTTCTGGTGGAGGCATATTGCCTTGACCATTAATGTTTGTGGTTTTTCTAGGATGTAGGAATCTGAAGTTATGAAATTTAAGGTGTTTCTTAGTGTCAATATCTGTTCTTGTATTTGTTGGGTGTGTTTTCTGTTCCTTTGTTGTTTTAGTCCTCTCTGGGTCCTAAGCAAGTGTGATAGCTAAGGGGTCCCATATTGTAGTGGATAGCCATCCCAGCATTGGCCTGGAAGTTCCAACCCCATTGAGGCTTCAGGAATGATCACGCCCACAAGTCGGGGCAGAGGAGGGAGCGGAAGACCGAGGAGCAGGAGGAGGTCTCTTTCTTGGTTCCGGGAGGCTGGACGCTGGAGGTAGACCGAGCAGAGTTCTCCAGAGAACACCGCCGGACTGCCCTATACCTTTGCCAGACCCTGCAACCTACCCCTTCATTTGTAAGTTACCCCACAAAATAAACCTCCCTTTTAACTACGTGGAGTGGCCTTAATAATTTCACCAATACCATATAGTGTTTCTCTGAGTAGATGAGTGACAGAAAGAAATGGAGGCAGGCTAGGAGAAACAGCTAAAAGGAGGCATGGGAAGAAACTAGGAAGACTAGGGCCTGTACCAAGAGTTTGAATCCTCATGGAATGAAAGCAGGATAGAAAGAGGGGCTCCTGTAAGCAGACAGTTAGAGCATAGAGATTGTAATGGAGGACAGGAAAGATAGTGAAAATATATTTAGCATACCTAAAACTTTGTCTAGTGTGGCTAGACTGGGCAGGTCACTGATATGATGTGTTTCTAGTTATCAGCATCTGACACAAAGAAATGGAAATGAACTAGAAGAGAAGGCTGGGTGGAAATACTGGGAAGAGCTAAGTTTGATTCACACCAAGAGGAAGTGTCCCAAGGAAATGGAGTTAGGGTGGGAGAAATCTCTCCTGAAAGCAAGCAACAATATGGCAGAGAATAAGTCTGGAGAGGGATAAAAGAGCTCGGGGCCCTGGGTTTACACCAAAAGGTCCATAGTTTATAATCTGTTTTGATGTGTGTCTCTGTTTTGTTTGCAAATATTTTAATTAGCATTTTGAGTCTATGTTCTTTGGGAATATTGGGCTTTCATTCTTTGCACATGCTTGTGTCTTGTGTGTCTCCCTGCATTTCTGTCTCTCTGTGTCTCTATATATCTCTGTATCTGTCTCTGCCTATATCAATCAGGCCCTGTCTCTCTCTCTCTCTCTCTCTCTCTCTCTCTCTCTCTCTCTCTCTCTCTCTCTCTCTCTCTCTGTGTGTGTGTGTGTGTGTGTGTGTGTGTGTTTACCTGATTGATTTTGGTATACTTCTGTTCCTATTGCTTTAAATAGTTTGAGAAATGTTGACAGTATGCCTTTTTTAAAAGTTTAAAAGTCTGGTAGGATTGTACTATGAATTCATCTGGCCCTGAGCTTTTTTAGTTGGAAGAGATTTGAATCTTAGTTTTCACAGGTGTGTTTAAGTTGTTTCTTCTTGGTTTAATTTTTGTGCTTTAGCTAAATCTAGAAATTTATCCACTTCTTTTTCTAGCTATACAAAATAACATTTTTTAAAAAATTTCCTTATAGTGTTCCAAATTTGTTTCCTGTTATGTGTAGTGTTTCCCTGTACATTTCTGATTCTGTTACTTTGGGTCCTATCTTTTTTTTTTTTTCTTTTGATTAGTTGGGCCAGGGTCTATTGATCTTGTTTATCTTCTCAAAGAACCAACTCTTAGACACATGATCCTTTGTATTTGTTTGTATTTCAATTTCTGTTACAATGTTTATTATTTCCTACTCTCCATTGGTTTTGGCTTAGATTTGTTCTTGTTTTTCTAAATTTTTGAATTGGAACATTAAGTCATTTGTTTGTGCTTTTTCTGATTTTCCATGTAGTCACTTAGAGCTACAAATTTCCCTGTGGGACTGCTAACAATGAATTCAAGGGGTTTTGCTATGCTGTGTTTTAATTTTCAGCCAGCTGCAGGATTCAATTAATTAATTAGTTTTATTTATTTATTTGTTTGTTTGTTTGTTTGTTTGTTTATCCTTTGACCCATTTACCATTCAGTAGAGTTGTGTGATCCACACGAGTTTATGTATTTATTAGAGATTTGTTTGCTGTCAATTTGAAGTTTTGTTGAAATGTGATTAGATAAGCTATATAAGAAGTGATTGTAATCTTTTTGAATTTGTAAAGGTTTATGTTCCAGGATGTTGTCTATTTTAGAAAAACTTTCATGTGCTGTTGAGGAGAATGTGAATTTTTTGTGTTTAAAGGGAATATTCTGTAGATACCTGTTAAATCCTTTCAATGTATGATTTCAATTAATTCTGATATTTCTATTTATAGTGTGACTGGATAATCTGCCTATTTAAGAAGTGTGGTATTGAAATGACCTACTAGCTATGGATCACTATTAATCTGTGGCTTCATATCTAGTAGTTAAATTTTTTATGAAATTGCATGCACCAGAGTTTGATGAATATATGATTAGAATGGTAATATCTTCTTGGTAAACTGTTTTGCTGGTCAGAATGAAATGTCTCTTTCATCTCTTCTGATTAGTTTTAGTTTGAAGTCAGTTTTGCAGTATGAGGATAGTGCGACCTGCTTGCTTACTCATCCCACTTGATTTTAGTACTTTCATCCATTGTTTTGCTCCAAGGCAGTGCCTATCTTTAAAACATAGATTTGTTTAATATAGACAACAGACAGATGAATTTTGTTTTTTGTTTCATTAAGCCAGACTGTATATTTTACTTCGAGAACTAAGATCATTGATATTTAAAATTATTATTGATACGTTTGTGATAATTGTGGCCATCATGTTGATTTTTGATGTCTATATTCTTGGTAGTACTTTGTATTTATAGAATTGTGATTGCATATTTCTTTCCACAGTCTCTCTCTGCTGTGCTCATTCTTCTATTCTGCCCTAAATATTGTTTCCTGCATGGGGGGTGTTGTCAGATATTGTTTGTTTTAGGACAGAAAGGTTTCATTTGTTGATTATGGCAGATAGTTTCTATGGACCTTTTAGTCTAAGCTGCCCTTTACAGTCTTCAAGCATAGGAATGCATTGCTCTAGGTTCCTCTGTCTTTAAAAATTTCCATTGAGAAATCAGATGTTGTTCTGACAAGTTTTCCTTTATGTATGACTTGTGGTTTTATTTTGTTTTCAGCTGCAGCTTACAACACACTTTCTTTGTTTTTGTTATGTTTACTTGGTGTTTTAACTATGATGTGTTATAGAATTTTCTGCTGTGAGATCATCTTTCTGTATGCTGTGAATATGTATTACTCTCATTGGTTAATAATAAAGCTGATTGGCCAATAGCAAGACAGGAAAAAGTTAGGTGGGACAATCAAACTGAGGACTTGATGAAGAAGAGCAGAGTTGAGAGAGATGCCAGCCAGCCTCCAGAGGAACAAGACATGCTAGAGGACAGATAAAGCCACAAGACATGTTGCAAAATGTAAATTAATATAAATGGGTTAATTTAAGTTGTAAGAGCTAGTGAGTAATAAGCTTGTACTATTGGCCAAGCAATTTTGTAATTATTCTGTGTGAATTTTGTAAATAATTCTGTGTGATTATTTGGGACTGGGCAGTCTGGATAGAAAAATTCCACTTCTGTTTACAATTATTCTGTTTGGTGTCCTGTATGCTTCTTACATCTGTAGGTATGTGCTTTCTTAGTTTTGAGAAGTTTTCTTCTATGATATTGTTGAGGATCTTGTCTATGCTGGTGATCTGGGAGTCTTCTCCATCAACAATGCTTGTAAATTGGGAGTTTGGTTCTTTCATAATTTCTTGCATTTTCTGTATGTTCCTTTTCTATGTTTTTGTTAATTTTTTTCATGTGTGTGTATATGTAATCTTTGGTTTATTTATTTATTCTTTGGGAATTTCACATCATGCACCTCAGTCCCACATCTCCCTGTCCCTCCATATCCTCTTCTCACTCTTGTCTCGTTCCCCCAAAGGAAAGCTAAAAACAAATAAAAATAAGATAAAGATAAACAATAACTTCCTTTTTGTGTTATTTGCTTATTTGATCTAGATCCTCTTTATCTTTGAGTCCTGATCATCTGTCTTCTGCTTGATTCATTCTTCATGTAAGACTTTATGAGTTTTCTCATTGTGTTATTGGATTTTTTCTTTTTTTATTCAATTTTTTTCATTTTACATATCAACTCCTGTTCCTCCTCCCTCCCCTTCTTCCATTCCCTCCACCTCTCCCCATCTTACTGCCATATCCTCCTGATAGTGGGTAGGCCACCCTTTGGTAGTTAGCATAGGCTGTCATACCAAATTAGGGCAGGACAAAGCCCCTCCCCCTGTGTCATGGCTGACTATGGCAGTGTACCATAGGGAATGAGCTCTAAAAAGCCAGTTTGTATACCTGGGATAAGTCCTGGTCTCATTTCCAGGGAACCCACAAACACATCAAGCCACACTACTGTCATCCACATTCAGAGGGCCAGAGAATTCTCAACAGAAGAATCTCAAATGGCCAAAAGACATTTAAGGAAATCTCAGCATGCTAAGCCATCAAGGAAATGCAAATCAAAATGACTCTGAGATACCACCTTACACCTGTCAGACTGGCTAAGATCAAAAACACAGAAGATAGCTTATGCTGGAGAGGATATGGAGCAAGGGGAACTCTCCTCCACTGCTGGTGGGAATGCAATCTTGTACAGCCACTCTGGAAATCATTATGGTGCTATCTCAGAAAACTGGGAATCAACCTGCCTCAAGGCCCAGCAATTCCACTCTTGGGCATATACCCAAAAGATGTTCAACCACACCACAAGAACATAGACTCAACTATGTTCATAGCAGTATTATTCATAATAACCCGAACCTAGGAACAACCTAGATGCCCTTCATCTGAAGAATCGATAAAGAAAATGTGGTACATTTACACAATGGAGTATTATGCAGTGGTTAAAAAAAAAGTCATCATGAAATCTGTAGGCAAATGGATAGAACTAGAAAAAATAATCATCCTCAGTGAGGTAACCCAGACCCAGAAAGATAGATACATTATGTACTCACTCATAAGTGATATTACTCACAAAGCAAAGGATAACCAGGCTACAATCCACAATCCCAGAGAAACTAGGAGAAGAGGAGGATCCTAAGAGGGACATGCATGAATTACCCCAGGAAGGGAAAAGGGTTAAGATCTCCTGAGTAAACTCTGGGGCAGGAGTGAGGGGAGGGGATGAGAGGTGGGAATATGAGGGTTCAAGATGGCTAAGTTGGGGGAGGGACAGAGGAGATCAATGAAATAGATATCTTAACAGAGTGAACCACTAAGGGGTTAGGGAGAAATTGGGAACTAGGGAAATCCCCAGGAACTCACAAGAATGTCGATAGCTAAGACCCATAGCAATGGTGGATAGGGTGCTTGAACTAGACTTCTAGTTCTCATATTGGTGTCTACCCTAATTGTCATCATAGACTATACATCTAGTAACTGATGGAAGGAGATGCAGAGACCCACAGCCAAACACTTGGCCAAGCTCCTGGAGTTCAGTTGAAGAAAGGGAGGAGGGATTATAGGAGCAAGAAGAGTCAGGATCATGATGGAAAAAACTACAGAGATAACTGATCCAAGCTATTGGGAGCTCATGGACTCTGGACTGACAGCTAGGGAGCCTACATGAAACTGCACTAGGCCCTCTGAATGTGGATGACAGTAGCGTGGCTTGATATGTTATTGGATTTTTCAATCCATCTTCATTTCAGCTCGAGTCCACTTTATTGTTTCTATCTTCTGTCATTCTCAAGTCCTGGGTTGTCTTTCATTTCTATCAGCCTTATGTTTATTTTCTTGGGCATCATTCAGGCCTTTATTCTCCTTAAGTTCTTTTTTCCTTCATATCAGTGAATTGGTACTTTGTATCTTCTCTAAATTCACTTGAATTATTTGTTGAAATTTATGATTTTTTAAATCCTGTGTCCTTGAATTTATCTAGACAATTCTCATTGTCAAACATTTCTACAGAACTGGTGGGTTTTGGAAAGAAGACATTAGCTTGATCATTCATATTGTTAGTACTTTGGGGTAAGATCTGAACATGTGGACTTCTGTAAGTTCTCCATCTGATTTGGACAGAGTAGGTTGGGGCAGAAGAGGGATGTGCAGACTGATGGAGCCTAGTGGTTGGAAATAACTTTGGTGGAATGAAGCAAAGTGGACAGAGGGTACTGAGTTGGATGTACATACTGGTCCAAGCCTGGAGTGTAGCTATAGAACTGATTGAGTGAAAATGTTGGATGTAGCACGGGAGGAACCCGTTGGTTGGAAGATAGAAAGGGAGGATCTGAGCAGAAGCCTAGAGATATTATTAGGCTGAGAAACTAGATGTAGAACCCAGGCTATATCTGGTAGGCTAGCAAATGTGTGTGGTGGGGAGGGAGGATGAGGAAAACCCACTGGACTAGACACTCTAATGGTATGGAAGATCTGGCTGGGTGGAGAGATTAAATGCAGTACAGAAAGGACTTCTGGTTGGTAGCAGGTAGGACATGTACTGGTTGAAAGCCTAGAAATTGGCTGCACTAAGGTAAGGGTGGGGTTAGGGAGCAGAGATGAGAAGCTAGTGCTAGAGTAGGCCTGGATGTGGAGCCCAGTCTAAATTTCTTATCAGAATTTCTTGTATTAGTAACTTAAAGTTGTGATGCCACTTTTTTGAAATATTGTACTAAAGTTTCAAATTCTCAGTGACAAATTTTGTAACAGCCATCAATGTCTGTTATATAATATAAAAAAATCTGCAACAATGAATATATCTACCATGGACACAAGGTTTATTTTTCATTATGGCAAACAAAGAATTATCACATGGTAATGTACAATAAAGCAACTATCATTTTCATTAAAGGAAAACAATATTCTTATGGCTTAATTCTCTATTTCACTTGAATATGACATTTATGTGATATTACACAGGTTTATTTGTATGTGAGGCAAGTATGAATTCAGTTTGGATTCAGAACGGCAAATGAGATATGGCATGGTTAGGTTTAATATAAATAGTTCAAGGAGGCATCAGGGTCACTTCACTTTGAGAAATCTCAATGGAATATCATCTAACTTCTTTCCAATTAGGTCAAAGCCATGAGATTAAGGCATGTCTCTGTGTGGAATATATGAGATTTGCCTTAGGTTACTTTGGTTTAATTTTATATCTACACAATAGTATTTTGTTTTAGCCACAAATTTCCCAGACTACAATCAGAGAATGATCTTTTAAAAAAAATGTACTTTTTGTTGATATAGACTGTGTTAACAAAAGATTCCAGGGTATTAGAAACTTTTGGCACTCTGATGGGAACCAAATAAAGCAAATGAGCAAAGGCAAAGCCAAGCAAAGTCTGTTTAGAGGATCAATGATCACATACTAAATCCACTTCTTTGGATCCTAGATGACTAAGTACATGGAGGAATTCAATGCATATGAAGCTTTATGCTCATGAAATAAAAGTTTAATTTTATGAAAATCTATTTATAAATTATACTGCAATCTTTTATGGAAAAAAATGGGGATCCATGATTTAGGCCAAGAATTTACTTAATTCTAAGAGAACTAATGGTCCTCATATTTTTCAGAATAGCTTTAATTGGTGGGATGAGTCACAGGCTTTTACAATTTACCCAAAATGAAGCAGAGTATTGGCAAGATAAAGAAAATTATAGGTTGAACATCCTTAACATGAAAACTCAAAATCTGAAATGCTCCAAAATCCAAGGCATTTTGAACACAAACATAATGGCACACATGGAAAATTTCAGACCTCATGTGATGAGACACTCAACACAGAAGCACATTAAAAATAGTGTGCAGAATTATCTGCAGGTTCTCTCTTTCTCTCTCTGTTCTCCATGCTGTGAGCATTTCAGACTGGAGATCCATTATCTTCTACTGAGCCTTGTAAATAGGAGGCTACAGTGAGTGGATCCTAATCCATTTTATCTGAATCTAAAGTCTACACATGAGCCTCTCTTACCACAGTCTATTTCAGAGTCAAAAAGACTGTCCAGCCCCACATTACATGCAGACCTAGCATGTATGGGATCCTGCACTTAATTCACAGAACCACTACTACACTCTAAAACTTCATATTTTGACCCTGAAAACCATTTTTTTTTCTGAAAGATGACTCTGAGTATTTATCTTTCCTAGTTTTTTAAGCACAAGATAAATAAGTTTCAAGTTATGAGATGGTTTGGACTTATGGCTTCTATTAAAAAAATACTTGGAATTTTCAAATCATCCAAATGGAAGCAATGTACGACAGAATTACTGAGAGTCACTAAAATGTGTTGGCAAAATGTTTTGATGTCCAGAAACCATGTAATCAAAGAATAAAATGTAATAATACAGGCTGTCAATTTCAGATAGGTCTGCAAAGTCTAAAAACAATTGTATATCAATGAACTTCAACAGACCATAATATAGATTTAAACCCATCATAATAATCCCCAAATAGTTCACAGAATTTTCTTCTTAAACTAAGCTTCTGTCACATATTCTACAATGTGACTCATGCTCACCATAAGCAAATTCTTGCTCTTCTTTCAAGAAATGGTGGTACAAAGAACAAATAGTGTTTGTAATTATCAGGCCCTCCTGATACCTCACAGACAGCTAAGACCCAGTCAACTGACAAAGATGTTAACCTAAAATACCACAGAATCCTGTCCTGGGATAGGAGGTTGTTTGAAAGTTCTTCAGTGACACCTGCATTAGGATCACAATTATATGCTTTTTTTGCACACTCGAGTACAAAAGTTTGGTGATGACCTTGCTTAGAAAAGTTCCCCAAGATGGTAGCTGGTCCATGGCTGCAAGTTCATTAGGGTTTCCCTTCAACGTGATCATTGGAAGTTAGTTCATGGGGATGTTCCTGCAGCTGTAAAGTTGGGATTTACTGGATGAAAATATATAAATGTTCAAGTGATGCTTTGCTCTATCTCAGAGGCTTCCATGGATATTTAGACTGTCAATAAACTTTCTTTACTTTCATTCAGTCTCTAAGGGAAAAATCATTTAATGATGAAAGCATCAAATAGCCAAGCACAAAATGTCTCATCTTTTTAACCAAAGTTCTATTTTTAAACTGAAGGAAAAAAAATAGAGCTGACTGCTTCCTTAGGTCCTGCTCAGGAGCTAGCTAAGCCCTTTCAAGCCCTCCTTGATCACTCCATGAAGGGAGACATGAAATATTGAAAATTTGTATTTTGGTTCAGTTAGAAGGTTAACCATGACTCTTTTCAGGCTCCATCAAGAAGAATTCATAATCAGTTAAAAAATAAAAACCTAGCTCCTGTGACAAACATCAAAACACTGAGCAACACCCCAGTAGAAAAAAAAATGGATAAAAAGATAAGAGCGGATAGAATAAATGGGTGTTGACACTGGGCTCCAAGCAGGTCTGGTAATTCTTCACATCTTCATGTGTCTATAATCAATCAGCAGCAGGCAAAGCTGAACAAAATACTTTGAATGTGTTTCCTTCTATTTGTGGGGCAAGCATTCAATACTAGGGAGGGAATCCAGGGCACTGTCTATACCAGAAAGTGTTTTAACCCAGAGTTGTCTCCCAGACCTTCAAACAATATTTGTTTTTCAAATGAAAAATTTCTGTTGTTCATGTATACTTTAATATCCTTCAGAAAATCAGAATGACTTCAAGTATTTTATTGCAACATCTCTAAATATTGTTTGAATATTGAATATACTACTCCCTATGAGTTCATGGGATGCAGGTTTGATCACCAGCCAAAGACACTATCCCTGGAGGTGGGGCCTAACTGAATGAAGTATGTCCCCTGGAGCATGTGTTTCCCTTGATCTTTTCCTCACCCCTTATCCTCTGCCCTTTGCTTTTTGTCTTTCATAGGACAGTAACTCTTTCTTCTGACACTTCCTTCTGCTTTGATGCTAATACCTCAGAGTTAGTTAGGGTCTAAAACCATGAAACGTAAGACATTTTCCTACTTTAAAATATATCTTTTAAGTATGTCTCATAGCAACAAAAATCTAATAAATCTCTTTTGTCAGTTTTCTTCAAATAAGCTTTCCTGTGTTTGAGATTAAAGGAAGCATTGGAATCTACATGACCACTCAAAGAAATCCCTTTATAGAGGTAGTTGTTATCAAATTAATATGAATCATCAGGAAAAGGGGTTGAGTGATAAAGAACACAACTCATAATATTTGGATTCTGAAAATCTTTTTTTAGTCCTCAGACCATGTACAAGTCCATTTCCAGTCTTCTTCTTAGCAATAGCCTGTATCAAAGAGACAGTTAAGCTAGGATTGGGATACTAGGCCCAAAAGAGCATTCCTAGAAAATTGCAAATAAAATTGATTAGAATATGGTTCTACCCACCTACGTATTTGCAAAAGGACCGTGCTTGTTTTGGAGCTACATGGCAAAATTAAGTAGCTGCAACAGAGAGGATATTCTACAACAAAGCCTAAAGCGTTCAGTATTCTGTCTTTTGCAAGAGAGAGCCTGTTTCTCCTTGATTTAGACTATAAGAGCTGTGAGAGGAAATACAGCTCTCTAATGTCCGTGTCACTACTGACATCTTTCTAGATAGTGCTCCTAATGGAAGATAAAGTTGCTTTTCAAAATTCAAAGGAAAAAGGAGCAGAGCATGAAGATTTTCTTCACAATTAACCGAACTACTCATAGAAGCTCATCAGAACACTTTCAAACACTTGCCCTGTTATTCACATCATCTCACTGTCCTCTTGTTAAGGTAAGATAACAGTTACATGGCATTACACAGCCTACATGAAAATATGTGTAGAAAATTTAACATAGTTAAGGACAAACAGCAAGTTCTCATCCCTTAGTATTGCTACTACTGAGGAGGCCTCCATAGTGAATGAGCAACAACCCTGCTGACCTATGTCTTCCAATGTGTACATTCCTGGTACTATCTTGGAGGATGAGGCTAGCTGAAGGGAGTAGAAAAGAATATCATTTTATCTCTGACTTCTGGGCAAGATATTGTCCATGTCAAATCTAAAAAACTCCTTTTATTTAATTTTCATGCATGGATAACCAGGAATTTTTTTGACCTCTTTTAAGATGAAACATGTTCTATATGTTTCTGCCATAAGAGCACCTACAATTGTAGAAAAAGGAAGTAAATACCTAGGAACAGCCTTCATTGAAGATCCACAGGGAAGCTGACAAGAAAGAAACATGTAAGTAAAGATAGTTGCTGAAATCAATAATACCAGATCACATTAAGGCAATGTTACTGGTGATAATATAAAACCTGCTGGCCATGGTGCTCAAAGTTATTATGCCCACAGCGACCATAATTTGGCTCTAAGCATCAGGCTTCTATTTTATTTTATGGTGCTCTGTACATGAGCTATGGAAACTACTGTGGAGACTTCCAATTCCCCACTAACTTCAAATTCTCTGAGTTCTGAATATATAAATCAAATCAAACTACCATTCCTCCATCCTGCCCTCTGAAAAGGTGGACTTAAAGAAACAACATCCACTGTGATTTGCTTGTAAGGTGAGGCTGTCCATGTCAGTCTTTCTAGGAGTGATGCTTCTCAATTAACAGCCTGAAAAAATAGCTTTGCCTCCCATTCCTAAAAGTACTGAGTACTGAGCCTTATGAAAAATACAGTAAGTGAAGCTGGAGAGATGGTTCAGTAGAAAGAATATTGGTTGCTCTCCAGAGGACCCAGGTTTGATTCCCAGAATCCACATGACAGCCCACAACCATATATAATCCTAGTCCCAAGGAATCTGATGCCCTCTTCTAGCCACCTTTGGTTACACAGAGCACACACATTATGTGCAGGCATAACACCTATACACAGAAAGAAAAATGAAAAATGAGTATAAATTCTTCATAAAATGATAAGAAAATACATTAAAAGTTAAAGTATAAATATTTTAAAAATTCTGGGAGCACAAAAACTATGAAATTGCTCAAAAATTTTCTGCATTTTGTATGTGTATAATATTCTTGCTTCAAAACAGTAACTAACAATTGGCAGCCCTGTGCTTGGCTTTATTCTGATTTCTGCATAAAGAGTGTTAATAAGTAGAGTTGTCTAGAATAAGTCCAGGATACCCTTACTCTTGTAGTCACAGAGGCACACATGAAGCTGTTTATGAAATCTGTGGGAGAGTGTCAACGAAGGGCAATATAGCCTTCTCTTCTACCTTTGAACACTGTATGCTTTAGACTCCAGGGTTAGCATGCCTTCACCATTTACTACATTAGACTTTTCAAAAATATTAAAGAAAATCAGAAGTGGTATGGTGTATGCCTGTGAAACTGACACTTGGGAAGCTGAGGTTGCATTGCCAAGAGTTTAAAGCAAGTTCAGGTTACATAATGAGTTCAAAGCTATCCTGAAGCTAACAAGACCACATTGAAGACACAAAAATCAAATTATAATAATGAAGCAAATCAATGACTAACTTGAAAAGTGAAATGCAGAGGGCTACAATATAAAAATAAACAAAGAAATGCTAGAGGCTATCAAAAGGCTAAATGTGGAGACAGGCATTGAGATACACATCTGCAATCCTAAAACTTGAGATGGTGAGGCATCCTGATCTACACAGTGATTTAACAGCCAGTATGGACATCAGAGAAAAAAAACAACAAACCATCACAAAAACAAGAGTGGCTTGAATCAGTGTTTTCATTACACTGAGTATATATATCAAAAGCAGGCAAGTCTAGAAAGTTCTAGAAAGTCAACAAAGAAAAATGACTCTCCTGTATGCAATCCCAAACAAAAAGTATAAGCATGTTTTCTTTCACTGGGATGGACAAAGATCTTATCTCACTTAGTTTAGTTCACTACTGAAGCCAGATTGTCATTCAAAGAGTATGCAGAACTACCTTTTCCTCCACAAATTATCTATCTTGCTGACTAGCATGCTGATAGACTATCTCTACAACTTTAATTTTGCTTACGTGACTGAAAGTTGTAGGAATCTTGATTCACTTCACACTACCTGTAGATATGACACAGTTACTTTTTAATTACCTGTTCAAGCGTGCACCACCACCAGTTCTTGGTACTTTTTTATGGCACCCCTGTGGGAGATGGAATTTGGAGGTTCTAAATTGTTTATAAGACAATTGACTAAAGCATTTTATGCTACAGCCTGGCAAGATCACATAAAGAAATCCATTCAAAGCTTTGCTTCTATTGCTAACACTGTCAATTTAGACACAATTTCCAGGCAGTTCTTACTAAGATCCATTTATGATTGCATAAATATCTACCTGAGAAATCAATAACCTTCCAGGAATCTACAAATTAAAAACAATCATCAAAACTTTGAGATACATAATGACTATTGGTTAAGAGTCACATGGCTGCTTTTAAATCTGTTTCATTCTTTTGCGGCCAATGTTCACCTGAGCATGTTATCTTGTTTCTGTTTGCAGTTTATCTATATAATGTGATGAATTGTAACCATTTTCTTTATGTGTGTGGACATATATAGTAAGGAAGGCATAAACTCCTGTAATTCAGTTTATTCTAACAGCCTCCTGGAACTTGAATTTACTCATTTGGCCTCTCTGAAACATTGTGCTTATAATTTATCTGTGCATTTGTTCACTGTATTTTATTTTATATTAATTTTTCCCTTTTTTATTTTTTTATTATATTTGTGTTTTAATTTTACACATCAGCCATGGGTTCCCCTGTCCTCCCCCCTCCCGCCCCTGCTCCCACCTTCCCCTCATCCCCTCCCCTCCATTCCCATCTTCTCCAGGGCCAAGACTCCCCTGAGGATTCATTTAAACCTGGTGGATTCAGTACAAGCAGGTCCAATTCCCTCCTTCCAGGCTGAGCAAAGTGTCCCTGTGTAAGCCCAAGGTTCCAAACAGCCAGCTCATGCACTAAGGACAGGTCCTGGTCCCACAGCCTTGATGCCTCCCAAACAGTTCAAGCTATTCAACTATCTCACTTATCCAGAGGGCCTGATCCAGCTGGGGGCTCCACAGCCTTTGGTTCATCATTCATGCGCTTCCATTAGTTTGGCTATTTGTCCCTGTGCCTCTGCGTTCTTGGTCTCAACAATTCACGCTCTTACAGTCCCTCCTCTTTCTCGACAATTGGACTCGTGGAGCTCCACCTGGGGCCTGGCTGAAGATCTCTGCATCCACTTCCATCAGCTATTAGATGAGAGTTCCAACTCCAGGGAGGCTACCTAGAAAACAGGACCCTAGGAAAGACCCAGGGATCACCCAATGACAGAGAAATGGATGAGATCTACATGAACAACCTGGATGACAGTGGGAGTAATGAAGGGCAAGGTTTGAGGGAAAGAAAGCTTAGGGGAGCAGGAGATCCCAGCTGGATCAAGAACTGAAAGGGAGAACAAGGAATAACAGACCATGATAAATGATGACCACATGAGAACAGGAATAAGCAGAGTGCTGGAGAGGTCCCCAGAAATCCACAATGATACATCCTCTGTAGACTGCTGGCAATGGTCAAGAGAAAGCCTGATGTGACCTAGTCTGGTGATCAGATGGCCAAACACCATATATTCACTTTTAAAGATTTATTTTATTTGTGTATGTGTGTTAAGGATGTAAGGGTCCATGGGGCTGGAAGAGGATGTCAAATCCCTTGGAACTGGAGTCATAAGCAATTCGTAAGCTGCCTGCTATTGGTGTTTGGGAAGTAAATTCAGGTCACCCACAAGAAAAGCAAATGTTCTTGACACTGACCTTCCCTTTTGTGTGTTCTTAATTAGGACTTTCTTGGAGAAATAATGCCCATGCCAGTGTAAGCCGACCTTTACAAGTCACAAATGACTCACGTAGAGCACAAGCACATGAACAGTAGCCAGTCCACATAGCTATTTGATTCTAAACCTCAAGGAGATCATATTTGACAGTCCTAATCATCCCACAGTCAGCTCCCAGAAACATAGAGACAGCTTCTGCCTTGCAACATCTGTAGAGACATTCAATGAAGCATACTCTGAGCCCCTTTAAACAGCCATTCCCTTGGAAACCACCATACAGGCTCCTTTTCTTGCTTTTCCCCCAAATGATTTCATCTACTGACAAACCCTGGTGCTACATGGCTTCAGTGACCCTTCTTCTTGGGAACTATGAGTAATGCATGCGCTGTCTGCTGGCCTCAGTACACCTGAATATGAATAAAACCTGCATTTAAAACAGCCTCATCTTCTGTATTCATCAGTTCTCTTTTCTCCATCCAGTTTTCCACTCTGCTTTTCTGAGAATCATTATGGGCCATGATTGACTGATTTTTAAACCTGTTCCCCCATTAGTTTGGAGATAACCATATGCATTTTCCTCTCTAAATCACCTTAAAGGACTCTCTCTGCTGGAGCCCTTCACTGCTTTATTACCTCTTAGGATAATGCCATTACAGATAATCACATTTTGTAGATACCATCTCCAAAGAACAATTGCCCTAAGAATCCCTATCTAAGGATTTTTCATTTACAACAAGATCTTATAGTAGTTAAAAATAAATACGGCGCAGAAAACAAATTCTCTGAATATCTAATGCTCCTGGTTGCCATGTAGATCCTCACATAACTGCATATTTTGGAAAATATTCCAAGAGACAGATAATTTCCTGATAATTTCTTTTTTTTTCTTCTCTGCTGTTCATTGCCATAGACCATCATATTTTATATTGTGGTTTACTTAATTAAATCACTACAAATATTATGTACAGGCTTTATATTATGCCTTGTCTTCCCAAAGGGCATGCTCTCCATCATTTCTTTGACAATGCCAATCAATTATCAATAAGTCACTACAGCTGGCTAGTGTCTATAGAAATGCTGCTTATTGCTAAGCTTTCCTCCTATACAGTATTATGATTTCCTTGAGTTCACATGTATATGTTAAAAAGCAATTCTATTTATTTTTTTCTGTGTGGCTATGTTAGTTCTCTTTCACATAAAAGAAGGCCTTTCCATTGAATTTTCAAGATTCAAATACATTTTTTTCTATTTATTTTCCTTTGAAGAACTCCCTTCTGGAATCTTCTGCCCTATAACTCCAAACAGGACTGGTTTTCCTCTGGGATTGCTGCAAAACCTCTAACCTTGGATCTTATTAAGTCCACAACTGCAATTTACACAGGAAACCCCTCTTGTCCAAAACTGTCATAGCCATGGTTTGAAAAAAAATTTCAGCTATTGATTAATATAATGTAGTTTCAATTAGATGTATAAAACTCCTGTGGTCTTTTATCTGTCGGACCTTTTATTTTCACCACAGCAAATATATTGCCCTGAAAATTGTGATAGTAGTACCAGGGATAAAAAAAAAAAGAAATTTTAACTTAAAAGAGAAAGAGAGAGGGGAGGGATGTGGATTCTGGAATTCTATGTTTCCCTCAGCTTTGGCTTGTTATTTTGTTTAGGTTAAAAAAAACACATCCACAAGATTCTTTAAAAGGGGTATTAGTTATTAAAATTGTTGTCAGAAAGTGGTATTATTTTATGTTCATAGGAAGTCCTTTTCTTATTTTTCTATTATATAAGAAAATTGTCCTTTTTTTTTCTAGAGATCAAATTAATAATGGAATTTCCACTAGGACCATTATTCCTCCAGTTAACTTCTTTCCTATCTCTGTCTTTTGTTTTCATCTTTTTGGCACAAACATCTTACTGAAAATACTTGGTGGTCATTCTCTGCGTAACTCTTAAGAGGTTCCCATCACTAAAACTCCTGGATCACTAGTGCATGTCTGTCAGATTACAGACAAGCAAATCTCACCATAGAGCAATCAGCACCATGACTGCTGTCACTGGAGATGACTCAAACATCTGTGTTTATTCTGCAATTTTGTATTTGTCTATCATACTTAAGGTTAGTGTTAGGAAAACTTAAGACTCTCTATATGTGTATGATTAATCTTTTGTCAGATTTTTGCCTCTACTCTACCCTCCACTCAGCCTGATGTCTCAAGTATTTTAGACAAATAGAAGAAAAGGGTTAAGAGACTTCAGGGATAAACTCACAGTTTGGTTATTTCATTTATTCAATTACATTGACTTTTCTCATACAATTACCATTTCCAGTTCCTAAACATCTTGGAGTTTCTAAAAGATGAACTGGCTTACTTCCCTCAGTAGCCCTTTCTGCAAGTCTTTAGTCTTCAGCTCTCTCACCCATGTCTCATTCCCTTCAGGGACCAATTCTTTATGCTTGCTGTATTTTCCAACATGGGTTGGCAGTTCATATTGGCTACTATCTCTTCTTCCCTTCTCATTGATCTGGTAGGTCTATAATTATTTAAAATCTGTACTCTTACTTTATTAGAATGCCAACAGTAACCCGAGGAGATAAATGTATATGTTCCTTTACCACATAAAAAAACCCAGAAAAAGCCCCATACATTTTAATGGCCAGATAGTTAAAGAAATAAACAATGACTGGGTTCATTTTATCTATGGAAAATCAATGAGGTTAATGAAGAAAAAACATTCCTATACATGATGTATTTTACTTGATGTCAATGCCTCACATCTAAAATAAAATTCAATGGAAAAATAATTTGGAAAGTGTTAACATCATTTAAGAAAGATGTGTTTATGGAAATTATAGCATAAATTTGTGTCATATAACCAAAGCTGGTAAAGTCAGTGAAATATCTTAAAAGTATAGACTTCTCTAAATAGATTGTTCTTTATAGAAAAACCCCTACATAGAAAGACATAAATTATAGCATAAAATAAGTTATAGAAGAACAGGTAAATCTAACTGTAAAAATTATGAAATCATATCATTGAATAGGTACTAATATGTTTGTTAATGATTGTTTATGTAGTATGAAAAATCTTTTAAGAATTTTCCCTCCAGTATAATTTATATATGAGCAAGAAAATACTTTGTATTAAAATTTGTCATTTCCTTATATTGGGGAGGGGTGGTATGAGATTAATTATATATAAGGAAGGAAAGGCAACTAAAAGGAAATAAAGACATAGAATCTTAAGATTCATTGAGATACCAATTACTAGCTCAGTACCAGAAGAGACCAGAGGAACCAGGAACAAAAAGTGTATAAAATGAGAAGCAGGTCATATTGTAGGATTCAAATACAAGAGTGACATGGCTTTTCTAGATTGTATAACACTAAAGAACTACAAACTAGGAAATGACTATGTAGGAAAAACAATGTGACAGCCAGGTTTGGAAAAGGTTGCAGTGGATCTTAGCAACAGCCCCAAACCTGGATGTTACCATGGTCCCAGATGGCAGCGCAGGCCAATTAGATAGGCTGGCCTCAGCAATGGTGTGCTCATCAGACTCCAACATGGCCCCAGGTGGTGGTCTAGACCCTAGGCATCCACAAGGCCTTTGATGGTAACAGGAGTCATAGACATCAACCCTGGCCTCTTAGCCAGACATGGCCCTCAGGCAAAGCTTGAGTCCAGACAGGCCATGGCCCTGGGAGACAGCACAGACCACCAGATCAGTTATGGCCCCATGGCAGCATTGCCCTTAGACACCAACATGGTCTCAGATGGCTGACCTGACCCTGGGAATCCATGTGGCCTTTGGTGGCAACACAGGCCACGGCCATCATCACTGACCCCATCCACTGTAGGACCGTGGACCCAGACATGGTCCCAACAGTGACCCAGGTCCCAGCAATCTATGTGGCCTTAGGTGGCAACATGGGCTACTGATGTCAACAGAGACCCCAGCTGGGGTAGTTCCATGTACCCAGACATGGCCCTTCGAAGCAGCCTGGCCCAGAAGTTACCTTGGCCCCAGGTGGCAAATAGATCACCCACATCAGCCTATTCCTGACTGACCTTGCTTCCTCAGTTCTGGGTTCATTTTTCTACCTTAGCCATGTTCTATGTTAATATATGTGGCTTGTGTTGCTACCAACAACCACATGGATGCCTGAGGTCTGGGCCACCACCTGTGGCCATTTTGTCATTTGAGGGCTGTGCTGCTGCCAAGGCCACACCAATCTGAGTGGCTTATGCTGCCTTCTGGGGCCATGGTGACATCAGGGTGCATGCTGCTACTGTGCCATGTCTGAGTCTGTGGCCCTACAGCAGCCAGGGGCTGAGTTGATACCCATGGCTCATGTTACCACTGAGGGCCATGCAGATACTGAGGGTCTGGTCAGCCACCTGAGACCATGTTGGTGCCTAAGGGCCATGCCGCCTCTGGGAACATACTGATCTGGGTGGCCTGTGCTTCCACTGGGGCCATAGTGACTTCCAGGCCCAATAATTGATTTCTGGAGGAGAGGAATGAAAGAAGGGAGAACACAACAAGTAAAAGGTTTTGCTGGGCAGTGGTGGCACAGGCCTTTAATCCTAGTACACCTTTAATCTTGGGAGGCAGAGACGGACAGGTGGATCTCTATGAGATCGAGTCCAGCCTGGGAAACAGAGTGAGTTCCAGGAAAGGTGCAAAGCTACACAGAGAAACCCTGTCTTGAATGAAAAAAAAAAAAAAAAAAAAAAAAAGTAAAAGGGTTTCAGAAATCCTGAACAGGAGATAATCTGGAAGGACTTGGGAGAGGGGAATGACACGATCAAAATATATTTAAATTTAAAAATTGTTTTAAATAATAAAAATATGATTAAAAAAAGAAACAAGAAAAAAGTAAAATAAATTTAGAAGTCTAAAGCTAGGGCCTGAGGATGTAGCCCAGTTGAGTGAACATGTACTTATCTTGCTGGAAATCCTGCCTTCAATCCTGGCACTGCATAAAACTGTGGTAGCCCATTTCTGTCATCCCAGAATTATCAGATAGGGCAGGAAGATTGGAAGAAGTTCAAGGTTATTCTCCACTGTATAGCAAGTAGGCAACCAGCTTGTACTGTCTTATTTTACATAATTTATTTTAAAACTTCTTATAATTTTATTTATTTTACATATATGAGTGCTTTGCCTATATGCAGGTCAAATGGAACTGGAGTTGCAGACAGCTGTGAGCCTCTGTGTGGGTGCTGGGAACAGAACCCAGACACTATGGATGATCAGCAAGTGCTCTTAACCATCTCTCTAAGCACCAGAAAAAAATCTAGATTAAATTCTAAATTTTTACAATCTGTCTCTGATATTGTTCAATGACTAAGATCAGCTGACACCATGACTCTTCTTGTTTAGATTCTACCTTGTCCTTCCATGCAAGTAATTCCATCCAAAGCCTCTTTAAGCAGAAGAGATTATAGATAGAAAACAGATATAATAACAGAAATTAATCAGCTTGACATTACATGGATGATTATTGTTTAAAATGCAGGCAATTCATCTTCTACACTTACATTATCTAAATTTAGAGAATACCACTTTTTCTATTTGGTGCATTCTCTAAGCTGCAGTGTGAAGATAAGTATTTTACCATTGTTGATAGCTTTGAGATCTACAAGGTTTTGATCAAACAAATATAAGCTATTGTACATCAAAAATAAAGTCCAAATCCATAAAAAGTAACAGTTTTTCAATCAAACACTAAACCTCTCCTCCCTTTCACTAATTTACAGGCTTACTCAGGCAAAGAAATTATGAAATATTATTTGAATTGCTAATACAGGCCAAGCAATTGTGCTAAAAGAACAAATCCAGCCTGATGGCAATTACTCATGTGAAAAATTAGTTTTCTTAGGAGGTTGCATTGTGCAATTTGGCTTCTAATTGGTGTATGGTACCAATTAATTTCTAACAATGTATCTAGCAAGTGAAATAAAATTTATTGAAAATAACAAAGTAAAACTCCATGCTTTAGTGGAACAGAATAATGACTGTATTTGTCTCTCTTTTTAAAAATCTTATATCTTTGTTTTTCCCTTCCTGCTAATGAGTCACTTGTATTTCCTTCTACCACTATTGTCTTCAGTAGCCTCAGTGCCTTTCCAATCTGGAATCGTTGACAATTGATGGACATTTAACCATGTCCTGTGCACAATGCCCTGTGTGAGGAGCCAAAGGTGCAAAAGATTTGATCAATATTTATACTTTCTGTAATATTTCAATATCTCAATTCTGGTATCTCTTTTTCAGAAGCGGTCCCTGCCTGACAGCCTAAAGTTAGTTTAGCCTCAGTGTTTCCATAGCAACTTGCTGCTGATAATGCTATAGTTGCTGCTGGTGGTAGTTGCAGCTCAAATGAACTTGTACATATATGTACATGTACATATTTTAAGCAACTTTGCATACATGAACCTAGTTAATAGTTGTGACTTTGTATGGTATTATTTTCACATTTTCTCTTTAAAGAGTAAAAAACTGGTCATAGAAAGTTTGAATAGCTTCCCCACGGCCATCATGTTCATAAGAATCATAATTCTAGCTTACTCTGCCTATGGTCTTTTCTCTACAACATCTTCTATCACATTCCTTAAGATGCATCAGCATCCCCTCCTCCATCCACTTGTTACAATAAACACAAAGGGGGAAAATATACATAAAATGTCAAAATAAACACTTGTTACTTCTATTAAAATGCAAAATAACAGGGAAGCTTTAGGAAGGGAAAGAGGGCCAGCTAGATAGTTCAGGGGCTTAAAGCACTTGCCAAGAAAGTCTGATGACCTGAGATCCTCGGAACTCACATAAAGATGGAAAAAGAAAACCAGTTCCACAAAATTGCTCTCTGATTGCCACAAGTGCACAGTGGTTGGGACATGTGTGTCTGAGCCCATGAAGATAATACATTGTTGCAATTTTTTTAAAAATAAAATGAAGGAAAAGAAAAATAAGGTACCAAAATATGCTGCAAGATTAAAGTGGGACAATGAAAAATGGTGTCACACTGCCAGTGGCAGATTCAACTTTAGAAAACCGCAGTTGGCAAGAGAAAGATCAGTGGTTAAGAGTAATTTCTGTTCTTCCAGATCTCCAGAGTTCAGCTCCCAGAATCTACGTTAACATACTTCACAATTGCCTGGAACTCTAAATAGGGAAGATCCAACGCTCTCCTGTAACCTCCTCAAAGAGATATATGATACACTCACACATACCCATAAATAAAAATAAAATGAATATTTTAAAAGATAACATGTGACTCCATATATGCTTATATAATCTAAAATATGTAAAATATAGCCACATATTTTATAATATAGAAATATGTATATGCATATGCATATGTATGTAAATATATGATTTTTTTAAAGAACTTTTTTCTCAACCCAGACTTAAATAAGTTTGTGTATCCGTCAGGTGTTTCCACTTTTATCAAATCTATCTTCTCAGTTGTATCTTTGTCCCATGAAACTCTAAGCCGCTTATTAATACCCTACCAAACAAGGTTTTGCCTCCTAAGAGGCCAGCAAAGTACTTTTTTGAAGTACAATGGATATAAGGTATCATGAATTGAATACAGAATGATGATAAAGTGATGTGTGGCAGAGCTTGGGCATAGAAAATGGAGGTTATAACCATTCACAAATTAAAATAATATTTTCTGTTATGTTCAAAAGTTTGTAAAATTTTTATTCTGAAAAATACCTGGGACATACCTCATGATTTTAAGGGAGATTTTTAAGGGACATACCTCATGATCAGATATATCCATTAAAAAGAAACCTACTGGGGAGGACCAAAACATTTTGTGAGGGAGACAGGAGGTACGGCATCATCAGCATCTAGGGGTTGGGTCATGTATAACTATGCCAAGTAGATATCCAAGTGCAGGACACAGATCAGACCAAGGGCCTCAGCTGTTTCTAAAGCACCTCTCAGAATCTAATTTAAGGCCATAGTCCTGCACAGTTCTGGCAGGGATGACAGCCCATCAGCAACACCAACCTGGGCCTTTTCCTGGAGATAAGAACACTGTGATGGCTGTTTGTATCAAGACTCCCTGTCTGTAAGGGGACTCTTCTTCTACTGTCTCTGTGACTTAGGGCCAGTCAGCTCTGCACTAATCTCAACTCTCAGCCCAACCTGGCTCTAGGCCCATATGACTCTTGGGTATATTTTCCAATGGGCTCCTTGCACATTCATCTGTGTTTCTATATTATAAAATATGTGGCTATATTTTACATATTTTAGATTAATATAAGCATATATGGAGTCACATGTTATCTTTTAAAATATTCATTTTATTTTTATTTATGGGTATGTGCGAGTGTATCATATATCTCTTTGAGGAGGTTATAGGAGAGCGTTGGATCTTCCCTATTTAACACAGAGTAGCTGGGAGTGGGAGCCAACCCAAACAGCCTCAATGGGATCAATAAGCAAATTCTCAGGATTTTATGACACAATTTTTACTCAAAAATTGCTACTGTACTTTTATATCATTCTTAATTTATATGCATTCTACTACAAATGCTAGAACTTTATTTAAATGACTAAGTAACATTTCATCATGTCCATATGCCACATTTTCTTTGTGTGTTCCTGTAGTGATGGGTACAGAGACTGACTGACACTATATCATAGCTGCTATGAATAAGTCAAAATGCTCCTCTTTAAAATCAGTATACACTATTTACTATATGTGTTGAAATAGCACACTGTACCCATATACTTGTATAATTGTTATACATTAATAAAAATTTTAAAGTACAACTCATATACATTTATAATTAGGTTATACTGAAAGAAAAACTAGCAAAAATTCAAAACTTATCCCCTTACTATAATTTTGTGTCTCTTATGCTCCTGGGATCACATCCAGGAGTATAGGAACTACTTGATGTTTTTTCGCACTTAGGGCTACACAGAAGGTATTTATGTCCAAGACATCAACAAAGGCCATGATTCATGTTGTTGTTTTTCATTTGCTTTACTCATTTATTTCAGAGAGTTGATTGGGAGCCATTTTTCAGTAGTTATTAATACTGGTGTGGCAGACAAAATTTTGACTCAGGAATTTATAAAAACACATATTCAGAAGAAACAAAATTCTAACAGGAAGGGCTCTAGGTTCTCTGAGAATAAGAATCATGGTTAATGTTATTTTTACAGTGATTTAGAAGAATGTGTCAGAGCAACAGTAAATACAAGATTATCCCTAGTAAGATTTTTTGTAAGATTTCATTTTGTTTTATTGTATGTGTATGTTTGTGTTCATGTGTATATGTGTGTGTGTGTGTGTGTGTGTGTGTCAGTTTGGACATATCAATGCAGTGCCCACCAAAGCTAGAAGTGTTAATAACTTATTGCTGGGGTTACAGGTGGTTGTAAACCACAAAATGTGGGTGCTGGGAACTGAACACAGTCCCACTGCAAGAACAGTACATGCTCTTAACCTGTGAACCCTTTCTCTAACTTCCTCATCAGTTTTATTTTTTAAGAAGATTCACTTGGCCTGGAGAGATGGCTCAGCCATTGAAGTCTGGACTTGAAATCAAAAATATGATTCACTTATTTTTAATTTTTTAGTGTTTTGCTTCCATGTGCATAATTGTACTATGTGCATACCTGGAGCCACAGAGGACAAAAGTGCACAACAGAAACTCCTACAACTACAATCACAGATGGTTGTACTCTGCCATTAGGGTACCAAAACCAAAACCAGCTCTTCTGCAAGTATAGCAAATGCCCTTAACTGCTAAGCCATCTCTCCAGCCCCATCTGTACTAAAAAATAGGAAAGGAAATGTAATTATAAGATATCAATAATAATACTTTAAAAACACCAAACTCAATGTCTACATTGATTGAAAAATAAATACTGAACCTTGTGTGTGCCCATATGTAAACAGTTAAATATTAGCAGAGATGCAATGGATTTTCAAATATGAAACAAAGCACAAATAATGTAACCTCTAGTGTAAGAATGACATAAATTTATAACTGCAGATGCACCATATTTTCCTAGTCTCTTTCATTTGCTCTTTTGTCTAAACTAATGGCAGAATAAAGATTTTTGGAAGTACAAGAATCAATACCACTTTTGTACACATAATTTATTTCAGTTTTAGCTTCATACATCTTAACTCAGACATTGCATGTGTCAAGTTAAGGAATAACCCCAACTGTGTTGTTTGGACTGACTGTCCAGGGCCTGAGAACAAGTCACCCAGATCCTTCAAAAAACACGAGCTTTGGGGATTCAAAATAAATCTTCCACTTTTGTAGACACATGAGAAATGTTTTACATTTTATTTTCTTTAACTGGAAGCTGAGTCACTGTGACAGTGGCTCCCAGATTTGGTTTATAACACCTATGTAATTCTTTGAAATTTTCAAAATAAAATCCAATTCATTTCATACCCATGTGTTGGGGGGGTATAAGATATATGGAAATATATGTGAATATATATATATATAATACATACTATATACAATATAATTGCTTTGGGGGCAAATGTGATTGTGAAAATAAAATCCTATAAGTTTGAATGGAGACTCTGAAATAAAATGTGACCCACTTCTGTGCTGAATAACTTACCCTCATCTCAGACTGAATGCTAACATGAACATTTCACAAATACTCTTTGATTTCACTTTCTTCTCTCTGGGCTTTGCTATGGGCTCTGAGCAAACTTTAATTTTACCGCAGATGATTGCAAATGTAAAGTGTTCACTGTGGCCATGGGATCTCAGGCATGTCTCTCAGACCAGCAACAGCAAAAAAAAAAAGGAAAGGAAATATAATTATAAGATATCAATAATAGTACTTTAACTTGCTGAAAGTAGAGAAACTTAGCCTTGACCTATGTTAAGTTTCCTTTTGTTATATGTTTTTTTTTTTTATTTTTGTTTTTGTTTTTGTTTTTGTTTTTTTGGCTTAGAATATTTTTCAGAGGTAAACAGCTTGCCAGATAAGCATACCGGCCAGTGCTTAGTAGCCCAGACACCATGTAAAAAGCCAGATGGATTTGTGAGTGGAAGAGACAGAGAAGCTCCCAAATGAACTAACAAGCAAGCTGAAATTCAGCAAGATATACTGCTTAATATATTCTTATAAGAAATTATTCTAGGTGTGAATCAGAAGCATACACACACACACACACACACACACAGGCACCAAAAACAGACCAGAAGGAAATGATCTAACATATATATACTGTTATAAATTATATTGTGAATGCCTTTCTAAATTACTCTTGTTTTCCTTTTTATATTACATTAATAATAATTTAGAAGGTAAACAAAATTTCTAGAACATCTTTTGGTCATATATTTTTTCATGCTACTATCAGTCATATATGTGTGTGTATATGTATATGTGTATATATATATATATATATATATATATATATATATATATAATTTTTAAATTATACATAGTAATTTATATAGCTATGAGATTCAGATTTGTTGCGATATTTTGACATGATATATGTATACAGTAGATAATGACACATCTATCAATTCAGATATTCATCATTTGTTTAGGTTAGGTATATGCTACTGTTTGGTTTGTCCACATAAATAATTTGCTTGCTGTTGTCTACCATGGTTTTTGTTCAGTTCCAAAGTCCCCTGAGGATATGAATATTCTACAGACACAGCCTGAGCACACACTGATTACAAAGGAATTGTGTTGATTCATTAAATCTGTGCTTGGTTTAAAGTCTAGGTTATGCTTGAACAGCAGCAAAGGGAAGGAGAGTAGAGAAAATTCAAATTCATTTAAATAATGCTGCTCTTGAGGAAAAGGCAAGCTTTTTGGGCTGATTTTCTCCTTTCTTTCTATATATGCACTCATGCATTCAGCAGATTTACTGAACACCAGCAGAGTTAAGGACCGCAGGGTAACACTGAGTTAGACTTCAGTGGACTTAGAGAATGCATAATGTGGTAGACATCTGCTGTTCAGCCTTCCCTGAGTTGTTTCTGTTATAACAAAACCCAATAATTCATTGGAGGAATACCATCCCCCACTCCACCACTAACTGCCATTCCAGGTGCTTTGAGAAAGACTGTTTGCCTGTTTGTTTTCTAAAGAAACTAAGAAAGGAAGGGTGTGGAATTGGGTGGGTGTTGAGGTGGGGAGGATCTGGGAGGAGTTGGAGGAAGTGAAAATATGATCAGAATATATTGTCTGAAAAAAATTAAAAAACAACCCACAATCCCAAAGTTTTGCAGTGATACAAGCACTAGCATACCAGAAACAATCACTTACAGCAAGAAGTGATCCAAATTAATCCATCAGGCATGGTTCTCAGATATAACAGTTGAGGTAATGATAATGCCTATAACAAACTAATCACATTGACTTATGGGAACTAGCTATTCAAGTGAGCAAAAATCAGTTTCCAGGACAAAACATTTTTCAACAGGTCTTTCTGATTGTTGGCACTTCCTTTTCTAAGAGGTATGTGTTCCACATTCTGAGTTTGATAGTTGTTTCCTAGGTCACCATGTAAGCATCAAGGTCAACTTAAGAAGGAGATAACTGTGGAGAATCACCAATTTCATCACTGTCCTGAGAATAATATGTACCTTTCATTATTGTTCACATTCTGATGATCATAAGGCTACCTCACTACCTACTGAGTGAGATGTTTTCATTTGTGCACTCAAAGGAGAAATACTGACTTTAGGAAACTTGTAAGCAATACTCAAGATACAGATTTTTCTATATTTACTGGGTAAATGATGCATAATTTTGGAAGAGTTGTCAAATCAGGAGCTATACGTTGAAGGTCACCAATAGCCAAAGTCTTCACCAAAAATGGCCAATACCTTAAGGCTGAGATCCCATATCCTTATAAGGCATTGCTTGAAAGATTTACTATTAATATTTGATGAAGGCCTCTGAGATTACAGTTTAGGGATTTACACCCTTGGATCACCATTTCATAATTGTCTAAATAGAAAAGTTTATTAATACAGTTACTTCCATATAGGATTTTGATATTGTAGGCAAAGGATGTTTATATAACTAGTCCATAATGGATTCCCAGGCATGGATTCTCTAGTGGTTTCCATAGTAGAGATCATTGCTCATGTGTCATAACAAAATGCCTACTGAGGGAAGTAGGTACACTACGTGTGACTCTGATGACAAATGACTTTTGGAAAGTTTGATCTGGTTTCTTTGGAACATCTGTCTTTGCTTTTATGTCATGGCACCTTAATAAGCCTGGCTAGGTAAGAACTACATGGTAGTTCTGAAAACCTTTCTGGCACATCACTAGATCTGAGATAGCTTGGGAGATAATGGATAGCCAGCACTTGGGAAGAGTCTTCTTGAGATCAATGATGATGCAGCTGGTATTAATTTAAAGATAAAGAGCAATACATGTCTGATTGCAATTTTGGTCACCTCCATTAATCTATAATTGAAACTAAACTTAACTTCTGACCTTTTCAGTTGTCTAACCTCATAACTGTCCTTTGTGCTTAGGTCAGTTTGAGTAGAATTTAGTTTTACCTGTAAGTATAAACAGGAAAGACTTATACAGTTTTCTACCTAAAATGTGATTGGTGATATGACTAAAGATGCAGTTGTAAAGAAACAATATTCCCTGAAGCCGAATCCCAGGGAGCAAACAAGATCAGATTTGGAGTAACTTTGAGGAAGTTTAAAAGCAGTTACAGGAAGAGGAAGTCACTGAAAAATTAGAATAGAAATTAAGCAAACTCCAAATCAAATCATGCTAAACAAGCAAACAGAGAAGATGACATTAAAACAAGCGAACAGGTGAGATGACACAAAAAAATGATAGCAAAACGACAATGTGGAGAAACCAAATTCATTAGAATGCAAAGATCCAAGAAAGTAACGATTTTGATCTATTTTACGTACGGAAAAGATAACTGGTGCCTAGAACATTGCTGGGCATGCAGTAGGCATCAACAACCATTCTAAAAATGAATAAAAGATTCAGAATTAGATAGAAAACCTAAGTTCCCAGCTACTTTGAAATCAGGAATTTTTAGACACTCTGTCCCATTATGTTTTGTAATATTTTCATTAATGAATAAGAATGCCAGATTAAACTATAGAAATAGTAATGGATAATTCTAGAAATTTGTTTTAAAATAATAAAACATGTAGAAACTGATGAAGAGTGGAAGTAAACAGCAGAGATAACAAATCACTCCCTAGAACTGTCCAGCCATCCAAAATGAATCTATTAAACACTTTTTAATTAATGAAAGAAAACATTGATTTGAGATCATACAGCTCTTACACTCTTCCTCAAATACTATCTCCTGAAACCCTGGAAAACACAGATTGCTGGGCCAGTTTAAGCTGTTGGAAGGTGGGGTGTGATACCAATTAATCCCCTATCTATAAATAAGTCACTCATTTGGGGACTCTGAGAATGATTCTGATTATAGGTCCTCTACATTCAGCCCACTCCCTTGATCTCACATGTACACAGGAAAACCTGGATGCTGGAAGACAGAACTCAAGGGTTCAGATTCTCAATAACCTTCCTCATGATACTATGTTATCATACCCTTAGTCAGGATCCAAAATGCTTGTATCTTACTTTGGGGGAGATGAATAATAACCCAGAAGTTGATAAGATTCCTCTGATTTTTTCAATTCATTTATTCTCTAAAGCTTAAATGGTAAGAACCATAGTCATGGATAAAAGGAGATCTCTCAAATTTTCCTAAACTCAGTGTTATGTATGTTTAATACTACTATTCAAATCGGGCTACCAATTCTGAGTAGATGGTATAAGGATGAAGTAGAACCACCAACTAGCACTCTTGGTCTTCATAACAATAACACACACACACACACACACACACAGACACACACACACACACAGACACACACAGAGAAAGAGAGAGAGAGAGACAGAGAGAGAGAGAGATGCATGCACACACACACACGCCCGCGCGCACACACACACACACACACACACTTTTAAATACAGGAATAGCTATAATCTCTTCATATTACAATGCTTTCATCCTGTTTTTCACACTCACAGCATGAAAACCTCTCCTAACATAGATTGATATCCTCAGCTCTTTCTCTTGTTAACTCAGCCCTCATATTTTTATAGACAATAATTCCAGAATACAGGAAAACTAGGCACTCTTGAAAATCTTAGATAGTTAAACTTCAGGACATTGGCATCAAAATGGTTCAAGCATTGTGAAGCTGTGAAATCCTCCAGAGTAACTTGAAGGGGGCACTCTCTTCTACTGTCTGAGCCCCATGATTCTTCTCTGCTCCTGTGCCTGTAGAAACAAGATTATTTTCCGCTTAAGTCAGAAAAGTTCCAATTAGTCAGTGCTTGTGACTTTTAGACTCTAAATGGAAAAATTGTAGTCTTGGATAGATTGACGAAGACCTCTTTAAAGATTAGTTGTTCAGTTTTCCTTGAATATTAATAACTATACTGAATAGCAAGCCAGCCAAGAATTAAAAGCACATCTGAATTTTCTGAGAAACACTGCTTATTCTAAGATAAAGTAGTTTAACACCAGCATGCTAAATTAAATGCTTACAAACAGCTCAGTGGCAAAAAACAAAAGGCAGTAGGTTTGTGACTTCCTAATTGCCTTATTCTTATGAAATTAACATTTCACATGGAAAAAGATGAGATTTGCCAGAGCTAATTCCACAGGAGATGTTTAATTCACCACATCATTATCAATTATCTCATAGGAGACTGCTCAGGTATTTTCTGTCACATCTTAACTGCTGGAATGTTCCTTTCTCTCTTTTGTTCTCTGATTTACAACCTAATTTACTTGCCATAAAAACACATGTGCTCATGCATTTCTCAGCCTTGCTGGGAACCTTGGAAGCATTTCTCTGAGCATATCCCATCTCTGAGGGCCATTTCACTCCTCAGTGTTAGATTTATGAACCGTAGCTGAGATAGCACAATAAGCAGTGCAAAGCCATTCCTACCTGATGCGTTTTCCTGTTCCTCTCAGATTCCAATGCAATTTCTGCTTTATCACTAGCCATCTGCAAAATACAACTCGTGTGTTATCACTAGCCATCTGCGCAGTGCAGCCTACATGTTGTCAGGTGTTCTGTTGCACTTTTCTCCACTTGTTTTCCATCTGAAGCTATTGTGGTCTTAACTGAATTTTAAACTCCTTAGGTCAAGAACCAATTCTGGCCCCCCTTCTGGACTCAGCCAAGGGCTAAGTAACTCACACATATAAAACAAATGTCTGTTGATTGACTTTAGAGGCTACTGCATATTGATTTTGAACAAATGTTTACAGGGCTTGTCTAAGGATCTGACTCTATTTCAATTTTTTAATTAATTAAATTTATCCATTTGTTTTACATTCCAACCACAGTTTCACCTCCCTCTCTTCCTCCCATGCCCTCCACCCACCTCACCTCTGTCCCCTCCCCCAATCTATTCCTCTGCTTCTATTCAGAAAGGGACTGGCCTCATGGGTATCAACAAAGCATGGCATATCAAGTTTCAGTAGGACTAAGCTCCTCCCCTTTATATAAAGGCTGGGCAAAGCAACCCAATATAAAGAATAGGTTCCCAAATGCCAGCCAAATCATTAGGGGCAGTCCCTTCTCTCACTGCTAGGAGTCCCACAAGTAGACCAAACTACACAACTGTCAGATATAGAGAGAGCCTAGAATGGTCCTACACAGGCTCCTGAGCTGTCAGTCTAGAATCTGTCATCTCCTAGGAGCCCAGGTTAGTTTTTTGTTTTTGTTTTTTCCTGTGGGTTCCCTTGTGATGTTCTTGACATTCATGACTTTTAAAATCCTTCCTCTCTCTTTTCAGCAGGATTCCCCAAGTTCTGCCCAATGCTTGACTGTATCCATGCCTTTGGATAAAGAAATTGAAGAAGATATCAAAAGATGGAAAGATCTCCCACAGTCATGGACCAATAGAATTAATAGAGTAAAAAATGGCCATTTTACCAAAAACAATCTACAGATTCAATGCAACCTCTATTAAAATTCCAACACAATTCTTTTTTTTTTTTTTAGTTTTTTATATACCCTGGCATATAACTTCAAAAGTTTCCATAGTCTATCACAGTCTCAGCAATGTTTTAAAGCCCAAAGTTCAGTATCATCTGAGATTCATGCAATCTCTTAAATATAATCCCCTGAAAAATCAACATAAAAAAAGATCACATACATCCAACATATAATGGCACAGGATACACATTACCATCCCAAAACATAGGGAAGGAGCACTGTGAGAAAATATTGGACCAAAGCAAGACCAAAAACCAGAAGGGCAAACTCCAAACTCTGCATCATGTCTGATACTAAATTGTTCTTCAGATCTCCAACTCTGTTCAGTTTTGTTAACTACAACATACTTTTTTCTCTTGGGTTGGTTCTACTCCCTGTTAGCAGCTTTCCTTGGCAGGTATCCCATGACTCTAGCATCTTTAGTGTCTTGGAGTCTCCATGGCAATCTAGGCTTCAACTCCACAGCTTCACACAATGGCCTCTCTAGTCCTCCATTCAGGGACATGCCTGACTCAGGTCTTGACTCAGCAGTTTTCCTTAGATGTGGATGAAAAGTTCATATCACTGTTCTTCAGTCCTTAACTCTAAAGGCAGAACCATGTGGCTGAAGCTGCCAACTACTGCTGCTCACTGGGGCTAGAACATGGCCCCCTTGTTCATTTATATCTTCACCAACTTTCTGTTTTCTACCTTCACTACCTAAGCTTGGCTGTCCTGAAACTGGATCTTTAGACCAGGCTAGACTTGAACTCAGTGATCTACCAGCCTATGCCTTCCCAATGTTGGGATTAAAATCATGCACCACCACATCCAGCTCCAAGCTCTTCTTTAATTCACAAGTTGGAAAGTTAGCTGGGTGGGATCCTGCCCTCAGGTCACCAATCTTTATTCCATTTCTTAATCTGTGTATCTCCTTGAACACAGGACTTAGTTCCATTCTACTTTTTGGTGCTCTTTTTCTCCTTAAACTTTATACTTTGTAATTTACCCTGATCAGCTTGCTCCTTTTCATTATATATTTTCATTAGAGTTACCATTAATAACCATACAACAGCATCTATACTAGGCTATTTTGAGACTTGGTCTGCAAACAGAATCAATACAAAACTCTTTACATTAGCCTCAGGCAGACTCTTCCAACAAGGGGAAAAAAACACCCATTTTTTTCACCAAAATATCACAAGAAAGATCTCTAAGCAACTTACTAAAATTCTTCTCCTCGAGAAAGAGGAAGGTCTGCAAGAGCATGAATTGTTGAATCCAAGATTGCAAAAAGCACAGGGACAAATAGCCAAACGAATGGAAGCACATGAATTATGAACCAAAGGCTGTGGAGCCCCCAGCTGGATCAGGCCCTCTGGATAAGTGAGACAATTGAATAGCTTGATCTGCTTGGGAGGCACCCAGTCTGTGGGACCAGGATCTGTCCTTAGTGCATGAGCTGGCTGTTTGAAACCTTGGGCTTACACAGGGACACTTTGTTCAGTCTGGAAGGAGGGGACTGGACCTGCCTGTACTGAATCCACCAGGTTTAATTGAATCCCCAGGAGTGCCTTGATCCTGGAGGACATGGGAATGGAGGGGAGGGACTGGGGGGAGGGTGAGGGTGGGGCCAGGAGGGGGGAGGACAGGGGAACCCATGGCTGATGTATAAAATTTAAAACACATAATAATAAAGAAAAAAATAAATAAAAAATAATTTTAAAAAAGTGGAAAAAAAAATTCTCCTCTGAAACCTCTTCAGTGAGCACCCCCTAGCTCATCAAATCACAGTCAGCACCACTGTCTTCCATCCTCCTACAATACAGCACATTAAGCAGCACTTGAAGTGTTTAACTGCTTTTCTAATCCACAGTCCCAAAGTTCATATCACTCCAAAAGAAAACATAGTCAGATATATCACAACAATATCCCAGTCCCTGGTTGAACTTCAGTCTTAGTAAGGTTTCAATAACCACAGCAACTCTTAGAAAGAAAACATTTAATTGGCCTGGCTCACTTACAGTTTCAGAAGTTCAATCCATTATAATCATGTCAGGCAACATGGAGGCATGCAGACAAATGTGGTGATGGTGAAATATCTGAGAATCCTATTTCTTGTAGACAACAGGAAGTCAACTGAATCATTGAACAGTAGTATCCTGTGCATAGGAAACCTCAAAGCCTGCCCCCCCCCCCCGACAGTGACACTTCCTCCAACAAAGCCATACCCACTCTTTGACTAATCTTTGTTGTTGTGTTTCATTTTACAGTGGTTTTAGAAAGTTAAGACTTAACTGACTCTCATTCATAGGAAACATTTTTAGAAACTGAAAAAATCCAACTTGCTTTTAGTTGTCAAGGGATGTCCTTGAAATGAGCTCATGGTCCAATTGTTTTGTTCACCTTGGCTGTCTCCCTTGTCTCTAACATAATTTCTAAGCTTTTCTTCACAGTTTAAAAACTGTGAAAACTTATCTATTCACAGTTCCAATTCCCTTCTTATGACTGATTTCATAAAATAAATCAATTATACAGATGGATAATTAATCTGGAGGATGAACTTCATACCCCGGACAATGTTTAAATAATCAGATGATAATGGATACTTATTATTGACGCTCTCTACTCTCAATTCACCCTCCCCTCCACACATACATACATTTCCTCCTCAACAAATGATTGCTAGTCATAGACTATCTTTTGGAAGAAAAGAGATGAAAGCCACCAATCTAAGTGCCCAACATTCAAGTATATATTTTATTTGGTTTTTGAATACAAGAGTATTATCATCTACCATGGCCTGGTTAATTTTTAGTGCCACTCAAGTACTCTGAACTGTTCTAAAAACAGTCTTGCGGTTGGAGTGCTTCTCTTCAGGTGCCACCAAGTCCCCTGTGGTCAACCCACATATAAAACAATCACTCAGATGCTTATATTACTTATAAACTGTATGGCCGTGGCAGGCTTCTTGTTATCCACTTCTTCTATCTTAAATTAGCCCGTTTTTATTAACCTATACTTTGCCACTTGGCTTGTAGCTTACCAGTACCTTACATCTTTCTTGTCATGGCAGGGACTGGCAGTGTTTCTCTCCCCAGCCTTTACTTCCCAGCCTTCTTTTCCTCCTTGTCCCGCCTACCCTATCCTTCCTGCCTGGCTACTGGCCAATCAGCACTTTATTTATTTTAACCAATCAGAGCAACACATTTGACATACAGACCATACCACAGCACAGTCTCCAACAGTCCACTGAGTCACCATTTTTGACAAACTTCCTACTTCCAGCTTATTATTCTCTCTTTTAACGCTACCATGTTTCAATTTTATGTATAATTTATTTAGAAGAGATGCTTTTCTTAAGTTCTTCAAAAATCACTAATACTTGAGGGCTTCTAGACTATAGAAGGAATCATAGTTCACTGATAAAAAAAAATGAAGTATAAAGTGCTGGGGATATTGCTCTATATGCTGTGAATGTGTTGCTCTGATTGGTTAATAAATGAAGTACTGATTTGCCAGTAGACAGGCAGGAAGTATAGGTGGGACAAAGAGAAAGGAGAATTCTGGGAACAGGAATGCTGAGTCAGGAATTGCCAGCTAGATATAGAGGAAGCAAGATGTGAAGATAGAACTGGAAAAAGGTACAAAGCCATGTGGCTAAACATAAATAAGAATTATGGGTTAATTTAAGTGTAATATCTAGCTAGCAAGAAGCCTGAGCCATTAGATCAAACAGTTTTAAGTGTCTGTGTGTTTATTTGTGTCTGAGTAGCTGCTGGCCCCAAGCGGGACTGGAGAAAACTCTAGCTACAACAAAGCATTTGCAAATGCAGGTCAAATAGGAGAAGATAAGGCCAAATTTATTACAAATTAAATTTTATAAATAAAAGATTTTGTTATGATGATGTTATGTCAGGGGATATAACAAGGTGCTATGAGATGAGATATTCAGATTTATGGTGCCAATTGTTGATTCTTCTATGGAAATATTGGTAAGGTTTGGGAGAAGTTCCTTTGATGAACAATCAAACAATTTGTCAAGCTAAAAAATAACATCCAGCATAAAGAATAAAACATGCTAATTAAAACAGAGGAACAGTTGAGTGATGTCTTTGGAGAGGGCAGAGTGAAGTTGAGAGGCTTGGTGTTCAGACTGAGCAAGTAAGTAGGCCCACCCTCAATTACCAAATTGTAGAAAAGTTCTGAATTAGTATGCTGTCTTAGTTGGGGTTTCTATTGCTGTGATAAAGAAACTATAAACAAAAGCAACTTGAAGAGAAAAGGTCTTACATTTATAGTCCATCATGAAGGGAAAGTCAGGGAAGGTGATTAGTACAACCTGAAGGCAGTAACTGAATTAGAGTCCATGGAGGAATGCCGCAGACTGACTTTCTTTTTTTGTTTTTGTTTTAGTGTTTTGAGGCAGGGTTTCTCTGTGTAGCTTTGCACCTTTCCTGGAACTCATTTGGTAGCCCAAGCTGGCCTTGAACTCACAGAGATCCGCCTGGCTCTGCCTCCCAAGTGCTGGGATTAAAGGTGTGCGCCACCACTGCCTGGCTCAGACTGACTTTCTTTTTTATGACTTGCTTGGCCTTCTTTCTCATACAATTCAGGACCATTTCCTCAAGGGCAATGCCACCCCCAGTATTGTGGGCCCTCCCACACAATTCACTAATTAAGAAAATGTCTTACAGACTTCTCTACAGGCAATGAGGTTGAAGACATTTTCTCAATTGCAGTTCCTTCTTCCCAAAAATGTCTAGGTCTGTGTCAAGTTGACAAAAACTAACCAGGACATATATCTGGCCTTTATTTACATATTTTTTTTTTAATTTTGTGATTTGTCCTAAACATATCAAACGATCCTTTGGAGTCTGTGTGACTTCATTTGCAAGTTAGGCTGTCACTTGGTACTACTGAAATCCTGCTTATAACATTCTTAGTCAATCCTATCCTGGTAGGCATGTGCAAATGTGGGTAACCCTTGTCACTCACTAGGCTTCATAGGAAGTTACTTATTGCCTAATAGAAGAAGTATTTGCACCATTTAAATAGATATTCCAAAAGAATGAGCTGGACACTTAGTGCCCAGTGCAACATGTGTAAAAAGGTGGCTTAGTGAGACGTGATTAGGCTATGAGAGCAGTGTGGATGACTTATTAGCATTATCACAGGAGGGGGTCTATCACCAAAAGGGAGGGTCTTTCACTTTCATCTTTGTCTCTAACCTGTGGCCTTACACCTTGTGATGATGGAGAAAGAAGCTAAATCCTAATCACATGCTGACACCTCAATCCTAGTCTTCCCTACCTATAGAACAAAATTTTAAGTGTCATAGACTTTGTTATTATCTCATAGTAACAAAATGTAGACTGAGACATTCTTCTAATTTTACTAGCATTAAAACATATGTATTAAATCTAGATCTGATGTTTTCAGATATGGACATCTCTCCAGGATTGTGTTTGGGATACTTGCCAACAGTTTTCTGAAGATGCCACTTTTTCCTGCTCTTGTTACATTTCTCAGAACTGTGCTCTCCCTATGGGGATGCACATGGAGATAGGGAGGTCATGACTCTGTATTCAGACAATCCTGTTTAAAGCTCTGCTCTGCCATGATCCCTGTGTGACTTTAAAATTTTGACTTCTGCTCCCTTTCCTGTTAAGAGAAGAAAATTAAGTCATACTCTTTCTTAGAGGTTTTGGAAAGACTAAAGATATGTGAGCCAGTGGTGCAGATCAGATATCTAGCATCCATTAAGCTGGTTCCTGCTAAGATTCTTGAAAAGTCACTCTGAGGAATCAGTCATTCCTTACTCCTAAATCATCTACATTAGAGAGGTCTTCACTCTTCTTTCAAAGGCGAAACAGGAAAATCAGATATATTTTATCACATTTTACCATATTAACAGCTTGGTTCAAGTATGGGCATGAAGATCAAGGTAGGTGGATCCATGACATTTGAGACTGGTCTTTTTTTTAATTTTCAGAAAGTAATGTTCTACCACTACATTCAAATAAAAGCTGTGGTAGGCATCTTGGTCTGTACCCATCAAGTATAGAAAGGGACCTGTGTCTTTCTGACTTCATTTGAAATTTTTACCCATTGTTGTCTGTTGATAATGTGATCTGTAGATTTTCAGTTTTGTGTGTCATCATATTTCTGTTTTATTTAAATTTGACAGAATGATAGATGGACAGGAATTAATAAATGAGCTCATTCTATACCAGTAAGTCTCATTGGTGTCTTCCCAGGGTTTCCCTATATGCAAATATTCAAAGAAAATATATTATCCCCTAGGGTCACAATAGAATATATTCTAGTTTCATAGCTAAAGACAAGTACTTGTTGGCTGGGAAAAGAAAGAACATAAAAACAACTGATCTTTCTCTCCTAAAGCATGCTATGGAAATCAAATATGTCTTCTCAGATGCAACATTACTGAAGTTTTCATTAGATAATACTACAGGAATTCCCAAACCTGTAAGTTGCATCCTTTACAATCTCTTAAATGAAAACAATATTTATTAATTGTATCATTGATTTGTAGCTTATCAGTTTCAGAAGCATTGTGAAGATCTAAGAGCACCATCAACAGTTAATGATCCATGTAATAAATCCTGATGTTAGCACTAATAATGTTGCTACCCCTCAACACTGTAAGAGAAGACTGAATAAATGTTACTATACCATTGAATTTGTCTGCTTAGTGTCTTCCTGACATTTTGTGTTTAGTCTTTTACCAAGGTTCCAACTGCATATATTGTTGTCATTTATTTGAAGGATCTCAGGTTTAAGAAATTGATAGAAACAATGTATAAATATGTTTGGGATGGACGCCTTGAAAGTGTTATGGATACAGATTGATTGGGAGTTAGTTATTAAACTAAATTATTAGAAAGTATAAACTTACACTGTACAGTTCCATCTAATATAATAATGGAAAACAGTTAAAAGTTTCCAGATATTAAATTCTGGCTCTCTAATTCTTTATATTAGAAAGCACACGGTTTCATAGGAAACACCTACCACCAGATAGCAACTTGTGTCTTAGAAAATTATATATACAATGAATTTATAAACTAGACAATTTGAGGCAGATTGGGTTGAGGAAGCCAGAACAAGGCCAGAAGGTAAGAGACGTTGCTCTGGGTTTCCTGAAAGGAAGTGAAGTCACACTGCTTTCACCCACTGTTCAGAGTGGTACCAAGTGTGAAAAAGATAGTGATGCCCTCTTAGCCATGGTAGCCTTGGTGATAGGATCCTGTATTTACAACTGATGAGTGAGTCTAGATTCCTCACATGATGCAGTGTCAAAAAATAAAGTCATCTTACACAGGGATGCAAATGCTGTTCTAAGACATGGGGAAAAGCCTGATGATATTTCAGTACTATCCTGAAATTTCTAGATGATTCTGAATTTTAACTTATTTCATCATGCTTATCTCAAAACAGGCACACCAGAATCGAGTTATGAAAGAGAAGTGAGCTACTTCCTATAAAGTCTGTAAATGTGGAGCCTTGGATCACAGACTTAAATTATTTGAACAAATTTGGATTTTAAAAATTAGTACTGATTCATGTAACCACAGAGCCCCTTCTTTGGTTGCCAGGGACCAACCTCCTCCCAACCCCTTTCCCTTGCATGGGGACTGGCCAGTTGATAAAGTGTGTTTTGCTCACAGATTGTCAAAATCAATATTTTGAGTATATCCATTATACCTAAAGGAATCTACAGAGTCAATGCAATCCACGCCCAAATTTCAACACATTTCTTCACAGAAATTGAAAGAAGTATCTTAAATTTCATATGGAAATACAAGAGTCCCAGGATAATGAAAAGAAAACCAAACAAATAAAAAGAAATACCAGCTGGAAGTAACACCAACACAGACTTTAAGGTGTAATTCAGAGCTGTAATAAAAAGAGCACATACTGGCATGAAAATAGAATCAGTTCCATATTTGCTCCCTGGTTGTCATTAGTTCAGTCTCTGTGAGCCCCTATGAACCCAGATTCTGTGAGTTTTCTTGTGGTGTTCTTGAGCCCTCTGCCTTCTACAATCTTTTCTCCCCATCTTCTACAGGATTCCCAGAATTCTGCCTAATATTTGGCTGTGGGTCTGCATCTGCTTCTGTCAATTGCTCAATGAAGCCTCTCTGATGACAGTTGGGCTAGGCACCAATCTGATCACAGGAGATGGCCAGTTCATGCTACGTATCTGCTATTACTGGGCACTCAGCATGTATGTTACAGTTGAATAGCTTGGTCCTCTTGTGGAACTCCTAAGAGTGGAACAATGGTTGTCTCTGACTCTTTTTCTTGCTTTTGGGATCCTACTGCTCATACTGGGTCACCTTGCCCAGCCCCATATATGGGGAAGTGCTTAGTCTTACTTCAACTTGATAGGCCATGTTTTGTTGATACTCATGGGAAACCTGCCCTTTCCTAAACAGAAACATATTGGGAGGCATGGGCACAGATAGGGGTCAGGAGAAGGGGTTGAATGGAGAGGAAGGAGGGGAAAATGTGGCCAGGATGTAAAATAAATAAATAAATAAATTTACTTACAAACAAACAAACAAACAAAAAAGAAGACAGACTCATTTATCAGTGGAATAGGATTAAGGAAACATAAATAAATCCACACTCCTCAGTCACCTGACATTTGACAAAGAAGTCCACAGTAAACAATGGAGAAAAGATAGCATTTTGAATGAATGCTACTGGTCAAACTGGGTATCTACATGTGGAATTTGAAAGCTTCCATGGTAGTAAGTTCCCATATGAGTTTATTGAAAAACCTTTGGTATTATTTAACCTATATGCCCTGCTCTGGCCTGTCATAACTCAGCCCCCAACTTAATCCTTTCTCTTCTGTTATTCATCTTTTAAATTTTGTAGCATCATATTCTCTCTTCTCTGTTGAAGGCCACCCCACATGGGCCCTTACTAGGTTCTTGACCTCGTTGAATATTCCAAAATCAGAGACAATGCTGATCTGTGAATATACAGCATAGACAATTTTGAGTATCCTGTTGCAGGTAACATGCTAACAATTTGTGCTCAGATTGGTGTTTTACTATGATATATCAAATTCCTGCTTTGTTCTGCTTCCCGAGTTCAGGAAATTGCTATGTGAAATTAGCAATAGAGTTTTTTATTAAGTATTTAATTTCCCAACTATTAAGGATGTGGTTTTATATATTATATATCATATCAGGAGACTGAAAGTGGGCTCTTCTAAAACATCTAGTATATTGCCTGTTAAAAAGAAATATTAGAGTACACTGGAACTCAATCCTATAATTTTGGAGGTGAGTAAACATAAATATGACATTAATTTTCTTAATGGTTATGTTTTTAAAGTACCATTAATTTAAAACACTGAATTTATTAAAGAAAAAATGCAAACAATTATCACTGGGACTTACTTAAATAAGTAATTGTACTGTCACTGAAATAGAATTTGGGTTTTGGCATCTATGGCAGGTTAATTAGACAAATAACTATGATTGTGACTTAGCCTACTAAATATACTGCTATTCTGAAGTTTGAAAAAGCTTATTGATATGTTACATTATTACTGTGAACTGCAGTAACAAAACAATGACTGCTTTGGAACTAAGGCCTTACAGTGAATCATGTTTGGGATGACTTTGCTAACTGAGTGAGTACTAAGAGCACACACCATTTTCACACGACAAGAAAACGTCCCTAGCAGCATCACCTGCAACGCCTAGAGCCTCACGTTTTTAGGCTTTATCTTCCTGTAACAAGCCTAGTTGTTACTGTGTCACACAGAACTGTTAAGCTGGAAATCCATCTTTTCATTTATTTGATTATATACTTGATTCTGAATTCAGAGAGTCTAGGAGCAAACCTTCCTTGTGGACACTGTATTCACTCCTGCCCAGTCCTCTTGGTAGCAATGATGAAATATACTGTCAGCTTTCTGAAGTTTTCTGTTTGTCTCATATCAGGAAGTCTGCTAAATCTTAGCCTCTGCAGAAGTGAGGTCAGTGGGAGAGAGCAACCAGAAGTGCAAACAAGTTCATAAAGTGTTTGACAATGGACTCAGGTGAAGTTAAATATATTTATTCTCCCATTTTGCAGAGTCTCAGGTCACTACTCCTTGTGACAGTTAGGTCTCACATGTCTCTTATTTATCTCAAAGTGTTCTCTCTACCTAGCATCCACTAAAGGGCCTAGGTCTAGATCCAAACCAGCCTGGGGTCCTGCATATTCTCAGACAAGTTCTGGAGCACCTAACACCAATTCTATCCTTTACAAAAACTAAACAAAATGGTTATTTCTTTTCTGAGGTCTATTTAAATAAGAATATATTACCAAGAAGTCCTTGTGAATTTTATGTGACATATCTTTTGTTATAAATTATTAGATATAATTTGTAGCTCACTATTATCTGCTACACCTGTGCATCATATTATATACTTAAAGATTTGCCAATACAAATTAATTTGAACAGTACAGGATGTCAATTTTGTTACCAAAATAGTGGTCATGAAAGCATTCAATATCCAAAGAAAATTTATGCTGCGCTATTACTATGTTTTGTTCATTTGGCAACTTTGTCTACCCCACTACCATTGTAAACTAATAGTAACACACATTTTGGCATTTTGGTGTGTGTGTGTGTGTGTGTGTGTGTGTGTGTGTGTGTGTGTGTGTGTAGGATAAGTATGTATATTTGTGGATGCACTCGACACTGTGTGCAGATGCAGAAGCCCGAGGTTGATATCAGTTGTCTCTCTTCTGTTGTCCACCTTAGTTTTTGAGAAAGTTTCTCATTGAATCTGGAACTCAACATCTTGGCTAGTCTGGCTAGCCAGCTAGCCCTAGGTTATTCCTCTTTTTCTACCCTTAGAGCTGTTATAGGCTCACTACATCCCTCTTACACATGAGTATAGAGGATCAGAAATCAGGTTCTCATTCTTGTTTTTTAGGCATTTTACCCAATGATCCATCTTCCACAGCCCTCTATTCCCATTTTTTTCTAAAGCTATTTGGGCAAATCTGATTCAGAGTAGGGGAAGATCCAGGTTAGCAACAACTTTGACCCCATTATTGGCAATATTTCATAAATTTGGATGGATGCAAAGAGACCAACAAATGTAAATCCTCTTGGAAGAGAAGAGAATTAGAGAAGAAAGAATTAAAATGAATAGTCTGAAGATGCCTTTGAAATTAAAAGCTTGGTACACAGACATTCTGAGGACTGTGCCTATCCCAGGCACACAGATGGACATCAGTACTACCTTAATGACCCGTGAGAGGATCTGTCTGTATTTAATTGGGATAGGGGTACATGCTGCCTTGAATTGGGCACTTAGTAAAGGGCGGGGGGGGGGGATACTTCATGTAAATTTCTAAGTATAGCTGACAGCTACATCTCCTTTTTGTCATCAGTTGAACTAAGAAATATTCCTTTTTCCGTCTTTTAAGGGAACTAATAATAGCATCTGCCATGGTTTGGTAGAGAATACTTGATTGTAATCTCTTTTTTTCTTTCCTTTTCTTCCTTTTCCTTTCCAACTTCCTTCCTTCCTTCTTTTTTTTTTCCTTTTGATAAATCAGCCAAAATAAATAACTATTTCACAAGAGCAAATTAGATGAGGACAGAAACGCTGTTATTATCACATTTTCTCATCCCACTGATTCAGAAACCTGTCAGCTTCTCTTGAGGACTCAGTAATACAAGTTGTAGTCAGAATGTCATGCATTTTCCTTTGAATAAAAATACAATTCTTACATTGAAAAGAGAAAATGAAACTCTCTCTCTCTCTCTCTCTCTCTCTCTCTCTCTCTCTCTCTGTGTGTGTGTGTGTGTGTGTGTGTGTGTGTGTGTGTGTGTGTGTGTGTGTGTGTGTGTGTGTGTGTGTGTGTGTGTGTGTGTGTGTGTGAAAGAGAAGAGGAGAGAGACAACAAATATTATAACAACAGTAAAAGGCAAAATGATCTATAAAATACATTTAAATATTTTTCATTTGCAAGTTTTAAAAAAACATACCACAAAAGGAAACTTAACATAGGTTGAAAATAAATAAATCTATTTGGTGCTTCTTAAATATGATGTCACATGCATTATGACTGACCTCACAATGGCCCTGGGCAAGGGACTTCCCAGGGTCATGCATCAAGCAAACCACCAGGCTTAAAGATTAGTTCAAGACATTTGGTGATAAAGCTTTAGTGGCTTTGTGTCTGTCTTTTAAGATGCATTCTGCATCTCACTGCTGATGGCTATTCCACAGAACTACTGAGCATTGGGTCTCATTCTTGGATATTTAATATGTATAATTATATGCTGTATATCATCTTTAAAAAGACTTCCTTTAATGCAGGGTTTAAACAAAATGTTTTCCATGGAATCATTTTAGAGCATTGAAAAATCTATGCTGTCAGAAGAGCTATTAATAAAGTGAAGCATTAATTATAAGATAATTAAAAATAAGAAAATATTTAGCAAAACAATATGGCCTCTCCTCCCATGTGTGTCTTACTTTACTTGTAATATAATTTATCCTACACTGTAAAAATACTCCTAAAATACATTGTTGTAAAGAAAAAATTATGGTTCTGAGGCAACTATTACCAACACATTATTTATCACATTTCTTTATCTTTATCTAAATGCAATTATACTTTGCATAAAATATCACATGATGATTTATGACCATTCTCTTTCTCCAATTCACCTGATGAAATATTCTCTCCTAAAAAAAAGTAGTTCAATGAAAAACAATAGTTAATATATGTGAACAACCCAGAGGATGATGACATTTGCAGCATGGCATGTTCCCACTTATAGATCGCTGTTGAATTTGGAGAACTTTTTCATCTAAAAAGAATAAATACATCGATTGGCAATCCCAAGACAATCTCTCCATTTCACCTTGAATTGTCAAAAAGCAAGTGTTCAAGTCCCACTAGTCCCTGATCTTTCACTCTTTCACCTACATACCCTCAGTGAGTCCCAAAGGCAGAAGCATGGTAATCTACAATAACCTTTTCTCTTTGAGCTCAGACTCATCCTCCCTACAGGTAATAGACTGAAATGAAAATGATTCTTTCTCAGCAAAACCTGAGAGGGGTGCATGCCAGCAGCAGAGTAGTAGACACTGGCTGCCAAAAAGAACCAAGGTATAAATTATAAGAAAGAGAGAACACAGAATCTGAAAATATAGTTTCACTTAACAGGAATAAAATCTCATAAAGTTAAGTCTCCCAAAAGAGTACACTTTAATGTGGAATATTTAGGCCAAATAAACTACTGGGTCAATTCTATATAATCTATTGATGTCTTGGCCAGTTACCACTTGGTAGATAGGTGAGGAAGACATTGGCAGTTGTTTTACTGGTGACAATACAGGAAACTTAAGAGAACAAACCAATGACAATAAGTAGAGCTAGTACAGTTGGTCCAACAAGAGCAATGGTAATTCTCAAAGAGAGTGTATAATGTTTCATTGGCTCCATCTTCATTCATCTCCTCATTTCTTTATTCTCTTCTCCACACAGAATCTTCTTTCTTGGCATACAAAGGATGCATATGCTTATTCTGATGAATTGGGGTATCTATTCATTCTTATTCTGACTTTTGATTAACTTGCCACTAGAATAGTGTCTTAGGGTTTTTAGTGCTGTGAAGAGACACAATGACCATGACAATTCTTATAAAGAAAATATTTAATTGGGGTGACTACCTTATACTTTCAGAGGTATAGTCCATTATCATGGCAGGCTCCATGGTGACCTACAGGCAGATATAATATTGGAGAGATAGCTGAGAGTCCTACATCTTATAGGAAACAAGGAGTTAACTGACACACTTGGCAGTATCCTGAACACAGGAAACCTCAAAGCCCACCCCCACAGTGACACACTTTCTCTAACGAAGCCATATTCACTCCAACAGAGCCACACCTCCTAATAGAGCCACTTCTATGAGACTATGGAGGCCAATTACTTTGAAACTACCACAAATACTATTTTGTTCTGATGCCTACATTGCAAACTTCACTTTATTAGTGGCTTTAAAATACGAGATTAACTTTAGCCCATGTCCAGGAGATCCTAGAGCCCAACAGCAGTCATTTTTTTTTTTTTATTCCAAATTTGTGACAGAGAAAACTGCAATGAGATGGTTGATGCCTACTATACGGACCCAATGCAATCAGCTACAGCTGTTGGGAGATGTTCCACAGATTCCAAAAAGTTGAAAGTAGGGCAAAATCACATGGATCAATGAGGGTTGGAAAACAAAACACTGTGAGAATCCATCCTGGTGCATCACAGTGAAGATCACAGGAAGTACAGGCAAACTGTTAGCTTAATTAATTTGAAACTTTTCCTTAAAGATTTTTTTAAATGTATGTATATGCGTGCCTGTATGACTCTATGTGCATTATGTGCATGTAGGAGCCTGGGAAGGCCATAAAGAAACATTAGATCCACTTAAATTAGTAATACAAGTGGTTGTGAGCTACCATGTAGGTCCTAGGAACTAAACTCAGGTCCTCAGCAACAGTAGTAAGCTCTCTTAACTATTGGGTCATCTCTATAACCCTTGTGGCATTTTCTTAGTCATGCTTCTAAAATGGGCATAGTCTTAATGCCTTCCTAGTAAGATTGCTATAAATATAATACAATTAATAGTGTTAAAATTCTTATATTTAAGCTTTGCATGGTAAACAGGAAATGAGCCTTAGCTTCTGTGAAGACCGTGTTACTACAGGTGATGACTATAGTGACAGTTTCAAAAAAGGACTCAGAAGATGCACTGAATGGATTATATAGTGAGAGTTATGAAGCTTGACAGGTTACCAGATTAAGTCTTAATCACTGGAAGAACAAGGCTAGAGATCAATACTGATATTGAAGTCAAAGCTTCCTGGTCCCCATTTTAGTAATCTCCTAGCTGACCTAGCAACCACTACTACATTTTGCATTAAGGAATACTGCTCTAGTCTGCAATGATGTTATTCAACATTCCTCTACCAAACTGATGTGTTTGCTTGATCAACTTTATAGGCAGTGAGAACTCCCCTCACTGAAAAATATTGAGTGAATGGAGGCAATGAAGCCTATGTATTCTCATTAGGGTAGCAAGCAGGAAGCACAAAAGCCAATTACTGCAGCCTGGCATCCCATGCAGATGCTTGTATCAGGGCCTGACAGTCACTTGTGCCTCAGGGCACCAGATAATAACTTCAAAACCAGAACTTGGGCAGTCATCCGGTCTTGGTGTCTGCTTCAGAGCACATGGCCAAAAAAGGCAATACCTTCCAGAGGAGCAAAATGTCCTGAAAATAGCAAGGAGATGGGGAATTTCATAGATATAAGCCCTTGGTGAGCTGGTGTCAAGGAAATGCTCTCAGTTTGCTTATTAAATGTTACCAAGACACTGAGACAGAAGGCACAAAATGATGAAATAAAATATAAGCACCATTTCGCAGACTGAACAATGGGTGGAGTTTATTTTAACTTGAGAGACTTACTTCTTTGAGTGCATCACTCTCATGGAATTAAATAACAAAGAAAGTGAGAACAGCCCAGTAAATCCACAATTCACATTCTTAATATGGTAAATGTTCGGCAAAGCTAGGCTCATTAGCAATTGGTCTACAGTACTGCTTCCACCTTCCACGAAGGCAATAATAAATATTGTTAGTATTGATTCATGGCTTGAGCCTCAATGTAAAACCTATTTCAAAAATCCAATCCACACCTAAGAAGCAAAATTGACAACTTAAATAAAATACCAAACAGAACTGATCCATAGTGAATACTCAATAGCACTGACTATTAGATAAATGATAGAAACATAGCTAGAGATAATAATAGATTATTGATTAGATAGATAGATAGATAGATAGATAGATAGATAGATAGATAGACAGATAGACAGACAGATAGATAGATAGACAGAAAGATAGAGAGGCATCTTTCATTGGGACATAAGTAGATCATAGCACATTGGAAATTTACTTTATACTTATTTAACAGGAGAAAGAAGCAACAATAAACCTCCACAGACATGTGGCACCCATCTTTTTTATACACACTAGAATGATTCATATCATTACTTAAATAATTGCAAGGCATAAGATGCATAGGAAAGGAAAAGTTGCCATTTTTTTTCACATGCTCTATAAATCTCGATGGAAAGCAGATAGCTAATGCAACGTTTAAAAGAGAGTTTTCATTCATTCCATTTATCAAGCAAAAAACCAAACACTTAGAAGTTTTGGGTTGAATGAACTTGTCTAGTTTTTAATGCAGTTCTGAGTTTCTATTTATGTTACTACCAACTTCCTGAATTGTGGGACAAAAAAAAATTCTCATTAGGATAATATATTTGTATGAGTCTGGTTGTAAGAAAATGATGCTGTTTCAGATACAGCTGGATTCATGACTAACGTTTTCAGTTAAAAATTGCCACTTTTCTCCTTTTAAATATTGGATGCAACCCCCAGTTCTTCCATCGCCATAGTAAAATAACTTCTATATCAGTTCCATAATTAATATTTGTCTCAGCTTAAAAGCCTATCAAAATGGAGAACTTTCTCAGAAATTCTAGTCAAAGTTTCACTACAAGGCATGACTTTGGATTGTGCTTATAATGGACTTGTCAAAAATTACTCTACCAAGCTGATGATGTGTTTCTTGATCAACCTTATTAGAATGAGAACTCAGCAACACTAAACAATGGCAGGTAAGTGAAGACCAACCTGCACATCTTCACTGGAGTAGTGAGCAAGAGGCAAGAACACTAATTGTAATGTATAGTTACCTCAGAAAAGAGGAACAGATCATTAACACCCTTGATGAAGTTGACACCACACAAAATAAATGAATAGGCCTGCACATGAAAACAACCTCTTCAGTAAAAATTTAAAACCAATTGAAGTGAATATTGGGAATCACCTAGCAACCCACCCTTATTGCCAACTTCTCCTCCTGTTATAGTTACAAGTTTTATCTCATAAAAATATTAAACTTTTAATTGATGGAAAATCCTACTTCCACAGGCAAGATCCCAAGATTTGTGAGTACAGTACAGATGTATGTAATACTAAAGAATTATCATGCAAGGGTGGGTGATTCCTAAAACTACTTAAAGAATCTGTTTTCTTTCTTTCCTTCAAACACAAATATAAATCAACCACTGGACGATAGATAATAATTCACTTCCAAATGTACCTACATCCAGTTTCTTTTATCACTAGCATTAACATATCTGATAAGTTTGTTGAATAAATATTAATACATGCTTGTTAAAGTCTGTACTTTATTTGGACTTTTCCAGTTCTTTACTAATGTCACTCACTTTTCTGTCCCAGGATGTAATACAGGATACCACACAATACTTAGTCATCACATATCATTAGGTTATCATCTTGATAATTTCTCATATTTTAAGTCTTATGATAGTTTAGGTAGAACACAAGTCTGATACACTACAGACTATCCTTCTCCTTGGCTAATGTCTGTTCCCAGGAGTGGACTGTGGTCTTGGGAGACAAATCACAGAAATAAAGTACCAATTTTGCCACATCAGAAAAGGATGTATGTTAGCATTCTGCCTGCTTGGCTCATCTATCGATGTTGCCATTACCCTTGGTTACCTGGCTCAGTGGTGTTTGGCAGGTTTCTTCCCATGAAGTTCTTCTGTTTCTTCTCTTTCCCTGTTGTTCAATGTGGACATCGCTTCATATAGCCCACTGTGCAGAACAGGGCGGGTGGATTCTCTCCATTTCACTATGGTAAAACACAAAAATTATTTGAATAATTTTACAAGGGAAATGTACCTAGTCTGGCATGTGTGTATTTATTCAAATGTTTATATGCATTCATTCATAGAGTGTATAGATGTTTATGTTATGCTTTCCTTATCATCCAATTATACTTTATCTTTTGTTCAATTGTTACAGCTTTGGTAACTAGGAACTCTTTGGGAACCTATTCATTTTATCATATTGGCTGGGGATACATATTATCTCCTTGGGATTTCAATTTGCAGTTTGAAATTGAAATCTGTACTGTGAAAACTGGCTTTGCCAATTTTCCTATTAGTGGTGATTTCCTGGTTGATTTTTATTTCATTATTTTACTAGATTTTTCTAGTTATGTATGTCAGAGATTGTAATGATTCACTCAGTTTGGCATATCTACAGCCATCATAAGTGTGATTGCCATAGCCACCCCAGTACCAATGCTAAGTTTTCCACATGCAATATACCACTGCACTACAAATAAACAAAACTATCAGTTTAGTGTGAAGAGATTTATGAATGGCTTCTAATGCCTTTAGATCCAGGATGTACTAGACAGATTTACTCAACTTGACATATCTGCAGCTACCATAAGTATAACACCCATGGCCACCCAATACTCATCCTCAGTTTTCCTAGTGCAGGCTGGAGATACACATTGTATACTCAAACTTGAAAAGTCATATTGCTCTTACATTATGTAAACACTTCTTCTAGCATCTGGCCTTGATGACCAACATTTATTTTGATCAGTTGAATTAGAAACAAATGAAGACCTTCAATCAGTAAAAAGGTTAAGGCCATTGGAGCAAAATGTACTAAGGTAAGGTATGACAGAAGCTAGCCTGCAACATCAGTTGGGAGCAAGTACATTGCTCACATGAACCATGGGTAGTAAAACTGTGCTGTGGAGAAGGGGGTGGAAAGAAGATGGGGAATGTTCATATTTTGCTTGTAGAAAAATTATTTTTGAAAACAGTTTTAGTAATAACCTATAAAATATCATTCTATACATTTGTATCTGTTATGAATGTGTAACAAATATGAAAGTAAACAATTTAAAACTCCAATTGTCAGTTCCACTTCAGCACATGGCTAGACATTCACAGGATGCAACAACTTTAAAGGTAAAGGAATTCCACATAATTTTAGTGAACCTCTTTATAATACTAAATTATGAATACTTCAAACATTTGGCAAAAAATAAAATAAAATAAAAGTAAACGTCTCAGTAAACCTAAATATTCATCAACTTAATCTCTCTATTGATTTTTCTTGTGTATGTACATGTACATTTTATATGCAGGTGCTTATATGTTTGGCTAGAATAGAGGAAAACATTCATGTCTTTCCTCAGATATCATTAGCCTTTTCCTATGGCAGGGTCTCTTGCTGTCCTAGGACTTTCCAATTATTAGACTAAGCTAGCTGACCAACAAGCTTCAGCAATCATCTTAGCTCTGTTTTCCCAGTCCTAGATATTTTTTTAATATAGGTCAGTTTCAAGTCCTCATGCATGCCCCTAACTATTGATGTTTTCTTTCTTATTACTTCTAACCATTCTTACATCTGACCATCCATCTTCCCTATTTGTAAGCGCTTGAAAATTAATTGCAAATAATAATTAGCCCTAAAAATTCAACACCCATATAATATCCTGAAAATTGTAGGAGATTGCATAGATCTCGTCTGAGACAATGTGCATGAAAGGGTAGTCATTTCTCAGTGGGAGCTGCTATGCAAGCAACATAGAGAGGGAGCCAAGAATTTATGATTTCCTCTTTTCTTTTCTGACAAATGAATGCCTTGCCATCTAGGCTATGCATGTCTGGCTGGTTATATAAATCATAATTTCTACTAATCTGCTACTGTTTTACTTTCTTGGAAGAAAATACCTTGTGTGAGGTATGTAATTTAATTGACTCCTAATCTATGAGCATGATTTTAATACTGACACCTATAGAACAATGTCTGTAGGAAATGCTTAACCAGAATTAGTGCAGATATCTTTTATTCCCATAAGGCTTTGCTCACTGTTTTTTCTCTAATGCCCAAAGATTATATAAGATAAATACAAAAGTCTATTCCTTCCCTATATTAGTAATGTACTTTCATTTCTCTGTCTCTCCAGCTGACACTTTAATTATTGGGTATACGTCTTACAAAATGTAATGTGTGTGATGTGATAACTGTTTCTTCCTGCCCTATAATTTTTAGGAGTTGTGGTTTTTCAGTAAAGGAAGGAAAATAAGTATTAGTAAAGGAATCTAGCTAGCTGCTCCAGAAATCAGTATCCATGCCAACAGGACTTAGATAATCAGGCCTTTTGCTTTGAGTGTTGACTGTTTTTCAAGTGACAACATGTTGTCTGCCACCATTGTGATTCTCAATTTTTCCTTAGCTCCTCAAGAATAAAATTTAATAATGCCAAACATAAGAGAAAATACCTGATAATCTGGCAAATTCAACTTAGAATTTTTAGGTTAAAAAGTTTTTTTTTTCAATGACTAGACAATAAATTGAAAATGAAGTAAATCTTATGTTCTCAAATGTATGTAGTATACATTATACATAAATTTATAGTGAGCAGAAATGGAGGCTATTATTCTTCAAGCTGGCTGTCAGAAAGTACCAAAAATTCATGGGTACCCAAAGTACATATTTGAGTGTGTTCATCTTAGCTATAGTTACTCTGCTATTTCATTTTGAAACACATAAATATAACAGGTTTTAATAAGTATCATAAGTTTAATAAAATCTAGAAACCAAAACCAACAAGTTGCTACAAAACAAGTGCTGTGTTAACTTTCTTGAGCATCTGTCATGAATAATAAGTTCTTAGATTTAGAAAGACATGAAAGAAAAGAAGTCCTCAGAATTCTGGAAACCAGAACTCTATATTCTGGCTGATGCCTACACTCTACTTCCTCCCGAGGCCTTTGGGAATGTTCTCTCTTGTCTTTGCTCACTTTGTGTGGATTCAGGCTGAGGACGAACGTTTTCCTGTGTCCTGCAGATGCTAGGTCTCAAATAAACGCAAGAAAGTTTATATTAATTACCAACTGTTTAGTCTGTGGCTCAGGCTTAATGTTAACTAGCTATTATATCTTAAATTAACCCATTTCTATCAATCTATGTATCACCACATGTCTCATGGCTTTACCTGGATTCTATTACATCTTGTTCCCCTGGCAGTTTGCAAGGTCTCCCCGTCTGCACCCTTTTTCTCCTGTGTTTCTGCTTGGATTTCCTGTCTGCCACTATCCTGCCTTGCCATAGGCCAAATTAGCTTTATGTATTAACCAATGGGAGCAACATATATTCCCAGCATACAGAGAGACCATCCACAGTATCAGGAAGTATTTGTGACTGTAGTACTCTCTATTCCCTAACACCAGGTTTACCTGCCTTTCTCTTCTCCATCTGTATGTCTTTTTTGTCTCTGTGTATTAGACTTCCCTCTGTCTTTGGGTTTAATGCCCATTTGATAATAAACTCTAGAACTTTGGTTTAAGCAAAGATGTGTTCTATAAATATGGTCATAAGCTTTGGTTGTTGGCATTAGTGAATGCATGTAACTTATGGAGGCCATCATTAAACCCCACTACTCAATGTTTTGTTTTACACTCACAAGACTTTTCATATGAATTGACTAAGTTCAATAAGACACAATGTATTAATGTTATTAAATTATACTACATTATATTTAAGTAATCATTGAGAAATATATATATATATTACTCATATATGCATATAATATATATACATATATATAACTTGTGATTTGCTTCTTTTCATAAATCTGCTATATGTATTTATAAGATCACCCAAAACATAATTACCACCATTAAAATAATCCATGATTTATTATCAACAAATTGAGAGGAAAGTGCCATAGACATTCTAGATTCAAAACTCCAAAGTTCTGCATCATTTAAAGAGATGTGTTTTGAAAGACTTTTTTCTGGGTGGCTGGGATTAGCCAGTTCCTCTGTATCAAGGTTTATATCTGAGGTTATTGGCACAGCATTGAACTGAGCACAGTCAGGAGCTATAGGATTCAAATAGAAACCATACTTCTGAGAGCTTTATTGAAACCATCAAATGATATATACATGTCTAATACTTCAGTAATTCAGTGGCAACTAGACTTAAAATGTACAGTCTCACTGTGGGCTAATTTACTTATTTTATCTTCATATTTCCTGAGCTACCTCTATGTTCATCATCCTACAGAAACCAAACAATCTTATCTGTATGGTCAGTTTAAATCTACAATACATCACAGCACTGGTATGAAAGTTTTGCCGAACTTCAAAAAATGATCCTGAGCCATGTGAAAATAGATTTCTACACTTTCATTTTTATTCAAGAGACACTGCTCCCAGATAGACACCAGAAGTTGACCAGTAATCTCCATTACTTTACTCTATCCTGCATCCCTGTCTTTCTGACCTTCCCAGTGTGTTTTAGGAGGTTGTCAGCAATTATACCATCAAATTGTGAGCTGAATTTATTAGGAATTTAGAGTGTGAAGACAAGAGTTGGAGTTTTTGGTGAGGTCCAGACACCAGAGATCACCAAGGCGGCTGGGGAAAGGGCAGGAAGAAACAAAGGCAAGGAGGAAAGCGAGGGCCAAAGTGTCCTACAACAGGATGTGAAGAGCAGTGGGCAGGGCACAAGAGAGAAGTTGTTCATGCTCTGTGGGCTGTTTAGAAGATGCTAAGTGTATGTAGAGTGAATGCCTACCTTTTAGGCCACCACACCCTAACTGTGTGGAAAAAAATGTAACATTTTCAATGCCTTTTTCACTGAACTCAACAGAGTTCATGAGCAGACATGTATGTCAATCACTCAAACTATGAATGGTTAGATATTTGCTTCATTTGTTTTGAGTCCAATTCAAAATGAAAAGAATGTTTATTTAAAATAGAGAGAAGTGAATATTCCTTTCAATCATTGGGAAAACCTTTTTAAGGAAATCTACAGTGAACTTGCATGAATATCACTTTAGCCATTGATTCTCAGGTGCAGAGAAGCTGCAAGTAGTATGGGTGGATATCTATGTCAGGCATTGTGAAGAATATACTAAGAAAATGCTTCATGTGTCCTGACTTTCCTCTTCTGCCTGGTCCTTGCTATGTGGGGAAAATGACCCAGAAGTTACAACAAACATACAAAAAATATCCATGAAAATGGTGGAAAACTCCTGACCTTACTTAAAAACAGACATACTTCATAATTGAGATTGGCTTAGACATCGTTTTGTGTCTCGTGTGTGTGTGTGTGTGTGTGTGTGTGTGTGTGTGTGTGTGTGTGTGTGCACTCATGCTGTGGATATTGCTCTGTGTAAATAAAGTTCTGATTGGCCAGTGGCCAGGTAGGAAGTATAGGCGGGACAAGAGAGAAGAGAATTCTGGGAAGTAGAAGGCTGGAGGGAGACACTGCCAGCCGCCACCATGAGAAGCAACATGTAAAGACACTGGTAAGCCACATGCCATGTGGCAAAGTATAGATTAACAGAAATGGGTTAATTTAAGATAGAAGAAGTAGATAACAAGCAGCCTGCCATGGCCATACAGTTTATAAGCAATATAAGTTTCTATATGCTTTCTTGGTTGGGTCTGAGCGACTGTGGGACTGGCGGGTAAGAGAGATTTGTCCTGACTGTGGGCCAGGCAGGAATACTCTAACTACACACTCACATATGTGTGTGCATACGCATGTGCTTGTGTGGATGCACAAATGCACATGCATACACATACACACACACACACACACACACACACACACCACATCACATGTGTGTAGTAGGTCAGAGGGCAACTTGCAGGAGTCCATTTGTTTGTTCTACCAAATGAACCCAGGGAATCAAACTCATGCCATCAGACTTAGTTTTGTAGCAAGCCCCATTATCTTCTGAGCCATCTCTCTGATCCTAGACTTTTAAATAAAATAAATTTTAAAAAATTGTAACACTCAAAAGAGTCCAGCTGTGTAGTGTTGGCAAATGCCTTTAATCCCAGCAATCAGGAGGCAGAAGCAGGCAGATCTTTGTGAGTTTGACGCCAGCCTGGTCTCCAAAGTGAGTTCCAGGAAAGGTGCAAAGCTACACAGAGAAACCCTGTCTCAAAAAACAAAAACAACAACAAAAAATGTCCAGAGGAGCTATATGATCTACCTAGGATGGAGTGGCCCTACTTGCCACACATCATTAAGTCATGTACAGAAAAAGATGAAAGGGTTACTTGTTTGTATTCTATGAACTAAAACCCATACTATATATTGGTCACAAGTTACATCTACAGTTGGAGATGAGTGATCTTAGTGAAAGCAATCACAAATGACCTTGCATTTGATAACACTAATAGCAAGGTCAAAGGAGACCTGAGATGTGAGATGGACAGAACAAGGAAAGCACACTATTAAGGGGAGAGGGTGAAGGGATGTGTACAAAAGAATCTTCTCTTGTAGTAAAGGCAGAATGGATAAGAGGTTGGTAGGAAATGAGATCCTGGTCCACATTCAAGGAAACAAGGGCCCTAAGAACACCCTACATGAACAGGTAAAAAATGCAGTGATGAGAAATGAGAGAGAAGATCACACAAGGCCACTGTCTACTTCTGCCTTTCAGCCTTGAATACAGATATCCATGCTAGACAGACCTCACATATTTTTCCAAGGTTACATTTTTTAAATGTTTACATGGAACTTTGTTTTTAATGTTGTTCTTAGATCCAAACTTAAGTGTTACAGCTTTATCTGGTAAAAAAAAAAAAAAAAAAAAAAAAAAAAAAAAGCTGTCAGCCCTAATTGATTGAAATTAATACTATCCCACCACCTTATTATCCGAGTTAGAAATTTAATTGAAAATAATAACTAAAATGTACCTTGGTTTTTATTAATATTAGTATTTGTAGTCAGACTTTATTTTCAGATTGCCAGCTCCCTAGTAATGACACAGAAACTTACTATCAATTATGAAAGCTTGGCCTTTAACTTTAGCTTCTTCCCAACTAGCTCTTGTAATTTAAACTAACCTGCTTACATTAATCTACATTTTGCCATATTGCTTTTTACCTCTCCTCCATTCTGTATGTCCATCTCTATCTGTATGTCTCCTTGGTGTCTCTCCACAAGCCTCAGATTCTTCCTAAGTTCCTCTCTCTCTGCTCAGAAGTCCCACCTATTCTCTCCTGACTAGCTATTGGCTCTTTACTAAACCAATCAGGTACCTTAGGCAGGTGAGGGAAAACATGGACACATCTTTACACAGTTAAACAAATATCCTGTAACAATTATTAATGAAAATTTTAATGTCATCACAGAGAGAAAATGAAACGGCGTTGATGGTGACTAATTACCTGGAAGGTAAAGCGTACTCCCATTTAAATTATCAGGTGTCACACAGCGTTTAGTTCATGAGATGGATATATCATTCCTAGAGTCATTGCCAGTGCCCTTTACATGTTAGCTAGGAATTTCATAAGTCTATTGTCCATGCTAATCAAAGCCAATGAACGCATAGGTGCTTTAAATGTGTGTTTGACCTTTAAATATGTTTATTGCAGAGTGCAGCAACCAATATGGCTTACTACAGTCAGCAAAATACCAGAAATGAGAAGCAGATTGGTAAAAGAGTAGATCATTGACCTCTGAGGCAAAAATTCACTGTGTATTCCTTCTATCAGTTTAAATGTAGAGCATGGATTGCTTTCCCACTCCTCGTACCTTCATGGAGGAAGGTGTTACATGCAGTTAGTATAGTGAAAAGCTTTCTAAGGAAAGTCTTAGTACGGCATTCTTTTAGAACTTGACAAATCATAGCCAAATCACTTTTCAAAGATAATGTCTTCCTGATAATGGACTTTGTTTTATAAAGTCTAGTGTATTTTGAAAGTCTTCAACTTTCAACAAGACATGTTAACAAATGTAGTTTTTTGGTTTTTTTTTTTTTAAACTTTAGCTAATAGCAGATAATGCTAGGCCTATTAACAATCATTTGTTCTAATAGGATAGGCTACTTATTTGTTTGTTTGTTTGTGTAATGTATGTGTGATCACCCTTGCCACCTGCAAATGTATAGAGGCTACCTTGTAAGAGGTGCTTCTCTCCTTCCACCATATAGGTGCAAGAGACAAAGTTCAGGTCATCAGGCCTAGCAGGCCTACACTTTTACCTGTAGAGCCATATCACAGACCCAAGGACCACATTTAAATGCCTGTTTTCTCTCTGTACATAGTGAGATAGGACACCATTATTGGACAGCCATACCATATCAACACAGCCTGTCTCACACATTTTCATTCCCAAGATCCTTTATATAACACCTCATATTTCTTTTAGCTCTCTTCATTCATGATAATCTGCCTGGCATTTTACTTTTTGGTAACCTTGTCTAATCTTCTTCATTATATTATAAGCACCTGCCTAACACTCTTACGATAAATATGTGCTGAGCTCAAAGAGAAGCGATTGCAAACACTATACTTACCTGGGAATTAGCTACAGATCACCAGGTCCATCAGGCTGAGATGTTACCTCAGTGCTTTTTGAAATGTGTGGAAGCTATTCCTAGGTTTCAGAAATTTGTGCCTCTTCACACATCAGCATTTTCATAGTTACTGTCCTTATCATTGTATGAGTTTTGTTGGGGGTATTTTATGGTGTTATTTTTATTTCAAGTACTCAATATCTAGATATTTTGCATATTAATTTGTATGAATATACATCATATTTAGTACTAGCAAGTATTCAAGTTGTTATTGTAGAGATTATTAATCCATCAATGTGGGCATATTATTTAGGCTTTCTATATTACAATACCCTCAAGATGACACTAGAAATGGAAAATTCTATTAGTGCTTTAACAGTTCTGTAAGATCAATGCTATAAGGCACAATGTTTGTGATATATAAGTTTGGGTCAATGTCAGTCAGTGTAGTCAGTCATGTGAATATGCTCATTATATTTTTTCAGAGCAATGGGATGATGGTGTGTGTGTGTGTGTGTGTGTGTGTGTGTGTGTGTATGTGTGTGTGTGTGTGTTTAACAGAAAGGGACAGAAAGAGGGAGGCAGAAGAGATGAAAGGAAATGGGAAGACAAACCAAAATGAAAAAGACAGAGAAAAAGAAATTTTAAGGAATTAGTTCATGCAAAACAGAGTAAATTCAAATCTGCAGGATAAGCCTGCTGCAAAATAGAGACCAGGAGATAGTGATGCTACAGATCAAGTCTGAGCATCATCTACTAGCTTCTGTCTTTCCAGAACAACTGATCTTGTGTTCTGTTTAGGCCTTCAGTAGAGTAAATGAGAGGCCCAACCACATCATGGATGGCAATCTGTTTTATTATATTAATAATACTAATGATTGACACATTGAAAACCATGTTCACAGAAACACACAAAATAATCTTTGACCAAATATCTTGCTACTAGATCCAGATAAGTGAAGCATAAAAACCATCACAACTTACCAACATGAGACATGCATGTTTCTTAAACCACAAATTGTTCCTAAAAGACAGTTTAGACCATAGCAAGATGACATTTCTACAAAAGCACGATCACTATTTCATTATACAAGCACCCTGAGAATAACAAAAAATCATACTCTTTCCTGATAATAGGATGCAAATTTGGGGGACAATACTTACTCTACCCCTTCATTTCTCACAGTTTAAACACTGTTCTCTAGAGTTAATATTATTTAAACACTACAAAATAAAACAAATATATACTATGTTGCATGAGAGGATAGAAGGAAGAAAAAAAGCTGTTTTGTTTTTTTGCTCAATGATCATTCTTAATAAAATAAGGTAGATGTACATATGACTAACAGCTCTCTTTCCTGACACTAAAACATACATGATTTAGCTGATATGTTTAACTACTTCTTGCTCAACCCACCCCACATTAATATGCCCTTCAGTCTTTTCAGGCTCTTTACCTGATGATACACTCCCTCCTGAATGGTATGGGCCACTGGGAACTCCAATATCAACTTGGTTGTTGCCATTTCCCATTTACCTTAAGTCATGGTAACACTAAAAATTTACCTATACTCTAGATATACTTTTCTTTACTCCATTGTGAATTAGCAGAGCAGTTTTAACTGTTAATTGGAAGTCCAGTTCCTTCAGCTCTAAAAGTAAATATTTTTGGTAGATTCTAAGGCATAAGGAACTCAGTGAAGCTAACAAAAGCATTCTTAATGTCCCTTTCACAGTATTCTTATATTTTTTTCTTTCACATAATTAGAATACACTTTGCCACACAGTTTTATCCCTATACAGTGGATCAGTGGTATCATGCTCTCTTTAAACAATGACCTTTAGGCCAGCAAACCACAAGCTTATGAGTCCAGTACTGAAATGATAATGGTTGTGATTGCATAGGATGTCTTTGCTAGATACAGAGCTGATAAGCTCTCTTTGTACCTAATTAATTTGGTATAAAGAGTTAACTGATAAGCAGTAATGAGTCAGCTACTTTAGTTTTCTAAATCCCATAATTATTGGGCTAGAGAGATGTCTCAGGATCTGAGAGTACTTTCAGCTTTTCCAGAGGATCCCTGTTCCTAGAACATACACCAAATGGCTTACAATTGCTTGTAACTTCAGTTTCAAAGGCTTGAATGATCTCTTCTGGCTTTTGAGAACACATTCATTCACACATGTGATATGCATGCAAACACACACACACACACACACACACACACACACACACACACACACACACAGATTAGTAAGTGAAAGATGCAACAAATCCCATTATTATTAAGGAAAATCACAAATAACAATAATTACTTCTACTTTTAAGTATCTGCTAAATGCTTTATTTTGAATAGTGCTTTATATCTCAGTGTGTTCCAAACAGCTGTCTCACAAGGCAGGCATTGATTGGTAAGCCCATTTTATAGTTGAAAAAAGAAGTAGGTTTCAGATATCAATATGGCAAGGATAAATTACTTGCAAATGTCAGAGCTGGAATTGGAAACTGTGTCTAGAGCTATCCCCAAAAGTGAGATAATGAATTTTTGTGATGCCTTTAAACCAGTTCAGGAAACATTTCCCCTGTCAAATTCAAAGTTGTCTATCTCTCTTCCTATGCTGGTGTGTACTCTAGTGCACTTTGTAATATATTTGTATTTTATGGTTTCTCATCTGTTTCTTTTCTCCACCACTCTGATTCTTCCATAAACATGAGGAGAGTGTAATTTGTGGACATACTCCCTTCCATTTAGCACAGAATCAAACACATTGAGCAGTCAATCATTCATCTCTAACTACAGAAATAGTTATGATGGAAGGACAGGTAGACAGACCACAGGACTCAGCTTCAGAAACACGGGGCTCTCATCAACTAGGATTCACAAATATTTGTGATTCCAAGAAAATCCCTTACTCTCTATATTTCCTCATCTCTATTCTATTTCAGAAACCGTTCTTATCTTAGCATTTTATAGTTCTGTCTTTTAAAGCAGACTTTCCCTCTTCCCTATACACAAACAACAGGATAGTGCATCCTGCCTGATAGCCACTTTGGTGGAACCAGGCTCTACAGACCATGGCTGAAAGCTATGTGTGTCAAATCCTCTTAGTCTCTCTGTCTCTGCCACAACAAGCAGAGAAGCAGTGTGTGGAGACTGTAGAGGTGTGAGATGTATATGGACTCATCTCCCTCTGTTATGCCATAGGAAGGAGTATCCCAGGGGAGGGCATGCACATCAGATTGTTTTAAAATAGATTAATGGTCGTCTCTCCAAAGACCAATAATCCTATGAAGTTCAGAGGCACGGGAATGAGAAGGCAAAGAAATACAGACTTTTTTTTAAAAATGAGAGAACAAATGTCGTCTTTGATCACTGGTACTCAGAAATGAACTAGAATTAGAAGGATTGGAATCCTCCTAAGATGTCTGAGATAATTTTGATGCTGAAGAGACAGGAGCTGGAGGGGGAGAAAATTCATGGCTTAAATGCAAGAATTAAATTGCTTCCTGGCCTCTCTGAGGGCCTAGCCCCTATCTACTTCAAATGTGTCTCAGCAGCTTAACAGAGGAAAAAATACGCCTCTAAAAGGAGCATGCGTGGAGCTACAGAGAACAATGACAGCCTTGAAAGCCAAGTGAGATGATGGTGTCACAAGAGGAAAGCAGAAGCGAACTATGAAAAGTGGCAGCAGCCGGACCAGAGCCAGTAATGTGCTTTTTCACTCTTCCGGCCCTTGGGTTTCGTTTTTCACCAACCTCTTCTGAATATTGAATGATATAGAAACTTCTTTCGTCTATATGAAACTGTACTAATTTATTTCTCACCAACTTTTCGTTGTTCTTTGATTTCATTCAACACAGAACTGACAGATAGATTCAGATCACTGATCAGTTTTCCTAACAAAAGTTGAAGTGAATGACCCCCAGGAACATTAGAAAACTTTTCAAGGTATTAAAGTAAGAAGGATGACCACGATTCAGGTTCACTTAAAAGGAATTGTCAGGAAAAAAAAAAAAAAAAAAAAAAAAACTATAAACAGTGTGTTTGGTTCTTTCTGAGATCAGGATACACGAGAGGGTCAGGGTGAGTGTGTGTGTGGTGGGGCTAGGGTTGTAGTATATGTGTGTTGCCTACTTACAGTTAGATAGTTTATTTTAATAAGTGAGTCCTACTAAAAGCACATCATGAGGACTGTATGAAACCAGCACTGAAGCTATAGCAGCACAGTCTGCTTATGGGTCAGCAAAACAGGTTATCTGCTCAGCAGGGAATACAGACTTGGGAGATACACTGCTCATTAGTGGCAATGAACAGGAGACTTGGAGGTATCCTGCTGAAAGGTCACCTCTGGAAGTATACAGCTGTTTCAGACTTCACCTGCAGAAAGTACCTGCACACTCATACTCCAAAAAGCAGGATCTCTCTTTCCCCTTTCTTCATAGGAAGGAGGCAGGCTTTTGTCCATAGCTTTTAGTGCTTTATCTTGTTCGACTTTAGCCTTCAGATGACCCTTGGAAGATTTGGTATATTTACAGAGAATCAGTGTCTAGGAGCAAAGCATGAATCAGTGTGGCAGATCTCAAAGACACAGCTGTAAGAATGGGTCAGCCGATCCATACACTGTATCCCAATTATCATCTTCTCTACCAAATGTATCATGGGTGGGAAGCGCACAAAGCTGCTATTTTTAGCATTCTGTGTTTTATTGGCAACACTTCACACATATACACTGAAGAATTGACTTAGATCTTCACTGTAGCCAGGGCATCAGCTACAACAGCACCATAGTTACCATACTGGGGTCTTATTACTCACTAAATAATACTTGTTCTCTGTGTGTGTGTCTCTCTCTGTGTCTCTCTGTTGCTCTGTGTGTCTCTCTGTCTCTCTCTCTCACACGCACATACACAAGTATATTTCTTCTTATTTGAAATTGAAGGAAAATCAATAGCAAAACATGTAGAATGTAAGAAATTTCAAAAAGAGCCCCAAAACTGCTTATAGAATCATCACAGTTAGCAACATCAAAACAGACTAGAGGGGTGCCAGAAAAGAAAGGAAATCATGTCCTCAGTTTAGTAAAAATTTTCATAATGAAAGATTCCAACAATATTAACCAAAAACCTGGATAAGAACAGTATTTCCTAAAGCTGATTCTCCATCATACACTGAAAACACTGAACCTGCACACACTGAAAACACAGTTTGCAGTGATAAAAAATCACAGTGTTTCTAGATTCTTATAAACAGCTCAGTAAGAACTTGAAATCTAAGATGGCTTCTATGATATTACTGGAAAAAATCAAAACATCTGTCATCTGTTCTTCTCCCAAATATCTGTCTCTGCTTATCTGCACTAACTAATTTCTGAATACACAAATACTAGCCCCAAAGATGTGCTTTTAGGTATTCATTATATGAAACATTGATTATATTGGATGTTTTATCTTAAAAAAAAAATCACTTAATCACAGCCTGTCATACTATCTTTATTGATTTGTCACTGGCCCTTATTCATTAAGATGCCAGACAGAACAGAATTCATTTTTAGTGTTTTCTTCCAACAACCAGATTTTTATCTCTCAACAGTATAATTCAAGGTCAAGGGTGTTTATTGGGTTTAGACAGAAAAGCAATCAAAGTGGTTTGGGTTTTAGAACGCACAGAGAAAGAAAAGTTTCCAGTCTTTGCTTACCCTAAGGATTGGAGTTTTGATCACAATATGTGATCTGAAGTGTCTAGGGTATTTGCTGAGGCTTCAAGGCTTAGGGTGGGAGGGCTCCTTTTTTTTTTTTTTCACTAGTTGCAAAAAAGAGTGATAGTAATTATTGCCTTTTATTCCCAAGCAATTTTGCTTTCTGAGTGACTGCATTTTAAATTCTGTGATCTATCTCCAAGGTAATCTTAAAGTCAACAGTCTGCTTAATTCATCACTTTCTGGGGCAGAAGCAGCAGATTAATAATGTCAACAACCAGTTTCCCACCTGGTCTTAAAACGCTCCAGAAATACACTGAAGTTCTATGTATTTTTGACCCCCATGAACCCTGGAGGGTATTTGGTACACCACATTAAAATAGATATGGGTATTAAACTATGAAGTTTCAGACGAAGCTATCAAAATCACATTTCTAGCCATGTGCAACACGAAATGCTGCAGTTATTGAAAAAAAAGAGACAATGTCAAATAGAAAGGTGTACATGAATGGTTTTTAAAAAACACAAGGAGTAACATCAACATGTGTATTAAATAATCAGAGTCACTAATAGGGAAATTTAAAATAAGTGACACATTGCCCATCAGAATGGGAATATTTGTATCAATAATATACTAGTTGGGACAGATATGGGAAATTGAGTATGTCTGTACATTACTGGTATAAAGTACATGTTATTTCTTTTTTGAAGTCCAGCAAGGCCTACAGACACAGAAAACTAAAAGTCTACTCTGAACTCAAGCAAGTCTGCTGCCAGTAGCCTCTTTAAAAATGGTAATATAAGGATGAAAGTGTCTATAAGAATATGTATTACTTTTTAGTGTTGAAAACTGGAATCAGCGATAATTGGTAGCTTATAAAATGAACTGATGGATTATAACATCAGCTACAATGCAAAAATCCAACAGATCTAGCCATAAATACTAGTCTGGAATAAGGGATGTTATTATTATTGATGAGGAGAACTTGAGCTATTAATTTGTGTTCCAATGCTATACCTGTGTTTGCTAAAAGCCATACATGTGCCTTTTTTTTTTCTATGACATATGTCTGAGTCATGCACTGTGAGATGGGAAGGTTTAGTTGCTGTGTGTTCTGGCATGCACTCTCTGTGCGTTCCTGTGTTTGTTCACTTATATGTGAGGTTGTATGTATGCAGAAGGCTGATGTCAACCTCTAATGTTGGTCTCAGAAGCTGTCCATCTTGTTGTTAGGGATAGGGTCTCTAACTGAGAACTAGGACACAGCGCTTGGGTCAGCAAACTTGGGGTATCTATAGCTCCCCTGAGCTAGCCTGACAAGTATGCATCACCATGCCTGATTTTTTTTTCCGTGGGTTCTGAGGACCAAATTCAGGTCCTAGTACTTGTATATCAAGCACTTTACTGAATATGTCACCTCCTCTGGTATAGAGTATTAGAAATTTTCTGCATGGTCAATAGGACCACATTTTTATCTATGAGTTAAAAACTGTTATTATCTTCTTTGCTTTTAAATAGTAATAAATGTTACAAGTATATACAGAATGTTAATGGGACACAGGAGGACAGGATAATATGCAGGGTAAGAAATTACTAAATTTATTACATAGAAACTAAATGTGGATGTGTGTCTCAGGGGGCCAAACAGTCTCATAGGAAGTGAAGGGACAGTGACAAAAATGGAAAATACTGGAAGATTAATATATAACAATGTTCTTCTCTTCTCTCACCACATACTTCTGCTCATGATATCATTACTACAATAGATAAAATTAAAGAGTATGTATTAAACCTGACTGATGACATTTATTTTTATATTAGTGTGTCATGAGTATCAATATTAATGGTTAAGGGTGCATTGTGGGGATTAACAAGGCAACTCCACGTAGTTAAACAGGAAGTTTACTTTGGGGTAACTTACAGCCAGTAAAGGGGTTGGTTATAGGATCTGGGGGAGGGGAGGTGCAATCTGGCCAGGTTCTCTGGAGAACTCTGCTACCATCCAGCATCCAGGATCATGAGGAACCAAGAGATGCCAGCATGTCCAGATCTCAGGTCTTAACGGCTCCCATCTCAGCCCAGCCCCAGGGACAGATCATAGGTAGGCGTGGCAGTTACCAGAAGCCTCACAAGTGGTAGTACTTCTGGGTCAAAGCTGGAACGGGGTGGACAGGTGGATCAGAGGTTAAGAACAATGACTGTCCAGGGGTCTCTGATTCAATTCCTAGCATCCACATGGCAGCTCACTGCTAGTCACTTCAGTTCTAGGGGTTCCAAAGAAATAAATATACCTATTAAGGAAGGAAAACTGCTGCCACTCAGCTCCAAATCCCGCTTCCAAGGCTTCTGGCAGTCTAAAATAGAGTGGGAGGACATAGAGTTTTGCTGAGTCAACAGCCTTTAGAGCAATGGTTCTCAACCTTCCTAGTGCTGCTTCTCTTTAATATAGTGCTTCATATTTTGGTGACCCCAACCTTAAAATCACTTCCTTATTACTTCATACTTCATTATTGCTACTGTTATGAATCTTAATGTAAATATCTAATATACAAGATATCTGATATTCAAGCCTTAGAGGTAATGTGATCCATAGGTTGAGAACCACTGCCTTAGAGGGTGATTGCTCAGTACTGAAGCACTAAAACAAGTAACTCACTAGTCATATTTCAATGGATATTACAAGGTTTGAATCCTTCCCTCCACAAAGTGCAGATACTATCAAAGGGGCTATATTAATAAGCAAGAACTTTATGGGTCGGTATGACTGGTGCAATGGTATTAACAGGTCAATTATGAGGATCTCTACAATTCAAAGGCATAATTCTTCTAAGGATCCTCTACCTTCTGCTATGAGAAGGACATAGCATTTCCCCATCAAATTGATGTAATGTTCAAGGTACTTACTAACTAGGAGGCAGAGTTTGGACATCATCAGACACTGAGCAGAATATTGCCTTGATCTTGAACTTCGTAGCCCTCTGACTTATGAAAATACATTTCTGTTATTAGAAATACCCCTCCCTCCCTCTCTCAGCCCACCCCATGTGTTTGTTTGTGTGTGTGTGTGTGTGTGTGTGTGTGTGTGTGTGTATGTGTGTGTGTGCTATTGTGATACAAGAAAAGAAAAGGTTTGATGGTTTAAGAATGTACAACTTATAGGACACATAATGTCACCTTACACTAAATGCCATTGTATATGCACACAGAAACCTGGGTATGTTGGATAATGTCGTCCTTTTCATTGGCCTCCCAGGTGTTCAAAAGATATCAGCAACCAAAAGGTTCCCTAAAGGTAAGATAGTATTTGTACATATGACTGTTTTTGTCTTTTTTTTTTTTTTTTTTTTTTTTTTTTTTTTATATTTTTGGTTCCTTTGTTTTTAATTCTCAGATACTCAGAGCGAACATCAAGTTTGTGCTTTTTGAAAAGAAGTGGGGATGTTGTGGGCCATACAGAGCAAAGCCATTCTCTTCCTCATCCCCAAATTTCATTCTATGATAATTGAGACCTTTGGGGTCCATAATTATATTTTAAACTTCCTGGAATCCAACTTGAGCACTTATTGGAAATGAGGGTGGTGTATTTTTTTACATGCTTAGTGCTCTTGGACATGAATCATAAAACAAGTGACAACACAATTGAAAACTTGACAGTCCTCTCACAGAGCTATTACTTCTCCCAAACTCTGACCTCAAAAACTAAGGTCATTGCTTCAGACACCAGCTGATTTTGTGGACCAGCCATGGGCACAGTTGATTCTAAATAGAGATAATTATAGAAAGCTCTGACTAGAAGGTAATTATGTAAAACTGGTAAGTGAGAACATTTCTGTTTTAGCTGAAACAGAATACACCGATCTTTGGGAAACCCAGTGGTTGGGACCACTTCAAGGAAGCAAGAACTTGCCTGCCTCCTCCATCTGTTTTATCTCCTGATAAAGCCATTCTCATCAACTCTGACTGTGCTCTTGAAGCTACTACTTCACCATTCATGTGGCAGAGACAAAATTTAGGCCCAGGGTCATCTCTGAAATCATAGAATGGTCGATACAATCAAAATCACAGGGACCTGAAACTCCAAAACCATAACGAAAAACCATCTATGAAGTTGAGAAAAAAAAAAAAGACTAAAATGTATCAGAAGGTTCAAAGACAGTGTGGATATTTTGATGGCCAACCTATGGCTGAGAGACTCGATAGCTGTCTATCCACCTCCTGCATTTGCCTGACATATCCTTATGCTACCCAGAATGCTGAGATGATAAAAGAGCCAAGTGTAAAGAAGGAAACCACCTCTGTGCAATCCTGAGCTTCGGCAACAACACTGTCCTTACAACTCAGCATCTATTCCTTCCTTCTTAGGAGCCTCAGAATGGCTCAGGATAGAAGACAGCTAACCACAGCCTGAGGACAAAGTCCATGCTACCACCTTGCTGCATGATACTTCTGATTTAAGAAGAAATTTTACTCTCTGGATCTGTGGATTGTAGCATAATTATCCTTTACTTTACAGTTAATAACAACTATGAGTACATACCATGTTTGTCTTTCTGGGTCTGGGTTATGTCACTCAGGATGATTTTTTTCTCTAGTTCCATCCATTTGCCTTCAAATTTCCTGACATTGTTTTTGTTTGCTTGCTGGCTTGCTTGCTTTAACTTTCACTGATTCTTTGTGGATTTCACACCATGCATTTCTATCCCACTTATCTCCCCATTCCCTTGCATCTACCCTCTGCCCTTGCAACTCCTCCCCCTCCAAAAATCAAAACCAAATTTAAAAGAAAAACCAAACAACAAAAACACAACACAACACAACAAACAGAAGTAGGAGAATCTTGTCACAGAAGCTGTAATGTGCCCCCTTGAGTCACCCAGTTTACCCTTTAGTCCATTAATCTTCTTTACAAGAGTCATTGGTGTAGATTGAGGCCTCTGGTTTCTGCTAAACCACTATTAATGGGTTTTCACTAGGGTTCCTCTTGGATATCCTGCTGTTGTCCTATGTCATGAAGATCCTGCTGTTTTGGATCTGTAGATTTGTCTCCTTCACATGCTCCAACAGTAAATTTGGTGGATACTAGGATGGGTATCTGGTTCTGTACTTGTATGGTAGCTGGATTGCTCAACCCACCAGCTTTCCCTCATAATCACTACCCAGGAAATCTCTCCAGCACTGCTTTGGCTAGCTCACCCAATGCAGGCTGCAGCAAAGAGTGGTGCCAGTTCTCTTGCTCTTAGATCCTCCAATCCTGGTCACCCATACTCATATTGCCAAGGCCAGCTCTACTATTTTGCCTAGGTAAGTTGCAGGGCCTTCTCTCCCAATTGCTGTATGGTACATAAGATGGGGGTGGGGTCAGCTAATCTGTATTCATGCCCTCAGAGCCAGTTCACCTGTGCCCCTCCCACACACAATAGGGTCAGCTCTAGTGTGCTACTCATTTGGGGTACAGGGCCCACTCTCCTGTGTGCTGCAGCTGGTGAGGGGCAGGGGTATTCCTCCTGTTCTTGTAATCTGGGCCAGCTCTCTAGCTTACCACAGGTAACAAAGGGTGAAGGGGGAAGGCCATCTTTCCCTCATCCCTACCACACTACATGGCAGACAAGGAGAGTCAGAATCTGCTCTGTTGCTCTCATGCCCTCAGGGCTACCTCACTTGCATCCCTGACATCAGAGTCAGCTCTAGTGTGCTGCTCAGATGGAGGGTAGAGCCTGCTCTCTCATGCACGACATCCAGTGAAGGTCAAGGTTAGTTCTTCAACTTTTGAGATTCTTGTGACCTAGGGGCCACCTCTCATCTGCCACAGGAGGTAATGGGTGGAGGGAGGGAGGAGAGCATCTTTCTCTCACCCATGCCATCATATGTCTTTTTGTTTTGTTTTGTATTGGTTTTTGGTATTTCTTTATTTATTTAAATTTTTTTATTCATTGTACATACCCACCATAGATCCCCCTCTCCTCCTCCTCCCTCCACCTTCCCCTCTAACCCCCCATCCCCTCCTCTAAAGGGTAAGTCCTCCCATGGGAAGACAGCAAAGCCTGGTAAATTCAGTTTAGGTAGGACTAAGCCCTTCCCCCTCTTGCATCAAGGCTGAGCAAGGCATACTATTATAGGTAATGGGCTCCAGAAAGCCAGCTCATGCACAAGGGATAGATCCTGATTCCACTACCAGAGGCCCCTCAAACAGACACAGCTACACAACTGTCTCCTGTATTCAGAGGGTCTAGTCCAGTCCTATGTAGGTTCCACCACTGCCGTTCTAAAGTTCAGGCGTTCCTATGAGTTTGATTGAGTTGTATCTGAAGAGTTCCTCATCATGATCTTGACTCCTCTTGCTCTTATAATCCCTCTTCCCTCTGTTCAACTGGGCTCCTGGGGCTTGGCCTGGTGCTTGAATGTGGATCTCTGCATCTGTTTCTATCAGTTACAAGATAAAGGCTCTATGATGACAGTTAGGTTATTCACCAATCTGATTACTAGGATAGGTCAGTTCAGGCACTCTCTCCACTATTTTTAGTAGTGTAATCTGGGATCATCTTCATGGATTCTGGGGAATTTTCCTAGCACTAGGTTTCTCCCTTACTCCATAATGTCTCCCTCTATCAAGATATCTCTTTCATTACTCTCCAACCCCATTCATCTCCCAGCTCCACCATCCCATTCCCTTGTGTTCTCATCTGCCATCTCCTCCCTTCTTTGCCCCCCTCTTATCTCCAGTTTACTCATGGAGATGTCCTCTGTTTCCCCTTCCTAAGGTGATCCATGTGTCCCTCCTGGGATCCTCCTTGTTTCCTAGCTTCTCTGGAGCTATGGGTTGTAATCTGATTATCCTTTGCTTTACATCTAGTATCCATTTATAAGTGAGTATATACTATATTTGCCTTTCTGAGTCTGGGTTATCCAGAAGCCAAAACTCTACAATGGAAAAAAGAAAGCATCTTCAACAAATGGTGCTGGCCTAACTGGATGTCAACATGTAGAAGATTACAAATAGATACATCTCTATTGCCATGCACAAAACTCATAACCAAGTAGAACAAAGACCTCAAAATAAATCCAGCTACACTGAGCCTACAATGCATTGGCACAGGAGACCATTTCCTAAATATAGGACCAGTAGCACAGACACTAAGAGCAACAATTAATAAATGGGAACTCATAAAAATGAGAAGCCTCTGTAAGGCAAAGGACACAGTAAATAAGACAAAACAATAACCTAGAATGGAAAAGGATCTCCACCAACCCCACATATGACAGAGGGCTTATCTCCAAAATATATAAAGAACTCAAGAAGCTAGACAGCAAAATACCAAACAATCCAATTAAAAAAAATAGGCTGCAGATCTAAACAGATAATTCTCAACAGAAGAATCTCAAATGGCCAAAAGACATTTAAGGAATTGTTCAACATTCTTAGTCATCAGGGAAATGCAATCAAAATGACTCTGAGATTCTGTCTTACACCTATCAGAATGGCTAAGATCAAAAACATTGATGACAGCTTATGTTGGAGAGGATGTGGAGCAAGGGGAACACTCCTCCACTGTTGGTGGGAGTACAAACTTGTACAAACACTTTGGAAATCAGTACACCAATTTCTCAGAAAATTGAGAATCAATCTGTTACCACATGTTTTTAACAGCTTTGTGACTACCCCAATTGTCATCAGAAGAACTTCATCCAGTAACTAATGGACACAGATACAGAGGCCCACAGCCAAATGTTAGGCCCAGATCAATAAATTCTGCTGAATAGAGAAAAGAAAGATTATAGGAGTCAGAGGGGTCAAGGTTATCACAAGAAAATCCACAGAAATGCTGGGCGGTGGTGGCACATGCCTTTAATCCCAGCACTCGGGAGGCAGAGGCAGGCAGTTCTCTGTGAGTTCAAGGCTAACCTGGACTACAGAGTGAGTTCCAGGAAAGGTGCAAAGCTACACAGAGAAACCCTGTCTCAAAAAAACCACAAAATGAAGAAAGGAAAAGTAAAAGAAAACCCACAGAAACAACTAACCTGGCTCACAGGAGCTCACAGAATCTGAACCAACAACCAGGGAACCTGCATGGGACTGACCTAAGCCCTCTACACATATGTGGCAGTTGTATAGCTTAGTCTGCTTGTAGGACTTCTAGCAATAGGAGCAGGGGCTGTAACTAATGCTTGGGTGGCTCCTATGAACCTATTCCTTTTACTGGACTGCCTTGTCCAGCCTTAATACAAAGGGGTTCTTAGTTTTACTCAACTTGGTATGCCCTGCTATGTTGATACCCATGGGAGGCCTGTCCCTTTCTGAACAGAAACAGAGGAGTAGTGGATTGAGGAGGGGGTGTGTAGGGGAAGAAGGAGGGAAGGAATGGGAGAAGAGGAGGGGGGAGGAATGAAGTCCAGAAGTAAAATGAATAATTAATTTAAAAATAGAAAAACAGAAAAAAAGAAGAGATTTTAAATTTCTACCTGATTGAAATTTTTTTTTTCTATTGTATTATGGTGCATGTTAAAACAAGTATAAGAAGTTAAATATGTGTCAATCTTTAAGTGAATCCTTAGTGAAACTGTTATCTTCATTCATTTACATATGCCTGCACTTGTTTCTGTATTAAAGTAATGGCCTCCAGTAGCTATGACACTAAACATTCAGCCAGCAGAGCCAGATATGCTTACTATCTGGTACTGTAAAGAAGAGGTATGACAGCCCAAATCAAGGGTAGTTAGTCGCACAGCTGTCCCTCCCAGACAGACTAAATCCAATCCAGTAAGACGGGTAGGACCCAGGCATCTGCACTGCAAACTTCCATTGTTGACTCTTTACAAGTGTGATGAAGTCCATACTTCAGGAAGGTAGTATCTTCAAAGTAGGGTGCTTCAAGGGGCTGGATCTTGATACCGCATATTAAACTCTTTCCTCCACACACTGTTTGTGCCAGAAGGCAATTTAAGGGCACTGGCAATTTAAAAAATAAAAATAGAAGCCAAAGGTTGCTTTCATTTTAATAACAGCAATTCCTCAAGAGGTAAAGAAAAAAAAAAAATGCTGGCTTGTTTCCTGTTTCATTCAGGGGAGATTTTAGGGATAAAACCCAGACAGACTGTGGTTTTCAAATCAATCTCTTACATTTTTAGGAGCCAGAGGCTAAATGGAGGCAAGAGACAACACATTGACCGTGGAGTAGAGACAAAGATGAAGGAAAATCAAGTCTGCCAAGGAGACAGTGAGGAAACTCTGAGAGCTTACCCAAGAACCTGTTAGAGGAGGCACCAGAAATCAGCAGCCACCTGCAATGACAGTCAGCCCTGGGGAGCTTAAAGTACAGGTATTGACAGTGAAAAGCAGACCAGAGTCTAGAAAAACAGGGATCAAGAAATAGCACCAGACACAATGGGGAAAGCCTGTAATATCAGCATTCAGAAAAGCTGAAGCAGGGGTATCACCACAATCTGAAACTAGCCTGCACTACCTAGTGAGACCCTACATCCACACGTGTACACACACACACACACACACACACACACACACACATAGGAAAAGAAAAGAATGAAAAAAAAAAAAAAAGATGACTCAGCCGATAAAGGCATATGTCACCAAGCTGGATGACAGGACTTTGATCTCTGGAACTCACATGGTAGAATGGGAGACCCACTCCAAATGGTTTCTTCTGATTTCCACAGGTGCAGGCACAAACACAGAGATATAGAAACATTCAGACATATGCACATACATACGTACATACACACATACACACAGTAAACAAATGTAATGGAAATTTTCAAAATAAAAAGAAATAAAAGGGCTGGAGAAATTTAATTGTTAGGAAGACATATTGCTCTTTTAGAAGACCCAAGGTTGGTTCTCACCACCATTTTCATCAGGTGTCTCACAACCTCCTGGAACACCCTGGGTTTGACTCCTTCTTGTGTTCTCCAAGCAAACAACCACACATGCAAATAAATGTGTAAGATAGGTTGTTGCTATGCAAGCATGAAGACATGAATTTGAGTCTTCAGTAGACATACACTAGTAACCCAGAACTGTGGTGATATTTTATTTGTATTGAAATGTGATTTTATTTGTATATTAATAAAGTTGACTTGGGGTCAGAGCAAGCCATAGTAGAAGCTGGGCAGTGGTGGTGCACGCCTTTAATCCCAGCACTTGGGAGGCAGAGCTAGGCAGATCTCTATGTGTTCAAGGATACAGCCAGAATGGCGACACATGCCTTTAATCTCAATACCAACCATAGAAGACGTGGAGGTCTGTACAGACAGGCAGTGACAAGGAGGTCATGTGGCTGGGTTTACAACCAATGAGAAAGCAGAACAGAAAGTCTATAAAAAAGAAAAAGCACACAGAAGTAGGTCTCTGGCAGAGAGGAAACACAGAGCCAATTGCAGAGTTAAAAGCCAAGAGGTCAGAGCAATAGCTGAGAGCTGAAAACCTTACCCTTTACTGCACATTTGGTGCCCAACGTGGGGCACGAACCCACAATGCTGAGATTAAGAGGCTCATGCTCTACCAAGTGAGCTAGCCAGGCAAGAAAAAGAAAATTACTAGTTTTAAATACTTTACATTAGATTGGATTGTTTTATATTGTATACAAATCAGAATTACAGGGCAGGAAAATGAAAGGATAGCTGGGACTTGCTGGATGCCAGCCTAGTTTTAAGTTCAATGAGAAACCCTGCCTCAAGGGATAAGATACAGAATGATAGAACAGGATATGTGATGTCTTCCCTTGGCCTCTATCAATACACACAAATGGATGCATATATCCAGACACAAATTTGTAAATATTCCACATTGACATAATCTGTCTCTATCTCTGCTTGTCTGTCTGTCTCTTACACATACATGTTCACACATAATAACAAGAAGAACAAGAACAAGAAAATTATGAGATCTTATAACAGACTTATCATTTGTACAAAGGCAACAGCAATGTTTTAACCTGCTATCAAGTGTATCTGACATTTTGGCATTATGACATAAGTTTTTTCATCCACAAAGTTCATGCTCAACAACCTCAAATCATGTTGGATAAAAACAACACAATATTCTAAGTAAGTTTACAGCTTCATGTTGGATCACATTCATAGCAATTCTTGCCATGTATGGCCTGTGGGCCATAGGCTGGTCACATCTTACAATATTTAAATAGCACAACTTCTCCTTCAAAGGACACTGTCTTGCAATCTGTCAGTTCCTGCACCACAGACAGATGACTGAATAAGACATAATTTCTATGCTGAGGCCATCCACCTTTACAAACAAACAGTAAGTTAAATGTGTGTGTGTACACAATCTTCCATCATTTCTCAAAATCGGCCAACAGACCAGCAGCAGCAGCAATATCACTTGAGGACCTGCTAGAAACAAAAGTTTCTAGAATAGGAATGTCTAGGGAGAGGTGTTAGGGCACCCATGCTTTACAGAGTTCAGCAAGTGATTCTGATGCTTACATCAATATTCTGGTCGTCTTTAGACTCATTTGTAAAACAGGGTTAGCAACACTTTGCACTCTTACCAAAATGTGTGTGTGTGTGTGTGTGTGTGTGTGTGTGTGTGTGTGTCCCATGTTATAACTCCAAGTTAACTAAAACTTTTAGTTTAACTAAAACTAGAGGAAGGCTACTAAAAGATTTAAACACAATTGTGAAAGTTATATATAAGAGAAAAACATTTTTTATTTCATCCCAGTCCAAGGACTTCTCTCTACTTCAGGAACTTCATAGCATCCTGTGACCACAGCACAAAATATCAAAGGTTCAGGGCAGTATACTCTGGTCCATGAAGAAAGAAAACAGAGTGAAACCAAGCATTGCTTTACACTGCCACTATCCAGCTTCAAAAGCAGATTCAGGATCATTTTGGGTCACTTATGAGGCCCCAATATAAAGCAGTTGTCACTCTTACATCATGTGAGAAATCAGGGGTGTCATACTTCTATGTGGATCACATTCTTTTACCATAGAAGCTGATGAGAAGACAAGGGATCAGAATCCTTCGGACAGGAAACATGGTATTACCTTCTTTCTAAGCATTGTGTAGTGCAGTTGGTAGAACATGTGATATATAACTTTTATCACAGACCAACTTTGTAGTTAGAGTTTTCCTGCCTGGCCCAGTCAGGACAAATCTCTCTTACCCACCAGTCCCATAGTCACTCAGACCCAACCAAGAAAGCACACAGAAACTTACATTGTTTAGAAACTGTATGGCTATGGCAGGCTTTTTGTTATCTACTTCTTATATTTTAAATTAACCCATTTCTGTTAGTCTATACTTTGCCACATGGCTTGTGGCTTACCGATGTCTTTACACATTGCTTTTCATGGCGGCGGCTGGCGGTGTCTCTCTCCACCCAGCCTCCCACCTGCCAGAATTCTCTTTTCTCTTGTCCCGCCTATACTTCCTGCCTGGCCACTGGCCAATCAGAAATTTATTTACACAGAGCAATATCCACAGCACTTCCCCTTTTCTTTTTTTTTTTTTTAAAGGAAGGTTTTAACTTTTACATAGTACAATTACATATAACAAAACAATCATCAAACAAGAATTACAGTTACAATATTAGAGAAGATATTCTATCTATCTTATATTTGTGAGTCTAAGGTTTTTATATCTAAATTATCTTTTAACATAACTGAGGAAATTATAACTATCTAGTCTTTAACCACATCAAAGACCTCAGAAGGATATAATATTACCTGAGAACCGGGAGAAGGATGTAAGCATTTTTCAGGAGTCTTGCAAGAGTAGACAGAGACAGCTGGCAGCCTGGACAGTCACCTAATGTTCCTTTGTAAAGTTGGGGCATTTGTCTTTAGCCCTACAGGGATAGAGTCTCTTGGTCACTTCTCTCAGTGTCCTGTAGAATGGTTGGCAGTTTCTTCTGTGAAGCAGGAACCTGAAGGACCATTTTGTCAAGCAAAGTTTAGTGGTCACCTTTCTATGGGTCCTGCATGTCCAGTCAATCAAGCAGTCCAGACAAGAACAGTTTCTTGTCTAAATGGCTATTTTTGCCAAGGTGAAGATAAACTCCATATGAAGTGTCTTCAATGCCTATCCTCCTCTCTGAAGTAAAATGGTGCTGTCAGGAGCAGACATGTCTCACTGTCCAGAAAGTCTAAATTTTAAAAATATTTTAAATGCCATATTCTGTAGACCTTTGAAGTGTTTGAAGATTACCTGTCTATCTGATATCTCTGTGTATACCTAGAAGACTTAACTAACATGGCTATGATTATCATAGATGGCCAATTATTAATCTATTTTTAATTATCCATTATAATTTTAAATGAGCTGTACAAACATAATACCTTAAACAAGAGTAGAAATATACACACAGTATAACAAAATTAACTTTAAGTTTGTATCAATAGACTAAAATCTATACCAATTTAAAACATTTTAAATGAGTTGTTGTTCTTTAGAAGTAAGTTCCTTAATCTGACCTTTTTTCCTATTATATATCACAACTTATTCTTTTAAGAAACAGTTCTATAGTGACCTATAGCAGAAAGTATAGATGTATATATCATACCCCACATCCTTCTTCTAGGGCTTCCTGTTAGCAATTCTCTCTTATCAAGTGTCAACTTCTCTCTATTCCCATACCTAGGTGCTTTCTGGGTTTTTTTTTAATTGTTTGATAATTTCTTACATACAAAGTGTATTATTTTACACACATATACAAAGTGTTTTGGTCAAATCTATCCTGGCTCTGTCCCCACCAGCTCTTCCCATATCTGTCACTGCTACTTTTCCCTCCTAATTTCATGTACTCTACATTTAACTGACTGGTTCTATTTACTACTTCCAGTATGTGTGTGGCTATAGAGCATTTAACCCTGAAGATGTCTTTGTGTAGACACTGGGATTTCATATCTCAGAAAGACCAGTAATTCCATGAGAACCAGGTCACTGAGAGAACACTGAGGAACTCCACCTTTCCTATCTGTGCACTGGACAACTCCACAGCACATTCCACAGAAAACCCCACAGAGATTTTGGCTATATAAACTCTCCCTCTTTATTCAACTAGCTGCCCAGAGCACTAACAAGCCACTACTTACCCCAATTGTCTCCATCTCCCACTCCCTAAATGGTCTCCTGGGATTAGTTCCCAGCTTACTAACCTGCACCAAAATCCCATCTCAGTGCCAGCTCTCAAAGAAGGCAAGATTAACTAGTAGCAGCAGGCTGTGATCCATAGCCTACAGTACTTTTCAGCAACATTTTCTCAGTAAAATGACTTCATAAGTCTGTAGAAGCACTGAGCCTTGTCTTGTGTAATGCAGATTTTGAAAAGCTCAGACTCAAGTAATTTTATCCCAAGCTTCATAAAGTATATCAAAAGTCATTGGGAAAATAAAAGAAGTCCTTCACTACAAAAAAAGCATATACCTTATTTATAAAACTAGAGAAGCTTCAAGCATAAGAACATCTTAATGTCGCCATTCCAGCCCACCAACGAGAGTCCTGCCTGATGTGTGTCTCCTAGGAGATGGGCACGCATACAGAAATGCATTTCATTTTTTTCAAAATTGCCCAATATAACAAAGCAAAATTTAATATTTTGGCCTTTTGAGGTGATGTTGATTGTGTTATGCATTTTTGCGATTTCAGAGATGGGCATTTAAAGAGCCAGGTAGGGAAATTCTTGTGGGTTCATCTAAATAGTTTTAGTGTATAAAGCTAGGAAGAAAATAGCAGATTTTTTGTAATCAGATTCATTGCAGAGAAAAGTACCAGGAAGAAATCAAGTAATCAATCTTTTTCCAAAACAAGTGTAGAGATTAACATGTCTTCTGAGGTCCTTCATCCTTCTGTCTCAGTGATCCCAGGATGAGAAGACAGGGCAGGAAGCCAACCTGCAACCTATCACTAGCATGCTGTGATCCCTTCCTCATATGAATCTATCATCTGAGAATTAATCAACACCATCTAATAACAATAGCAAATATACCTCAAAGCTGGAAATGCCATTCAGAAAAGAAAACATGTAATGGAGAATCATTCTTTGAATATTTACCAATTATGGTCTACATTATTATTAAAATAGCTTAACATTTAATTTTACATTATCACATAATTTTCTATGTTGCACTAAATCTAATATGGTGATGTCATTGCTTGAGGGATAAGAAATCAATTTGACTCCCACAGTAAAAGAATATTTACTCTTTCAAGTGGCATAAGTATCCAGAGAGATAATGCAATGTTTTCAAAATAGGTAAAGATTCCACTTTCTTTATTTTAATATAGTCAACTAATTTTAATAAAGTCTACTAATATGCAAATTATGCAGACTAGAGATGGACTGACATACTATTAGTCTCATATGTGTGTAAAAGAAGCTGATTATTTAGTAATAGGAGAGGACCTGTAGGGCCCTGGCTCCGGTTTTGGATAACTGTTGCATTGCTTGCTGACCTTGACCATGATGTCATCCCTATGCTAATTCCCTGTGAGATTCCACTATCCTGAATGCATAAGGGAAGCTCCTTGTCTGTGTATCCAGCATATTGGGTGTTAACATCTTAGATGCAAGATTGTAAAACATCAAAAGCAGGGTTGGGGATTTAGCTCAGTGGTAGACAAGTGCAAGGCATAGGGTTCAAGCCTCAGCTTCCCCCGCCAAAAAAAAAAATCAGAAGCAAACTTCTGCCCACCAGTGTTCCCCCATTGTGCTGTAAGCCTGTATTTAAGACCTCTGTCCTTCAATAAACGGCATTCAGCATTAAAAGAAGAAGAAGAAGAAAAAGAAGAAGAAGAAGAAGAAGAAGAAGAAGAAGAAGAAGAAGAAGAAGAAGAAGAAGAAGAAGAAGAAGAAGAAGGGGGTCAAGATCATGATGGGGAAACCCACAGAGACAGCTGACCAGTACTAGTTGGAGCTCACTGACTCTGGACTGACAGCCTGGGAACCTGCATGGGACCAAACTAAACCCACTGAATGACTAGACCGGCTGAATGTGGGTGACAGTTGTGTGGCTTGATCTTTTTGTGGAGTCCCTGGCAGCAGGACCAGGACTTACCCCAGGTACATGAACTAGCTTATTGGAGCCCATTCCCTTTGGTGGGATACCTTGCTCAGCCTTGATACAATGGGGAGGGGGTAGGCTCTCCTTCAAGTTGGGATGCCAGACTTTGTTAACTACCATGGAAGGCCTTACCCACTCTGAGGAGTGGATGGGGGTAGAGTGGGAGGTAGATGAGGAGAAGGGGAGGGAGGGGAAACTGGGGTTGGTATGTAAATTTTAAAAAATTAATAAATAAATATATTTAAAAATAAAATAAATAAATAAAATTAAAAAAAGATATCATTGCCAACTCCCATAAAATTTAGACCTACAACCTTCCCTAAGACTGTGCTTCTCCTGTGAATTCATGCTATCTAGCATGGGAAGAGTGTTCTCATGGATAGACTTAAGTTGACTTTTTCTAGTCTGCAAAGAACTCCAGAATTCTGTTTTATCTTTTAGACTTTTTTTGTCTCCAAAAATTGCAGATTTCAGTACTCAATTTTTTGAGTGTCTGGAAGAGAGCTCTAGTCACCCAATAAACATAATGCATAGAGAGTTTCCTAGATGATGAGGCTCTCTGCTGATATGAGCTTCATGGGCCGCAGAATTACATGACAACTTATTGGTGGAAAACTTGAAAACAATTGACTCTGGAAGGCATGTTGAGTGCTAAAAGCCAGAGACTAACGCAGCAGCTGAAAGAAAGCCTGATTATGTCATAGTAGGCATAAGAGTCAGTAGATAAAATGCAACCTAATGAAGCCTTTTAATTAGCAACACATGTGAGTTATTAAAATCATGAAAGGTTTACTGTAAGGATATTCAGAATAAATAAATAAAGCAGACGTGGATAATAAAAATAAAATGTGGACAATCTTTTCGCTCATTTTCATGAGCATTAACATGATTATTTTTCTGATGAAAGAAATAGAGACACTGAATACCAGGTATACAGTACAATTTCAATACTAGAAGTGAAATAATCCAGAATTGATTGAAACTGCAAAAATTGACTCAATAGCTTTAAATGGACAAAAGAGAGAGATTGACACAAATCTGGGTAGATAAGGGAGGGAGTGGATCAGGAATGAGTTGGGGGATGGGCAAATATAATCAAAGAACATTATATGACATTCTCAAAGAACTAACAGAAATGAAGAAACAAAGAAATTATATAAGATTTCACTTGTGAAATTGATCAACTGTTTCCACAGCCTTCTGAATGTCTGGTGATTAAGAAAACAGACACCTCAACTCCTTATGGCTGTGTGAGTATAATGGTAACCATTGTGCAGAGGCAGCTTAGAGCATTTGAACTCTTGGTTAATGAACTCTTCTGTGATTAATACATAGCATATATAACATTGTCTTATAAGCTAAAACTATCCATCCCACATGTGTTATGTAACTTCTTGAGCACCAAACCATAAATAAGTCACCCACCTGAACTTAACACTAAGTGACCAAAGACAGCATTATTCTGCCTTGTCATTGACAGCCAGGAAACCTCTGTCACCTCCCTATGAATGTTCATGCTGTGTTCTCATGACATCCCCAACTGCCTCGTAATAGCAACATCAGGTTATAATCATTGACAGTTAAAGAGGATGTAAGGATGGAGAAAGAGAAGAGGAGCAAGAAAAGAAGGAAAGGGAAGAAGAAGAAGTGAAGGGAAGAGTAAGGGAGCCTTGACTGGGGGTAGGGAAAGAAAGAGATGCATAGGGGGAGTAGGAGGGAAGGGAGAAATCCAATCTTTCAAATTAAACTTATAAAAATCTCAGAATATTCTCCAACTTTCAGGTCATTTTGTTCTTAACTAACTGAAAAATTAGCATCTGAAAGATGCACTTAGTGGAGGAATTGAAAACAATCCTGTTCTACACGTGGTTGCCAAGAGAAAACTGATTGTTTTTAAATACATGCTCAAACCTCATAACCAATTTATTAAGAAATGGTTCTAAGATGTGTCACCTGGAGACCTGCAGTGTGGATTGTTTTTAGACAGCATTTCCACTGTGTCACTATAATTCTTTTTACATTGCAAAGGCCTCATGATATAAAATCTATGTATTAAAAGCAGAGACTATGAAGGATCCACAAAAATACAGAAACGTTTGGCCTTGAACGTGCACCTTTGCACGAACATTACTGAAATGTGAATGATGTGATAACCTCCACCATTGGCCTTCGTGCCTGAAAGATAGAATTGCCAACTGCAGGCCTGCCTCACTCCATGTTCCGATAACTTCTAAGCCTTGCTTATCTTACTCCCAGTTGCAGCATTTTTCTATCTAAAATGATACTTCAGTAAGATTCTGCTCCACAGTTGTCCTTAAACTTAAAGGTTTCCTAAATACATATTTGTAAGCCTAAGTGTGGTTCTCAATATTATGTTCTTGTGATTTCTTTTTCCTGATGGTTCTATAAAAATATTTGTCATATCTTAAATGTTAATGTTCTCTGAGATTCTGGGCCATGTATCTTTCCTTGACCTGGAACATTCACTTTAAGACATTGCTTCTACTTTCAGAGTTCTGTTACTTCTATGTGCTGACAGTTTCTGGATTCTTACCACTGGTCCGTTTCTTCTTGCTGAGTTTCTATCTACAAATGGATGAGCCCTTGGCTTTGTTAACCATTGGATTTGGCAGTTTTACCTAGATATCTTACAGAAACTTGACCAGCTCAAACAAAGCTCTACCCATTATCTTATTCTCTTAGTGAAGGACCTTATTAAGGAGGGTTCTCCACCTGCTTAGTATCACTACCACCAAATCACTTATCTGACACACAACCTGGAGTCTATCCTGATGTCTGCCTTATTTCCAAGCCTGGAACTAAAATTTCAAATAAATATGTCCTCTGTATATACTTGTAGATTTAAAAAATGGCCATTCACTAAACTCATTGCCTCCATCCTCATGCAAGACATTAAAATTTCTGGTCAAGACTATATTTTCCTAATGCTCTTGATTCTGGGTTTGTTCCATAAATAGTCATTCTTCATTCTGAAGCCAGAATAACTACATAGTTACAACATTATGATGTTTGAGCTCTTCAGTGGTGTCCCTTGTTTGCTCTTCTAGCTCAGTCGTGAGACTAAGATATTTGTAACACAAGTCAGCTAATGTTCCTTTAGTCCTTAGTACTGTTATTAATGGAAAATCAGTACATATGTGTTATGTGAATTGATTGATAAACAGCCCTAACAAAAATACTTATTAGGAAAATGTTCTAAATAATATTTTTAATAATTATATAGTGATGCAGATAGGGGCTTACCAAAACAGAAATATGTCAGATGAAAAGATAATTATATGCCCTATTAAGAAATAACCAAGGGCCAGTGAGATGGGTCAGTGGGTAAAGGAGCTTGCTACTAACTTTGATGACCTGTATTCAATCCCATGAGACCGACCCACATGGTAGAAAAAGATTTGATTCCCATAAGTTGTTATCTGACCTCAATACATGCATGGTGGCATACCCCTTTACCATAACATGCTTTCACTCACATGAGGACTCTAAGGAGTGAAATAGGACATGAAAATAGGGTATCTACCAGGAAAGTGAAATCAGATAGGAAAGAAGGAGAAAGACAAGAAAGACTAAGAAAATGTGAATATGGTCAGAGTACATTATATGAAAGAATTTAAAACTTATAACAAAACTCCTTACTTTGCATATTTAGTATACACTAATAAAGAAAACATAAAAATAAACTGGGGAGAAAAATACACAAATATTTTCAATTACTACTGTAAAATATAAAATACATTGGAATATGGAGTTATTATTTAATAGTCTACCTTTCAAGCTACTTTGTCCTATGTCAAACTGTTATACTTAGGAGGAAGTAGAAATTAAAAAATAAGCTTGTTCCATAATTTCTAGATTAAGAAAGTCTTCTGCACAGGTAGATGAGGAAGAGCATAGAAAAGAAAACAAATTGTCTCATCAACAATGAAGCTTATTCTTTTCCGCTAAGTCCAAAACGCTGAACACAGACAGCAACTTCTTGTTGATTTAAGAAACTCAGCTAAGCCTGAACCATCTTTATCATCCAGACTTTAAGGTTTGGAAATTAATTTGCCTTTCATAAGCAGTCTCAGGGTGGAAGAAGAAGACTGCATTCAGCATGGCATCGTTGGGGTCATCCAGTATGGGAGCTCTAACTACCCACAGACTTGCTTATACAGCTTATAGTTGATATTGACTCTTTGCTAAAACTTCATCTAGTACATTTATAAAGTCTCTCTATGTCTCCAAAAAGTGGAAGCTGGGTTCTAGAATCAAATGTTCTAAGAAAAGGGTACAGGAGAAAGCTCACTATTTTTAATAACCTAACCACAGACACCATACAATGCCATGTCCATATTCACCAAGACTGTGAATACAATACTAATCTCGCTTCACAAGGAAGGAAAAGAGATACTATCTCTTGGGTTGGAAATTTTTCGAGTTCACAAAATAGGTAAATAATATATCTATAGTCATTGTGGAAAGCTCATTCTAGATCAAAGCTGTGGAATTATTTTGATTATTGTGTTTATACTTTTATTCAAAGCTTCAAATAAATGACATCAATTTACTTCCTTTGAGGGTTAAATAAGAAATTGCTGAACCAAAGGCTGTGGAGCCCCCAGGTGGATCAGGCCCTCTGGATAAGTGAGACAACTGAATAGCTTGAACTGTTTGGGAGGCATCCAGGCTGTGGGACCCAGACCTGTCCTTAGTGCATGAGACACTTTGCTCAGCCTGGAAGGAGGGGACTGGACCTGCCTGTACTGAATCCACCAGGTTTAAATGAGTCCCCAGGGGAGTCTTGGCCCTGGAGGAGATGGGAATGGAGGGGAGGGGCTGGGGGGAAGGTAGGGTTGGAGGCGGGAGGGGGGAGGACAGGGGAACCCATGGCTGATGTGTAAAATTAAGACACAAATATAATAAATAACGAAAAAATTACAAAAAAAGAAAGAAATTGCTAAAGTCTGTAACAATCCCATAAGGGGAGCTTCAGATCACCTGGTCAAGTATGTAATGCCCATGTGTTTTGACTCTGACTTTTCCAAACCACATACAAGGTGTCTATAGTTTTCCGCCAACACTTCACTATTAATTAAAGAAAACATATGTTTTAGATCCTTAGAATCATCTTATAAGCAAGTTTTAGAATCAAAGCAGGGTATCAAACCTAAAGAACAGTATGTATGTCTTATGTTTTAGTAAAGCAAAACTGATTCTTGGATCAAGATTTCTGATCAATTACAGTCTCTCTAAATTTCCTAAAAATTAATAAAAGAATGAGCTTTTCCCCTCTCTTTCTATAACCCCAGATACCCCAGTAATGAGAGCTGTCCTCCAAAGTACACACTCCTCAACTCTCACAGACTCTCTCATCTTTCCTGGGCCAGACATTTCTCTGTGCCGCCACTCTTGCCAAATTTAGTTTCTATGTTCTGTTTAAAATTTAAACTCTTCAATATTTTGTAAATAGCTCTGTGTGTTCCAAACCTTGCTTTCCCTTTCCCTCATTCTAGCCATACTTCCTAGTTGTCTTACCTTTCTAATGGATCCTTCAATGAATACCTGACTTGGTAACCTTTAGGACTACTATTTTCAGAAGAGATATTGATATTTTCTTTTTTTCTATTTTTTAATTTTATAATTAATTTAATTTTACATATCAGCCATGGATTCCCCTGTCCTCCCTCCTCCCACCATCCCCCACCCTCCCCCCAGCTCAACCCCCCATTCCCATCTCCTCCAGGGCAAGGACTCCCCTGGGGATTCAGCTCAGCTTGGTAGATTGAGTATAGGCAGGTCCAGTCCCCTCCTCCCTTCACCCAGGCTGAGCAACGTATCCCAGCATAGGCCCTAGGCTTCTATCTCTGCAGCATGCCACTGTACTCCATCACAGTCTTCCCTCTAGGGCTTCATTTGTTCCTACTACTTACATGATCTCCTGTTATATATTATTTCTGTATTTATTATTTTCTCAGTAAGCTATCTTTTCCTTTCTAGCTTGAATCTATTCACATTCAATATCTAGCACCATACACCATATTCACTAAATTCTCAAGATTCAAAGTCAGTGCTTCACATTAGTACAAGTTCTAAGTCCTTGAAGAACCAGGTACTTAAGGAGATGCTTGTTTCATGCCCTAGGATACAAAAGGGAACTGACATACTGCAATTATCTTGTCTTCTTCCACCCAAGCCAATTCCTTGGGGTCTTGAGTAAATCATTATCACCATTCTTACTGTAATTTGAGACACATGGGGCATCAAATATCAGTGCAATTGTGGTTAATTCAGGGTTGATTTCACTAAATGATGATGCCTCACCATTTGGCCCAACACAAGTTTAGATGTTCCTATAATAGAATTTTGTATCTTAGGTTTTCAGTGATGTGCAACTTTTCTCTGTCATTTGAAATAGAGCTGCTGTGTAGAGAACTTTTACATTTACAGCAAAACTGAGAAGAAAAGTCAGAGATGTTGTGCATTTTCCATGCCCCTCCCCCCAACATCAGACTCCTGTGCTGTCAACATTCTATACTGAAGTATTAATGTTGTTGCAGTCCAGCCTACCCTGGCAGGTCACAATCACCTAAAACTCAAGGCTTACCTTCCCCACCACTCTAAGTGTGGTGTATTCTGTGGATCTTGTTAAATATGCAATGACACATAATATCACTCTAGCCATATCCAAAGTTCATCACTGATACTAAGTTTCACTCTCGGTTTTGTACATTATAGAGGGTGTGCCTAATATGCATTGACATTTATCTGCCCGTGCAGCATCCAAGGATGAATTGCAACAGACCTGAAATATTTATGTTCTGCCATTCAATACCCCCCCCCCACATCAACAACTGCTGATTCATTTTACTCTGCAGACACAAGTTTGTAATTTCCAGAATGTCAGGTTAAAGGAATAACACAATGAACAGCCATGCTCTTGGCTTCTTATGCATTCATTATTTTCTATGTCTTTTCACAGGTTGACAGCTCATTTATTTCTAACACTGAATAATATTTCAATGTCCAAATGCACCCTAGCATATTTATCCATTCACTCACGGAAGGGTGTCTTCGTTGTTTCCAATCTAAGCAATTATAAATAAAGCTTCTATAAACATTCACATGCAGCACTGTTTTGTGAATATGTTTTCAATTATATTGATTAAATAATAAGAGACATGACTTCTGCGTCCTATAGGAAAGAGTATGTTTAAATCTATTAGGAACTATCAAGCTGTCTTCCAATGCAATTCCACCAGTTTGAATTTCCACAAGAGATAAAGGAGCAGTTCTGTTGTCCACATCCTTCCCAGCATTAGGTGTGATCAATATTGTGGACATTTGAGTAGTTCTAGTAATTACATGGAGAGTTGCAATGTCAATTGAAATGCTCCATTTTAAATGACATACGTTAATCATCTTTTCATATACTTAGTTTCCATCTGTGTATCATCTGTATGCTTGTTTCATTTTATTAATTTCAATCCATTTATTCACTTATTGTTTTTTGTTTGTTTGTTTGTTTGTTTTTCAAGACAGAGTTTCTCTGTGTAGTTTTGCACCTTTCCTAGAACTCACTCTGTAGCCCAGGCTGGCCTTGAACTCACAAAGATCTGCCTGCCTCTGCTTCCTGAGTGATGGGATTAAAAGTGTATACCACCACCGGCCAGGTTTAAATACTATTTTTAATACATGTTGGAAATGGCCTTTTATCATACTACAGATAAGCTAGAAAACACAAACTGTAAACTGATAGAAGACACAGCTAGAGAAGTGGAAAATTCAAACTTGGACTTGATATTTAATCAAATAAATTCAAGGGGAAGTGTTGAATTTTCCTTTCTTAATGTGAAACCCACAAATTTAAAGCTTTTGAGGTTATTTTAATGCACTTAATGAATGCACCAAAGGACATTCAGGTTGTTTCCATTCCTAAGTTACTGTGAACAGAATAGCAACTAACATGTGGAGAGGATGGCAAGTCCTTTGGGCATATGCCAAGAAGTGTCATGCTTGAGAAATATAGTAGATTTATTTTTAACTTTTTGAGAGTTCTACACACTGATTTCCAGAGTGGCTGGACCATTTTGCAATCCCACCAGCAGTGAATGGGGGTTTCCATTTTCCCTGTGTCCTCTCTAGCACTTGTTGTCAGTTTGGGGGCAGTTTGTTGTGATTGTTGTTATTGTTGTTGTTTTGATTCTATCTTTGTCTTCTGACCAGCATAAAATAAAAATCTCATAATTATTGTGTCTTGTGTTTGCCTAATTGCTAATAACAATGAAAAAAAACTTTTTCAGATATCTCTTATCCATTTTTAGTTTTTTTTTTTTTTTGGAAAATTCTTTGTTCAGATCCCAAGCCTATTTTTTGAGATTGTCTTTTTTAAATCTTTGAGTTATATATGTATGTATGGCATTAATCTTCTATCATACACAGAGCTAGCAAAGATTCTAGGCAATTCTGTGGACTTCTTCATTCTATTGATTGTTCTTTTAAGTGTTCAGAAACATTATAATTTTATAAAGTCCTACTTAATCAATTGTTATACTCAATTCCTTAGCAAACAGGGTCCTATTCAGGAAGTTTGTTCCTACACCTATGCCATACAGGATACTACCTCTAAGTTCTTCAGTAAATATTAGCAATTCAGGTGTCACATTCAGATATTTGATCCTTTTGGAGTTTTTTGTGCAAAGCTGTAGATTTGGATCTAATTTCATTTTTCTACATATGTGGAAACCCAGTGTAAGCAGCACCATTTGTTGAAGAAGCCCTCTCCTCTCCAATGTGTTTTGCCATCTTACCAAATATTAGACGGTTATAGTTATGTATAACTATGTTGGGTTCTCCTATTTTTACCATTGGTCTACAAGCCTGTTTTCATGCCCATCCCATGAGGTTGTTATTATTATGGTGCTGTAATATATTATGAAGTCTGGAATAATAATTCCCTCAGCATTGTTCTTTTTGCTCAAGATTACTTTTGGTATCCTGAGTCTTTTGTGCTACTATATACATTTTAGAACAGTTTGTTGTTGTTATTTCAGTGAAGCATGTGGTAGAGATTTTTTTTGGCATTGCATTGAATCTGCAAATAGCTTTTGGTAGAATGGTCATTTTCACAGTTCTACTAATTCATGAGCATGTGACATCTTTCCATTTTCTAGAGTCTTTTTCAATATCTTTCTTCAGAGATTTAAAGTTTTCTAAGTAGAGATTCATTTCATTCTTCACCTCCTTGGTTAGGTTTATTCCTTGGTATTTTATTTCCTTTGAAGTTATTGGGAATGGTTAGTATGTCTATCATTTCTTTATCTGCATGTTTATTGCTGGTGTATAGAAAAGCTCTTGGTTTGTGCAGACTGATTCTGTATCCTGCCACTTTGCTGAAATTGTTGATAGCTTCTAGATGTTTTCTGGTGAATGTGGGGAGTCTCGTATGCATTTATGTTATATAGTCTTAAAGTAGGGATACTTTGGTTTCTTCATTACCTATTTGTATTTTGTTAATTTCCTTCTCTGACCTTGTTATTTCAGCTTGTGCTTTAGCACATTATTGAAAGGAAATGGGAATAATCAACAGCCCTGTCTTGCTTCTAATTGCTTCAAGTTTTTCTCTACTTAAGATGATGTTAGTTTAGATCTATCATATGAGGCCATTATTATGTTGAGTTATGCACCATGCAGTCCTACTCTCTTTAGGACTTTTATCATAAAAACCTATTGGATTTTGCAGGTCTTTTTTTTCTTTTTCTTCTTTTTTTTCATCAATTGATATAATCACACGATTTTTGTCTGTAAGTTCATTTATATAATTTACTATATTTATTGAGTTTGTATGTGGAACCAACCCTGCATTTCTGGAATAAGGCCAATTGGTAGATAATCTTTTTAATGTATGTCTGTATTAATTTGTAAACATTTATCAAGAATCATTAAATTTATGTTCATCAGGGATGCTGGCCTGTGGTTTCCTTTTCTTATATCTTTGTTTGGTTTTGGTATTCAAGACTAGCATCACAGAAAGAGGTTGGAATTTCTCTTCAGTTTCTACATTTTAAAATAATTTAAGAAAGACGGGCTGTAGCTATCCTTTGCATGAATATCTGGTAGAATTCTTCTGTGGATACATCTCTGAGTCCGGACTGTTTGGGGGAGAGTGTTTTATTACTGTTTCAATCTCTTCACTTGTTATGGATCTGTTCAGATTGTTGATTTCTTCTTGGTTGAAATTTGGCAGTTAAGATGAATTTAAAAATTCAACTATTTCTTTTAGATGTTTCCACATCTATACCCTACAGTGTACAAACGTTCCTGTATAATATTCTGATTTTCTTTGCTGTCTAATGTAATGCTTCTCTATTTATTGCTGATTCTGTTAATTTAGGTCATCTCTTGTTTCCCCTGACAAGGTGAGTTGGGCCAAGAGTCTGACAATCTTATTCATCTTCTCAAAAGACTAACTCTTATATTCATTGATTCTTTATATTATTTTCTTGTTATGATTTTTATTATTTCTTATTATTATTTATATTTCCTCTACTACTGGGTTTGAGTTTGGTTTGTTCTTTTTTTTGCCAAATTCTTAGATATTATAATTAAATCATTTATCTGAGCTCATTCTGATTTTTTAATGTAGTAGCTTAGAGATATACATTTCACCCTTTCAATATGTCCCAGAGATTTTGTTGTGATATATTTTCATTTATTTCCAGGAATTTTTTCATTTCCTTAGGGATTTCTTGTTTTATACATTCATCTTCACAAACTAGTGTGATTTTACAGATTTGCTTGCTGTTGTTTTTAAGCTATATTATATTATGGTCAGGTAAGAAATTATTTCCATTTCCCTGAGCTTGTTAAGATTGGTTTGTGTCCCTACATCCAGTAACTGATGGAAGCAGATGTAGTGATCTATAACTAAGCACTGGGCTGAGCTCCTATACTTCAGTTGAAGAGAGGGAGGAGAGATCACAGGGGCAAGTGAGATCAAGACCATGATGGAGAAAATCACAGAGACAGCTGACCCAAGCTGGTGGGAGCTCATACACACTGGTCTGTTAGCTGGGAAAAATGCATGGGATTGAACTAGGCCCTCTGAATGTGAGTGACAGTTACATGGCTAGATCTGTTTGGGAAGCCCCTGGCAGTGGGACCAGGACTTATCTACAGTTCATGAAATGGCTTTTTGGAACACATTCCCTAGGGTGGGATACCTTGTTCAGTCTTGACACAGAGGGAAGGGCTTGGCGCTGCCTCAACTTTGTATGCCAGACTCCCCAAGGGAGAGTTCTTACCCTCTCTGAGACAGGGGCAGGTGGGGGTGCAGGAGAAGAGGAGGGAGGGGGAACCAGCATTGGCATGTAAAATAGAAAAAAAACTTTTTTAAAAATTAATTAATTAATTTAAAAAAGATTGGTTTGTGTCACAGGATATGTTCAAATTTAGAAATGTTTCCATGGGCTGCTGAGTAGAATATATATTCTTTTTTTTTTTTTTTTTTTTTGAGCTGAGGATCGAACCCAGGGCCTTGTGCTTGCTAGGCAAGCACTCTACCACTGAGCTAAATCCTCAGCCAAGAATGTATATTCTTTACCATTTGGGTGGAATCCTGTGTGTGTGTGTGTGTGTGTGTGTGTGTGTGTGTGTTGGGTCCACTTGATGTATAATGTCATTTAATTCTGATGTTCTCTGCTTTTTTGTTCACATAACCTTATTATTTGAGAAAGTGTAATGTTAAAAACACTTATTATTGGGTTGATATAGATTTTTCTTTAATTCCAGTAATATGCTTTTTATGAAATTGAGTATGACAGAGTTTGATATATATGTGCTTAAGATAGTAACATCTTCTTAGTTAATTGTTTTACTGATTAGAATGAAATGTCCTCTGTCTCTTCTGATTAGATTTACTTGATGTCTATTTAGTCAAATGTTAAGATAGCAACACCTGCTTGCTCCCTGGTTCGATTTGATTGGAGTATATTTTTCTACCCTTTCACTTTAAGGAAGCACCCATCTTATGTTCACTAAAGACTGATATAATGATCACATCATGGCTTCTATTTTGCAACATTTGATGTATGTATTAAAGTGGCTATATGTATGGTAATCCCATTTAGTGAAGTTTATTTTGTGATTCTTATTTTTCTGCTGTGGCTTTTGTTCATGTTCTATTGTGCTTTCACTTATTAAGAGGTGGTTTTCTGCTGTAATGTATAGAATAATGGTCATCATGTAAGTGGTCGATTTGTATTTAAGTATCAGGCAGAATGTGACCATAATTTTCAAGTAAGGATATCTGTGAAATCTTGGTGGGTATTTGTTCCTGGTTTTACTTTTCATAGCTTTTTGTTTGTTTGCTTTATTCCAATTGTGTGCCTTTCTTCTTTTTTTTCTTTATTATTATGTGTTTTAAATTTTATACATCAGCCATGGGTTCCCCTGTCCTCCCCCCTCCCACGCCCATCCCCACCTTCCCCCCAGCCCCTCCCCTCCATTCCCATCTCCTCCAGGATCAAGACACCCCTGGGGATTCATTTAAACCTGGTGGATTCAGTACAGGCAGGTCCTGTCACCTCCTTCCAGAATGAGCAAAGTGTCCCTGTGTAAGCCCAAGGTTTCAAATAGCCAGCTCATGCACTAAGGACAGATCCTGGTCCCACAGACTGAATGCCTTCCACGCAGATCAAGCTATTCAATTGTCTCACTTATCCAGAGGGCCTGATCCAGCTGGGGGCTCCACAGCCTTTGGTTCATAATTCATCTGCTTCCATTCATTTGGCTATTTGTCCTTGTGCTTTTTGCAGTCTTGGATCCAACAATTCACGCTCTTGCAGACCCTCCTCTTTCTCAACAGTTGGACACTTGGAGCTCCACCTGGGTCCTGGCTGAGGATCTCTGCTTCCACTTCCATCAGTTATTGGACAAGAGTTCCAGCACAACAGTTAGGATGTTTAGCCATCTGATCACCAGACTAGGTCAGATTAGGCTTTCTCTCGACCATTGCCAGCAGTCTACAGAGGATATATCACTGTGGATTTTGGGGGACCTCTCCAGCACTCTGCCTATTCCTGTTCTCATGTGGTCTTCATTTATCATGGTCTGTTATTCCTCATTCTCCCTTTCTGTTCTTGATCCAGCTGGGATCTCCTGATCCCCTAAGCTTTCTTTCCCTCAAATCTTGCCCTTCATTACTCCCACTATCATCCAGGTTGTTCATGCAGATCTCATCCATTTCTCTGTCATTGGGTGATCCTTGGGTCTTTCCTAGAGTCCCATTTTCTAGGTAGCCTCCCTGGAGTTATGTAGCAGTCTAGTTATCTTTGTTTTACATCTAGTATCCTCCCATGAGTGAGTACATACCATGTTTGTCCTTCTGAGTCTGGGTTACCTCACTCAGGATGATTTTTTCTAGATCCATCCATTTGCCTGCAAACCTCATGATGTCATTGTTTTTGTCTGCTGAGTAGTACTCCATTGTGTATATGTGCCATATTTTCTTTATCCATTCTTCAGTTGAAGGGCATCTAGGTTGTTTCCAGGTTCTGGCTATTACAAACAAAGCTGACACAAATATAGCTGAGCAAATGCCCTTGTGGTATGATTGAGCATTCCTTGGGTATATGCCCAAGAGTTCTATAGCTGGGTCTTGGGGGAGATGGATTCCCAATTTTCTAAGGAAGCACCATATTGATTTCCAAACTTTCTGTAGAAGCTTGCATTCCCCCCAGCAGTGGAGGAGTGTTCCCCTTGCTCCACATCCTCTCCAGCATAAGCTGTCTTCTGGCTTTTGATCTTAGCCATTCTGACAGGTGTAAGGTGGTATCTCAGAGTCGTTTTGATTTGCATTTCCCGCATAATTAGGAATGTTGAGCAATTCCTTAAATCTCTTCCAGCCATTTGAACTTCCTCTGTGGAGAATTCTCTTTTTAGTTCTATAGCCCATTTCTTAATTGGACTGTTGGGCATTTTGGTGTCTAATTTCTTGAGTTCTTTATATATTCTGGATATCAGCCCTCTGTCAGATGTGGGGTTGGTGAAGCCCTTTTCCCATTCTGTAGGCTGTCGCTTTGTCTTGTTGACCGTGTCTTTTGATCTACAAAAGCTTCTCAGTTTCAGCAGGTCCCATTGATTGATTGTTTCTCTCAGTGTCTGTGCTACTGGTGTTATATTTAGAAAGTGATCTCTGGTGCAAATACGTTCAAGAGTACTTCCTACTTTCTCTACTATCAGGTTCAGAGTGGCTGGATTTTATTTTTTTTTATAAATTCTCTTTGTTATCCAGACTGACTTGAATGTCAGTAATTAGTCAAGGATATGTTTGAACTCATAATCCTCATCTTTAATCTCCTATGTACAAGTCTAAGTATAGTTGATGCACTCCTAATATTTTCTGTTTTGTGCAAACATTTTAACAATTTTAATGTTAAAATACTTAATAAATAATATAAAATAAAGTTAAATACCTCAAAAATCTGGAGTGGGTATTTTATACACAGCAGATTGAGGGATTTTGTTTTGTAATCCATTCAGCCAGCCTGTGCCTTTTGATTGAAAAATTGAGGCTATTGATATTTAAAGTTATTATCAAAAGTTTTGTGTTGACTGCAATTACTTTATTGGGGTTTGGCCATTTGTGCTTTTAGTCATGGAGCATATCCTAGCTGAAGTCTAGAAATTGAGGTAAGTGAAAATACAGACTAGGCCATGGTTGATGTGGCAACTTGAGTAATTATGGAGATTTATTAATTGAGAGGATCAGATAGACTCTTCATGCTGAGACCTGGCACAAAACAGGCTGAGAGCTTTCAAAAATATTTTTGAAGACATAATCTTCCAGATTGTGGTTCTTGTCTTAATCTTTTTAAAGGGGGTATAGTTTAGATGTGATTCAAATTAATGAAATGATTCCTAATGATATTCTGTTATGCTCAAAAACTGGAGCCTATTGTAATCATCATTGGAGAGGCTTCATCCAGCAACTGATAGGAGAAGATGCAAAGAGCCACAACTTAACAGTAGGGAGAACTCAGGGATTCCCATAGAAGAGGGCAAGGAATGATTGTAGGAAGCAGAGGGGTCAAGGACACCTAGAGAAAATGGCTCACAGAATCAAATAACCAGGGCTCATAGGGGTTCACTTATACTGAATTGACAATCGGAGAGCTTGTATGGGTCTGATCTAGATCCTCTGCATACACGTTATGGTTGTATAGCTTGGTGTTCTTGTGGGACTACTAAGAGTGGAAGTGGAGCTGTCTCTAACTCTTTGGCCTGCTTTAGGGACTCTCTTCCTCCTGCTATTTTGCCTCATCTGTCCTTAATATGAGGGGATGTGCCTTGTCTTATAACTTGATATGCTTTGTTTAGTTAATATCCCTTGGTAGCCTGCTCCTTTTTGAAAAAAAAAATGGAGAGGGTTGGATCTGGGGGTGAGGGAGGGTGAGGGGATGGCTGTTAGGACAGGAGGAAAGGAAAATTCTGGTCCAGATGTAATATATGAAGAATAAATAAAAAAGAAAAATTATAATCCATGGGATTTAAATAAAAGAGATTGTTTTGTTTAATGTGTATAGTCCTCTAATCAGCTGAAGACCTTGTGTCCAAAGAGGAAGGTCCCCTTCTGAAGACTTCAATGTGTTCAGAAACCCTGACTGGCTTTACAACAGGGATTCCATAGACTTTAGACTTGAGACCGCAAGATCCAACTCTCTTCTATTTTGCATTTCCAGTCTGTTGCTGACCATCACAGATTTCAAACTTGCCAGCTCCTCCATATAACTCTCTCTCTCTCTCTCTCTCTCTCTCTCTCTCTCTCTCTCTCTCTGTGTGTGTGTGTGTGTGTTTGTGTGTGTGTGTGTGTGTGTGTGTGTGTGTGTAAAAAGCAAAATACAGTGATAGAGATAAACAAAGGTCTTACTGGTTCTATTTATTCAAATAACTCTATAACATATATATTAACTCAAAACAAGAACAGGGCTAGAATGAAAATTAACGTTGAGCATACAAGTGCTTTGTTAGTACAGCAGTCTATACTAGTTAAAGATTAAAATTTTCTTTCTAGAGACAAATTCAGCTTTAAATAAAATCAACATGGATATGGATTTATTCAGGTATCTCCATAACTTCTATATCTCTACCCCCAATACCACTCCCCCATTTCTTTTCTCATTATTTAAGGCCTAATGTAGAACATCAGATGAACTCAAGTTTTCATATCTCTCCAATCACAATGGAATTTTCAACCCTTTTACTTGGGAGCTGTTTCATAACCTCTTAATATCTGATTGTCCTCTTTAAAATGAAATTACAGTTTTAAGGATAACTAGGATGACATTTATGAAGGACTCATCACAGAATGAGCTTTCAGTTCCTGACAGATTTTATCACCATCGCTGTTTAAGCAATAGGTACTAAATGCATGTGCTCTGCAGCTTGGTGCTTCTTTCCTGCTTTTGTTTCTAGGGTTCCTTCTGGGAACCCATACTCTCCCTAATCTGTGTCCTCTAAAGCTCAACCCATGGTTGCCTCATCTATGACATTACATTGATTTAACCAACGAAAGATTATCATCCTGTTACTTTTTTGCTGCCTAGTATGTCTTACTTACAAAATAATAAAAATTTATGCCTAGAGCTGCCTTAAGCAGTTAATCTATACTGATATTTCTTCTGGTTCTTACAACAACCTTGGGGAGTCAATGTTCTCACCACTACATAGTGGAAAACTAAAGCCTAAAGACGTTTTAGAGTCCTCAGGATGAAATCTGATACTGATGACCCAGACAGAGGTTACTGGACACGGTGCCTATCTTCCCAATTTTTGATGTAATTTTCTATTTGGGCCATGAAGAAATAAAAAGATAGATATAGACAAGCTGCTTAATAAACGTTGTAAACTCTTGGGATTCAGAGAGCTAGGCAATGAGACAAGGGTGAACACAGGTGGGTGGTACTTCCTTCAAACTCAAGTTGTACCATTCAGGACTGGAAAAAACATACAGACCTCATAACATATGTCCCAGCCATTAAAAGGTTGCTCTTTTGACACTGTTGACACTGTTATTCTCAAGCATCTTTTTCTTGCAGATGGTTGGAGAGCCTTTTTTTGAAAGAAATTTCTGTAATCAGATTATCAAATTCTCAAATGAAGAACATTAAGAGTCATGCTGCAAACACATATGTCATTGCTATATTAAAAGTTAAGGTAGAAAAGGTAGTATTCAGTGATTGATTTGGTTACACCCTTAACAAATCTAATCAACGCCAGTGGCTCTTCACCTCTACTTATTTTAGAACTAGAAACAACCTAATAAATACAAATGCCCAAGTAATAAAGAATGTATATTTATTCTTACAAAATTTAGGCAGGTCTTCCTCCTCCTGAGCACTGTGGGGCTGAAATTGGTACAAAGGCCAGACAGAGAAGGGGAGCAAGAGAAGGGGAGAGAGAGAAGGGGTGAGGAAGAAGAAAAGGGAAAAGAGAAAAATAGGATGGAAAGAAACAGCATTTATGCTTTCATCCTAACAAATAAACTATCTTTACTGATTAACCATATTTTTCTCTCAAAGAAGAGATGAGCAAAACTAACAAGTACATAATTTGGGGTGTTCAAATAAATTTGTTCTTAGCCTTGTGCTCAATTGGCACAACATGTGTCTCTGTTGTGGATATCACTCTGTAAAAATAAAATGCTGATTGGCCAGGAGCCAGGCAGAAAGTATAAGTGGGACAAGCAGAGAAGAGAATTCTGGGAACAGAAAGGCTAAGTCAGGAGACGCCAGACAGTGGTCCAGGGAGCAGCATGTAACAGGCACATAGGTAAAGCCATGGAACATGTGGCAACATATAGATTAACAGAAATGGGCTGAGTTTAAGTGTAGGAGTTAGTCAGTGATAGGGCTGAGCTAATGGCCAAGCAGTTTTAAATAATATCAGCCTGCTTGTGTATGTTTGTTTGGGTCTGAATGGCTGCTGGACTGGCTGGTGAGAAAGATTTGTCTTGACCACAGACAGGCCAGACAGGACTGGAGAAAACTCCAGCTACATGTCTCATTCTGTTATAAGTAATTTTTAAAGAGAAAACAATAGAAATTTGAAGAAAAAATAGTTCTTTTGTTATGCTTCAGTAATTCATTAAAGTATTCTATTTTTATTTCTAGTTATTTACACAGTTTTCAATGTGCAACATTGAAAAAAATATTTTATTTTAATTACAGATTAGAAAACACCTAACAGCACTAAGAAAATACCATTGCAGTTTCCTTTCAAAATATAGATAACCAAAGCATGAACCAGTTTAAAGAATAATATTGCCTTTATAATAGTAGAAAATAGATGAAAAAAATGTTAGTAATTATGGTGCTGTTATATAAATGAGTGAATTTAGAAACATTGGTGTAGCAGAAATAAGCAAGGAAAGAATAAGAACTGCAAAATAGTCACTTTTAGATAATCTCTTTATCCATTCTCTACTGCTATAATGAAATGCTTGAAGTTACATATTTTGTAAAAAAGAAAAAAAAGTTTATTCAGCTCATTTCTGGAATCTCAAAGGTATGATACCAACTTCTGTTTGTCCTTAGTGATGCTTTCTTGTATCACACCAAGGTGGCTTGCTCCAAGGTAGAAATGTGTGAGAGGACAAGTGTCAAAAGGAAAATCTATCCAGGGAAGGTGCTAGACTCCTTTATATTAACTGATACACACCTGCCTTCTGAAGGCATGCTTCAAGAGCTAATTATTCTTCACTCTTCCCACCTTTAAATATTTGAACACTTCAACATTGCCACAGTAGGAACCAAGCTATTGTTTCATGAAAATCTAGAGAATAAATCAGAGCCAAACCACTGTGGTCATATCGTTATGAAAACAAATGTTAAGACATGAACTTAGAGAAAGTAAGGTGCATGTACATAGATAAAAGGAGGTTCATCCAGATCTACCAAAGCTAATGAAGTCAAATGTCATGCCTAGAAACCATCAGTGAATGTCTTTCTAGGTAGAGGATTTTACCGCAACATTCTTAGCTAAGGAAAAACATTAAGGACTCCATCCCCTATTACTTTACTGGGTATCCTGTGTCACCACTAAGTAGAAACTGTTAAAATAGGGTGCTCTCAATTCAATACTGATAGCCCTAAGAAAGTACACAACTGATCTGGGGCAATGTAACTTCTACTGATAAAAGCCAACAGGATATGAGATAATATATCATGCCAGGGAGTAAATTTTACTAAACCCAGTATATTTTCAAAGATGATAATAAAATGGTTGCAGTTTCCACTCATGTCAATAATTCAGCAACTAACCATAAACAATAGAACTCTTGTGGAAGATGTGGAAACTGCATAAGAGTTTGTGAAACTTCAGTGGAGCCCAAGTTTAGAAGGAAAAAGTATGAAAAAAAAAAAAAAACAGATATTCATGTTATAGGGGGAATCACAGACCACAACCCCAGTTATAGACCCTGACAGAACCTATTAACTCCACTCCATAAACCCCCAAGTCATGGTGCAGAGGCCATCTTTCCATTCAAAGAAGCTCCAGGTACCTGTCTATCCATGCCTCCCCACAAAAGGAAAGCCTTTAGCACTTATTCTGAATGTGAATCTTGAAGCTTCCTCTTTCATAGCTCCAGTTTTGACAGTAAGTACTAAAGAATACGGTTCAAAGAAGAGCACCGAGGACCAATCAAAAATGGTAGCAACAAGAGCATAATGTATGGGATGCAGTATAAATACATATACAGACATACACACACACACACACACACACACACACACACACACACACACAAGAGGGAGGAGGGAGGGAAAAGGGGAAGGGAATCTCAAATAACCAACAGTCTAACTTTATACTTCAAGTAACTAGCAACAGAAAAACAAATTTAGCTCAGAGTTTAAATTTAAACATGAAACAAGGCTTGGTTAGTGGCTCAGCTAGTAAAGTTCTTGCCTCATGAACATGAGGTTCTGAGTGCTCTGATTCCAGCATTCACATAAAAGCTGCTTGTAATCTCAGTGCTTCATAGACAGATACTAGAGTATCTGGGCCTCACTGGCCAGGGAGTTTAGCTGAATTGTTGCAAAGAATAAGGGAAAATTAGAAACAATAATAATAATAAATGATTAAAAAAAAACACCCAAGATCAGATGATTTTACAGGTTATTTCCTCCAAATAATTAAATACTTAACATTAATGACTTCTACACTATTTTAGAAGTGGAAGCTAGAACATTTCCAACCTCATTTTGCAAAGCCATCATCTGTCATATTAAAAATCATAAGGGCATAAGAATAAATCACTGCTCCTAAATAAATAAGGCAGAGTTACTGCTGTGGATATCGCTCTGTGTAAATAAAGTTCTGATTGGCCAGTGGCCAGGCAGGAAGTATAGGCGGGACAAGAGAGTAGAGAGTTCTGGGAAGTTGAAGGTTGGAGAGAGACACCGCCAGCCGCCGCCATGAGAAGCAACATGTAAAGGCACTGGTAAGCCACGAGCCACGTGGCAAAGTATAGACTAACAGAAATGGGTTAATTTAAGATAGAAGAAGTAGATAACAAGAAGCCTGCCACAGCCATACAGTTTCTAAACAATGTAAGTTTCTGTGTGCTTTCTTGGTTGGGTCTGAGCGACTGTGGGACTGGCGGGTAAGAGAGATTTATCCTGACTGGATCAGGCAGGAAAATTCTAACTACAAATGGCGCCCAACGTGGGGCAAGAGTTTCCACCTAAAACCTGAGAAAAAAGATTCTAAGATGGAGCTAAAAACAGCTTCCTAGTTGTCTCCCTCAAGTTAGCGGCAGCCTGCCAGTTTGAGCTACTATGGCGGGTTTCTGGTGTGTGTGTCTGACCTGCAGTGTGGCAGGAATGAGGAGTCTACAAGAGGTACTTTACTCTGCTGCATGGTGGATTTAGCTTTTGCTAGTTAAAAAAAAAAAAAAAGATTTCTAGGCTATGCGCTGCTTTGATAGAACTCCTTCTGATAGTTGATGGTACACATGGCTCCAGACCCAGAGCTGGCAGTAAACTATACCGCCGCCATGTTGGGAAGCAGAGGTGGGTGGAGCCAGCAGCCACAGCAGCGTTTCAGTCTTTCAAAGATGGATATTACACAGAGAATCTGGTTTATGTTGTCTTTGGGATTTTTAACTACAGAAAAAGATTTGAACATAAAAGCTGTTGAGTTAAACAAATATGTAAATTTTAAAGGTACCTTGACTTCAAAATTTGGATATAAGGATATGTTGCTTTGGAAAGGAGTCTCTGCTTTTGTTTCCATAGAAAGCCAGAGGCTATAGATTTGTTCCAGATTAAGATATATCAGGTTTGATCAGCCAACACCACCTGAAAGGTCTCCGATGACACCATGGCCCAGATAATCTGACATCCAGAATGGTTTCAAGGCAACTGGCTCAGAGGTTCACCCAAATGGATTACTCTATAATCCTAAAATTTTCTTTATGTCGCCATAAGATACAGCGCCCCCCTCCAGCAGGAAGTAGTAAAAGAAACTACGCCCACATTCCCAAAATTATCAAGCTGGCTTTGGAGATGGAATTGGCTCACTCCTTCTCTAAACCCAGACATATTGCTTAAAAAAAAAAAAAAAAAAAAAAAAAAAAGGTTCTTGTGTCCCATATCAGAAGAGCCCTCTGGTGTGGGACAGAAAAAAACCAATATTTTTCTTTAAAGCAGTTTGATTATAAATGAGATCTCTTTCTAAAGAAGAAAAGGGGATATGATATAGATATAATAGATGAAAGGGTAGATTAAGGAACTTCTAAAGAGCAACAACTTGTTTAAAATGTTTTACATTGGTATAGATTTTAGTCTATTGATACAAACTTAAAGTTAATTTTGTTACATTGTGTGTATATTTCTACTCCTGTTTAAGGTATTATGTTTGTATAGCTCATTTGAAATTGTAATGGATAATTAAAAATAGATTAATAATTAATCATCTATGATAATCATACTCATAGCCATGTTAGTTAAGCCTTCTAGATATACATAGACATATTTCAGATAGATAGGTAATCTTCAAATACTTCAAAGACCTTCAGAATATAGCATTTAAAATATTTTTAAAATTTAGACTTTCTGGACAGTGAGACATGTCTGCTCCTGGCAGCACCGATTTGCTTCAGAGAGGAAGATGGGCATTGAAAACACTTCATATCTTATCTTCACCTTGGCAAAAATAGCCATTTGGGCTAGAAACTGTTCTTGCCTGGACTGCTTGATCGACTGGACATGCAGGATCCATAGAAAGGTGACCACTAAACTTTGCTTGACAAAATGGTCCTTCAGGTTCCTGCTTCACAGAGGAAATGGCCAGACATTCTACAGGACACTGAGAGAAGTGACCAAGAGACTCTAGCCCTGTGGGCTGAAGACAGATGCCCCAACTTTACAAAGGACTATTAGGTGACTGTCCAGGCTGACAGCTGTCTCTGTCTACTCTTGCAAGACTCCTGAAAAATGCTTACATCCTTCTCCCGGTTCTCAGGTAATATTATATCCTTCTGAGGTCTTTGATGTGGTTAAAGACTAGATAGTTATAATTTCCTCAGTTATGATACAAGATAAGTTAGATATAAAACCTTAGACTCACAAATATAAGATAGATAGGATATCTTCTTTAATATTGTAACTATAATTCTTGCTTGATAATTGTTTTGTTATATGTAATTGTACTATGTAAAAGTTAAAACCTTCCTTTAAAAAAAAAAAGAAAAGGGGAAGTGCTGTGGATATTGCTCTGTGTCAATAAATTTCTGATTGGCCAGTGGCCAGGCAGGAAGTATAGGCGGGACAAGAGAGTAGAGAATTCTGGGAAGTAGAAGGTTGGAGAGAGACACCGCCAGCCGCCGCCATGGGAAGCAACATGTAAAGACACTGGTAAGCCACGAGCCACGTGGCAAAGTATAGACTAACAGAAATGGGTTAATTTAAGATAGAAGAAGTAGATAACAAGAAGCCTGCCACAGCCATACAGTTTCTAAACAATGTAAGTTTCTGTGTGCTTTCTTGGTTGGGTCTGAGCGACTGTGGGACTGGTGGGTAAGAGAGATTTGTTCTGACTGGACCAGGCAGGAAAACTCTAACTACAAGTTACTTTGTAAAAGATGCCAATGCTTTATGTTTAACAACATATCATATGCACTATATATAAATACCAATTAGAAGTTGCCCCTGAGAGACAAGAGTTTTTCAATGTAGATAAATCAATAAATACATGCTTTAAGAATAAAGGAAGGAAAAAGTCATTTGACAATTATTATAGGTGCAGAAAAGCATTTGTCAAATATTCAATATTCTTTTCTGACAACACCACACCAAAACCCTAAAAATAGAAATTATCTCAGCATAGTAGATAATATATATGCTAGCTTAATCTTCCCAATAGTAAAAAACTACATTTTGGTTTCTAAGATCTAGTCCAAGGCTTAGGGTTCAATATTCAACACAGTACTCTGAATCATTGCCTAAGAATTTCTCTAGGGGCAGAAATTAAAGATATCCTGATGAGAAACTTTCTCTGCATGTGACATGATCTTTCACAGGGAAAATCCTGAAAGCCCAACCAAAAAGCTGTCAAAAGGAGTCAAAGTATTCAAATGATTTGCAAGATCCAAAACCAACAAACAAAATTTCATTTATGTAGATACACTAACAAGGAATACTCCTGAAAGAAAACCAGGACCAGGAAAAAGTCTCTTTATAATACCTGTGAGAGAAGTATTTAGAAATAAATTTATACTTGAAGATAAAAGACCTTTGGGGAAACCTATCAATCACTTAAGAAAGACACTTTCATGTGAAGATAACCTATCCTCAGGACTGGAAGAATAGGTGACACCACTAGATCCATATTACCTATCAAATTACCAGCATTCCAAATGCTTTGTCCACAGACATATTTGAACAATTTCACATGGGGATGCAATGCTATGAATAGCTTAAAGTTAGGTATGTAGGGAAGGGAATATGGATCTGGGAAGAATTGGAGAAGGGGTGGATATGATTGAAATAGAAAGAGAGTCTAAATTGGAGGTCTCCTTGGAGATCAGGGAATCCTACAGAAGAGGTGGAGGAAATACTGTCAGAGGAGATGGAGGACACCAGGAGAATATGGCCCACTGAATCAACTAAGCAGGACTCACATAGGCTCCAGACTGAAATGGCAAGCATGAGTCCTGCACAGGTCTATACCAGATCTTCTGAATATGTTATGGTTGTTAGATTGGTGTTTTTGTGAGACTCCTAACTGTAGGAACAGGTGTATTTCTGACTCTTGTCTCTTTTGGGGACTCATTTCCTCTTATTGGGTTGCCTTGTCTAGTCTCAATATGAGGGCTCTTGAGTTGCCTTATTGTATCTTGTTTTGTCCTATTTGGTTGTTGACTGATGGAGGCCTGGTTATTTCTGAAGAGGAAATGGAGAGGAAGTGGATCTGGGAGGAAGGAAGGAGACGATGGGGGTGCAAAGCAGAGTGGAGGGAGGGGAAACTGTGGTTGGGGTGTATTGTATGAAAGAAGAATCTATTTTCAACTAAAAAAAAACTTTCAAAGGAGGAAAATATGTATTCTTACTTGTGTAACTTGTAGAAATTACAGATAAGCAAAGGGAGAAATACACACTATTACCAAATGTAACCATAGGTTAAGATTTAGGGAGACTCAGTGAATGTCAAAATACTGAATTAATGCAGAGTGTATATTATTCTATCACTCAGTATAAGCTAGAAATAAGACAATGATGAATCTCCAAGTGTTGGAAAATAACTTTTAAGTAATAAAAAGGGGAAAGTTCACTTATAATTCAAATGTCTGCTAATTCACAGAAATGTAGAAAGAATGATTTTTTAATTTTTATGATTTTTAAAGTATGAGATCTATTCTTTGGAAGGGGATGGAAAGACTTGCTTGTTCACTAATGAGCAATTTGGTTAAGTCAAATATGATAAATTTGTTATATAACCCCTGGAACTCCCATCTGGACCAGAGGTGAGTGCCTGGGGTCACACCCAGAGAGGCCCGGCACCTAGGTCCCAGGCCTTGGCACCAGACATTCCAGGAAGGACTTGACCAACTTGCCCCCAGTTTGGGGCCATATGACTGGCCCTGTGGGAAGGTTCCCCTTCTCGAAGACTACCAGCAGACCCTACAATCTCCATGCCCTGCCACCACACCCATCGGACAGAGACCTCAGCTACTTCCTGAGACTTGGAAACCAGCTCCCAGCTTCCATCCGGCCCCAGAACTCCCATCTAGACCAAAACTCCCATCTGCACAAGATATAGAGACGCCAATGACTTCCTAAGACTTAGAAACCAGACCCCAGCTTCCATCCTGCCCTGGAATTTCCATGTGGACAAGATACAGAGACCCCAGCAACTTCCTCAGACTCAGAGTCCAGCCCCCAGCTCCCATCCAGGCAGCACTCCCTTCTGGACCAGAGCTCCCATCCCGCCCAGAGCTTCCATCTGAACCAGAGAGAGGCTCCCTAAATCTGTCAGCTCTGTCTGGACCAAGTGCACTGATAAGACCAAAAATGAATCCTCAAGGAGATGGGCAGACATCAAGGCAGAAGTATATACAACAAAATAAAGAGCAAAACACCAGAACCTAACCCTCCTCCAACAGCTAGACCTGAATATCACAGAATGGAAGAAGCAAAAGAAAACAACCTTATAAATAACATCATGAAGTGGCTAGAGCCTTATATAGAAGAAATCAAACATGAAGTGGAGGAACAGACAAACAAAAAATGGGAAGAACACTAAAAAAAAAAAAAAAAACTAGAAGAAAGGACAAAGAAAGCAGAAGAAAACAATAAGTCCCTGAAAGAAAATCATGAAAAACCAATGAAACAGATGAGGGAAACAGTCCAAGACCTGAAATGGGAAATAGAAAAAATGAAGAAGACACAAGCAGAGGGAATGATGGAAATAGAAAATCTGAGTAAACAAGCAAGGAACTTCAGATGCAAGTATATCTAACAGAATGCAAGAGATGGAAGAGAGGATCTCTGGTGTTGAAGATACGGTAGAAGAAATAGATTCATCAGTCAAAGAAAACACTAAAACCAACAAAGTCATGACCCAAAATATCCGTGAAATTCGGGACACCATGAAAAGACCAAACCTACAAATAATAGGGATAGAGGAAGGAGAAGAATACCAACTCAAAGGCACAGAAAATATATTTAACAAGATCATAGAAGAAAACATTCCCAACTTAAAGAAGGAAATACTTACGAAGATACAAGAAGCCTATAGAACACAAAACAGACTAGACCCTCCAAAGAAGTCCCCTTGCGACATAACAATTAAACAACTAAATGTACAAAATAAAGAAAGAATATTAAGGGCAGCAAAGGAAAATGGCCAAATGACTTGTAAAGGTAAAGTCATAAGAATAACACCCGATTTCTCAATGGAGACTTTGAAAGGCAGAAGGACCTGGACAGATATAATGCAGACACTAAGAGACCATGGATGCCAGCCTAGACTAATATACCCAGCAAAACTTTCAATCATCATAGATGGAGTGAACAAGACCTTCCACGACAAAACCAGATTTAAACGATACTTATCCATGAGCCCAGCCCTACAGAAAGCACTATAAGGAAAATTCCAACCTATGGAATTCAGATACACCCTCAGAAAAAAAGGCAATAGATAATGCCACAGCAGTAAAACCCAAAGAAGAGAAGTACAGACAAACTGCCACCAAAAAAAAAAAAAAAGAAAGAAAAGAAAAAGAAAAAATAATAACAGGAATGAACAATCACTGGTCATTAATGTTCCTTAATATCAATGTATTTAATTCACCTATAAAAAGACCCAGACTAACAGAATTGATAGGAAAGCAGAACCCAACTTTCTGCTACATATAAGAAACACATCACAAACTCAAAGGTAGACACTACCTAAGAATAAAAGGCTGGGAAAAGACATTCCAATCAAATGGTCTTAAGAAACAAGCCTGTGCAGCCATCCTAATATCCAGCAAAATAGACTTCAAACTAAAATCAATCAGAAAGGATCATGAAAGACATTACATACTCATTGCAGGAAAGATCCACAAAGACGAAGTTTCAATTCAGAAGTTTTATGCCACAAACACAAGGGTAACCAAATATGTAAAAGAAAAGTTACTAAAGCTTAAATCACATATAAAACCCCACACATTAATAGTGAGGGACTTCAACACCCCACTTTCACCTCTGGACAGATCTGCCCAATTGAAACTTAACAGAGAAATAATGGACTTAACTGATGTTATGACTTAAATGGACTTAATATCTACAGAATATTCCACCCTAACAAAAAAGAATATACCTTCTTCACAGCACCCCAGGGAACCTTCTCTAATATCAACCATATACTTGGCCACAAAGCAAATCTCAACACATACAAAACAATTGGAATAACCTCCTGCATTCTGTCAGACCACCAGGGCTTAAAAATAGATTTCAACAAGAACAAAAACTACAGTAAACCTACAATCTCATGGAAAACTGAAAAATGCTAAACAGAATCAACAATGAGTTAAGGAAGAAATAAAGAAAGAAATTAAAGACTTCTTAGAGATTAATGAAAATGAATACACCACAATCCCAAACTTATGGGATACTATGAAAACAGTGCTAAGAGGGAAATTTATAACCTGAATGCCCACATAAAGAAGTTGGAGAAATTTCACACTAGTGACTTGACAGCAAACCTGAAAGTTCTTGAACAGGAAGAAGCAAAGTCTCCCAGGAGGAACAGATGCCAGGAAATTATCAAATTGAGAGCTGAAATCAATAAAATAGAAATAAAGAGAATACAAAGGATTAACGAAACAAAGAGCTGGTTCTTTGAGAAGATCAACAAGATAGACAAGCCCTTATCCAAACTAACCAAAAGACAGAGAGAGGGCATCCAAATAAACAAAATCAGAAATGAAAAGGGGGACATAACAACAGACAATGAGGAAATCAAGAGAATCATCAGGTCATACTTCAAAAACCTCTACTCCACAAAACTGGAAAATCTAAAGGAAATGGATAATTTTCTGGATAGGTACCACATACCTAAGTTAAATCAAGACCACATAACCATCCCATCACTGGCCTGGAAGTTCCAACCCCCATTGAGGCTTCGGTAATGGTCACGCCCACAAGGCAGGGCAGAGGAGGAAGCGGAAGACCAAGGATTGAGAGGAGGTCTCTTTCTTGGTTCTGGGACCCTGGACGCTGGAGGTAGACCAAGCAGAGTTCTCCAGAGAACACTGCCAGACTACGCCGTACCTTTGCCAGGCCCTGCAACCTACCCCTTCATTTGTAAGTTACCCCACAAAATAAACCTCCCTTTTAACTATGTGGAGTGGCCTTAATAATTTCACCCATAATCTCCCATGCTCGTGGATAGGTAGGATTAACTTAGTAAAAATGGCGATCTTACCAAAAGCAATCTACAGATTCAATGCAATCCCCATCAAATTACCAACACAATCTTCACAGATCTGGAAAGAATAATACTCAACTTTATATGGAAAAACAATAAACCCAGGATAGCCAAAAGAATTCTGTATAATAAAACAACCTCTGGAGGCATCATGATTCCTGACCTCAAGCTCTACTATAGGGCTACCATAATAAGGACAGCTTGGTACTGGCATAAAAACTGACATGTGGATCAATGGAATCATATTGAAGACCCTGACATTAACCTGCATACCTATGAAGATATAATTTTTGACCAAGAAGCTAAAAATGTACAATGAAAAAAAGGAAGCATCTTCAACAAATGGTGCTGGCATAACTGGATGTCAATATGTAGAAGGCTACAAATAGATCCATATCTGTCACCATGCACAAAACTTAAGTCCAAGTGGATCAAAGACCTCAACATAAATCCAGTTACTCTGATAGAAGAGAAAGTAGGAAGTAGTCTTGAACACATTGGCATAGGAGATCACTTCCTAAATATAACACCAGTAGCACAGACACTGAGAGAAACAATCAATCAAAGGGCCTTTTGAAAGTGAGAAGCTTTTGTAAAGTAAAGGAAAGGTCAACAAGACAAAGAGACAGCCTACAGAACGGGAAAAGGTCTTCACCAACCCCACATTTGACAGAGGGCTGATATCCAGAATATATAAAGAACTCAAGAAATTAGACACCAAAATGCCCAACAGTCCAATTAAGAAATGGGCTATAGAACTAAACAGAGAATTCTCAACAGAGGAAGCTCAAGTGGCTGAAAGACATTTAAGTAATTGCTCAACATCCCTAATTATCCAGGAAATGCAAACAAAAACAACTCTGAGATACCACCTTACACCTGTCAGAATCGCTAAGATCAAAAACACAGAAGACAGCTTATGCTGGAGAAGATGTGGAGCAAGGGGAACTCTCCTCCACTGCTGGGGGGAATGCAAGCTTGTACAACCACTGTGGAAATCAAAATGGTGCTTACTTAGAAAACTGGGAATCCATTTCCCCCAAGACCCAGCTGTAGCACTCTTGGGCATATACCCAAGGAATGCTCAATCATACCACAAGGACATTTGCTCAGCTATGTTCATATCAGCTTTGTTTGTAATAGCCAGAACCTGGAAACAACCTAGATGCCCTTCAACTGAAGAATGGATAAAGAAAATGTGGTACATATACACAATGGAGTACTACTCAGCAGAGAAAATCTGTGACATCATGACGTTTGCAGGCAAAGGGATGGATCTATAAAAAAAAAAAAATCATCCTGAGTGAGGTAACCCAGACTCAGAAGGACAAATATGGTATGTACTCACTCATAGGAGGATACTAGATGTAAAACAAAGATGACTAGACTGCTACTCACAACTCCAGTTAGGCTCCCTAGAAAACAGGACCCTAAGAAATACAGAGGGATCACCAAATGACAGAGAAATGGATGAGATCTACATGAACAACCTGGATGAGCGTGGGAGTAATGAAGGGCAATGTTTGGGGGAAAGAGAGCTTAGGGGAGCAGGAGATCCCAGCTGGATCAAGAACAGAAAGGGAGAACAAGGAAAAACAGACCATGATAAATGAAGATCACATGAGAACAGGAAGAAGCAAAATGCTAGAGAGGCCTGCAGAAATCCACAATGATACCTCCACTGTAGACTACTGGCAATGGTCGAAAGAAAGCCCGAACTGACCTAGTCTAGTGATTGGATGGCCAAACACCCTAACTGTCATGCTAGAATTCTCATCCAATAACTGATGGAAGTAGATACAGAGATCCTCAGCCAGGCCCCAGATGGAGCTCCAGGAGTCCAATTGTCGAGAAAGAGGAGGGACTGTAAGAGTGTGAATTGTTGAGACCAAGATTGGAAAAGCACAGGGACACATAGCCAAACTAATGGAAACACATGAATTATGAACCAAAAGCTGTGGAACCCCTACTGGTTCAGGCGCTCTGGATAAGTGAGACAACTGAATAGCTTGAAAGGTTTGGGAGATACCCAGGCAGTGGAAATGGGACCTGTCCTTAGTGCATGAGCTGGCTGTTTGGAACCTGGAGCTTATGTGGGGACACTTTGCTCAGCCTGGAAGGAGGGGACTGCACCTGCCTGGACTGAATCTACCAGGTGGGGCTGAATCCCCAGGGGATTCTTTGAGCTGAAGGAGATGTGAATGGGAGGGAGGGGCTGGGGGAAGGCAGAGCCAGGGGTAGTGGGAGAGGACAGGGGAACCCATGGCTGATATGTAAAATTAAAGCACAAATATCTGCATTAAAAAAATAAAACTTGAAAAGAAAAATATATGTTATATAAATATGGACACAAGACATGTATTTATCCCAAAGCACCATCCCTTTGATGAGCTAGTACTCAGAACATTAAATATAATATCTGTCTATTGACTAAGATGTTTATCTTAATTATGTTAGAAGTTTAAATTATATTAACTAAAACTGTAAGATAAGATTCTATTTTGGGACAGAGGTTACTTAAAAATAAATTTCACAGTTGCAAGTTGTTCTAGGAGGGAACATGAATATTTGAGGCCAGAAAGAAATGCTTTATCATTGACTGCTCAAAACATTTCTGAAATGAGGTCCACAGCAAACAAGATTCTGTTAGAAGGAAGTGTGGCAGACTGTTTTATCTATCCAAATTATTTAGTGGACATCTTCTTTAGACCTAGTAACTAGAAGTACTTTTTGAAAAGTTAACAGACTGATTTATAACTGGGATAGTAATGGTGGCTGCTACATAGGGGTTGGATAAAAAGAAAATAATGTAAGATTTTCCAAAACAATACCTGGTTTCTCTGGGAATGAGTGCCAAGAGATACATGACAACATGTTCTGTGAGGCTTGGGAATCAACATTCCTGTTCTAGTGTTATGAATTTGGCAATCCTTTTTTTTTTTTTTTTTTTTTTTTTTAGCCAGTCTATTTGATTTGTTCTCAACAGTGGCTACCCATTGACATGTTGGCTTTTTAAAATACTGGGCTCTATACTCCTACTGTAATTGGTATTTTAAATTGATAGTTGAAAAGACATCCAGATATCAATAGTTTAACACTCTTTCCCAAAGTAATTCAGATGAACAACAAGAAAGAAGAATCAATACCAAGGACTTTAAGTAGCCTATACTCTCTGAGATATGAACAATTCAGATCACTCTTGTGGTATTTCCAGGAAACTACCCTTATTTTTGAAAGTCCTAAGAGACAAATGAAACAAAAAAATCTATCTCTGTGATAAATGGTATATAGTTCTTGACAGTATCTTTGCTATAAAAAGATGTATGAAAACATATACTTGGTAGCAGACACTGTATTTCTAATTTGCAATTGTCAACTCTCAAATAGAAAATAACACTTTATTGGTGACTCAAATTTTATGTACTTATTAACCTAACTTACAAAAAGGTGAATTAAAATTCTAAATGATTTTTCCAAACTGGTGGTAACTGCCTGTATCTTTAAGAGAATGTAATTTTTAATATATTTATTTTGCATTTATTCTTCTGGGAATAAGACACCTCAAAATAGCTTCCAGATTGTGTTAGGAAATTGTGAAATGATTTTAAAATAGACTTTCACAGCTCATGTGAAAATTACATACTGAAGTGGAAAAGGGGGTTAGTCAGTTCCAACTAAAAGCTGCTTTGGTTAGTCAATGAAACTGTGAAACAATCTCACCTCCCCACCATCTCTTATTTAGTCAAAGGGTAATGTTTACTATGATGCTATTTCTCTCCTCTGTCTGGATCCCTCCTCCCAACAGGAGAATACATTACAGAGGTTACAGCAAAAGATAAAGACTTACCAAGGTCCTCAAAGACACCAGCTATGAGGATGGCTTTTATGCATATTCATTGGACCTATGGACCTTGAACTTGCTCCTGGCTCCTATTTGAGGTCAGACAACCTGAACACATTCTTTGTGCTTGATGCTAAGGATAAAGAGATCAGTAAGGTACAAACAGTATACACAGTTATAATGTAGCCCCTAAACCAGCCCCAGCAAATGTGTACAAATAAAACACTACCTCCTTAACTCCTGGCTGGAATGTGTGATCTCTATTTTAAAAAGTTATTCAGGTCCATGTATAAAGAAATAATTAGATCATTTGCATTTTTCAAGTTACAAGTATTTAACAATAATTTAACATGGAAATGAATCAGACAAAACAAAGGTTCCTTAAAATGGTGCTAAATCTCCCTTGAATGGAACAAACACTGAAGCTCTATGTACTTACTGCCTGCCCATCTACTATTCCTTTTGCTGTGATAAAATACTCTGAGAAAGGAGAAGGGGTTTATTTGGCTCACAGTTCAAGGTTTCAATTCATCATAATGGGGAAGTCAGAGCAGTAGGAGCTGGAGACAGTTGGTTAATTTGTTTTGCAGCCAAAAGTGGAGGGTGAATATTTATGTTCTGTTAGCCTTCTTTCTATGTAGTCCAGGGAATGTGATCACCATTACTATATGAGTATAACATCTTTAATTATCCTAGTCTAGAAAAGTACTCACAGAATGCCTAAACCATTCCCCTCTTACCCTCAAGTTGATAATATTAACTCTCGCAATGCCTCTTGACCTATTCACAGGAGGAGAGAGTCCTGTGAACCTGGTTTGCCATTTGCTTCTGTGACATCACAAAGAGCTACTTTTGTATTTCACAGATAATTTTTCTTCATTTTATAGGCAAAAAAATCAAGCCTCATAGCAGTCTTGTATTTACTACAATTGTTCAGTGAGGAGGCCGGTCATTTTGAGGATACATTGGGGTTCTTGCTACATATTTTCTCTATTTACATGGAGCTGTAAATAAAGAAAGCAGACTCCATCATGAGTCTTGCAGACAGTGCAATAATCACATTACCTGTGCCTTCACAGGCAAATCTTTGACAAAATCTGCATAATGAAAATAAAAACACATATTAATGTAATAGCAAGAAAAGAAAAATTTGCATAGTGATGTGTCCATTCTGAACTATTAATTTTTTGTCCAGTTGCATTAGATGTGCTAATAATAAGAAGCCATTATTGCTAAAGTTGATTGACTGGTTAGGATGTAATAAACATTCCTTCATGCTGAATTACTCATATTAAGATCCCATTTACCCTCAATCTCTAACCACATACACCATCAAAATCATCAGTACCATGAATCTGTTTTTCTTTTTTACTTCAAAACATTAGGCAATTGTGGAATCTGATGAAGATGGAACTCTGTTACTGCAATTTTCCAACATGCTCTAAGGCAGCAGTAGCATAAATCATGTTAAAGGATACATCTATTCAGACTGCATTTGTTTCATAAGGAAAAAGGAATTTGTTCAAAACTTTCCAACTGCAATATAAACAGGGACTGACTCCTGTTACACAAACAATCTTGCTAGGCCATATGGGTTTTCAATGAGATAGATAATATGAAACTCATTCCACTGTTCAGTCTCACCATTGGCTTACATCTTCCTGACAAACACCTAATGTGACAGGCCCAACTGGGGCACACTCACCAAATAAGTTCTGGGTAGGAACACAGAAAGAGAGAAAATAATGTTTAGATTTAGAGGCACCAATAATAAAGTAATATGAAAATAAAAACTGGAGAAAATGCTTCCAGATTTTCATTAATGAAGAAGAATCCAGCCAGCTCCACACAGAACAAAGAAGATTACTGATTTCATCACCCTGATATGTGACAGAGAGACATTCTTGTCTCATTTACTAAATGAGGGATTATTTTCAATTTTATTTTATTTATTATTGTTAGGTTCAATGTGGTAGGGTGGGGAGAGCACATGTACTGCAGCACACATACAGATGTTATGGGACAACTTTGTAGAATTGGCCCTGCTCTCCCATCTTCACACAGGTTCCAGAGATTAAATTGAGGTCATCAGACTTCTGTTCTCAGATTGCAAAGTACTCCACCTGCTAATCCATATTATTATTATTATTATTATTATTATTATTATTATTATTAAAAGATTAATTTATCTTATATTTTTGGAGAATTATGTAAAAATTTAGTTCATTAGAACTAATACATAATCTAATTTAAAATCCAACAGAAGACAACTAGACATTCCTCACTACTCATAGATTTTAAAGTAATAGATTGGATCTATTAAATTGTAAAAGGCTGAGTAAGTTAATTTTGTCTTACAGTCAGTCATTGCTTATTTTTAATTGGCATTTGAGTTTTCTTATCAACCATAATAACATGGTGCCTTCAGGAATCACAGAAGTTTACAAATATGTGGTGAATTAAAAAGCAGACAAAAAATAAATATCAAATGAGTAAGACTACATAGTGCATAGGTACTGAATGAAAGAATAAAGAAAAGGATAGGAGAGAAATAAATGAATTACAAATACTTTTGAATAAATACTTTAGTCATCTCATTGTATCAATATTAATGGCCAGTAAAAATATGGGAGCCCATATTATATTATTGTTTGTTGAATTATTTTTAGACCCATGGCAACTAAGTTTTATTTAGTTCTGAAATCAAAGAACAAAATGTTTACCTAGTGAAAGTTTGCTAATAATTTACTCTTTCTATACTAATTTCAAGATAGTATCAATTAAATGCATGTGTGTGTAAATATATATATATATATATGTGTGTGTGTGTGTGTGTGTGTGTGTGTGTGTGTATGTGTGTATACATACACACATATACATGCAGGTACTCAGTTTACTGAGTTTACTCATGTTCCAGATACATATTTGTTTACATAATTACTTATTATATATATATTGTCTAACTGACTTTTTTCCTTTGAAGGCAGGTGGTATTTTATCTCATTTAAAAAAAACATCAGTCCAATAGTAGAAAAATTTTTTCGTAAAATCAATTGCCTAGGTAACTTATCCTAAACTACTTAAGATTTTTGTAGAAATAATATTCCTAAAAAGTGGAAGGAGAACTCATTTTATAAATTTTTTTTCATATTTTCAGAAAGACCATTGAAGAGACAACAAAGGACAGAATCAGTGCAAATCACACAAACCTGCAGAGATGTGGGACACCTGTCATTCATCCCCAGAGCTTTTTATACACTTATCAGATTCAGCATCGACCATGATATCCCAGTCCTTACAGAGATCTACAGTGCAATGTTCAGGCTTCCCTGGTGCAGCCTTCTCTTTGGACCCAGACTTTTAGCTACACATGACTTTCTGTTCTTCCAGTGAGTTGTCGTTCACTCCCCCTGCATTCACGGATGACATTCTGGGTTTGATAGAAATTCATGGAAGGCCTACTCTTTTCTAAAGGGATATGGAGGGAGAGTAGATCTGGGGAGAGGTGGGAGGTAGGGTGAGGGATGGGGAGGAGTGGAGGGAGGAGAAAATGTGGTTGGAATAATGTATGAAAGAAGAATAAAAGAAAAATAATAAGATAAATGACTCCATGTTTTCATTTTTCACTGTGAGCCTCAAATTATGTTGCTGATCTTACTCATCCAACTTCCCCCCTTCTATTTTTAAGTGTTTTATTATTTTACGTGTATGGGTGTTTTGCTTGCACACACGTCTGTGTACCATATGTGTGCCTGATGCCTGTAGAGGCCAGAAGATGGTGTTTTATCCCTTGGAAATGGAGTTACAGACAAGTGTGAGGCCTGGTATAGGTGCTAGGATCTGAACACACATCCTCTGGAAGACAAAGCAGTACTACTATCCAGTTCCAACACCCAATATTAACTTCAGGGTCATTTGTGCTTACAAAACTGATATTATTTAATTATTTGTACCTCATCCTGATACACTGAAACTCTATAGCTAGTATTGAAAAGGTGTTTGTTAAATGGAACCCTAACAATTAATAAAGAATAGTGTGATTTGGTCAGAATGTGATTAGGGGGAGAAACAATGGCCATACATTGTACTTGCTAATGCTAGATACAGAAAGAGTCTTTATGGCTCCCTCCACCTCTGTATTAAATTTGACACCAGATCTCCAATTGTACCACACAAAATTCAAGATATAACTTCAGATGGAAGTGGATGCAGAGATCCTCAGCTAGGTCCCAGGTGGAGCTCCAGGTGTCCAATTGTCAAGAAAGAGGAGGGACTGTAAGAGCATGAATTGTTGAGACCAAGATTGGAAAAAGCACAGGGACAAATAGCCGAAGAATGGAAGCACATGAATGATGAACCAAAGGCTGTGGAGCCCCCACCGGGATCAGGCCCTCTGGATAAATGAGACAACTGAATAGCTTGAATTGTTTGGGAGGCATTCAGGCTGTGGGACCGGGACCTGTCCTTAGTGCATGAGCTGGCTGTTTGGAACCTTGAGCTTATTCAGGGACACTTTGCTCAGCCTGGAAGGAGGGGACTGGACCTGCCTGTACTGAATCCACCAGGTTTAAATGAATCCCCAGGGGACTCTTTTCCCTGGAGGAAATGGGAATGGAGGTCCAGGAGATCCAGTATCTTCTTCTTGGCATATATGGACACTACACATATATGGTACATATACATACATACATACATACATACATACATACATACATACATACAAACATATACACAAACTAATTTTTTAAGAATAATTTACAAAGCGTGTTTTTTAGTACTATAGATTCAATGAAAGGACATGATATAATAATATAAGTGGTAATTAGCTATTCACCTGAATTTCTCATAAATGAATGTAAATTTTTATAATAAAATCTAGAATGAGGAATAAGTTCCCAGCAGCCAACCAAAGCATTAGGGACAGCTCCTGCTCTCTTTGTTAGGAGTCCCACAAGTAGATCAAGTTACACAACCATCACATATATGTAGAGCTCCCATGCAGGCTCCCTAGTTGTTAGTTCAGACTCTATGAGTTTAGTTATTTTTGATGGTTTTCTTGAGATGACCTTAACCCCTACGGCTTCTACAATCCTTCTTTCCTTTCTTCAGCCGGATTCCTCGAGCACAGCCTAATGTCTGGCTGTGGGTCTCTGCATCTGTTTTCATCAGTTACTGGATGAAGGAAGTCTGATGATGACTGACTGAGGTAGTCACCAATCTGATCACAGGGGATGACAGATAGTTTATGCTACATATCCACTATTGCTAGGAGTCTTCACTAGGATCAAACTTGTAGATTAGTGGAAGTTTCCCTTGCACCCAGTATCTATCTGACCCCACCTGCACCCAGGAGATCTCTTTTATTTCCCCTTCCCAGGGAGATCCATGCATCCCTCCTTGAGCCGTCCATGTTACCTAGCCTCTGTGAGTCTGTGGATTGTAGCATGATTATCCTTTACTTTACAGATAACATGCACTTATTAGTGAGCACATACCATGTTTATCTTTCTGTATCTGGGTTACTTTATTCAAGATGATTTTTTTCCAGTTTCATCCATTTGCCTTCACAAGATTGTTTTGTGCAGCCTTAGTACAAGGGGAAGAAGTTTAGTGTTGTCACAACTTGATAAGCTATGCTTTGTTGATACCCCTGGAAGGACTGTCCCTTTCTGAACAGAAACAGGAGTGGATTGAGAGGAAGAGAGGAGGGGGAAGGAAATGAGAGGAGAGGAGGGAGTGGAAACTGTAGTCAGGTAAAATGAATTAATAATGAATTAATTAATTTTAAAAAGCCAAAAAATCTATACCTTAACACACAAAATAGAATGCATTTTAATGTGAAAATAATGAAATCAAAATTTCAAAAATGTGTGAATAGTTCTGTTTGAGGTGGATGTAAAAACAATGGCAAATATTGCTCAATTCTAAGAATAAGAAAAAAAGACTTTATGAACTCATAACCTTTTTTGGGATACGCCATACAAAGAAAACAGTTGAAACAAATTCTACAGTGTTAAGTCCATTGCACTAAAGACAGAATATAGTTATCAAGACTAATCTCTGCTGGCAGAGAAGTGAAGCAGAAGGCAGCCACCATTGCAGTGGGTGGGGAGGAAACAGGCATCATCTGAACAGGCACAAAAAAGTTCCCTATTTTTACATGATATAATTACCATAAAAGACCTACGAATAAATCTAACAAAAGACATCAAAGATTGCTTTACTGAGAACCACAAAACACTGCTAAGAGCATTTAAAAATACCTACAGCAGTTTCAGAGACAGGGAGATAATATTTTTAAGATAGATAATCTCCTGAAATTATCTCATGGGTTCAATAAAAATACCCATCAAAAATTAAACAGGATCTCTTGTTCTCCTTGATAAAATGTTATTAAAATATGTATAAGATCTAAGACAAAGAAAGATAACTATGACTTACTTTAAAGTAGCAGTGATCAAGACAATTCAGCAGCAGTGAAACTATAGAAACTGATCTACATTTGTGTAACTGTGGATTTTTTTGAGAAATATGTCACAGAAACCCAGTACAGAAATGATACTTTTTTTAAAAAGGTTATATAAGTCTAACCATCTTATGTTAAGTGATAAAGATCTGAAAAATAGTCACTTGTTTTTGCTAATTATGGTCACTTTTTCTTTTTTTTTTTCTTTTGTAATCAAGAATTTTTTTGTTCATTCCACATACCAAACACATACTCTCACCACTCCTCCCACTCCCCACAACCCTTTCCCCCCAGCCCACTCCCATCCCCTCCTCCAAAAAGGTATGGTCTCCCATGGGGAGTCAGTAAAGCCTGGCACATTCAGCTGAGGTAGGTCCAAGCCCCTCCTCCTGCATCAAGGCTGTGCAAAGTATCCTACCATAGGCAATGTGCTCCAAAAAGCTCGTTCATGCATCAGGGATAGATCCTATGTCCACTGTAAGGGACCCCTCAACCAGACCAAGCTATACAACTGTCTCACCCATGCAGAGGGCCCAGTCCAGTCTCATGCAGGCTCCACAGCTATCTGTCCAAAGTTCATGAGTTCCTGCTGGCTTGGTTCAGTATTATCTGTAAGTATCCCTATCATGGTCTTTCTTGGTGCCTCTTGCTTGTAGAATCCCTCTTCCCTCTCTTCAAACCTTTTCTGAACCAAATTGTAAATACACAGTAAAAAAGAAAATAGGTCTTTGCCATGCCTCACTTAAGAATTAGCTCCATGTAGATCATAGAATGAAATGTAAAAGCCAAAATTTGTACTACTTTCATAATAAGACAAAGATGAAAATTTTTACAGCCTTAGAATTTGAAAACTTACTTTTATAGAGAGAACCTGACACTTTGGGGAAAAAAGAGTGATTGACATCATGAAGATTTTAAATTTTGCCCTTCCAAAAACAACAACAACAAAAAAACAGCACAGAGGCAACAAAAAGACCTCCCAATTCAAGAAAATATAACTATATATTTATGCAAAAACAGTGGACATATGTGTATACAATAAAAGATTAAATTGAGAAGAGTTAAAGCACTATTTCAACAAGAACAGAAAGAACTATCAAAGGATGGAGTAAGACCTAACAAGGGACTTCACAAAATGGAAGAGACAAAAGTCCCACAGGCCCAAGTGGCCTCAGTGAAAGCTAAAGACCCAGAGTAGGAATTAGGTCTAACCTGGAGTAGGGGACAAGGAGATTTCAAGATCTCCTGATGCTTCAGCAGAAACTGTGGACCTAAGTTGGGAACTGGCTCTCTCTGCATATTGGCCCTTTTACATCTCACAGCTCAAGCTCATCTCACAGACCAAGGCAGGGGTGTCTGGGCTGACATAAAACAACAGTTGACTCTCAGAAGGAAACTAATAAATAAACTCTCTGCACCCAAACACCAGGCCTCCAGAGGGATAGCACATCTCAACACTATTCTGATTTAGTCCTTTCCTGAACACTGAAAGAAAAATGAGGACTTTAATTTTAAAAATGAAAAGAAAAAGGAAAATCTCAACTCACAGCTTAATTCCAGATGTGTGAGTCTTAGTCCAGAAACAAAAATATCATGAACCAAGACATACCTTCCTCTAAGAGTATTAATCTAAGAGTAATGTGTCCTATGAGGGTGATTTAGAAGAACTAACAAAAGAATTTAAAATAATAATTATTTCTGGAGGCCTTTCTCCATATGGGTTCGTTGACCAGTGACAGACATGTGAAGTTGGCACCAAGAGGGATTGTTGTTCAAACAAGTGGCTCTGAATCCCTTGAGTGGTCTTCATCTATACTATACAGTTTCAATGGTTTGCATGAACAATTTTACAACAAGATTTTACTTCCTAAGTTTCTAAAAATAGTTACAGTAATTATCAATTGATTCCTTGCCTCTTCCCCCTTCTGGCTTCCACTTGATGGCTATTACCTTTTTAATGTATATCTCTATTGTCAGAAACATAAGCAGTTTTGCAATTTACAAAGGAACTTTTCTAAGTAGGCACACCTACATGCAGTTACAGTGTCATGCAAAGTGAAAAACAGTTTTGTCTCTTGTAGTTAATATTTCCATCTGGTAAGGCCTGGGTTCTCATGATCAACTCAACAGGCAAGGTTGGATCAATTCATTCTACATTGTGTATTACTCTATCTCCTCTAGGGGCATGCCAAGTTTTTTAATTTATCCTGAAAGAAACATAACTGGGAAACTTACTCTTAATAGTTAGCATTGCTTGTCCCTTGTCCTTATGTCTATCTCCCTTAACTACTTGGTATACTGGCACAGCTACTAGAAATGGGGACTATAGCGCTTCTTTAAAGCTCTTATGCTTAAAAATCACACTTTCCAGAACTCTTAAGCAATCATTCTTTCCAGAATAGTTAAACTTCATGATACTGTGATTCCTTCAAGCCAACACTATGGCTAGCATAGTAAAAGCAAGGAGAGCACATAGCACACATGTTCCCAGGGTCATGTACAGATCTCCAGACGTCTATGGTTAACTAGTGGCTAGCTCCTCCTTCTGATTTTCAGGCAAGCTTTATTTGTTAGAACACAAATAAAATATCACCACATTTCCCCTTTTTTGTCTAAAATAAAAAACAGTTTATATAATTATAGTTTTCCTTGGTTACAATAAAAGGTAAATTAGATATGAAAATTTATACTCATAGAAATAAGCTAGATGATAGATTGTTTTTCTTAATTTTGCCAAATACAAATAGAGTAGGTATTGTAATTATAATTCTTGCTTGATAACTGTTCTATTATATGTCATTTTACTATGTTAAAGTTAAAACTTTCCTTTTGATTAGATAGAAAAGGGGAAGTGCTGTAGGATGGTCTTTTTGTATGCTGTGAATATGTGTTGCTATGATTGGTTAATAAAGAAGCTTCTCTGGCCTATGGCAAGTCAGATTATAGCTAGGCATGAAATCCAAGAGAGAGACAGGAAGAAGAAAGGCAGCATGGGAGAGATGCCAGCCCACCACCCAAGAAGAACATGCCAGCAGACTGTAGCAAAACATAGATTAATAGAAATGGGTTAATTTAAGATGATAGAGCTTGCTAGCAAGAAACTTAAGCCATTGGTCATACAGTTTGTAATTAATATAAGCCATTGAGTGATTATTTTATAAGCAGCTGTGGGACCTTGGGGCCAGGTAGGACACAGGAAAACTTCCAGCTATACAGGTACTTGTCAAGTGGGTCAAGACCTCCAGGGTCTTGCTACAAGGAGATCCATTTGTGCTATTCTCAGGCCTTGTTCCCCAAAGAAGTCACATAGCTCACACCAAATAACCTGAAGAAGACATGGTTCTCTCCACAAAGAGAATACAAAGAGCTGAATGAAATAAGAAAGTCCATCTAACCTATGAAAATTGAATTAAATAAAGTGAATTGCTAAAAAAAAAAATAAATGGTGCTAGAAATAAAAATTTTAATAAGTCAGATTAAAGCTCTGTGGAAAGCCTCACCAACAGAAAGGATCATATCAAAAATAGTATCAGAGCTAGAAGACAAGGTAGAAAAATTGGTCATATGGCAAATACCAATAATAGTTTTGAAAGTATTAATCTAACATGAGAGTACTCTAGGATAACACAAAAGAAAAAATCTTTGAGTTATTTCTGTAGAAGAATAAGAATACTGCACCAATTCGGGCATTGGTGGCACACACCTGTAATCCCAGCACTCAGGAGGCAGAGGCAGGTGGATCTCTGTGAGTTCGAGACCAGCCTGGTGTACAAAATGAGTTCTAGGAAAGGTGCAAAGCTACACAGCGAAACCGTGTCTTGAAAAACCAAAAAAATAAAAAATAAAAGAATATTGCACCAAAAAGCATAGAAAACATTTTCAATAAAATAATAGAAAAAAATTTCAAATCTAGAAATTCCAAACATGTATAAGGCCAACCAGTGGTGGTACACAACTTTAATCCCAGCACTCAGGAGGCAGAGCCAGGTGGATCTCTGTGAGTTTGAGGCCAGCCTGGTCTACAGAGTGAGATCCAGGACAGGCACCAAAACTACACAGAGAAACCCATCTTGAAAAAAAAAATGTATAAGAATCAAAAGAATACTGGTGGATCCATGTGACTTCTTTGGAAAACAAGGCCTGAGAATAGCACAAATACCTCTCTTTGTGGCAAAACCCTGGAGACCCTGACCTACTTACTTGAGAAGAAACTGTGGACAGTTCACTGAGTGATTTTGGGCATGACCCCAGGATTGTGTGTGTTATGAGCTTCCTTTGCTTTCACTATGGTAGCCATAATGTTGGGCTGAAGAAGTCACAGCATCATGAAGTTTAAATATACATATTTGCACAACAGTTCTTGAAAGAATGATTTTAACCAAAAGAGCTTCAAATAAATGATATTAAATAGATGTATCAGGAGTTAATGGGAACATTCAAGGAACAGGGAATGGATCAGAATTATAGAAACCCTCAGTTCTCTCATTTCTAATAGCTGTTCCAATACCCTAAGAAATTGAGATAGACACAAGCATGAGGGATAAGCAGTGCCAATTATGAAGAGGAAGTTTCCAGATTATGTTGCCTACAGGATAAATGGAAAACCTTGGTATGCTACTAGAGGAGATAGAGTAGTACAAAATGTAGAATGGATTGATCCAGCTCTGGTTGGTGAGTTGATCATGAGAACCCAGGCCCTACCAAATGTAAATAATAACTACAGGAGACAAAACTGTCTCTTACTTTACATGATGTTGTAACCGCATGTGCTGCCAACTAAACACATTGTTCTTCCTGAAGGTGTGCCTAGTGAGAAAAATTCACTTGTAGCTTGCAAAATTGCTAATGCCTCTGACATTTGAAGTATATGTCAAAAAGGTAATGGCTACTGGTGTGAGAGCTGGAAGACAGAAGGGGAAAGAAGCAAGGAACAAACATAATTTTCATAACTACTATTTTTTGAAAACTTTGGAAGTAAAAACTGGTTGTAAACCTATTCATACAAACCACTGAAACTGTATAAATAAAGTTAGCACAGGCTGTATATGGGACTACTTGTTTGAACAACAACAGTCTCTTCTTGATGCCAACTTCACACATCCATCCCAGGTTATTCAACCCATCAGGAGCAAGGCCTCCAGCAGAATACCAATAGACAAGACAAGAAAATAAACTTCCTACAACATATTATAGAAAAATATTAAAAACGCTGATGAAAAAGAATATTGAAAGTCCCATGAGAGAAGGGTGAAATCACCTATTAAAAAATATACTCATCAGAATATCACTTGATTATTCAAAATAAATAGTTAAAGCTAAAACAGCCTGGAAATAGGTAGTGCAGGCTTGGAAAGACTACAATTGCCCACCTACACTATTAGTTCCAGAAAAAAATCTATTAAAATTGAAGGATAAAGAGTTTACATGATAAAAACAGATTAAAGAACTTTATAATCACTAAGTCAGCTCTATAGAGGCTACTGGATTGATTAGTGTGGCATGAAGAAAAGAATAAACACACCAACAACAACATACATATTAATAAATAATATGAGGAAAGTTAATCAAGAGAAGTCTAAGAAAATACAAAATAGTCAAAATGATTGGAATCAATACACATCTTTCAACGATAACTCAGGTGGTCTTTGCATTCCAATATAAAGACATGTAGTAACAGATTGTATCAGAAAACAAATTCCATCTTTTTGCTGTCCGTAAGAAACACAGCTCACCACCAAACATAGAAATCATCTTAGGGTAAAAGAATTGAAATGGTATTTCAAGCAGGCTGAAATAAGAAAGAATAGACATAGCTCTTCTACTATCTGACAAAAAAGAAAATTCAAAGCAATATAGAGGAGATCCCAGGGGAGTCTTGGCCCTGGAGGAGATGGGAATGGAGGGGAGGGGATGGAGAGAAGGTGGGGGCAGGGGTGGGAGGGGGAGGACAGGGGAACCCGTGGCTGATGTGTAAAATTAAAATACAAATATAATTTAAAAAAAGAAGCATCTGAAGAACTATTAAATACAATAAAATTTAAAAAAAAAAATAGTTACTTCATATTCATTAATGTAATCTAAACTTGTATACAGCAATTATTGGGTTTATATTTTATAAAACAAATACTACTATATAAAAAGTCATAGATTAATTCCAACACAGTAATAGTAGTTGACTTCAAATATCACACTGTCATTAATAGACAGATTGTTCAGCTTTGGACCCTACATGCAACAACATAAAGATGAGTCTGTTGGTGTAAGAGTGATATGAATGTTATTGGGGTGATAATGTTCTGGTTAGATTAGGGTCTTATCTGCAGAAGATAATTTCATACCTAGAACTATAATTTTGGTCAAAAGTCCATGGTTGTTGGACTTATAGCTAATAATATAACTCAGCAGTTAAGAGCTCTTATCATTCTCTCAGTGACCTGGTTTTAATTCCCAGCATGCAAGTTGCAGCTCAAAACCTTCTGCATATCCACTTACAAGAAATACAAGTCCTCTTGTGACCTTTGTGGATATTTCTCCCACAAGGTTCACAGATATACACCCAAATTAAATAGCCATACATATCAAATAAATAAATAAATAGGTAAATAAATAAATAAATAATGGCTGAAGAGATCATAGGCCTTAGGGTAGAACCTCTACTGCTGTCTTTGAATTTTACTCAATGGACAAGATGACAAAGTGAATTCTAAATATTACGCTTATACCCATAGACCTGGGCTGCTTTTGACCTTGATCAGAGACACTTCTTTGCTGCAGTGGACAGAAATCAATGAAGAGATGCAGAATTGGACACAGCATGGAGAATCAGGGACTGAGTACTCAGCACTAAACAGGAAATCTATATCATCCCTCTGTCACCAAGGATGGCATCTTATCTCTGAAGAAGAGATGGACAAATTATAAAAGCCTGAGGATGAGAAGGGGTGATGTGAAGTGCTACCTTCTGGCCATGGCATGGGTACAGCACTCATAAACTTGCAGAAGCTGTGATTACCCATATAATTGCACAGGTTCAGGCAAAGCAATGATTTGTAATAGATGGGGTAGATAATGTCTAGGCTCCACCTCACACTGAAGAGGGGAGGAGAAACCATTCTTGGAGTATATGAACACTAGAAGAATTCCCATGGTCCAGTAGATGCCCCCCACTCATGTATGTGTGGGTAATACTAGCTGGACTTACTGAGTTATTAAAAAATAGAATTAAAGGTTATGAATATTGGAGGGGGATAGGTTTGAGAGATGTGGAATGAATTGGACAGGTATATTTTAAAGTTTTACTTAATGAATTAAACAAAAGAGACACAAAGTGGCAAAAATACACAAACTGGTGTTACATTGCAGTTATGCAAATACAAAAATCTAAACTGTGTAGTAATGTGCAAACACTAGAGCATCTGAAATTATAAAGGTTGACTATACAAATTATTGGTGAAGAGTAGATGCACTAAAAAACTCAAATTACTGGTGAGACTATAAAATTGCATGATTACTTTGGGATAGAACTTAGAATTTTCTTTAAAAGAACATAAATATATACTCATGTCATGGAGAACAGTTGTATCCTCTTAAGAATTTACTCAATAACAGTACCAATGCTCATTGTTCAAAGGCTTCTAACACTTATTCACCTTATAATAACTGAAAGTTGAAAAAGCTCCAACTGGTAAATGTGTAAACAGATAACTTAAACATGAATGAGTACAACCAAGCCAAAGCAAGCACACTCATAGTCAGTAATGATTTTCTCTAAACCAAAACTAACACTTAGGAAATTGTATTTAGGGCTTGAAGAGATTTCTCAGTGGTGAAGAGCGTCTACTGTCCTTACTTATGAAGGACCTAAGTTCAGTTCCCAGCACTCATGTCAGGTGATCAAGTGAAGATTGTTAGGAATAAATTTAACACACAGGTTAGTCTATTTTATGAAGTTCAAAAAAACAGAAAAAAAAAAACTAATCAGCAAGAACAGAAGTCATAAGGATAACAACTGTGAGGGAATCACTGACGGTAATGAGCATGAAGACATTTTTCACACTAAAGAAAATGCTTTGATCTGAGTGGTAGCTATAATTATTATACACAGAGGAGGAAATTCTGTGTGTCCAATATTTAAATGTACATTTTATCATGTTCAAATGATGTTGCAATTTGAGAAAAAGTGAAAGGTAGTTGTGAAATGAACTAATCATTTTCTGATGTAAATTACTTTTCTGATAAAAATAAATAATTTTGCTCACTCATTCTATAAATTATTATTTCCCTGTTAATGTATATGTAAACCAGGTAAGAAGAGAATTGAAGGTTGTGAGTGGAAGAGTCATCAAGTGACTAACTGAAATCTGGCTACCTAGCCATGGTCAAAAATATAGTGAAGCAAATGGAAAAGCCATCATCAATATTTAGGGCCACACGTGCACTCAGCATCTATCTTCTCATAAGGGCTGAATCTTAAAGTGAGCACTTCTCTGAGCTTTGCTTTGTCCCTAACTCACTAGACCACCTTAGCTCCTCTTGTGCCTGGGAAGACAAGGTTTTTATGAATTCTTAGGACCCCTGCCAGTTCTAGCAAGCAGTTTACATATCAAATTGGAAAAGGATTGTTTATTAAACATACAGGAGACTGGCTCTAGGTTCCTACTCACGGTTTGTTATTTTTATTTTTGAAAAGTCTTTTTAAGCACCATCTCAACTTTTCTTTAATTATATATGGGGGACTTAAGAAGAGCAAGTTTCCATCTTATGTTCTTTGCTTACTTTTAAAAACAGGAAGAGGGGATGATGAGAAGGCCCAGTGGTTAAGAGTAATTGCCACTCTTGCAGAGGACCCAGGGTCAGTACTCAGAACTCACATGGTGGTTTACAACCACCTGTAACTCCAGTTCCAGTGAATCAGAGGCCTTATTCTTATCTCAGTGGGCACCAGGTACACACAAATATATATGTATTTATGAATATACCAGGTATACATAAATACATTTAGGAAAAACACTCATACACATAAAATAAAATATAAAAAATATTTTAAAATAATATATTTCTTTAATGCTCACAACCACCTTATATTAATGTGCCCACTAAAATTATATCTAAGTATAAGTCTGAAAAGTATCAGGGCCAGCCTTCAACCCTAGAAACTAAACATATTTTAATACTAGTAGTGTGTGTGTGTGTGTGTGTGTGTGTGTGTGTGTGTGTGCGCGCATGCATGCATGCATGCATGCATGCATATGTAAAACAAAAATTAATGAAAAAAGTCATGAATTTGTAATAAAGGGTGTATGTAGAGGGGAGACTGACTGTGATTTTAAGTGTACCTCATGCATAATTGATGTACAGAGAGGCAAGAAGGGTTGCTGGATCCTCTGGAATTAGACTTACATAGGTTGTGGTGGTCATGTGGGTGCTGGGAATCAAGCCTATGTCCTCTACAAGAACATGTGCACTTAACTCTAAGACATCTCTCTAGACCCAGACTTTCATATCTCTACTTTTATGTCTTTGCTAGTATCGTGGTCCTTAACTTCCAAAATCAAGATCCAACATCTCTTTATACTCCAGATCAGGCCCTCACATCCAGCCCTCAACTCTATACTATAAGATGTGTATGAAAAAGGAGAAAGGGAGTGCATTCCATTTCTGTTTCCAAGAACCTTCTCATATACACTGTTGTGTGCACTTCTGCCTCCATGTTATTGAAAAAGTTTAGTTGTGTAATTACATCAAGAAGAGAGGCTAGAAATGCAGTGTTTCTGAGGGACAAATTATTGTTAAGAAAACAATGAAGACTAAACACTGAGAGAAATGGAGATCCCTAGTTATATCATTACTCCCTAATGCACACGGGTTTGGGAATGTGCATTTCTTTCAAAATAAATATTTATAATTCTTTGGAATGGCTTAAAGTGCTCCAGGAAGAGTTTCTGTCTATAATCCCCATGAAACCACACAATTCCACATTTAAACAGAAGCTCTTTAAATAAACAATGAAAGCACAGTGTTTGAAAAGTGTGGGGAGGGGTAAAATTATGGTTTACTATGCTTTTATTCTCTCATTTCATATTAGTGTTTGAAGTTACAAAAAGCTGGATGGAACTAGAGGATGTTTTATCTTGAGTGAGGTAACCCAACCCAGAAAGAACAACATGGTGTGCACTCATTTACAAGTGGATATTAGCTGTTAAGGATAATCATGCTACATTCCACAGATCCAGAGAGGCCATGTAACAAGGAGGGCCCAAATGGGGATGCATGGATATCTCTGGTAAGAGAAAATAGAATATATTTTGCAGGAGGACTAGGATGGGGAGGTGGGAATGGGAACAGGAAGAATCAGGAGAGGGCTAGAGAAAGAGGGAGAGAGAGAGAGAGAGAGAGAGAGAGAGAGAGAGAGAGAGAGAGAGAGAACCGGGAGAGACAATTGGAACTGTGGGACATTTGGTTAATAATGTGGAAGCCTAGTGCAATGGAAAGTCCCTGGAATCTATGAGGGTAATCATACTGAAGACTTCTAGTAGTGGAGCTAAAGATCATGAGCCAGCCATCTTCTGTAACCAGGAAAGATTTCCAGTGGTGGGACTGGGTCACCAACCCAGCCACAAAACCTTCTACTTAGAAATTGTCTTGCCTGCAAGATGTGCTGGGTAATGGTGGTATAGGACTTGTGGTAGTGGCCAGCCAATGAACTGGTCCAACCAACATGAGCCTCATGCTATGAGAGGGAGCTCATATCTAACACTGCCTGTATGGCTAGGAAGTAGAGGCTGAATGGCACAGAGACTAGGATAGAACCAAACATGACTGCTGAAAAAGAAAGGAAAATGAAAGAAAAAAGGAAGAGAGAGGGGGGGTAAGGAAGGAAGGAAGGAAAAAAGGGAGGGAGGGAGAGGGAAGGAAGGAAGGAAGGAAGGAAGGAAGGAAGGAAGGAAGGAAGGAAGGAAGGAAGAAGAAAGAAAAAAGAAATGGTTCCTAATGATATTCTGCTATACTCAGAGATTGGTGGCTAAGTAAACCATCATCAGAGAGGCTTCATCTAACAACTGATAGAAGCAGAAGCAGAAACACATAGCCAAACATTAGACAGACCTTGGGGAACTTCATGTAATAGGGTAAGGACGGATTATAGGAGCCAGAGGGATCGAAGACACCAGAAGAACACAGCCCACAGAATGAACTGGGCTTCAAACAGGTTCACAGAGACTGGAACAATAATCACCAAGCCTTTGTGGGACTGCACTACGTATATGCTATGGTTGTGTAGCTTGGTGCTCTTATAAGAGTCCTAACAGTGGGATTGGAGGCGGTGGTGGTATCTTCTGCTTTTTCACCTGTTCTTGGGACCCATTCCCTCCTACTGGGTTTCCTTGTCTGCCCTTGATATGGGGGTTTGTGCCTAGTTTTATAATTTTTTTATGTTGTGTTAAGTTGATATCCATGGCAGACCTGCTCTTTTCTGAAGGGAAACAAGAGTAGATCTGGGAGAAAGCTAAGGTTGCCAAGGTTGGGGGATAGGGTGGAGGGATGGTAAGCTGAAGTCAGGGTGTAATGTATGCCAGAAGAATAAAAAAAAAAAAAGTCTGGAGTTCAATACAAAATAGAATTTTTTGAATCTCTGAGAAGTGTAAGTTTATGCTGTACCTATATTCTACATGAGAGCACTTTTAAAATTAATTTAAGTGCTGTGGGGATGGGGGAAGTGAAGGCTTGGCAGTTAAGAGCACTAGCTGCTCTTGCAAAGGACCAAGGTTCAGTTTTCAGTACCCACATGTCAGCTCTCAACCACCTGTGACTTCTGTTTCAGGCAATCTTAAGCCCTCTTCCAGCCTCTATACGATCCTGAGTGTCTAGAGTACTAAAAAAATCAAGTAGGCATACATATATACACATAAAATAATAAATATATGATAGATAGATAGATAGATAGATAGATAGATAGATAGATAAATGATAGATAGGTAGATAGGTAGGTAGGTAGGTAGATAGATAGATAGAGAGAGAGAGAGAGAGAGGTAGGTAGGTAGGTAGGTAGGTAGGTAGGCAAGTAGAGAAATAGATAGAACAAACAGAAAGACAGATGGATAAATAGATGACAGATAGAAGACAGATAATAAATAAATAAAACTTTAAAAGTATGATTGATAAACCAATAGAAAGACTGACATATCCAGCTGTGTTATTTATAAAACTTTAATAGTCAAATACAATTTTGACTAACCTGTTGAAAAACCTGCAAGTCTCAAAATCTGAAATTGTGTTTTAACTTCAAGGATCCACTATAAAGCTTAAGATTCCTTCTTTAAAGACACACTAGTATGAATAAAGTGTACTCATCCTTTCTCTTCTTTATTCTTTTATCAATTTACCAGCACTGATATGCAAACACACAAAAAAAGAAATATAACAATTCTTTTCTAATTATTACTATTATTTGTAATAACAAATGTGATATTTTAATTGTGCTGAAATGTGATTTTATATATATGTTAATGAAGTTTGCCTGTAGATCAGAGGTCATATAGCAAGGACACATAGCCATAAACAAGAGTCAGGCAATGGTAGCACATGCCCTTAATCTGATCACATGGCAGGCAGAGTCTCTGTATGGTCAAGGACACAGCCAAGCGCGGTGACATGAGCCTTTAGTCCTAGTACCAACCATAGAGACCTGGGGGTCTGTATAGACAGGCAGTGATGAGGAAGTCATGTGGCTGGGTTTAAAGCCAATGAGAAGGCAGAACAGGAAGGCAACAAAAGCACAAGTTAGATAGGAAGAAACTCTCTTTGGGGAAGCAAGAGCACAAGGTGATAAGATAAGGTAGTTGTGGTTCTTTGCTAGCTCTCTGATCTCTTTGGTTATTACCTCTGTATTTGGCTCTGTGTTTTTTATTTAATAAGACTGTTTAGGTATTCATCTACAATCAATAATAGTTTCTACTAAAATAACTATAATAAAAAGAAACTCTTAACATTCATCTCTCTGTTCCTCAAGCATATTTGGAATATGATTGGGAAATATCAAACTGGAGATACAAGTTTTCTTTAAAGAGAAAAAGTGCTGTGGAAGAGAAGGTTACAGAATGGAGGCAGGAGTGGGTGATGGGGAAGTGGAATGAGTGTGAAAGGCAAGGATCAGAGGGAAGAGAAGCAGGGAAGATGAGCAGAGAGGACAATCTATTAACAAACACTTTGTCACAAAATGACCCACTAATATCACACAACTTGCATGCTAATTTAAATAAAAATAAAAAAAAATTATAGAAAGCTGTTTGCTCCTTTGGCAGAACAATAAAGGAAAATGAATTCTCACTTTAATTCTCATCTTGATACTGAGCATGTAATCTCTAGGATTCTACTTAATCTTATTGATCCTTATTTATTCATAATTAAAAATAGTGTAATACCACTTACTAAACAGGTTGTTAGACAATGCAAATGCTATCAGAATAAATAAAATCCTTAGAGGAACAGCTTCCAGAGAAAAAGGCATTACTATACTCTCATCTACCCCATCCTCTCTTTTCCTCATGGGTTTTATTCTGATGCTTAATTTCAGAGATCTGAAATGTAGCAGAAAGGCAAAGAATCTACAAATCAAGTATAAAACATTCATTTTCCCCAACTTGGAGTACTAGATGCCATTATATTTGTGCCTCACACCACAATGGTTAAAGAGTATGGCTCACCACAGCGAAGTTAAAAACCAGCAACAAAAAGGAAAGGAGCCTGAAAACTATAACATATGAACAATACTAGATGAAATTAGTACTAAATTGGTATAGAGAGAGACTGGACACTGGACTGTTTTGTTCTTTTTCCCCTTGTTCTAGCCTGGCCCAAGTATGAAGCAGTGTGGTCTCAGGAGCACTGGATTCGCTCCTCTCTGTTGGCTATTTCTGTGGGACTTCTGTGGGAGGTGTTCCTCAAAGCCTTGTCCATCACCTATTCCACTACCCCTCCTCATTTCACCAGTACAACCTGAGCATTCCTAACCTGCAAATCCAAAAAGTAAAATACTACAACATCACAAATGTTATGAGCATTTGGATGACATTACACATTACAAAGTAAAAGTGCACTCCTGGTGTCATGAGAAAAGTCACAGTCAAACAGAAACGGTGTGATATAAAATTGCCTTTGGTATATGGACACAAGATGCATATGAAATAAAAACAAATTTCATGTTTAGACATTGTTCTAGTTTTATTTCTGTTATTGTGATAAAAAAAAATACCTGACAAAATGCAACTTCAAGGAGCAAGAACAGGGTTTCCTTGCTTAAAATTCCAGGTTATAATCCATTATAAAGGAAAGTCAGCACACAAGAGCTTGAGACAGTGGTCAACACCACATTCAAGCAAGAGCAGAGAAAAGGAATGAACCCATGATGCCTGCTTGCCTGCTAGCTTTTTTCACTCTTAAACACCTCAGGGTCTACTCCATGAAATGGTACTGATCACATTCAGGGTGCATCCACACACATACTAGAAAGTTTCTCATTAAGATACTTTTCCAAGGTGATTCTGTACTCTTATCAAGTTAACCGTTAACATGTGAAATGAGTGAGGAGAGACCTCAGTCTCAGTCTCAAGGTATTTCACTATGTGAACGCAAATACTCCAAAGTCTAGAAAACACCCAACACACATCTGGACCCAAGCATTTCAGAGAAGGGATATTCAGAAAGATACACACATATATACATACTTATGTATATGAGAATATACATAAGATACATAAGAATATATAGATACATATATATATATATATATATATATATATATATATATATATTCTAAAAGTAGCTAGAATGGATTCTATTGGCTGCAACTAAATATGTATAATACTCAACAAATGTAAGTTTCCACAGCTGTTGCTATTGTTAATTCAGAGGCAGGTTGCATCTCTAAATGAGAAATATCAGATAATTAATTTAAAATGGATGGGCTACCCATGGAGACTGTGAATTAACCCCCGCCAGAGGTTTCTGAGCTGTAAATGCATAAAAAGCTATGAAAGAGTTTCCTCATAAAGCATATTGCCTTTTGCTGTGAACCCTGGAACTGTTTCAAGTACTGAGACCTAGTCATTATATTTTTAGAATGTGTTACCAGTGAGGTCTGCAGGAGCTGCAAGGGGTATGAATCATCTTAGTCAAAGAAACAAAGAGTGAAGATGAATCCCTGCTTCCGCTTGTATCTCCACCCATTAGAACACTGCTGATGGGGTATTCCAACCTTCTCTCAGCAGCAAATACACCGTCGGCAAAAGGACCCAGACAATGGCTATTTAGCAAACATAATTCTTGCCTTTATCTAGACTTTGGTTAGTTCTATTACTTGAAAATGCTTTTTTAAGTTGTTCCTACTTTACCACAAACACTATATTTTTAATTAAATCAGTAAATTATATCTGATGAAATATAATTAAATGGATTTAACCAATTCTTAATGAAAGTTAACAGCTTTATGTAGTGAACACAACAGCACAATCTTGTAAGCAGTGCATTGCAATAAATTCAAAATTGAGGAAAAATACTAATGGGAAAATAATATTAATAAAATACTGATTAATAAGCGAATTCCTCATTAACCAAAATCCCATGTCAAATCCCCTGTTGGATTAAAAGGTAAATCATTGTCACAAGACAAATACATGTAGGATCTGTCTGCAGGCTCTAGCTGATGTTGGCATATGTTTCAACCTTATGGTCATGCCTGAGTGATTGGCATTTGGTGGAAACTCTAGGTGGAAAACTGAGTTTTGACCTTTTCTTGGACTAGTTAACAAAAGGCACCATGATGCTCTCCTTAGACAATGGCAGTAAGCCACACTGACAGTTAGTCAAAGGATAAACAGTGTTAGCCACCAAAGTTCAACAGCAAAGTGGCAGTCTCATGTTTGGTAGGTTGGGTATATGAAACGCATTTTTGGACTTAGTATATTTCTGATCCATAATGGTTTAATTTATTTAATAAAAATAGTGTGTACATGTGTGTCTGTGTGTGTGTGTGTGTGTGTGTGTGTGTGTGTGTGTGTTTGTCAAATACTGACAATCAATTTAAATCCCTAAAATCACTCAGGCCTTGCTCATGCATTTTCAGAAAATATACAAATGCCCATACCTTGAGAACCACTATCTTTAAGTCAACATGTAGCTATGAAGCTACATTCACCACATAATATTTTGTCTTTATTTTAAGTGTACAGGTGTTTTGCTTGCATCTATGTCTGTGTACTACATGCATGCCTGGTGGCCAAAGAGCCGGAAGAGGACAGAAGAGTATGGTGGTATTGTGTTCCCCAAAATATTGTGCACTCTAATGAACTTATCTGGAGTCAGAGGACAGAAGAGCCACTAGATAGACAGAGAGGCCATAAAATGGGGGCACACACACCTTTAATACTATCACTTGGGAGGCAGACAGCCATCCAGATCTCTGAGTTTAAAGCCACACTGGAAACAGCCAGGCATGGAGACTCACGCCTTTAATCCCAGGAAGTGATATCAGAAAGCAGAAAGGTATATAAGGTGTGAAAACCAGGAACTAGAAGCATTTGGGTGGTTAAGCTTTCGGGCTTTTGAGGAGTTCAGCTGAGAGGCATCTAGTCTGAGGAAACAGAATCAGCTGAGGAACTGGCAAGGTGAGGTAGCTGTGGCTGGTTCTGCTTCTCTGATCTTCCAGCGTTCACCCCAATAACTGGCCTCGGGTTTGATTTTATTAATAAGACATTCTAACAATTCTGCTACATCTGGCGCCCAATGTTCATGATACAAATTTATGAAAAAGCCGTTTGCCTGTGGCCTTGTGAGCCCCAGCTCAGGCCTGAGCTACACTCGTCCAGTTGTGGTGGTGCACACTGGTTGGATTTGTTGAAAGAGGCAGGGGCAGGAGGATCTCGAGTTTGAGGCCGCCCAGGGGGCTTGCTAAGGAGAAGGTGTGGCCAGGGCCTAGCCACAAACGGTGGCAGCAGGACCATGAAGGTAGTGGATACTGCTCCGAGTTGCTGGCTCCTTCTCATTGTGTGCGGTGATGCTGCTACCTGGGATGAAGGATTTACTGCTGCTTGTTCAGAGAAGAATTGCCGGGACCATTGTGTTACAAGAAAACATCGACAAAAGTCAGTTTGGAAAAGTTTGGCAAGACAAATGGTATGGAGAAATTGCTTGAAGATTTTCTCTTCTAGGGAAGATTGTTCATGGTTCTGAGAGACAGACATTTATCAGACTGTGATTGCTCCAAACCACAGAGGAGGCACACACACACACACACACACACACACACACACACACACACACACACACACACAAAAAAAAAAAAATTCAAAAGGGAACCATGACCATGCCTAACAGCATCTTTGGAACCTTCAAAAGGATGACAGGACCCCACAAAGATGATTCCACATGGACTATGGTAAAGCCAATAAGCTGATTAACACCACAGAAAGATCAACTTTGGAGTACAAACTGCTCAGGACAATTTTGAGATGATCCAGCATGACAGACTACTTGAACAAGGACTTGAAACAAGCCCTGCACTGTCTCATTATGCAGCGACTGGACAAATGATACAGGACTTGACAATTAACCCAAAAATTTTCTTTTCAGGATTCCCTAAGGATATCTTCACCCCCAGGAAGCAAGAAGTAATTTTAAGAAAACGACATCCATATTCCCAAGAGGTGGGTTGGGAGGTTTTTGGTCATTTAATGAGTTATGAATATTGTCATTATTTATGATAGTTGGTTACAAGTTGTTAATTGTTAATGGTCAGGAAAAAAAGCTGAACATGGAGAACAGATTCAGAGGTTTTGTTTTAAAAAAAGAAAAAGAAAAAGAAGAATATAAATATGAGGTAGATCACAGAATCTACTCTGAGAAAAAAAGATAAAGAAATAATAGGAAATATGGGCAGATTACTGAATCTACTCTAAAAAGAAAAAGGGGACAATATAAAAATGACAAAAGGTAGATTATTTTTGTCATTGAATATATTATGAAAAGAAAAAAATACTTTTAAAAAGGAACTACTTGTTTTAAATAAGATAAGTAATAAAATTTTTTGTCTGAGTTTATCAAATGTTACTGGACTGGACATTGTTATTATATATAATGAAGTTTTTATCTGAATCTGTCAAATGTTAATGGACTAGACATTGTTAATGTAATTCTTGCCTGTATATATTATATATTCTTATTGGATAGTTTTTCTTGTATTAGTTATAAGCTTTTTTACATTTTAGACAAAAAAGGGGGCAATGTGGTAGTATTGTGTTCCCCAAAATATTGTGCACTCTAATAAATTTATCTGGGGTCAGAGGACAGAACAGCCACTAGATAGACATAGAGGCCATAAAATGGTGGCATACACGCCTTTAATCCTATCACTTGGGAGGCAGAGAGCCATCTGGATCTCTGTGAGTTAAAGCCACACTGGAAACAGCCAGGCATGGTGACTCACACCTTTAATCCCAGGAAGTGAGCCTTTAATCCCAGGAAGTGATATCAGAAAGCAGGAATGTATATAAGGCGTGAAGACCAGAAACTAGAAGATCCCCTGAAACTCAAGTTAGAGGTGCTTATGAACTTCTATCTGGGTGCTGACAATTGAAACCAGATCTTCGGAAAGAGTAACCAGTGTTCTTAATGGTTGGGCCAGTTCTCCAGCCCTCACTACATATTTATTACTAAGCTCAAACAATTCTTTTCTCTCCAACATGATGATTTTCAGTAGAAACCATGATTTCCCATTTGTCTGTTACACAGGAAGCCTCTAAAACAGTAGTTCTCAACCTTCCTAATGCTGTGATCCTTTAATACAGTTCCTAATGTTATAGCAACCCCCAACAATAAAATTATTTTCATTGTTACTTCATAACTGTAATTTTGCTACTGTTATGGATTGTGACATAAATAACTAACATGCAGGGTATTTCACATCCTCCCTTTTCACATTCCTTATAGTTATATCCCTTACTTTCCAGTCTATCCAGGCCAATCTTGGAGCTTGAGAGATGGTTCAGCATTTATAAGAGTACTTGTGGCTACTTGGTTCAGTTCCCAGAACCAACATGGTAGTTCATTATCATCTGTAACTCTAGTTTCAGGAGATCTGGTGCCCCTTTATGATCTCTGTGAAAATTGGACAAACATAGTACATACATATTTGTGTGTGTGTGTGTGTGTGTGTGTGTGTCTGTGTCTGTGTGTCTGTGTGTCTGTGTGCCTGTTTATGTATATGTGTGTGTGTGTGTGTGTGTGTGCACAGACAAACCACTTACAAACAAAATACTTTTCTATCAATCCTTACTATTTTAAAATATATATATATATTATTTTTTTCATACAGATATTTGTGTTTTAATTTTACATGTCAGCCATGGGTTCCCCTGTCCTCTCCCCCTCACCCCTGCCCCCCCCCCACCTTCCCTTCAGCCCCTCCCCCCCATTCCCATCTTCTCCAGGGCAAAGACTCCCCTGGGGATTTAGCTCAACATGGTAGATTCATTATAGGCAGGTCCAGTCCCCTCCTTCCAGGCTGAGCAAAGTGTCCCCATATAACCCCCAGGTCCCAAACAGCCAGCTCATGCACTAAGGACAGGTCCCGGTCCCACTGCCTGGGTGCCTCCCAAACAATTCAAGCTATTCAATTGTCTCACTTATCCAGAGGGCCTGATCCAGTTGTGGGCTCCAGAGCTTTTGGTTCATAATTCATGTGTTTCCATTAGTTTGGCTATTTGTCCCTGTGCTTTTTCCAATCTTGGTCTCAACAATTCATACTCTTACAATCCCTCCTCTTTCTTGACAATTGAAGTCCTGGAGCTTCACTAAAATCAATCAAAACAAACACTAACTGTAACATATGTTTTGTTTTAGTCAGGGTTATGTTCAGCTTATAAAAACTCTAGTGGTTTGAATGAAATAAGTGTTTATTTTTTTTTACAACCTAACAAACTTATACAAGACTCACATTCTTCCTGCAAAACTATAGTCAGCTTGACTACTAACCTAGAATGGAAATTTGGTCTAGATCTAGTCTGTTGCTGAATACATCTCATAAATCATAACCCCAATAACCTCTGCAGAAGCTTTATCCAGCAGTTATCCATTCATAATTATCCAAAATTACTCCAAATCACTGCCTTATGTGCAAGGAAGTATAAAGTATATCTTGAGGATGATGCTGCCATCCTCAGTGACCCTAATATGTTTCCAATTTTAAAAATGACCAATATTGGTATTTGTTGGGCAGAAAATAACAGTTTGTATATTATTAGCACATATAGGCATTAACAGAGGAATAAATTAAGGGCTAGGCAATCAAATACTTTACCCATACCAAGTAAGTTCAATAGAAATATATAATTATATTCTCTTTAATGCATGCAGAAATCATATCAGAAAAAGTTCAGATAACTTATTCGTAAATCAGGATCCAAGCATGATTTATTTGACTTGAGAGTCACACAATGATACTAGATCAACTGGACAAGTACTGTGGGTTTTTTTTTTTTGTTCCTACATTGTGTCATTTTTCTATCTATAGCTAGATAGATTACTCTAAACTACTTTCAATATTCTTTTATGTAAAATGCTTTTATAAGTTCATATGCATATGTAATATTCTTTGATCAAAGTCCCACATTCTTCTCCCATATCGCCTTCAACACTCTACATATTTCTTCTTTTTCACAAGCCCTTTTCTTACTTTCATGTCTTCAGTTTTATGACTCAGTGTTTCTAATCATAGTTCCTTACTTGAGCTTGAGTGGTGGGTTATATGTTTGGGTGCTGGCCAAATATGTAACTAGAAGCTTTTCTGCCCAGCCACTGGTACCCAAATAACCAGTCAGAGGCTTAATATTAATTACAAAGTGTTTGATCTACAGTTCAGGCTTATTTCTAGCTAGCTATGACATCTTAAATTAGCCCATTTCTATTAATCTATATTTTGCCACATGGCCATGGTCTGCTGGCATCTTGTTCCTTGGGCAGCTGGTTGGTGTCTGCCTTAAGTCCATCTTCTCTCTGTATCTTTGCTTGGATTTCCTTCCTGCATATAACTTTTCCATAGACCAAAGAAGCTCCTTTACTAACATACATTCACAGCATCCAGAAAGTCCCTCCTATAGCACAAGTACCAGTGGATATATTACTAAACACAGTGGTGTCCTTCCTTCTGCAAGTCTTAACCATTTATAGTTTCTCTGAGAAGTGTGTAAACTTATGAGTCCTTCATCTATCCATGATGGAATGTTGATGAACCCAATCTTGTGCTTGACTTGGGCAAGTAATCACTGTTGCTGCCGGGCAGTGGTGCTGCATGCCTTTAATCCCAGCACTCAGGAGGCAGAGGCAGGCAGATCTCTGTGAGTTCAAGGACAGCCTGGGCTACCAAGTGGGTTCCAGGAAAAACACAAAGCTACCCAGCAAAACCCTGTCTCAAAAAAAAAAAAAATCACTGTTGCTTTGATTTCATGGGTGCATCAGTCAGTCATGTATTGCCCAGAAGACATAAGTTTACAGCCATCCTTCATCTCTTATACTGTAGCCCACCATAGCCATTTAGCTGACATTTTGGAAATCCTTTTATCACCTATGTTCTACTTACATGCACACAACAGGGAATCTGAATTCTGACATCATCTTGATAACCACTTTGACCCTCATGAACACCAGGCATGCACATAGTGTACAGACATACATAAAAACTTATAAATAAACTTATAAAACAATATAAATTAATTTTAACAAACACATGACTCTAAATATGTGTATGTGTATTTTTTTACCTCTCTATGTGTTACACATTTACTATGTCACATATACAATCAAATACTTGTATAGTTCACTGTCCCCCCAGCACTGAACACAATGCTTGAGATACAGTAAATGAGCTACATATTTTTATTTAAAGATACAATGATGAATTGGATCTTAATATATATGACCAAATTTTAGAATCTTCAAACGAAGTTGTGTTCCCAGACTCTTGCCAAATTAGGTCACCTATATAATTAGCCATAGTAGCTTGTATGACTGACTGTAAGCAAATTAATTTAATCGTTTTAAAAAAGATTGTATCACTAAACAAGTTTGTAAAAATGCATTCTAAGCAACTGTAAATACTGTAAGTTATTTTTAGAAAACTTACAATAAATTTTTAATGCTCCAATTTGCTATTTCAGTATTCTACATTTTCACTGGAATGATCAGGATCCTTCAAGCTTAATTATCTGTATGTATTTAATAATCTGAACCACCCAATATTAAGGATCTTCACCATTTAATACATAATATCATGGAATGATTCATTGCAAATATCAATGCAGATCTACACATTCTTGAAAGTGAAAGACCTTTTCCAAGTGATGTTGTTGACCCAGGGACTTAGAATATAGGAAAGAAACAACAGCCTGCAAAAGTTAAACAGGTACAGTGTCCTTCAAGCTCACTCTCTTCTCTCTATGTGATTAAAGATATAGACATGAGAGGGGAGCAGAAAAAAGTTTTATTAAGGGGCATTAAAGGAAAATGAGTGGGGCTGAAGAGATGTCTCAGTGGCTAAGAGCCCTGGAAGTTCATCTAGAGGACCCAGTTTGACTTCTGGCCTATGTGGAAGCTTATAATTGTCCATAAGTCTAGTTTCAGGGTATATGATACTCTCTTCTGGTCTACAAGGTAACTGCACACATACAGTGGACAGAGAAATGCAGGCAGTCATACATATAATTTTTTTTAAAAAAAGAAAAGAAAAAAACTGCCAATGTCTCTCCACTGTGGGAAAAAATATTTTCACTCAACCAGCAGCTATCAATTACAAATAGCTTTTTGGTTAGGAATGGCATTTTGTGCCTACATCCTCTTATCCATGCTGGGATTTTGTCTGACTTGTATCTGTGCAGGTCTTGTGCATACTGTTACCATCACTGCGTGTTCATATGTGTATCAGACATACTGTTTCTAGAAAATGCTATTTCCTTGGAGTTGTCCATCACCCCTGGCTCTTAGAATCTTTGGGCATTCTTAGCTGCACAGATCCCCAATTCTTGAGGGGTTTGATCATACTTCCCATCCAAAGTCTCTCAGTCTCTGGACATTGTCCAGTTGTGGGTCTCTGAATATATTACCATTACTGCAAGAAGTAGCTTATCTGATAAGGGGTTAGTAACGCACTTATCTATAGCACTATGTCAATTGGAGTTACTGTATTGCCATGTTCAGTTTCAGACATTTTATATACAGGGTCAAATGATAACTATTTTGTGCTATAAGAGGTTGAGGACCATAGTGCCTCTATCACAATTGTGCAACACCACTGTAGGCAGCTGGAGATAATGTGTACAAAAACAAAAAAAGGGCTGGAGAGATGGCTCAGAGGTTAAGAACACTGGCTGTTCTTCCAGAGGTCCTGAGTTCAATTCCCAGCAACCATATGGTGGCTCACAACCATCTGTAGTTAGAATTGGTGCCCTCTTCTGGCCTGCAGGCATACACACAGACAGAACATTGTATACATAATAAATAAGTAAATCTTTTTTAAAAAAAGAAAAAACAAAACAAAATAAAAATAAAAAAAATAAACAGGCATGACTGTGTTCCAATCTAGCTTGTGAAACAGACAGTTGGCATATGGGTCTGTGGGCCAAGATTTTCCACAGACAAAAGCAAATTGTAAAATCAGCTAGAAAATAGAATACATCACATTCAACAAAGCACCAATGAGATTAATTGTTGACTTCTCAATAGACACAATAAAAGCCCAAAGACAATGAAGGTTCACTTTTCAATTTGATAAGTGAAAACAAATGCCAAATTTCAAACCCAACTTAATTAATTAAAAAAATTCTTCTCACAAAACAAAAGCAAACTAAAGATGTTTTCTGCCAAAAACAACCCAAATATTTGTCTGTAGAAAAATCTCACTAACAGAGAATCAGAATACTTCAGCAGAAGCAAGTGGTGCCAGGGAGAAGAACAAAAACAAAGAAATGACAATAACAGACCAATTCATTATGAAGATTCATCTAAATCAGCAGTTCTCAAACTGTGGGTTGCAACCCCTATGGGGGTCGCATATCAAGTATTTACATTATGCTTCACAATGGTAGCAAAATTACACTCACTAATTAGCCTTGAAAATAATTTTAAGGTTGGGGGTCACCACAACACAAGGAATTGTATTAAAGTGTCCCAGCATGGATAAGGTTGAGAACCACTGAACTAAATGATTTTTTTTTTTACTGGAATCCATTATATTAAGTATTACACTAACTATCTGGCATATACAATTAGAATAGCATATAGAAACTATCTGAGCAATGAGATGAATTGGACACCAACCAAGAGTTTAAAAATCTCAAAATTAGCTGGGAAGTGGTAAAGCCATAACCACATCCTGTATTATACTAAATAAAAGGTGCATGTTGCAATTACTGTGATAACCATTAAGCAATAACAATAAATTCTATACTAAGAAACAAAGAAAGTAATTTTTTTATAATTTGATTATATAAGAGATGACAAAACAAAGAACATAAAAGAATAAAAACAGAAAGAGTGAAAGAATAAACTTAAAACTCATTTAATTTCCTGTAGCAAACATAAAGAAATTAAATGTTCAAGATGGGGAAAAAAGATAAAGATGTCCAGTGAACTTAAAGAAGACATTCTTTGAACTGTTCAAGGGGACAGAAAATGATGTGCCTTGCCTAGCCCAACTTCTGTTATTGTTCAAGTGAGAATAGAAACACTAGTGGACACAGCAATGAGAACCCCATATTGCTCTACTTCCAGCCAATGTTCCCAAGACAAACTTTAGAATGGCCACAAACAGTCAAGGGAACTTTAGCAGAAATGTTGGAGTGCCCTTATTTTGCAGCACCTCCTCTGAGATAAACCTCCTTCTTGGAGGAAAGCTTGCTAAGACACAGAAGGTTCTAAAAAGGGGTAGCACATTTCTTCATGCAGGGAAGAGTCTCAAGTTTGGGAGTAAGAAACTCCAAAGAGTTAGGAAATCCCTGAAGCTGACCAATACCTCTCTTGCCTGGGTGTGCGCACACGCACACATGCACACACACACACACACACACACACACATACACACACACACACACACACATAGTAAAAACTGCTAAGAGATATTCATGTACCAGTCACTGACAGCAACAGAGGACATAGATGTCTAGGAGACCTTCAAACAAGTCCAGCTGCTTGAAAGGAGTTGATTAGTCTAACTGAACTGCCTGGAAGAAACTCAGACTAACAGGCTACTTAGAAATAATTCTTACTAACCTGTTGAGCTGCCTATTGGTTGTGCCATGCAGTCCAGGTTTTGAGCTTTCATGAGCTGCAATCAGTGTTGGCATGGTCTTTCAGTGATGCAACTGCCTTTGAGTCACTTCTGCTCCTGTACATAACTCCTCACCCATATTTGCGTGAATAACCCCAGTAAAATTCTTTGGTTTATCAAGTTAGACTGTGGTGGTATCCTCAGTTAGGTCTGTTATCAATTCCTTATCTGATTCAAATAGACATTTGTTCACACCTCTCTAAGAAAAGTGTCACATTAACATTTGATGTTGCAAAATTCACCAAAAAGGAACCATGGTGACACAAGCCGTTCTCTTGTTATTCACAGCAGACTCTTCAGCCACAGCTGACCAGAAATCACATACCATCAGTTCAAAATAAAGTACAAACAGCCTGGATAGCCTTCGCTTCTTTCCGAAACTTCACAAATTAGGTTTCTAATTCTGCATTACTTTAAACATTCTTATCATCCACACTCCCACAGAACATACTACTAGGTTTTGAATATTCAATGCCCTTTTCAACCTCAACTTCCAAATTCCTTGCATAACCCTCCACCTAACAACACCGTCTGGTCTATCACAGCAATACCTCATGATTCAATACCAACTTCTTTCTTACATTGATTTCTACTGCTATAATAAGACATTATGATGAAAAGCAACTTAGGAAGAAAATGGTTTTTTTGGCTTACAGTTTATAGTCCACAATGTAGGATAATTGGACAGAGACTCAAGGTATTAATCTGGAGGCAGAAACTAAAGCAGAAGTAATAGAGGGACAATACTCACTGACTTGATCAGTCAGCTTTCTTATATACTCCAGGACCACCTGCCCAGAGATGGCACCACCAAGAATGCTCTTTGTCTTTTCACATCACAAATTAATCCTCCACAGTTGCCTACACAGATTTACCTACAGGCCAATCTGATGGAGACATTTTTCTTAATTATTGCTTCCTCCTTTGAAATGTTTCTAGTTTTCGTCATAGTGCCAAAACTAACTGGTACATATAAAATGGCAACCCAGTAGTTAATTGGTGTGTTGTTATGACATCGTGTGACGCTATTATATTCCAGAAGGTTGTGAAGATAAACACAAAACTGTTAGGTGGTGGATTTTTTTCTTTCAGATCAAAAAACCATAGTGGCATAGTGGGTACATCACAGTTTACTGACCAGTAGAGAAGGGCATGAAATAAATCCAAAGAGCAACTGAAGACTCAAAAGAGCAATGAAACACTGAGGTCAAGAGAAGACCTGAAATTCTGGAGAGTAGAGTTTTCTGGAGATTTTCTGCTCTGCAGGATATCTTTTTATTTTGGTTTGATTTGTTTTCTATGTGTATATATACACAATTACATATTCAATATGTACATGCTGTATGTCATGGTGAACATTTGTGCTACATGTGTGTTAAGGTAAAAGCATGGAAGCCAGAGAAAGATGTCAGGTGAGATGACCTGCTCTGTCATTCATCTTATTTCCTTAAGATGGGATCTCTCAATGAACATAGATCTAAGCTGGTGATTGGAGTCCCCACTGCTCCTTTTGCATCTCTTCTCCCCTACAGTGCTAGACTTCAAGTGCATATAAACATTCCTGGCTTTTTACATGGACTCTTCTGATTTGAAGTCAGATGTCTATTCTTGCTCAGGAAGTGATCTTAACCACTGGGCTATCACTTTAGCCCCACTGCAAGTTATCTTAAGGAGTACAGATTTATTTCCATTGTTCTGTTGTTTGTTTTATATTGCCTGAAACTTCTATATTCCATCATAAAACAATGTGTCTCTCTTCTTTCGCTTCTTATAATTTCTACTCATTCATTGCAAATCTAAACAAATCTAAATGGGATCAGTTAGTACTATTTTTTTTGTTTGTTTGTTTTTTTCGAAACAGGGTTTCCTGTGTAGCTTTGCGCCTTTTCCTGGGTCTCGCTCTGTAGACCAGGCTGCCCTCAAACTCACAGAGATCAGCCTGCCTCTTCCTCCCGAGTGCTGGGATTAAAGTCGTGTGCCACGACCACCCGGCTGTTGGTACATATTAACCTGTGCCCTACTAAGAACTTGGTGGTAATGGGAGAGACATTAGATGTTAATGTCACTTGCCTCTTAGTCAACCGTTAAGTCAACAAGAACATTCATTTTCAAATTGGAACAGGTGAATTACCGCCTGCCCGCTAAACTGTCCCATTTCCCAGATTCTGTTCCAAGGGTTCATTCTACAGCCCATCCCCTCTCAACACATAGCCTGTCCCCCTGCCAGGCCCTGACCCAGTTCTGGCAAAGTTCCTTTGATTAGACACAGACCACACCAGTCAAAACAGGTGAGTGAGCATTCTGCCAGCTGAACTGCCCCATTCCCTAGATAATGTTCCCAAAGATGCATCCCACAGCCCACGCCCTTCCAGCTCATTACTCACCCCATTGCCAGGCCCTGCCCCCAATTCCAGCAGACTTCAGCTACTGACATAAGAACAATACCAAAACCATTCTATTCAAGACCTGAAAATCAAAATAGACGCAATAAAGGATTGCAAACTGATGGAATTCTGGAAATGGAAAATTGGGGTAGGGGAACAGGAACTACAGACAGAATATAATAGATGGAAGATATGATAGAAAAGATATTATTAATTGGTCAAAGAAAATGCTAAATCTAAAAAATTCCTAACACAAAACATCCACGAAATCTGGGACACTATGAAAAACCAAACTTAAAAATAATAGGAATATAAGGAAAATAAATTCAGCTCAAAAACCCAGAAAATATATTTAACAGAATCATAGAAGAAAATTGTCCTAACTAAAAGAAAAACATGCCTACCAAGGAACAAGAAGCTTACACAACACCAAATAGATTGGATCAGAAAAGAAAGTCCCCTTGCCATGTAACAATCCAAGCACTAAACATACAGGACAAAGAAAGAATACTAAAGCTGCAAGGGTAAAAGGCCAAGTAACATATAAAGGCAGACCTATTAGAATTATATTTAACTTCTCAATGAAGACTCTAAAAGCCAGAAGGGCATGGACAGATATCTTGAAGACTCTAAGAGACCATGGATGCCAGCCTAGACTACTAAACACAGAAAAACTTTCAGTCATCATAGATGTGAAAAGCAAGATAATTCATGACAAAAATAAAATGTATACAATATTTATCCACAAATCTAGCCCTACAGAAGGTACTAGAGGGAAAAGCTAAACCAAGGAAGTTAACTACACTCACAAAATCATAGGCAATAATCTCATACCAGCAAAACCCAAGGAAGGGGAACACACTACTACCACTACCACTATCACTACCACTACTATTACCAACAGCAACAACAACAATAAAATAGAAAAAAACTAAACAGAAATAATGGAGCTAACAGACATTATAAATCAAATGGACTAATAAATATCTACGGAACATTTCACTCAAACACACACACACACACACACACACACACACACACACACACACACACAAAATATCTTCCTTTCAAGAACCTCACAAAACACTTTCCAAAACTGACCACATACTCAGACACAAAATAATTCTCAACAGATAAAAGGAAATTGAAATACCCTCCTGTATCCTATCAGACCACCATAGATTAAAGTTGGATTTCAACAACAGAAACAACATAAAGACTACAAACATATGAAAATTGAACAACTCTCTACTGAATTACTAATGTGTCAGGGCAGAAATAAAGAAATTAAAAACTTCCTAGAATTCAATGAAAACGAATGCACAAGATACCCAAATGCATGGGACACGATGAAAGCAGTGCTTAAAGGAAAGTTCATGACACTAAGTGTCTTTGCAAAGAAATTAGGGAGATCTCATACTAACAGCTTAATAGATTAACAGCTCTAGAACAAAAAGAAACAACCACATCCAAGAAGAGTAGACAGCATGAAATAATAAAACTGAGGGCTGAAATCAACAAAGTAGGAACAAAGAGAACAATACAAAGAATGAATAAAAAAAAGAGTTAGTTCTTTGAGAAAAATCAACAAGATAGACAAACCTTCATGTAAACTAACTAAAAGTCAGAGAAAGAATATCCAAATTAACAAAATCAGAATGAAAAGGGGCACAAAACAACACACTGAGGAAAACCAAAGAATCGCTACTTACTACTTTAAAAACCCCTACTCTAAAAAACTGGAAAATATAAAGGAAACGGACCATTTTCTGGATAGATACCACTTATCAAAGTTAAATCAAGGTCAGATAAACAATTTAAATAGACCTATAACCTTCAATGAAATAGAAGCAGTCACTAAAAGTCTCCCAATCAAAAGTATCTCAGGGCTAGATGATTACAGTACAAAAATCTACCTGACTTTTATTTTGTTTAGAAGACAGTGTTTCTCTGTGTAGCTTTTGGAGCCTGTCCTGGTATTCACTCTGTAGACTAGGCTGGCCTCAAATTCACAGAGATCCACCTGCCTCTGCCTCCCGAGTGCTGGGATTAAAGGTGCATGCCACCACCACTTGGCTTCTACCACTTTTAAAGAAGACTTAATATCAATACTCTTCTGCTCTGGGATGTCCTTCTGTATGCTGTGAATGTGTGTTGCTATCATTGGCAGTGACCACTAAACTTTGCCAAAATAAAGCAAGATGATCCTTTAGGTTCCTGTTTCACAAAAGAAACTGCCAGACACTCTGCAGGACACAGAAGAAAGTGGCTGATGAACTTTGCAATATAGGTGGGACAGTCCCTCAAATGTCCTGCTTTACTAAAAAGTCTGCCAGATACTCTATGCCTAAAGGCTAAAAGATGGATGCCCCAATGTTACAGAAGAACTTTGAGTGACTGTCCAGACAGCCAGATGTCATTGTCATTTCTAGAGTTTTGGAAGTTGCTTGCAATGTGCTTCCTGTTTACTTAGGTAACATTATATCCTTCTGGGATCTTTGATGGAGTTGAAGACTAGGTAGTTATAGTTTTCCTTAGTTATAATAAAAAGTAAATTAGATATGAAATTTCAGACTCACAAAGATAGGATGGTTAAATAGAAGATTTTCTTTAATTTTGCCAAATGCAAATAGACTGGATATTATAACTGAATCTTACTTGCTAACTGATTTTGTTGTATATAATTTTACTATGGTGAAGTTAAAACCTTTACAATTCCCAAATTATTCTACCAAATAGAGACAGACAGAATAGAAATAGAAAGAACATTGCCAAATTCCTTTCATGAGGCCACAATCACTCAGATACCCAAACACACAAAGTCAACAGAGAAAGAGAATTAGAAACAGACAAATATCAATCATGAACATTGATACAACAATAGTCAATAAAATACTCACAAACTGAATCCAAGAACACATTAAAAGGTCATCCATCATGATTAAGTAAGCTTCATTCCAGAAATACAGGGATAGTTCAACATATAAAAAAATCTATCAATGTAAATCACCATATGAAAAACTGAAAGAAAAAAACACATGATCATCTCATTAGATGCTAAAAAGGCCCTTGACAAAATAAAAAACTCCTTCAAGATAAAAGTCTTAGAGAGATCAGGATATAAGGGACATACCTAAAGTTAATAAAGCAATTTATAGCAAGCCTATAGCCAACAACAAATTGAATACAGAAAATCTCAAAGCAATTAAACTAAAAACAAGAATAAGACAAGACTGTCCACTCTCTATTCAATGCAGTACTTGAATTTCTAGTTAGAGCAATAAGACAACTAAAGGAGATAAAGGGAATACAAATTAGAAAGGAAGAAGCCAAAATGTTGTTATTTGCAGATGAAATGATAGTATACACAAGCTACCCCCAAAACGTCTACCAGGTAACTCCTTCAGTTGATAAACACTTTCAGTGAAGTGGCTAGATATGACATTAACTTTAAAAAAAAAAAAAGTAGTGCTGCTATATACAAAGGACAGATTGAGAAACAAATCAGGGAAACAACACCCTTCACAATAGCCACAAATAATATAAAGTATCTTGGGATAACTCTCACCAAGAAAGTAAGACAGTGAAAGGCCTATATAATAAAAACTTCAAGTCTTTGAAGGAAATTGAAGAAAATGTCAGAAGATGAAAAGACCTCCCATATTCATGGATCAATAGGATTAGCATATTAAAAATGGCCATCCTAGCAAAAGCAATTTACAGATTCAATGCAATCTCCATCAAATTCCAGCACAATTCTTTACAAACCTTGAAATAACAATACTCAACTTCATATGGAAAGACAAAAAGCCCAGGATACCTAAAACAATACTATAAAATTAAAGGACTTTTGGAAGTATCACCATTCCTGATTTCAAGCTGTAATAATAATAGTAATAATAATAATAATAATAATAATAATAATAATAACCACGATATTGGCATAAAAACAGACATGCTGACGCACAGAATCAAAATGAAGACACAAATGTAAATCCACACACCTATGGACTGTAATTGATTTTTAAGTAGAGCATGAGACTCTTAATCTCAGGTCATGGGTTTGAGCCCCACATTGGGTGCAATATGTAACAGATTTTTCAGTCAGCTCACAAAAAAAGGCTGAGAAGGAAATCAGAGAAACATCACCCATTACAATAGCCACAAATGATGTAAAATACCTTGGGGTTACACTAACTAAGCATGTGAAGGACCTATATGACAAGAACTTTAAATCCCTGAAAAAAGAAATTGAAGAAGCTGTCAGAAAATGGAAAGATCTCCCATGCTCATGGATAGGCACGATTAATATAGTAAAAATGGCGATCTTACCAAAAGCAATCTACAGATTCAACACAATCCCCACCAAATTACCAAAAGAATTCTTCACAGATCTGGAAGAAATAATATTCAACTTCATATGAAAAAAAAAACAAAAAACAAACCCAGGATAGCCAAAAGAATCCTGTACAATAAAACAACCTCTGGAGGCATCACAATCCCCGACCTCAAGCTCTACTATAGAGCTACCATAATAAAGACAGCTTGGTACTAGCATAAAAACTGACATGTGGATCAATGGAATCGAATTGAAGACCCTGACATTAACCTGCACACCTATAAACATATAATTTTTGACAAAGAAGCCAAAACTGTACAATGGAAAAAAGAAAGCATCTTCAACAAATGCTGTAGGCATAACTGGATGTCAATGTGTAGAAGGCTGCAAGTAGATCCATATCTGTCACCGTGCACAAAACTTAAGTCCAAACGGATCAAAGACCTCAACATAAATCCAGTTACTCTGAACCTGATAGAAGAGAAAATACGAAGTACTCTTGAATGCATTGCCACTGGAGATCACTTTCTAAATATAACAGCAGTAGCACAGACACTGAGACAAACAATCAATCAATGGAACCTGTTGAAACTGAGAAGCTTTTGTAGAGCAAAGGACATGGTCAACAAGACAGAGTGACAGCCTACAAAATAAGAAAAGGTCTTCACCAACCCCACATCTGACAGAGGGCTGATCTCCCATGCTCATGGATAGGCAGGATTAATATAGTAAAAATGGCGATCTTACCAAAAGCAATCTACAGATTCAACACAATCCCCACCAAATTACCAACACAATTTTTCACAGATCTGGAAAGGATAATACTCAACTTCATATGGAAAAACGAAAAACCCAGGATAGCCAAAAGAATCCTGTACAATAAAACAACCTCTGGAGGCATCACAATCCCCGACCTCAAGCTCTACTATAGAGCTACTTGTAGAGAGCTGAGTGCAGCTGCACCTTAAAGATGGCGCTGGCTTTTGCCCTCCGCCTTCCTGATGGTGAGCGCTCTCTGTGATAAACAACTCCTTTATTAGGTAAGGCTGAGAATCTAGCTTGCTTACACTTACCTGGACCTATTGGTAGTGCCCATGTGACGTATCAGTGTTGGCTACCCAGTGATTACTTAAGGCTGTGAGCGGGTTTCCCTGGGGTCAGAAGTCAGAAGATTGTTCAAGGTTCCTGAATAAACTGCTGAAAGAAGAGCCTGGTGTCCCGTCTTCCTTGCTGGTCAAGGCGGTCGTGACAGCTGCTGTAATAAAAAACAGCTTGGTACTGGCATAAAAACCAACATGTGGACCAATGGAATTGAATTACAGACCCTGACATTAACCCGTATACTTGTGAATATATAGTTTTTGACAAAGAAGCCAAAACTGTACAATGGAAAAAAGAAAGCATCTTCAACAAATGGTGCTGGCATAACTGGGTATCAATGTGTAGAAGGCTGCAAATAGATCCATATCTGTCATTGTGCACAAAACTTAAATCCAAGTGGATCAAAGACCTCAACATAAATCAAGTTACTCTGAACCTGATAGTAGAGAAAGTAAGAAGTACTCTTGAACGCATTGGCACCAGAGATCACTTTCTAAATATAACACCAGTAGCACAGACACTGAGAGAAACAATCAATCAATGGGACCTGTTGAAACTGAGAAGCTTTTGTAGAGCAAAGGATATGGTCAACAAGACAAAGCGACAGCCTACAGAATGGAAAAAGGTCTGACAGAGGGCTGATATCCAGAATATATAAAGAACTCAAGAAATTAGACATCAAAATGCCCAACAGTCCAATTAAGAAATGGGCTATAGAACTAAACAGAATTCTCCACAGAGGAAGTTCAAATGGCTGAAAGACATTTAAGGAATTGCTCAACATCCCTAATTACCTGGGAAATGCAAATCAAAATGACTCTGAGATACCACCTTACACCTGTCAAAATGGCTAAGATCAAAAACACAAAAGACAGCTTATGCTGGAGAGGATGTGGATCAAGGGGAACTCTCCTCCACTGCTGGTGGGAATGCAAGCTTGTAGAGCCACTTTGGAAATCAATATGGCACTTCCTTAGAAAACTGGGAATCCATCTCCCCCAAGACCCATCTGTAGCACTCTTGGGCATATACCCAAGGAATGCTCAATCATACCACAAGGGCATTTGCTCAGCTATGTTCATATCAGCCTTGTTTGTTATAGCTAGAACCTGGAAACAACCTAGATGCCCTTCAACTGAAGAATGGATAAAGAAAATATGGCACATATACACAATGGAGTACTACTCAGCAGAGAAAAACAATGACATCATGAGGTTTGCAGACAAATGGATGGATCTTGAAAAAAATCATCCTGAGTGAGGTAACCCAGACTCAGAAGGACAAACATGGTATGTGCTCACTTATAGGAGGATACAAGATGTAAAACAAAGATGACTAGACTGTCACACAACTCCAGGGAGACTACCTAGAAAACGGGACTCTAGGAAAGACCCAAGGATCACCCAATGACAGAGAAATGGATGAGATCTACATGAACAACCTGGACGACAGTGGGAGTAATGAAGGGCAAGATTTGAGGGAAAGAAAGCTAAGGGGAGCAGGAGATCCCAGCTGGATCAAGAACAGAAAGGAAGAATGAGGAATAACAGACCATGATAAATGAAGACCACATGAGAACAGGAATAGGCAGAGTGCTAGAGAGGTCCCTGGAAATCCACAATGATATATCCTCTGTTGTCTGCTGGCAATGGTCAAGAGAAAGCCTGATCTGACCTAGTCTGTTGATCAGGTGACTAAACACCCTAACAGTCGTCTTGGAACTCTCATCCAATAACTGATGGAAGTGGATGCAGAGATCCTCAGCCAGGCCCCAGGTGGAGCTCCAGGTGTCCAACTGTCGAGAAAGAGGAGGGTCTGCAAGAGCATGAATTGTTGAATCCAAGATTGCAAAAAGCACAGGGACACATAGCCAAACGAATGGAAGCACATGAATTATGAACCAAAGCCTGTAGAGCCTCCAGCTGGATCAGGCCCTCTGGATAAGTGAGACAATTGAATAGCTTGATCTGCTTGGGAGGTACCCAGTCTGTGGGACCAGGATCTGTCCTTAGTGCATGAGTTGGCTGTTTGAAACCTTGGGCTTACACAGGGACACTTTGCTCAGTCTGGAAGGAGGTGACATGACCTGCCTGTACTGAATCCACCAGGTTTAAATGAATCTCCAGGGGTGCCTTGATCCTGGAGGACATGGGAATGGAGAGGAGGGGCTAGGGGGAAGTTGGGGTGGGGGCGGGATGGGGGAGGACAGGGGAACCCATGGCTGATGTATAAAATTTAAAACACATAATAATAAAGACAAAAAAAAAATATTCCAGGTCATATAGTTCTAGAATGCCTTTATTTGATCATTTCTAGTGGTTACTTTAAAGAGTGACATGTTTGTTTATTTTTCCCTTGAGAAATGTTGGTGCAGGAAACAGGAACCAGAGTTCAGTCCTTAGTCCATTGTTGTTCTAGTCTTAAGGTGATGAACTAAGACAGTACCAGGGAGGGGATTTGTCACCAACAATGATATATTCTAACAGTCCAATTCATGGGCATTATAGCTGGTCAGGCTCGAACCTACCTCTAATATGAGATCTTACACACTTTCTTTGTAATACACGAAGCAATTTATTCAACCCTTCTCAGCAGCCATTTCCATCCAAGTAAAACAAGGTTAATAATAAAATGTAAGCAACTGGGTCATGCAGGGATGTTAATGAAATATGTAGAAAGTATTCAACCAATGTGAATTATAGTTACTAAGGCATTGACTTTTAATCTGCCCAACATGCCTTTATCTTTCAGTAATAAATAATATGATTTTTTTAAAGCTTTCTGTCACTTCTGGGGAACCTATGGCTGATGTGTAAAATTAAAACACAAATATAATAATAATAATAAAAGAAAAAAAAAAGAAAGCAGGTTGAGCAACTCATGTGAAACAAGCCAGTAAACAATACTCCTTCATGGCCTTTGCATCAGTGGCTGCCTTCAGGTTCCTGCCCTGTGTGAATTGCTGTCTTGACTTCCTTCATGATAAACAGTGATATGGAAGCATAAGGCAAATAAACTTTTTCCTACTTCCCCTGGCTATCTATCTATCTATCTATCTATCTATCTATCTATCTATCTATCTATGCATATATGCATACATATACACGTGTGTGTGTGTGTGTGTGTGTGTGTGTGTGTGTATGTGTGTGTGTGGAGGTGGGTGGGGGTATGTGTGATACAGGCACAAACAAAGAGTTCTCAACAGTGGAAACTCAAATGGCTGAGAAACATTTTTTAAAAATGTTCAATATCATTAGCCATCAGGCAAATACAAATCAAAATGACTCTGAGTCCATCTTACACCTGTCAGAATGGCTCAGACAAAAAACTCAAGTGAAAGCATATGCTGGAGAGAATGTGGAGCAAGGGGAACACTCCATTGCTGGTGGGAGTACAAACTTGTACAACCACTTTAGAAATCAATATGGTGATTTCTCAGGAAATTGGGAATAGATCTACCTCAACACCCATCTATAACACCTCTGGATATTTACTCAAAGGATGCTACATCCTATCACAAGGACACTTGCTCAACTATGTTCATAGCAGTTTTATTTGTAATAGCCTGAACCTGGAAACAATCAAGATGTCTTTCAACTGAAGAATGAATAAAGAAAATGTGGTACATTTTCACATTGGAGTATTATTCATCTGTTAAAAGCAATAACATCATGAAATTTGCAGACAAATGTATGGAACATGAAAAAAAAATCATTCTGAGTGAGGTAATCCAAACCCAGAAAGACAGACATGGTATTACTCACTTATAAGTGGATATTAGTTGTAAAGTAAAAGATAATCATGATAAAGTCCAACAACTTAGAGAGGTAAGTAACAAGGAAGTCTTAAGGAGGGACAAAGGATCTCCCTGGGAAGAGAAAAAAGATTAGATTTCACAGCTGGCCTAGGAGGTAGGAGGGGGTTGGGAACAGGAGGGATTACCTTGGAGAAGAGGGAGAATATACTGAGAGAAACAACTTTCCAGTTGCGGGGAGGGCATTTTGAAGGAAAGGTGAAAACTTAGTCCAATGGAAATTCCCTAGAATCTATGAGAGTAACCCTAACAAAGACTCCTAGTAATGCTATGGTTGAATATTTGGTGTTCTTGTGGGATTCCTAACAGTGGGAGCAGGATGGTAAGTTGCTGACCCTTTATCTACTTATGAGACTCTTTTCCTCCTACTGGACTGCCTCCTCCAGCCTGGATGTGATGGTATGTGCCTAGTCTTATTGTATTATATTATGCCAAGTTTGGCTGGTTTCCCTAGGAGGTCTGCTCTTTTCTAGGGAAAGTTGGAGGGGGTGTGGATCTGGCAGAGAGGAGAGATGGGGAAAGAGATTGAGGGGAGGGGAAGGAGGGGAAACTTTAATTGGGGCATAATATATGAGAGAAGAACAGATATTAACAAAGAGAAAAGAAAAGCCTGGTATCCTTAGCCATCACAGAAATGAAAAAAAAAAAAATGTTAATTTCCCTCGCTTGAGATTCTTACCAGAAAACCTTGCAAGACAGTTCACTTAGGAGGGTGAGTGGATCCTCAAAGGCAGTCCCATACTTTGATTTGGAAAAGAAACACACATATTATTATGAACTATATAGGAAGAAATTGGATATATTTGCCTTTGAAGCATGAAACATTGTGGTATCTTGGTGGGAACTTTCTGATTTAATTGGTTTTAGATTCTAGAAAGAGAGCTATTTATATATATATGCTATATTTGTACTGAAAAAATGTTATAAAAATAGTATAACTGAAAAAATGAATACATAATGACCTTGTGCTAAAGGTATGTACAACAAGTATTATATTTGGTAGGAAGATCATTACAGAAACCAGCTACTAGAAGCACATTTTAAGGTGGTTAGATGAATCATTCGGGGCATTAAGATACTATTCCAGGGGTTTCCTCCAACATATCAGACAATGCATATCATGACTGTTTCCAAATAATTTTTATGAGAAAAGGAAGAAACTGTCAGAATTTTACTTCATAGAAAAGGTTTTATGTGAAGCTAGGGTGTACATCAGTAGTGGAGTACTTGCCTAGAATAGACAAGGTCCTGAAAAGATTTAATACTTAATATGTGATGTAGTGCATAGCCATCCCAGCATTGGCCTGGAAGTTCCAACCCCCATTGAGGCTTCGGTAATGGTCACACCCAGAAGGCAAGGCAGAGGAGGAAGCGGAAGACCAAGGATGGAGAGGAGGTCTCTCTCTTGGTTCCGGGACCCTGGACACTGGAGGTAAACCAAGCAGAGTTCTCCAGAGAACACCGCCAGACTGCGCTATACCTTTGCCAGACCCTGCAACCTACCCCTTAATTTGTAAGTTACCCCACAAAATAAACCTCCCCTTTAACTATGTGGAGTGGCCTTAATAATTTCACCAATAATGTGAAGTATTCATCACACTTGTTTAAACACTAAGGGCATCAATAAATCCCTGATGGTAATTATTTTTCTTTATGCAATTAATCCGAAATGTTATATCTGTACAAGTACTTTAAAGAAGTAGCATTCTAGACATTTAGGATCAAGAAAGATGATGGTAGGCCATGTGAACTAAATCATCTCCATCATGTGCAATCTCCTGGATTGAGATACCCCCCAATTCATATAATTGCTGCTTAAAATAAAAATTGATACATACTTCAAAAAAGGTACACTCCAAAATACAATATAGACAGATAAAAAAGTAAAAAAAAAAATGGGAAAAGATTTATTATGCAAGAACTAATACAAGTATGATTGGGGTAGCTATATTGAAAAGAAAGAAACTGGATAAGAGGTTAAGAACATTGATTGCTCTTTGAGAGGTCCTGAGTTTAATGCCTAGCAACTGCATAATGGCTCACAACCATCTATACTGATATCTGATTCTCTTTACTGGTGTGCAGGCATACTTGCAGACAGAACACTATATACATAATAAATAAATAATCTTAAAAAAGAAAGAAACTAGAATTAAAATCAAAAGATAATATTTTAGGAAATAAATAATAATTTACATGGAGAAGAAAACCCAACAGAAAAATCAAATCAGATAGAAAAATTAGAGCATTATTTACACACAAGTAGTAAACAAAAATTTAAAACATGTAAAACAAAAATAACAAAACAAAGGAGAAGCAGAGTAACAATGATCAAAGTGAGGGCTTTTATGCTACTTTCCAATAATTGTTAAAATAAATAAATTGTAAGACTATATACATGTACATAAATAAATATCAATAAACTAGCATAGAAAAATCCTATTCCATAACCATAAAGCACATGAATTCTCCATGTATCTTTTAAAATATATGAAAATGTATATTCCACTAAATCAGAAAGCTAATGAGTGAGATGTGTTTTCAGTCAGTGTTCTATTGCTGTGAAGAGACACTATGACCAAGGCAACTCTTATGTGAAAAAAGCATTTAATTGTTGGCTTGCTCATAGTTTGAAAGGTGTAGTCCATTATCATCATCACGGGGAGTGTGGAGGCATGCAGGCAGGTGCTGGAATAGTAGCTGTGAGCGATATCTTGCCATAGGCAGAGAAAGCAAGACATTGCCCTAGTGTGGGCTTTTGAAGCCTCCAAGCCTGCCCCAAGTAACACACTTTCACCAATAATATCATACCTCCTAATCATTTTCAAACAATGCCACTCTCAATTATGTGCCACAATGATTATACTATTTATAGCCTTTGAGATTTGTGCATATTTTATCACACAGACTTTCAATGGAATTATAATAGACTGACTAAAAATGGTTAACTATAATTTCCTATAAATTGCATTAATTCAAAAGCTTCACAATCCATATTTTTGGTATTATTTTGATATTAGTTTACATACTGATTTCAGCTGTCTTCAGGGAAATTGAAACTGCTTTCAAATATTTGTGACATTGGTATCACCAAATCTACACTCTGTTTCTTATACTTATAAAAACTAAAATGCAAATTATAAAAACTCAAAGGAAAGCTAATATGGAATGACTAAACTTCAAATACATGAGCCTACAGGGGCCATTCTCACTTGAACCACCACATTCCACTCCATGGTCCCCGTTGATTTATAGCCATGATATAATGCAAAAATTCATTCAGTCAAATTCGAAAGTCCTCATAGTTTATCAGAGTCTTAACACTATTTAAAAGTCCAAAGTTCAGTCTCTTCTGAGACTCATGGCAATCTCCTGACTGTAACCTTCTATAAAATCAAAATAAAAAAGCAGATCACATACATCATACAGAAAGAGAGGGGGGAGGGAGAGAGAGAGGAAGAAGTGATTAATTTAGAATGGGTTTTCTGATCACAGTGAAAAGAAGTCAAATAAATATCTAAGACATATTGAGAAAATTCAAATTGCTTGAAAAATGATGAATTTCAAAATAACCCAAGAGTGAAAAGGATATCAAATGGAAATTAGAAAGTTAGCATTGTTAAGTTTAAGCTGAATAATAATGAACATGCAGCATGTAAAGGCTTGTGATGAACTTGTAGAGATCTGATTGATTATAATGATATTTATAACTTTAAATGAATATATTAAAAATAATAGCCTGAAATTTATTCATAGAATACTTATCTCAAGAAAATAAATGAAATGTCCAAGAAAATAGGATATCAGAATAGCAAATATAAAAATAAAAGAAACAATAAAAATGAACACAATTTTTAAATAATGATTTTACATTTGTGTGTGTGTCTGTGTGTGTGTGTGTGTCTGTGTGTGTGTGTGTGTGTGTGTGTGTGTGTGTCTGTGTGTGTGTGTGTGCGCGCGCACGCGGGGGGCACGCACAAGTCTATGCCACTATGTACATGAGGAGGCCAGAGAACAATGTTCAGGAATCTGTTCTCTCCTGCCCAACGTGTGCTGTGGATATCGCTCTATATAAATAAAATACTGTTTGGCCAGTGGCCAGGCAGGAAGTATAGGCAGAACAAGAGAGAAGAGAATTCTGGGAGGTGGAAGGCTGGGGCAGAGAGACTGCCAGCGGCCACCATGACAAGCAACATGTAAAGACACTGGTAAGCCACAAGCCACGTGGCAAAGCATAGATTAATAGAAATGGGTTAATTTAAGATAGAAGAAGTAGATAACAAGAAGCCTGCCATGGCCATACAGTTTCTAAACAATGTAAGTTTCTGTGTGTTTACTTGGTTGGGTCTGAGTGTCTATGGGCCTGGTGGGTGAGAGAGATTTGACCTGATGGTGGGCCAGGCAGGAAAACTCTAACTACAAACATGTGAGTCTTGGGAATGAAACTCAGGTCCTTAGGCTTAGCAGCAAACAACTTTACCATCTGACACATCTATCTGCCCCAAATTAAACTTTTGAATACAGATATTATTAACTGTGATAGATTTATATCCTGATAATTCCATTGCTAGTTTAAAATAAATAAAAAACACATTTGTTACACCTAACTTCCAAATATTATAGTGTACCTTATATTACATTAAGCACACAGTAAAGTCATATTAAGACACAGTTAGGCAAAATCATCTAGCAGAATGCTTATCTTACAGCAAAATATTTAGCATTTCATGATTGTTGTTAAGTATTGTACTCTTAAGTAGAAATCAGAATGACTGTATGAATGTTTCCCATTACTATAGCAACTGAGAACACATTGGCCTGAAAGATGTGTGAAGCAATGAATTAAATTAGTTGCTGGATGATGGAGGTATTCAACAATGAGTACATCCATCAGTGACCAGTAGCTGCATTTGCTTCCCATGCCCAGCTTCTTAAGCACAAATCACTATCCAGGAAACAGATCAAATGGCAAAATACATGTTGATACCATCATTAAATGAAAACAACATAAGTCAAGCTACTATAAATTGGGGAAATTGCTATAGTTAATCTAAATGACTAAAGGTGGCCTTGAAAATAAGAATAGAAAAAGAATAAACTAATCAAAACTTTTTGAATATATGAATGAATATACAAATCACCAGTTTGGAGAATTAAAAAAAAAACTAATGGAGATCATACATTTATAAAAGGAGAAAATGAATACTTATATAAATACATCTGAAACTATATAAGACACTGAAAGGAATAGTATAGAAAGCATAATTTGCAATCCATGAAGAACAAATAAAAATGCAAATATTTTTATGGATAAAAAAATGTAATTTGAACAAATATTCTTGATTCAAGGAACTTTACCAGTAAAATGCCATCTGACTCAAACTTAGAACAAAAGAAAGAAAAAGATGTTCTCAACTGCTTTTTAAAGCCACAATAAACTTAGAATCATTTTACTTTCTAACAAAATATCAAGTCAACCCTAAAAGCCAATAGAAGAAACAGGGCTTCAGAACTAAGTTAAGTTCATCTCACGATTTCAATGTGGAGATATATTTAAAAGTCAAATAGGGCTCTAGGAAGATGTAACAGATGTAGTCTTCTATATTCTTCCTTGTAATATAACTAAAATTCTACACATTATATATAAGAAAAATTTCAAAAGCCAGGATCTCAGGATACAAGGAATGCTATAAGGCAGATTGCCCTATATTTCTTGTTTTTTTTTTTTATAGGTCCCATAACTGCAGCTGAATAAAAGAACAATCTAAAAATAGCAATAGATTCTCTCCTCTCTCTCTCTCTCTCTCTCTCTCTCTCTCTCTCTCTCTCTCTCTCTCTCTCTCAAAAGTCTGGTACCTCTAAGCAAAGTAAAATGAAAGGAACAGTGCACCAAGGAAAAGAGTTGTAAACAATCTACGTATGAAGATGGATCACAAAACTACTACTCAGTATGGACAGTTTTAGACCCATCAGACAGTAATACAGACCTGCCACTCCTTCTGGTGAAGGATACACAGAAAGCTCAGATTCATACCATCACCCAAACATTATGAAGGGTTTCTCACTCACTGACATAATATAAAAACAGATAATGGAGCACAAGACATCCAAGGTTGAGTATGTAACAATAAACAGCAAACTCAACAAAAGGAAATAGCAATACTAATCTACATGTACTGAACATATGAAAAATATGACATACAGAGAAAGCTGGAAAGAAAACAATGAATCATCCAAATACTTCTCTCTCAAACACAGAAAACTAGAAATAGGTTCAGCAAAGAAGAAATGTACTTACAGAATGTATATCAGGATAGAAATTGTCTTTGAACCTAGAAGAAAGCTCAAACAATTTGAAAGTTCTTAAATCATATAGAATGTGTTCTCTGATACAACATACTTGAACTGGAAGTCTATAATAGAAAAATAAGATGGAAATGTCTAAATATTTGGGAACTAAAACACTTTAACTAGCTGATATGTAGTCCTCAACATGGTGACACATACTTGCAACTCTAGCACTCAGAAGAGCTGAGGTAATAAAGTGGTGAGATGAAGACCAGTCTTGAAGGCACAGTAAGCCTGTCTCAAAAACTGGGACACAAAGCAAAAGAAATGATGTATAAGAGTGGCAGTGAAAAATGTTAATGCATTGAAATGTTAAAATTAAAAATTAAAATACAACAAATCACTAGTATGTGGGATGCACATGTACTTCCTGTGTATGGCTATGTGTTCTCATGGAAGCCAGAGATCAGTTTTGGGTGTCATTCCTCAGGATGCTATCCACTATATTGTTTGAGATATAGTCTCACTTTTAGAAGGACATCACTTGTGTCAGTTAACATATTACAGAAACCCAAGAGAAAGCATCAAATTATATCAATGTCCTATTAATGAATGAAGACAGAAACTTCCCCTTTGATTAGACTAACCAAGAGTAAGCCCAAATTTGAATTCTCTACTTCTCTCCCAGTGTCTTCCATCTGTCTTGTGCCTGTCTGTTGTCTGTTGTATCTAACACACACACACACACACACACACACACACACACACACACACACATCATTCTGAATCATGGTATGGAAAGTACATAAGTGAAAATTAAAGCTATGCAGTAGCTTAGATTATAAAGCCGATTACATCGAAAAATCCAAGGCATAGAGTGTTTGGCTACATTGTTCTCTTATAGGCAGATTAAATTAAACACAGTAGGCCAGTGGGCTAAATATGTATTGTGTTCTCAGGGAATATTATTAATTTGGCAACAAGGTCTGGAAAAAGTTCATGTTCTTTGGAATCAAAACATACTTTCAGAAAAATGTGTGACCACACTCATTGTGTACCTGTTCCTGCCTGCATCCAAGCTAATGCTAAGCTTATAATTACCCCCAGTTCTAGCTTAAAAACAAAGAAACAAACAAACAAAAGATAAAACAAAGCATGAGTTCTCAGAAACAAACTTAGGTCCTCATGTTCATACAACATAACTTTGGAAATAGAGCTACCACAGCTCCTCGTAATAAAATCTGTAGGATAGAGCTAAAGCAGGGCTTAGAGTAAAGTTCATAGTCCTGGCTTTGTACAATAGAAAATAAGAAATCCTTTCTATCAGCAGTATGAGTTTCCATCCCAAGAAGGTAGATAAAGGAAAAAAAAAAGAGCCAAAAGTGAACAAAGAAACCAATATGTGTAAGACCTGAAATCAAAGAAATGGAAAACTGTAGGGAGACATCTATGAGAGATGGAGATAATGTTTAATAGACACCAGCAAAGCCAGGTGTACTTTAACAGGACTGACAAAGAATATCAATTGGGGGGAATCAAATATTATACAACCTCTACAGAAAATACTAGAAATAATATTTTCTGATGTTCAATTCAAAGTCGAAGATAAAACTATAAACTAGTGTACTGCATACAGACACAAAGCCATCAAAAATAATAAGCAGAATTCAGCAACATATAAAACAAACCCAGCTGATAGATGGATCTTTATTTCAAGCCTGCAGTTATTTGCTCTAACAGTATTATTCAGCATTATAGACAAAGGTCTAGTCACCCAAATTCACATGCACATACTTGCACAGAGACACAAACATAATAAAAAAATTAAAATATTTAAAGTTGTTCAATAATTAATAATCTATGAAATATAAATGTTGTGCAGTTTCATGCCTTCCCAAATATACTGCTAAAAATCTTAAGGGACCAGGTGTTTGACAGGAACAAGAGACCCAAAAATTCATGCCCTAATAATCTAGTTAAAATACTCTGGAAAGTAGAGTGTTTATGTGACCTTGAGGCTATTAGTACCTGCAAGTTAAGACATTTCATTGCTAGAAGTATTTGTCTTGAAGAACTTCCATTCAAATAGCCATGTGAACAGTGAAAAGTATTGATTATGGCTTCATACTTTTCCAAGGAGTTCTGGGGTGATGGCTTATTTGGTAGTGTGTGTTCAACAAGCAAGGCCACCTAACTCTGGGAACTGAGCATACACATAACATCTAGGCATGTTAGCATATACCTTTTATCCCAAGACTGGGAAGGTAGAGACAGCTAGATGCCTGGATCTCATTAGCCAGCCAGCTTTGCTCAATTAGTACATGCATTCCAAATTCAATGAGAAAATCTGCCTAAAAATATAAGGTGGAAAGTAACCGAAGAAGACTTTGGATGAACTCTGGCCACCACACTACACATCTGCGCATGTTGCCACATGCATACATGCATTCATACATGAACACATGCACTACACACCCTATGTATGTGTACATACATATACATGTTGAAAGACATATCTTCAATGAAAATGAATCTGTCTATTGGGCATGGTATGTTCTCCTGATAGAATATGATATGTGTAGCAATTGAAATGAATGAAATTCAACTATTTTTGTTTGCATGAGTGCCTATAATCATTAAAAATAAAAAAAAAATTAAAAAAACACCCAGAGAGACAAACTATTGACCTAAACTTTCAAGCCAAACTGTACTTAAGTATTTTTCTTTATTGTGGACAGATGTATGTTATGAAAGAATTCAAACATACATGGGAACAAGGGTTATTTCTGGGGAGAATATAAGAATAAGTGGGTTTTCAGGCATATTGTTAATTGTATGCTTTCTTAAAGAGGAAATGAAAAATGAAGGAGAGTGAAATTTGAAGTCAGTAGCAGCTGAGGAACATCTGTTCATTCTAGATAGTATCTACATACATATTTATTTTGCTGTTTTCTCTAGATTTTCATTTGTTATCAACAATTCCTTTTTAAAAAGAAGCATATGGTCTGTGAGATAACTCAGCACTGAAAATACTCAAGTATATAGTTTAAAGAGCATGTGCACAATTAGAAGTCACAATATACCTGAGAATGTATTTATCAAGTTTGAAGATTTCCCATGAATAGTTTTCCAGGCCCGGTATAGTATACATAACAGAATATGAAGATTTTGATACAAATTCAAGGGTTTTTTACAATCAAAGAAAATCATATAGAAATTCAATTTGTCCTTAACTTTTCCAAATTCATCAGCCCTCTTCATAAAACTAAACAAATACAATAAATGAAATTAGCACACTTCCCCCTTAACATCCCATCAATTGCCACTCACTCTTGAAAAGTAAAATTCTGCTTGCATGGCTCTCCATAGAGATTGCAACCAACATTAGATACCACAAATCATTGCCTTGCTGTAAGAATTTCTTAGGGTAATTACTTCATGTAAATTTATCAATGTATTTAGCCATCTGTTATAATTTAAGTTGCATTCAAATAAATACCTGTAACATATTAATACATGTTCACTCATAGTAGAAGTACAAACAGCACAATCTCTTATTGAAGCAGGGTACTTCAAAGCTAGGTTCCCACTCACCTCTCCAGAGAAAACACACCGCTACCAATTCTGAGCAGGTGTTCTCAGTCTCAGAAGTATTGACACAGCCAGATGAGCTAATTATTTGTTTGGGGCTGTTCTGGGGATGTTTAGTAGCAGCCTCAGATTCTACTACCTAGTTGCCATTATCACTTTACTTGTTCCAACCTGAGACAACAAAAATGTTTCTAAACATTGACAAATATCTTCTCAAGGCAGAAGAGTCCCTACTTTAGAACGACTACACAAGCATATCATTTGAGAACTTTTATAATGAGGTCACACAGAGAACTTCATGTATAAATAAAACATACATGGATTCATACAAATGGCTTTAAATATAAATGATACAGTACTACATAGATTATTGTACATCTTGGTTTCTTTCAGTTAATAGTAATTTGTAAACATCTTTCAACAATAATGGCTTCTTGTTTGCTATTATTATTTCTATTTTTCTGTTGCCGTTGTTTGTTTGTTTTAAACTTTTCTGTCTTAGAATAATGAAACTGACTTGGGTACATTCATCCTGCCAAAAGAAATGTTTGACATTCTGCTGCCAATTATGCCTTTCCAGTCTGGGTGGGCATACACCTTCTATTGCTACCAGGCAAAGTTAATACACACACACACACACTCAAATATTTGACAATGCCCCCAATAACTCTTTACTTGTTTCCTGAATCATTCTCTCTCATATCCTCTCCTTTCTTATGCAAGAACCATAGTATCAAGATATAAATAGACCCTTCATTCTGTCATATGGTGCCAAGAATGGTCTGTTGTCTTTCCTTGGGCATTTTTAAGCTAGGCATTATTGCAGTAATAAATCACACATTCACAGATTCATTTTCCCTAAAAGGGCCTAGGATCCTGTCAAGTGCCCTATATTTGAGAAATATTGGTCTGGAAGGTGTGTGGCAGAGTGCTAAAGATTCCAGGTCAGGCATGAGAAGTGCCTTGTCCTTCCTTCATTCATCCCAGTATCACCTCTCCACCCTGAGCCTGAGTTTCTCTATCAGCATGACAGGATCTGAGTAAGACTGCTTCTTAGCAATTCTCAGAAGAATCCCATGAAAGTTCATAACCAAAAGTTTTGCATAGATTTTAATCAACTCTCTGTAAATTACCATATTGAGTGTTCCTTGGTCATTTTGTATTGACAAAACAGAGTTGGAGGGTAGAGAACTTTACTGTGCCATTCCATCAGAGACTTTGGTGATGAAACCATAAATAAAATTTATAGTGGTTTATCTGTAAATGTTAACGAAATTTTGTCTCAAATCTCCTTAGCCTTTGTCACTACTAACATTAATTATTCAAGACGTACAATATTATTTATGCATAACCCACTTCTCTATGTATAAAGTAATTTAATGTTGTAATAGCCTAATTTGTTATTTTTTTAAGTGAACAAAGACCTTCCTTTGGTCTGAATTAGGTAAACAAATATTCTGTAAATCATTTTGTGAATAGCGGGGATACAACTTTGAAAAATATTTTATTACACTGTGTAAAGATATGTCACTGTGAAAGCTTACTGGCAGGACAGAAAAAGACTAGTTATATAGGTGCCCAATTTGGGACCTCAAATATCCATCCATGTAGGGCCTAAGAAAGCGGTCTCTCAGTGAAGCTTGATATACAGAGGTCCGGCTCTTTTAAGAGACCCTGCTGCACAGCCACGCACTTGAGAAGCTGGCACTTGGTACAAACTTTTGCTTCAGGCAGACACAATACATTCCCAGAGCTGGGACAGGTAAATGCAGCTCTGGGGTTGGTATCCACCAACATGAGACTAGGCTCTCATGGAATGGAGTCAGGGCAGAGCAAGTGCACCACATGATAACAGTTTAAGATTTATCTCATGGTCAAAGAATGCTATAGGCACAGAGAAAAGTGGTCCAGGCTGAGAAAACCTTGAAACAGATACAGCAGAAAATGGGTAAAGAAAGTCATAGAAAAAATAGTTTAAAAATAATAAAGTATTTAAAAAGAGAGAAGTAATGTAAAAAAAATAAGTCATGTAAAGATGGGAAATATACAAGGTGTCTAGATCCTGTATGGTATGTTGTTGACTTTAATTTTTTAAGCTATTGTACAAAAAAACACAATATCTGCTAAAAGACATTGGATTATGGAAACTGCTAAATTAAATCAACCAATATATTTAAAAAAATACCTTAACTTCAAAGTGGAAGTCACAAAATATGTTACATTGAGGAGGTCATGCCTTTGTTTCTATAGGAAACAAAAATTTATGGTTCTCTTCAAAATTAAAAAAGACTCTAGGACAGATGACGTATACGTTGATATATGGTTCTGAGACTGAATGAGACATGATAAAGCTTGTTGGCTACAGAGTCCTCATGACAATTTGGTTATATAGTCCAAACAGACTTGTAAAGTTGACAGATGCCTTTTACCTGCTCAAACATAGAACAATAACAACGACAAAAAAAAAATCATCTTTAGCTGACTTGTGCACAACACACATTCCATATTTATGTTAAGGTAGATATGTTTGCTACCTTTGTGTATTTTCAGAACAAAAGGACTAGACACCAATAAAGACAAGTAGCCCAGGTGATTCAGCCTCTCAGAAGGTCTCTGATGCAGTTTCCTCAAAAGTCTGCATCCCAGAACAACTTCAAAGCTGCTAGCTGAAATGGTCCAGCCCCAAAGACTACTTCTGCCAGGATTTCAAATAAGCTCTACATTTTCTTGTCACACAGACACTAAACAAAAAATAATACAGCTAGTTTTCCCAGGACTTAATCATTACCCCAGTTTTATCAGGGTCCCCCAAAACAGTTTCTCATTTCCTCTGCTGTTGCTCCCAGGAAAAAGAAAGTAGTCTAGTGAACACAACACCCACATTCCCAAGAAGTAGAGTGGGTGGTTTTTGGTCATTTGATGGGTTATAGATGTTTGTCATCAATTACAGGGGTTGGTGACAAATTGTTACTGGTCATGGTCAGAGATAAAGTTAAACAAAGGAGATTAAATTCAAGGATCTCTTTCTAAAGGGAAAAGGGGGGGATATAATATAGAAATGATGAGATAATAGGGTGAATCATTGAGTTTACTTTTGAACAACAACTAGTCTCAAATATCTTACATTGATATGAATTTTGTATATTGATACAAATTTTGGGTGATATATTGTGTATCCTAATAAACTTGAATGAGGATCAGAGGACAAAGCCAGCCACTAGATTAGACATAGAGGTCAGGCAATGATGGCAGACACTTTTAATCCCAGCACTTGAAATGTCATGCCTTTGTTTGGGAAGCACACATGCCTTTAATCCTAGGAAGTAATATGGCAGGGCAGATCAAGGTATACAAATTGTGAGGAAACAGGAACTCCTTCTCTTTATGCTGAGGATTTTGTAGAGGTAAGAACTAATGGTTGACTCTTCCACTTCTTTGATCTTTAAGCTTCACCCTGATATCTGTCTCTGGGTTTTTGGGCTTACACAGGGACACATGCTCAGTCTGGAAGGAGGGGACAAGACCTGCCTGTACTGAATCCACCAGGTTTAAATGAATCCCCAGGGGTGTCTTGGTCCTGGAGGACATGGGAATGGAGAGGAGGGGCTGGGGGAAGGTAGGGGTGGGAGTGGGAGGGGGGAGGACAGGGGAACCCATGGCTGATGTATAAAATTAAAACACATAATAATAATAAAATAAATAAAAAAGTATTAAAATTGGATTTCAAAAATAAAAAGACTTAAAAAAATGCAGGATTTGAACATCTGGTGTCCAACTTGTAGGACATGAATTCATGAAAAAGCTACTGGCCTGTGGCCTTGCAGGTCCCGGCTCAGGCCCAACCTGCAAGCAGTTGGTGTCTCCACCCCACATAGGCCAGAATCCTTAACCTGTTGGCTAAGTTTTTGTTGTAGCCGCTCTATAGCAACCTCCCCAGGCCAGCCTCCAAACAGGTCAGAATTTGCTGCTTTTTCACATTCCCCCATGCAAACTGCTGGCCTTTTGCTTTGTCCCCTGGCCTGGTGGTTTATGGCTTTTTCTGTGCTCCCTCTTTGGGCTGCTGCCACACTGTCATCTGAATAGTCAGTGTCCGCAGACTTGGTGAGTCAATTGGGATTTTTTTAAAAGTAGGAATTAATTTTTTTTTTTTAAAAAAAAAAGGGTTTTTTTCCCCACATTAAAAAATGTGAAATATTTTTTTCAATGGAAGACATTTGGTCTCTGTTTGACTGTACATTAAAAAATCTTGAAATGGAACAATTAAATGAGAAGATAATTAATGATAATGGGATAGATGTAATGTTAATTACAAATATTATATGTTTGATCATTTCTGTTTTATCATTTAAAACATTGGTTAATATGAGTGCCAAGATAAAAGTTTTAGAAAAACTTATTAAAACAGATCATAGAGATATTGAGACCCAGACAGAAGAATTTAAAGGTGAACCAATATCAGTATTGCTTTATACAGTTACAGAGAAACAGCATAAGGCTTTCAAACAGCCAACCTTAATCTATCCCATAACCTTACAGGAACTGCCAAATGATACTTATAATCAAGGCTGTGTAAGAGTTGACTGGACTCCTATAAAATGTCAGATTTGAGGAGATTCAAAAAAGCTATAGTGTCATATGTTATGCATGCCCCATTTGTGAAGCAGATGTTAAACTCATGGTCATCTTGTAATAGAATTATCCCTCAGAACTGGAGAGATTTTGTTACAGCTGTCTTAGAAGTTGGTCCCCAATTATAATGGAGGACATGGTGGAAGGATGAGGCTAAGACCATTGAGCAAAGATTTAGGGCTAAAGGTATGGAAATCTCCCAAGATCAACTTCTTGGAGAGGATGAATATGCTAATGTAGAAAGGCAATCTCTGTATGATGACCACACCCTAGTGTTATGCCGAATGGCAGTCTTGAATTCTTGAGTCATTTACAAAAGTTATACAGGGTCCAAAAAAAAAAAAAAGAAAAACCCTCATTAATTTCTTACAAAGACTGACTTTAGCAGTAAATAGAATAATACCAAATTCAGAAGCTAGATAATAATTGAATCTCTGGCTTTTGAAAATGCTAATGCACAATGTGCAGGGGTAATTCCACCATTAAAGGCAAGATCAGCACTCTTGAAGGAATGGATCTGAGAAACAATGAATAATGAATCTCCAGACCATGATGATACTTGGATAGGAGAGGTGATTTCCAGAGGTTTGAAGAAAAATTGTAATGTCAGATGTTTCAATTGCAGTAAACAAGGTCACCTAAAAAGGGACTGCAAACAAGGTGTTCTTAGAAACAATGTTTTTCAAGGAACAATGGCAACAGAACATTCCTTCCTTCTGGATTATGCAGAAGGTGTGGTAAATGAAAACATTGGACTAACAAATGTAGATCAACAAGGGACAGACAAGATAATCCTTTGCCTTTGCCATTGGGAAACTCCTTGAGGACCCGCTCACAGGCCCCCATTATAAATTCAGTTCAGTCCTTTCCAGCCATCATAGAAGAAACCCCTTCCCAGAGCAATAAAATAACCTAATGCTCATTGTAAAGATACTATTCTGTTCTAGATGATAGAACAGCTTTAGAAAATAAAACAAAAGTTTAAGGAGAAACCATAAGTAAAAATTGATAAAGGTTAGATTTGGAAACTTCCAAAAGTTAGGGTAGAGGAAGGGTTTTGTTTTTGTCTTTCAGGAAAATGAAGGCATCCAGCCAAAGAATCTGAAGAACACTGAACAAATGAGACAGCTGAAGAAAAAGGACAAATCATCCAGAAAAAAATGTTCTACAAAAAAGATTTTCTGCAGTGAACCATGACCATGCCTAACAATGACCTTTGAAGTCTCCAAAAAAATAAAAATGATGGACAATTCCATTAGAATAATGATAATGCCAGTAAGCTGACAAACACCACCCAAAGGTTGACTTTGAACTATGAACTGCTCAGAACAATTTCAAGATGGCAAGCTGAAATGATCCAGCCTCAAAGACTACTCAAGCAAGGACTGGAGACAAGCCCTGCTCTTTCCAATTATGCAGAGACTGGACAAATGATATGGCTAACTCTCCCAGGACTTGACAATTAGCCCAAAAATTTTCTTTTCAGGATTCCCTAAAAATGTCCACATAGCAGGAAGTAATTTTAAGAACACTACGTCCATATTCCCAAAAGGTGATGTGGGTGGTTTTTGATCATTCAACGGGTTATGAATAATTGTCATTATTTAGGATGGTTGATTACAAGTTGTTAAATGATAATGGTCCAAAAAGAGAGAGAGAAACATGTTAAACAGAGGAGATTAGATTTAGGGTTCTTGTTTGAAAAAAAAAGAAAAAGAAAAAAGGAGGATAAATTTTTAAATAAAAGGTAGATTACTGAATCTACTCAGAAAAAATATAGAAATGATGAATGAATTGTATATTATCGAATCTACTTTTAGAAAGCAACTACTATTTTTAAATATTTTACACTGGATTGGATTTTTGTACATTGTGTACAAATTTTGTATATTGTTATGAATTTGAGATTATCTTTGTTAAGAAATATTGTACATATATTTCTAATCTCGTTCAAGGTATAAATGAACCTATAAAGGTCATTTAACAGTGTAATGCAAATTGCTAGCCTGTGAAAGTTATTTCCAACTAATTAGGATATAAATAAATGCAAGTGAATATTTAGTCTCTATTACAATGGAACATGTAGTCAGGTTAGGTATGTTTTTAAGGCCAAACAGAGATATATTTTAGATAGACAGGTCATCTTCAAACACTTTAGAGATCCACAGAATATGGCATTTAAGGTGTTTTAATAACTTAGATTCTTTTGTTATGACAATGAGACATGTCTGCTCCTGGCAGCACCAATCTACTTCAGAGAAGATGATGGACACTGAAGAAACTGCTTATGTAGTTTACTTTCTTTGTGGCAAAAGTTAGCCACTGGGCAAGAAAATGCCTTTGCCTCAACTGCTGACAGTATACTATCCAAAGTAGACAAGCAGGATACAAAACAAAAGACTGTCAAACCTTGTCAAACAAGGTAGGAAGGTCCTTCAGAATACCCTGCTTCACAGATAAGTCTGTTAGATATGCTAAGCCTGTATGCTGAAGATGGATGCCCCAACATTGCCGAGGATACTTGGGTGACTGTCCAGACAGCCATCTGTTTCTGTCATTTTTCACATTTTTTAGAAGTTACTTCTTTGCACGTCCTGCTTACTCAGTTAATATTATTTCATTCTCAGGTCTCTGAGGGAATTGAAGATTAGATAGTTATACTTATAATTTTCCTTGTTAACAATTCAGAAAATACTCACTACAGAGGTGTAAAGACTATAAGTTTGAAAGACATCAAAAGATAGTTTTTGATTGGTAATACAAGTTAGGACAGAATGTGAATTAGGTACAACATTTTGGACTCACCAAATAGGATAAATAGTAGAGTATTTTCTCTGAATCTGTCAAATGTTAATGGACTGGACATTGTTAATGTAATTCTTGACTGTATATATTGTATATACTTATTATACTTATTGTATATAGTTTTTTTATATTAGTTATAACCTTTTATAATTTAAAATAAAAAAGGGAAATGTGGTGATATATTGTGTACCCTAGTAAACTTGCCTGAAGATCAGAGGACAGAGCCAGCCACTAGATTAGACATAGGCACACACCCTTAATCCCAGCACTTGAAATGTCATGCCTTGGCTTGGGGAAGCACACATGAACATAATCCCAGGAAATAATATGGCAGAGCAAAGCAAGGTATATAAGGTGTGAGGAAACAGGAACTTTCTTTCTTTAAGTTGAGGATTTCATAGAGGTAAGAACTAGTGGCTGGTTGTTCTGCTTCTCTGGTCTCTTAGCTTTCACCCTGATGTCTGGCTCTGGTTTTTTTTTTTTTTAATTAAAAGATCATCTAATATTCAAACAATACAAATTTAAGGTTATTTTTGTTATAACATACAGTGCATATGTTTCTACCCTTGTGTGGTGGGTATTGTGTTCCCTGAAATATTGTGTGTTGCCCGAAATAAACATATCTGGGGTCAGAGAACAGACAGCCACTAGAACAAAGCCAAAAATGGTGGCTAGAAAATAGGAAGAGTAAGCCCTAATGGAAGTTGGGCAGTGGTGGTACACACCTTTAATCCCAGCACTTGGGAGGCAGAGCCAGGTGGATCTCTGAGTTCAAGGCCACTTTAGAAACAGCTAAGCATGGTGGCCCAACCTTTAATCCCAAGGAGTGGGGGCAGAAAGAGAAAAGTATATAAGGCGTGAGGACCAAGAATTAGGAGAGAAAAAGCATGTAGTTAGTTAAGCATTTGGTTGGTTAAGTGTTCAGGCTTTGGAGCAACACAGTTCAGCTGAGAGCCATTGGGATGAGGATTCAGAAGCTTCCAGCCTGAGGAAATAGGATCACCTGAGGAACCAGGATCACCTGAGGAACTAGCAAGGTGAGGAAGCTGTGGCTTGTTCTGCTTCTATGATCTTCCAATATTCATCCCAATAACTGGCCTCGGGTTTGCTCTTATTAATAAGAACTCTTTAAGATTCCTACCACACCCTTGTTTAACAATGTAATATAAATTTCTAGTCCTTGGAAGTTATTACTACAAACTAGGATAACAAAGAAATGCAGGTTTGTAGTTAGTCACCTATATCAATCAAACTTGTAGTCATGTTAAATATATTTTCAAGGTCAAAGAAAGATATGTTTTTGATAGACACATGGTCTTCAAGCATTTCAAAGGCCTACAGAATACGGCCTTTTAAATGTTTTAATAACATAGGTTTTTCATGACAGTGAGACATGTCTGCTCCTGGCAGCACCAATTTACTTCAAAAAGGATGATGGGAATTGAAGAACCTACATATGGAGCTGGCTTACTTTGTGGCAAAAGCTAGCCATTTGGGCAAGAAACTGTCCTTGCTTTGACTGCTGACAGTATGCTGTACAAAGTAGACAAGCAGGACACAAAAGAAGACAAGTGCTGAATTTTGCCAAGACAAGGTAAGAAAATTCTTCAAAATTCCTGCTGCACAGAAAAGCCTGCAAGATATTTAAGGCCCATAGGCTGAAGATGGATGACCCAATGTTAGAGAGGAATCTTGGGATGACTGTCTAGGCAGTCAGATGTCTCCATCATTTCTTAGTTTTGGAAGTTGCTTTCTCTGCACTTGCTGTTTGCTCAGGTAATATATCATTCTTGGGTCTCTGATGGGATTGAACATTACATAATTATAGTTATAGTTTTCCTTAGTTATAAATAGAAAGTAAATTAGTTACAAAACTTTGGACTCACCAAGATAGGATTAATAATGGAGTATTTTCTCTGAATTTGCCAAATTCAAATGAACTGGACATTGTAAATGTAATTCTTACTTGATAAGTATTCCTATTATATAGTTTTACTATGTTAGAGTTAAAATCCCTCCCTTTTTATTTAGACAAAAAGGGGGAAAAGTTGCAAGATATTTGATTACACTGTGTAAAGATATATCAATATTATTGGTTTACTAAAAAGCTGAACAGGCAAGAGTTATAGCTGGGACTTCAGGTCAGAGAGAAAACTCTGGAAAATAAGAAAGGGAGTCACAAGTCAGATGTGGAGGAAGCAAGACAGGCAGAACAGAGATGAGATAACAAGCCTCATGGCAGAACATAGATTAATATAAATGGATTAATTTAAGTTATAAGAGCTAGTTGAGATAATCCTAAGCTAATGGTCAAACTTTCAGAATCAACAAGAAGTCTCTGTGTCATTATTTGGAAGCTGGCTGGTGGGACAGAAAAAGACTCATTACAAGCAACTTCCTCAGAGCCATTACATGCTACAGATTTTTCTTCAAAAAAAAAAAAAAGCAAAGATAAAGTATAAAATAAAAATAAGAGATTGTTAATACCATAAACACATCAAGCTGAACAGGCCATTTTCAGACAAGGACATACCAACAACATATCCTAATCCTAGGCAACAATTCAGAGGAAAGTGTCCCAAGGGGTTACCTGAGGAGAAATGATCATAATTTTGATTTTATAATGCTAAATTCTGAAGGCACTTGTTTGTGTCAGCTGCTAAGAAGGAACTTTCAGAAGGGGGAAAACTCTATTATGCCTTGGAACAACTGTGAGGTCTTTCAAAGATTTTGCTGTTTGTTTAAAGTAAGAGCCTAGCAAAAACCTTAAGAAACCAGCTGAAAACAGCCAAGACTATCCTACCCAATCCTGCTATTAAGTGACTTAAGGTAATTTGCTTATTATATTTTCATTATAATGATGTATATCACACCACAGGTCCCTGTCTCCAAATGTGACATATGAAGACCATGGAATCTAGGTGATTATGCTCATAGGTGCCACCTCTGGATATGATGATATCTTTCCAAAATAAATAGAAATGTGCCACGCCCATGACGGTGTCGCCTGCGTGACAAATGCCTTGGATAAGGTAGTTACGTGGGAAAGGGGGGCTCGCGGCCCTCGGGTCTATGCCCCCGGCGACCCCTCATCAATTTGCCCGAATCAAGGTGCCAGGCTACACGGAACCACGCAGATCTGCTTGCAGAGGCTGGCTGGCACTCTGCCTTCTTCTCTTTGCAACTGTAATTATTGCTGTTTCCTTGTGTATTAATTCCAAGAAGTTAACTCTTAATGTTCCTGATGTGCCCCATAAAGAGAGTAATGATTCCTCAAAAGTGGCTTCAATACCCCCACCTATGATTCAAGCTTTTAGGCCAACAGTTCAAGAGGGTCTCTAAAGTTTGGAGGAATTCATGAATGATTTAGAGCAGAAAGAACTTATGATTCAAAAGGACAAAGACTCTAGCAAAGAGAGAATGAAAGTAAAGGTTCAGGCACTCATAGGCAATTCACACGCGCAGCCGACAGCAGCTGCGAGGAACCAGTTACAGGAATTAGACATTCCTATAAGAATTATCCAGAGACAAATAAAGTTGCTCATCAAGGGTCGATGGTGGCAACCCCCTAACTTTAATCTTAGATACAATAATTATTTAGAGCCATTACCTTTTACGGGAGCTTATGACGTACATGGGAACTGATGTGTAAATCATAATGGTATGAAAACAGAATGGCATAAGTTACAGTTCATGGAAAGATTAGCTAGGTACCGACCCCCCTGGTGCCTTCTCACCCACAGGTAAAGGTTAAAATATTTTCACACAAATGAAACCATGGTTAGAACAATGATGAAAAGGGTTTAATTTTGATGCAGAACAAAGGTGTAGAAGGAGAACTACAGCTAGGGCCGTAACGTTCTCTATCCGGATGAGGAACCACAAAAGAAAAAGTAAAGGCTATACTCATGAGATCTGTTAATCATTCTGAGAAAAGTGTGTAACTACATTGTTGATTCTATGTTTGTCACCCTACTGGCCGATTGCCGTGTTTCCCCAAGTAACTGTATAAAATTCACTGCTTGGTCTGAGTAATTCCAATGACCACTAACAGCCCAATATTTTACAAAAAAAAAAAAAAAAATTACTTGAAAATTATCCCCAGTGTTCCCTTACTTGCTGTAAGTAATCTTTCTTTCTTCTTTTACCTAATGGTTCTGCTTACCAGCTATGCAAGGGAAAAAGGGTTAAGCCCATTGTGTTTTTATGAATAGATCATGAGATCCAAAAGTACCCATAGTCTGGGAAGTAATGAATGAGAGAAGCCTGATAGAAAGAGTCTTTTTCATTGAGAATACTATTAGTTAATTATACTGATAGGATCCTCCTTTTTGTGTTTGTTTGAAATGAAGATATAAAAATCTCTGTTGTATTAAAAAGATACTCAGACACAAGAAAGTATAATGAAGCAATAGAACTCAGGAAGAAATTAAAACCACTGATAAATAGAAATCAAAGAATTTGTAAATAAAGGGAAATATTTTTGTAGCCAAAAGATAGAAGAGGCATTCTTGTGTTGTAGAAAGAATTGGGGACACTTGCTGAAGGAAAATTATATCATAGTAGAAGGTTAAGGCATATGCTGCTTCTGTACTCCAGCTATGGACACTGCTAATTCTGAGATGTGAAAACTCTGATACTGAAGATATAACTGCAGAACAGAATATACAAAAAGTACTTATGCCCTAGCAAAGATTATGCAAAGCCTCAGCTCTGTTCTACATCCATCCTAACCTGTGTTATTGAACTAAAATAACAACAACAAAAAATATTCCTCTCAAGCTAGTTCGTGGTGGGAAGCAATCTCATGTATGGTAGGAAAACGTAAAAAAGAAATTAACCTAGATAACAGAGGACATGTGATATCCAGTAGGTCTGCCCACAGTAGGTGCAAACAAAATGAAAATAAAGAGAACTGGATTGATATCTTCCTCCAGTAGTGTGGGACAGTAATAATAGTTCAGGAATCCGTTCTGGGATAGATCTCAAAAGAGACAAGAAAAATTCATTCTTGTGTTCTGTAGCAGAGTCGGTGTCATCGACACAATTTTTGAAATACTTCAAAAGAATAGAAACATTTACATCACATATAAACAACAGGTACTAGAGAAGATATAACTGCTGGTTAGCCTAAATTATATCTCAAGTTATGACTATGTATATTAAAATATGTATAAATTTCTGCCCATCCAAGACTATATGAAATACAAAAAGTAGAAGAAAACCCTTTCTTAAACATTTTATACTAGAGAATATCTAATTAACTATATAAACTAAACAAGAACACCCAGACAAGGTTACACACATTATATATATGTAAATATAATTATAACTATGCATTTAGTCCTTCAGAATTTCAAATTTCATGCAACATTTTTTTGTTTGTTTGTTTGTTTTGTTTTGTTTTTCGAGACAGGGTTTCTCTGTGTAGCTTTGTGCCTTTCCTGGAACTTGCTTTGTAGCCCAGGCTGGCCTCAAACTCACAGAGATCTGCCTGCCTCTGCCTCCTGAGTGCTGGGTTCAAAGGCATGTGCTACCAATGCCTGGTGACAATATATTTTTAACATGTTTACCTTCTTCTTTTCCAGTTCATTACAATTCCACCCAACTTCCTTATCCACCTAACTTTGTATTTTCTCTTTTTCTCTTTTTTATACCTATTGAAAGGAACTTACAATGATGCTCAAATCCTTTGGGGTATGGAACATACCACAATTCAGACTCTCAAAGAAAACTGGCTCTCCCCTTCCAGTATATGTCAAATGACAAATGCTCCTCAGCTAGAGGTGGGGCTTCATGCCCACCTCTCCTCTCCAGGCTAGAATATTTGTCTGCCTGAGTGTGTAATGATCATGACATACTTTGAACGAAGTTGTATTAAGAAATTGGGAAGTGGTATAAAAGAAGTAGAATTTGAAAATTCTCATAGTTTTAGATAGAAATTAAAATATAGAATTACAATGAAATTTAAAATAATAGCATTATCAATTTCTTCATGCTTTCTTGATAATTTTAAATTTTAATTTAGAGGAATCATTGGCAAAGACAATTGCTTACAGAAAATAGTTCTTTGATATTCAATTTTTTCTATTACTCTGAGGTAGTTTTTATTCCTCTAAAATTTTTATAAAACTGTGTTTCCAAATCTGTTAATTAGTATTTATATAGTGGTGTCACATTAACAGTAATTCCATATCATTGTAGCAATATATCCAAATGCATAGGCAATTTTTCATATGCACAGAGATATTTTGAATTGCATTTACCTAATCGCTATTAAAGTTATTCTTGGAGTGCAGGATTGAATTTTGGGTGACTTGCAAATTGGCCTCTGGATCATTTCCTACATTTCTTAATGCTACATTGAGAGAATTAATCCCTTACCCAAATACAATAAATTCATTAAACAAAACAAACATGGAACTGGAGAGATAGCTCAGCAATTCTGAGTACTGACTGCTCATGCAGAGGATCTAGGTTCAGCTCTCAGTACCAACATAGTTGCTCAAAAACATTTATGACACCTTTTTCAAGGGCTCTAATACTTTCATCCGACCTCTGTTGGTGATAGGCATTCTCGTCACACACACACACACACACACACACACACACACACACACACACACACACGCCACATATTCATACACATTAAATAAAATTTAAATTAAACAAATCTAAAAAAAATATAGTCAGAGTGTAACCCAAAACATCAACATATCTTCATATTTTCCCATGGTACCAAAAATTCTAGAAGACATGGAATTTCATTAGTTACCTAGTCTAATCAGGCTTGTACTTCAGTAGGTTACTGGGCTTTGTATAAGCTGGCACCAGATGATAAGCCTGTGTGCATGTATCTACATTTGGTTTCTAAACTAGTTCTTTTCAACCATAATCACACACAGGAAATACAACCCTCATACCCACTTGAATGTATCTAGGGATTCACATTATATTCACAGGCCTATGATCCGCATGTCATGTATAGTATCAATAAAAGAAAAATAGTAACTTACAAAAGAGCATGTGGCAGCCAACTACTTCTCTGAGGATACCCATGAAGCCTTTGTAGAGGCATGGTAAGGTGACCAAGCACAGCCATTGAGCCATTCTTTGTTTCTAACAACTACATTTCATGATAGGAAACATGAATCTGACTCCATGTCTTTGACACTGCAAAGTTGCTCTCTGCCACCAAACTGACCTATTTTTCCATGACGTTTTCAAACTTCCAAGGTGACAATGACTCTGTCACTTTCCTTGGGAAATTAGTCTATCATCTAATGCTGCTGGCAAGATGTCACTGAGTAGAGTCTAACTGTTTCCATTATTTTCATCACATTCCTACTAGTTGCCCCACTGGGCTTTTCTAAATACTGTAATTTTACTCTCATCTGTTTTTATTTCTTTCAAATATTCACAGGCTATCATTATTTCCCCCTGTATTTGTCCCTAAGCGCTTTTAATCTTTCCTCCTAAGTAAGCCTCTCCATCATTTTCCCCCTTCTGAAGACACAGTAAGAGTATAAGGGTTCCCTTCATTTTTCTTCATTGTACTAGGAAAATATGGTCCATTTATAAATGCTTCTTGGGAGATAAATCACCTAGACTCAGAGAAAATGGAAGGTTTTGACAATGCATTATTTCCTCTGTTGCTGAGGTTTGAATTTGGGTGCTGTTCTCATGAAATTAGCCCCAGTGGCTCATTTGACTCAGCTTTTCTTACACAGTTCCCATTGGCTGGCTTTGTTGATGCTCACCACAGTAGTTCTCTGATCCGAATAAGTTGCATAGATGTCAGAAGCATCCTTGTGAATAGCGCCAAGAAATGCATGAGATGTGTCACTAATGAGAAGTGAAAGTTTATTTGGCAGTACCGAGTTGTTTCAATTATCCAACTGTTTATCAGACAGCCCTGGACAACAGTTATCTATAAAGCATACCCTTTGCATCTGGGAGACATCTATGACCTCTCTTCTCGCTTGGAAAGCTCTGATACATGCTATGGATGCTGATAAGCTAATGCTTTTCATGCTCTCTGAGCTAGAAGAGATCATTACTGCTCAACTCACCAATTCAAATTAGATTCTGGGGCTAGCTGCATGTGTTATCAAGATGGTACATAACTCCCCTGTGGTGGTGAACTGGGGATCATCCATCTGTAAATGAATGGCTCGTCTACCTCCCTATTTTTCACAGTTGGGTTAAAGGAGTGATCAGGTACAGGCACCATGATTTCCCTGAGTTAACTCACAACCCACAGTGTAGCATAGGTCCTTAGAAAAGGCTACACTTCAAAGCTCAAACCAAATCTGCTTAAGAAGATAGCACAGCTTTCCAAAATAAAATGAGATGGAATCCTCCTAAGAAAACAATAAAAGCACTTTCCCCTTCTTCAGCCAGTCTTAAACATCCCTTACTATTTTTGAGGACAACGCAATCCTTTGCTGTGTATTCTTAATTATTGTCTGATTTTTATTTTGTCCCTTGTTCTAGCTCACTCATGTCCTTTACTTTGTTTGATTTCCATTTTTTTTCTCTACAGTTGTGCCTCACAAGAGTTTAAGCAACCATCTGTCTTGTTACCATTTTCCCACTATCAATCCATATTAGGTTCATCAATTAGTTTTATATGCATAACTCCACTTTATCTCCAAACTTCAGGTAAATACATCTGATGACTTGCTGGAAATAACATGAAATGCTCAAAAACATCTTAATTATACAATAAATCTCAATAAATTAAGCACCCTTCTATAACTTCTCCATGGTTGTATAATGGTTCCATATTTCTGCTGTGGTATATTCTGAAACTCAGTATCGTTTCTGAATGTTTCTTCTATTTTTTCTTGCTTTTCTTCCTTTCCCTAACATGCAAATATATTGTGCAGTAATATTGACTTCCAAAGGAACAATCTTTAATTCATTTCCCAAAAAAAAAATCTATTAAGATTTTCAGTAGAGGGTGCTGTAGAGTTAAGAAGTTAAGAGTGCTTACTGCTCTTACAGAGGACCTGAATTCAGTTTGTAGCACCCAATCAGGCAGCTCCAGCTTCCTGTTAACTCCAGTTCCAGGAGATCTGCTGCTCTCTTGCCTCTTCCAGCACTTGCATGCATATGGTGCAAATAAACTCATGTAAGTCCACACATATAAATACAAACAATAAATAAATCTTTATAAAAATGTTTCTGGTATCAAATGTGTTATATAATTATGAACCTAAAATATTTAGCTTAAGGTATTATTTAATGTTTTTATTTAATTAAAATATAATTATGTCATTTCTCCCCCTTTACCCCAAACTCCTCCCATATCCCCTTCATCTCAAATTCATAAATTCTTTTATGCAGTATCATAATGTAGGTTATAGGATAGATTACATAGTATTTCCCAAACTTACACACAATGAATCCCCATTAAAGAGTACCAAATGATTTTTGGAACATATAGCATGATGATAAGATTTATCTACCTAAAATGTTGGCCTCATAAAATGCAGTCACAGTGAAGTTTCTGTATGGAATTTCCATTCTGAAATGTAACCTTCCCAGCTGTTATGTTAGCAGGCTTGTTTGCTTTCATCTTTGCACTGACACAAATATGCCAGTATGTACTCACTAGCATGTTTTCTTCCTCTGGGAATTTAACACTCTCTGTTTATATAATCTCCAAAGCATAGATAAGTTGTTCAAGAAAATTCAAAGTGATTTCATGATTTTCCAAGTGTTCTAGCTATTTGGAAATTGAATAAAACAGCCTTCACAATAAAAGGTTTATATTTAATAATTGCAATAAAAATAATATCATGAATGAAGAAATATTTGAAGAAACTCATTTGAATCAGAACTTAAAAAACAAAACAACAACAACAAAAAAAAAAAAAAAACTCAGTTCAACTTTGTACCAGATGTTCTGTTAGGTTTGAGCTAGAGGATAATCATACCTAGTCTCCCTGCCATCTTCAGATACCAGGCACCCCACTGGGAATATGCCTATGACAGACTCCCTGTGGCCTTTGGATTGAGGGAAATGCTAAACCCCAAAACTACAGCAGCTCACTATCTCCTTATCTAGACAGCAATCTCAGTTTCCTCTAGGCTCCCTGGTGCTATTTGAAGAGGTAAACAGTCTTCTGTGCATTTGTAAAACAATCTCTGTGAGTGTCCTTCCTGGAGAAGAATGACAGTGGCCTAGAAAGTCAGAAACCTAAGATATCAGTCTGCTAAAGTGCATTCCTAGCCCACCCAGGGAATGTATCTAAATTGTCTTTCCTAAATAGACACCCCCCACTTCCACAGAATGTGTAAGAATAGACCCTATTGCTGGGTGGGTGGTGGTGCACACCTTTAATCCCACACTCGGGAGGCAGAGCCAGGTGGATCTCTGTGAGTGCAAGGCCAGCCTGGTCTACAGAGTAAGTAACAGGAAAGGTGCAAAGTTACACAGAGAAACCCTGTCTTGAAAAATAAAACAAGCAAAAAAATAGATGATATTTCTGCCATGTGGCTTCCAGTTCTCTTCAGAGACTCCCTTCCAGCACCAGAGACAGCATGGCAGAGAATAAGAGACTGAGTAGCTGTTAATCCCAAAGATGTGAGGAGAAAGACCACCAACTCAAATTATGATGACCAAATTAATTAAAGCAAGCAATTAAATAAAAGCAAGCTTTTTTATTTCTGTACATAGGCTGCCTCCCCCTAAGGCAGGGTTCAAGAAGTCAACATTGGATATGAAGAAGATAAGGCTTTTCTAACTCAAGAGTAGAGGGTTTCCAAATAGAAGATTTAGTAGGCAAATATGCAGGGTTACAGAAGTTGAACATAACAAGGTGGCTATAACAACAAGTGGTCATAATAGACTTTGAAACAAAGGTAGGAGTGGAAGATAGTAATAACAACCTCCTAAAACCTCCAAGGTTGCAAGGTGATCATAATAGCTTTCTGGGAAAAAAAAAAAAAAAAAGGTATGATTGCTATTTCCTGGAAAGGGCAGTACAGAGCCATTTGTAGTTAAGGTTTCAAGTGGGAAATAGTCCAATCTTTGAGAAATAAAGATTTAATCATGAACAGGAATTAATCTAGTTTGTCTTTATTATAAGATAAAATTCAAGCCCAAAATGGTGGCAGGCTGATTTATCCAAAGTGTTCAACCATAAATAGAAGATCAGCGTTGATTGTACTCCCTCCTCACAAGGTTCTGAGAACACCATGGAAGATAGGGCTATATCATTGTAAGAGTCTTTGGTGGCAAAGGACTATAAGAAAACAATGTTTTCAAGACACAACCAGGCAATTGTACATATGAATACATAGCTATTTAGACACCATACACAAGACTTGTAAGAGCTCAAGCCATACAAAAGTCCAGCATGGAGAGCAGAGGTAGGCATAAAGTCCCACATCTAAAGGAGTATCTTCTGACATTTGATAGCTGCTGGTAGAAGTAAAGTCAAAAGTCAGTTTTCTTTAACAATGTAGTCAACCTTGGTAGTCAACAATAGTACAGTAGTTGAGCAACACAAACTTGACTTGATGGGGTGGGGAATTAAACTCAATACTAGGTAGATAAGTAGGCAAAGATGTAGAAGGTGGGTCTGGGAAGAACTGGGGAAGGAGTCATATATCACATGAACTTATCAAAGAATTAATGAAAAATATTGTGCTTTAAAACAATACAAAAATTATTAACTTAAAGAGAATATGTAAGTTAAACACTTCCATATGTGCAAATTCTGGGCACCTCCATCACCATCCATTCCTTACAATCCTTAGACAATTATGGTAATATTTCCTAGTATTAACTCCTACAGCTTTCATAACCTTTTCAATATCAGATTCCAAGCAGCCAAAACCAATTTATCTAGTTGCCATGCAATAGGAAGCCTACTCGCCACTCTATGTGAGCAATTTTTCAGTGAACACATTTGATTTCAACCTTCTGAGTTGGTGATTGAATACGTAAAAGGATAAGTTACTCCTTATAGTAAAGCCAATATGGAATTTAATTCTCTCTCTCTCTCTCTCTCTCTCTCTCTCTCTCTCTCTCTCTCTCTCTCTCTCTTTCTCTCTCCCTCTCTCTCTCTCTCTTTCTCCCTCTCTCCCTTTCCTCTCCTTCTCCTTCTCTCTCTCTCCCTCTCACTCTCCTTCTCAACCATTACCTAATAGCATCATAAGCTAAGTAAATACAAATCTCTAGATATAGGCAGTATTTTTAAAGTTTCCTAGGAGATAAGATATTCAACCAAGGCTGGCAACCATTATGCCTGAAAATGAATGTATCACTGACTTTCTTGGCACAAAGATGCTAATTATATACCAGGCTCACAATTCTCTGACATTATCAGATGACTGATTCTTACACCCAGTCAGGTTAAATAGCCAAATGATTTCCAGACACAGTATACTTCAAATGTGTACGCTGATTTAGATGCTGGCATAATTTGAGAATTAATCACTACATGACAATCACAATATTGTTGTGTTCTTGATTCTGTAAGTATTTGATTTAACATAAAGCAATCTAGGACAAGAAGCTTTTGAAATTTTAAAGTAACATGAAGAGAAATGTAAGGCCATTTCATTTCTTTTCCAGCTTACTTGAAATGTTGACATTATTGAAAAAAAAACAAACAGAAAAAAATACCACAGATAATAAAAGTGCCCCCATTATAAAGGAATTTATCACATCAAAGTTAATGATTTTTTTCCGCCAGTAACAATGCCACTCTTTGGTTGCCAAGTTAACTCAATTTCAATTTAACTGAACCACTCTATCATCCCATCAGAATTACAGACAGAGATGAATTAAGGTGATTCACAGGCTAAGCATACTATGTGCCCTGGATACAAATTGATCATCAGTTCTTACTTTCTCCTTCTCCCTGCCTCCTTCCCTGCTTTCTCTTCTGTCTTTCCTTCTCTCTCTCTCTCTCTCTCTCTCTCTCTCTCTCTCTCTCTCTCTCTGTTCTCTCCCTCTTTCTTTTGATTTATATGTTTTTATTGCAACAAAGTATTTTCCAATTGATATTATTTCATTTCTCTGAAATTCATTTCCTATATACTGTGAAAGGGAGAGGATGTGGTTCAATGGTACTCTGACAGAATTCTCTCATGTTTAGGGATCATCCCATTAGTCTCTGAGCCTTCTCATGGCAACCACTACTGTTTTAGAAATGCTACCGTGAGACTCTTTAAAACTTTGTGGCATTACAAACCTTTCAGAGTCAATATGTAAGATCAGTTTCTTATTATATATTTGTAACATAGAGTAAAACAAAGACTCAAGACTCTCAAGAAGCTCAACTTGACATTAATTGAGACATGAATTCAGTAACCATTCCCTGACAAGGTAGATATCAAGTCACCCTCCTGGGCCAGGAGAATGTAAAGTTAGAGAAGATATGCTCTTCATAGTCATTAACAATGTTGGTACTTCCCTAAGCCTGACAGAATTCTTTCTGTGAACAGCAAAGACTAGTTGTTGTAAAAGTACTCACTATACAATAAGGCTGAGATACAAGGTCACCTTTTAAACATCTGAGGGGAAAATGCACTACATTACATCTACTACTGGATGGTAAGAATAATGTAATTATATCTTAGCTACCTTTTCTATTGCTGTAATAAAATACCCTGACAAAAGCAACTTAAGGAAGGTAGGTTTTATTTTGGCTCACATTTCAAGGGTACAGTCCATCATTTTAGGAGAGCCAAAGCAACAAGAAACTGAAGCAGCTGGTCATACTGCTTCTGCAGTCAGGAAGAAAGTAATGAGTGTTGGTGCTCAATTTATAGATGAATTTCTAAACGGTATTATTAAATAAAAAAACACAGAGTCAAGTATAGGGGTTAAAGCCTGAAAGAGATCAAGGAAAAGGAACAGCCACAGCTAACCTTGCCTTACTGACTCTGCAGCTTCCAAATGCAAGTGACTTCTTGTCTACACATGCCTTTATGCCTTGCTATTCTGCCATCTGATTTGTTCTCTCTGTCCAGCTACATCATTTCCTCTTCCTGCCCAGCTTCCCACTTCTTGTCTGTCTGTACAGACCTCCAGAACTCCATGGTTAACTAGTGTTGGAATTTAAGGCATGTGTCACTACACCTGGCTCTCTTTCCAGTGTGGCCTTGAAGTCACAGAAATCCAGACAGACCCTGCCTGCTGTGGGATAATGCTTTTGTACACTGGTTTAATAAAATGCTGATTGGCCAGTAGCCAGGCAGGAAGTTTAGGCAGGATAAGCAAACAAGGAGAATTCTGGGAAGAGGAAGGCAGAGTCAGGAAACACTAGCCCACTGGGCAGGGAGCAACATGTAATGGCACACAGATAAAGCCATGGAAGATGTGGTGATGTATAGATTAACAGAAATGGCCTGAGTTGAAGTGTAAGAGCTAGTCAGTATTAAGCCTGAGTTAATGACCAAGCAGTTTTAATTAATATAAGCCCCTGTGTGTTTACTTAGGTCTGAGTGGCTGAAGACCGGCCAGGGCACAGAAAATCTTTCTTGCTACACTCATTTATTCCAGTACTTTGAAGGCAAGATATTCCATAAGTTCTATTTTATGAGGGCTTTGACAAATCATCTAGCCTCATGGTTTAATTACCCTTCAAAGGTCTCATCACAAAAGATTATAACAATAAGGATAAGGTTTTAATATACAAATTTTGAGAGACCTAACTATTTAATCTCCAAGAAATCCAATTATTGTTTTTTATATGTTCTTTCTGAATGGTTATTTATTCACTCATTTATTTGAATTAACATATAATGCAATGGTTTCATTATGGTATTTTTAAACACATATGTCATTTAACTTTGTTCCTATTCTTTACTAACTCTTTTGAAGAGCATGAAAAGGGAACCTTCCATAGTTAAGAACAATACTTCAGATCACTTTGTTGTCTCCCCCAAGAGTCTGACATCTCATCCTGCCTCTGATTTTCACTCAGCTCCGTGTATTTCCTTCTCTACATTTTTTCTTTCTTGACTCCACTTCATTGTCTCTTCTAGTTTTCATTATGTATATGGATTTTTTTTCCCAATAGAAGTTGAGTAATGTTCAGCTTCCTCTGGTTTTCTTTGATCTTCCAACCAGGAACCTTTTATTTTTATTTTGTCCTATTTAATATTATGTTTTTCAAAATACCTTGGCTTCTGATTTTGTTTCATGAAAATTCTAGGAACTGACAGTAGCCAAGAAAAGAGTTCTGTGTAAGTTCTACTTTGAATACTAAATGCTTAGAACAGGACTTCCCAAACCCAGTCTCCAGAGATCTTAAAGAAAACTACTGAAATTATTTTAATTTGAAATCCCTGGCCATGCTGATTCCTAATCTTCAGGATATGCTGGGGAATATGCATGTTAATAAATGACCAGGAAGATTTTTAAATTGATTGAGACTCCTTGTTAAACATGTAAGGGAATGGGAGATGGATGAGCATTGGAATTTCTAAGAAAAGTTGGGTTTTGAGTCAAGCCCTGAAGAATGGGTAAGCTTTGGATCAGTGGAACATTAAGAAGTGATATAAAAGGCAGACAAGTAACTGCATGGTACAGAGGAATGTGGTGTGGAGATAAGTGTATTGTGTGTGGAGAGTGAGACAGTGCTTGAGTGCTGGCACTTATGAGACAGAAACAGAGGAACAGAGTGGGAGTAATAGAGACCTTAAAGAATTCTTGATGGCTTTCTATGTCCAGTGTCTTTCAGACAGGAAATATTGACCTTCAATTTTCCTGCTCTAACTGGTAACAAATTATTATGTTTACAGTCTCCTTTTCATCACTTGTTAACAATCTCCAAATGTCTGTTCATAGTTTCTCATAAATAATGAATGACTAAAATGTTAGCTTATTTAAAAAACTGTCAGTATTTTCACATTATAGGATCTAGGATATGCTCATCATGGGTAAGCCATTAGGCTAACACTATGTTGAGCTCTGTGAATGAGAAGACTGCTCAGGACAGTGGTTTCTTCTATCTGAAACAATGTCCACCACTATATGGATATTTTAGTGATATAATGTCTTCTAAGAGTCAAGTTAAAGCCATATGATACAATGTTTAAGAAGATGGGTGGCCTTGGTATCTTGTAGACCAGAAATATTTTCTCTCCCCTGTAGTATGATGTTAAATAGACCTCATATCTCTAATCCCTGTGTCCTCCTTTTCTGACTATCATAATACTATACCATATGGCATATAATTGTACCATAGAGGATATGGAGATTAAGTGAGAAATGATGTACAAAGTGTTGCAGTGTCTGACACCTGGTATCTACTCAACAAGCAATAGTTATTGCCCTTAGCCTACTGTCTAGATGTTAACTTATTAATATTAATGTAACTAACAGGATGTTAGGCATCATATGTAGCATATATTTGAATGGGTTTTATGTAGTGGGAAATAATACAGTGGTCTCTGGAATCAACTATTTGACTTCAAATCTTTCTAGATGTTTCTAATATCACCTGACTTTAAGACATTCAACTTATTTAGTTCTGTTTTTTTTTTTCTAGTTCTATATAGGGGTAACAACAGTACTACATAAGGTTGATGAAAGATCCAAGTATTTCATCTTGCATTTAAAATGATATCTACATAATTGCATATAAACAAAGGTTTGTATCATACATAAATTTGTATTTAAGTTCTGATGAGGAAGTATCCAAGTATAAACTTAAAATTATCTCTATAAAATCAAATGGGTACATAGCAGGGATGTATCAATTCATTAATGATGGGATCAGAAAGTTGGGGTAATTGATCCTAAGATGATAGGAGGATAATTTGTCAAAAACTGATGTATTGTAGGATGTTGGGGTACCTTGGTGGATAAAGATGATCACTGACAAGATTGACATCCTGAATTCAATTCACATGTTCTGCATGGTAAAAGGAGGGAACTGACCACCTCAAGTTGTCCTCTGGCCTCTGCACCCACATAATGTGAGGCATGTGCACATATGTGTGCACACACACAAATACACACATATTATATATATGTATTCTATTTGTAGTTATATATATATATATTCTATTTGTAGTTATATATATATATATATATATAGTTATTTACATATAACAAATAACAAATAAATGTGAATTAAAAAAAAAAACACTCCAAATTTGCCACCTTACATTGTGAACCACAATCTTTTCTTTAAATTGATTTCTATCAAGTGTTCACCACAGCAATGAGAAAAATAGCTATCTATAATTTTTGTTAATTTATGAATGAAATAGGTGCTATATTTATAAAGTTTGTAAAAGTCTAGGCTCTGGCTGGATAGGAACACCACCTGGCTTATGCAATATTAGAGTTTATTCCTCACTTGAAGCTTCAATTACTTCAGTCATGAAGGAAGGAATATAATAAGATTATATAATTAGTAAATGCTCAAAACAAAGTACCTCATTCACAGTGGACACAAAATAAATACCAGTCAGCATCATTATTGCTTCAACACAATATTACAAATTATTTAACTGGGTGCCTTAGCTAATGTTTCTATTTCTCCAATAAAACACCATGACCAAAAAGCAAGTTAGAGAGGAAAGGGTTTATTTGACTTACAGTTCCATATCACTGTTCATCATTGAAGGAAGTCAGGGCAGGAATTCAAACAGGGCAAGAACCTGGAGACAGGAGCTGATTTAGAGGACATAGATGTGTGCTTCTTACTGGTTTGCTCCCCATGGCTTCTTTAGCCTGCTTTCTTATAGCACCCAGGACTACCAGCCAGGGATGGTGGCACCACCCACAATGGGCTTAATGCATATACATCAATCATTAATTCATAAAATGACCTATAGGCTTGTCCACAGCCTGATCTTATAGAGGCATTCTTTTTAAATTGAGATTCTCTCCTCTCACATGACTTTATCTTGTATCAAGCTGACACTAAACTATCTTATATACTGTCAAAGAAAAAACTTGGCTGATATCAAAAACCTTAAAGACATACAAAAAGGAACTGACAAATGGAAGATACTCAATTATGTAATGAAAGATGAATGGATCAATGCTGAACTCACCATGTTGGCAAATGAAGCAGTCTATCTTCCATTGTCTATATATGACAACTTTCCAATGTAGATAGGGTTTGATTGTGAGAACACCACTATGGCTGTTTACATTTCTATATCCTTGTATTCACATAGGTTGCCATAGTTAGAGTAACTATGGACTTGGCATCTTATGACTTGCAAAACATTATTCAAAATTGAATTCCAAACAAATTACTGCACTGAAGCTTAATTATAAGAAACAGAGATACTGAGTGAAATTGCTCTCTGAATGTTGTTTACTTCTGGGCCCATTGTTTGTTTATAACCTTCTTATCCTTCTTCCAATTATCAGCAGAAACCAGATTCCCTCAAACAAATCATTTGGCTGTGAATCCACAGAAGCTTGTATCTGAAGAGCTTATGCAGCTCTAAATGGTGGTGTGTGTTGTTATAAATGCTTCCCAGACAGTCAAGAAATGACTTTTTTCCATGTCATTCTTCTGCCTCCCAAGTTTCTCTAAAGCATATACTATCAGCTACAATGTTAAGGCTGAGTGGCTTGGGTGAAAGGAACAGTGCTTTTGAGTCAAAACACATTGGAACTTGATTTTCAGAAAAGATAACTCACATTTTTGCCATTTAGGTTTTTCTTATAACATCTATGCAAAGTGCCTTAATTTGGTTTTGTGATCTGCATGCTATATTGGAAAAAAGACTGTTTGTTTGTAGAACTAGCACCTATCTGATACTCTTTCTCATTGCCATTAGGAGATCTCAAAACTCCTGATATTGTGTCATAACATTGATTTTGTGATCATTGATTTTTTTTTATTGTTTCAGTAGACAGTGAAGTCTAAAGTATCCAAACTCACTTATTTTTGTTCCATCAGTTCTTAAAGACATATACAGAATACACTAGTTGTTACCTACCCTAGGCATTTTTATTCCTGCCCACTCTCTAAACCATCCTATCTGTCATCTAGGAACAATCTGCACTGTGTTTCCTGAGAACAGGCAGGGCTCATCCACCTTCAGAGTGGCCTTAGGCTGCTTTTCATGACTAAGGTTCTCTTCTCTCTTGGTCCTTTTTGAAACCTTTTTAAACAGTCTATTTTATCATTGAGATTGTCATATAACTACATCATTTTCTTCTTGCCTTTCCTCCTTCCCAACCCTGCCATATAACCTTCCTAGCTCTCATTCAAATTCATGGCCTCTTTCTTCATTAATTGTTATTGGGTATATAATATATCATATAATTATATCATATGTAATACATATGAGGGGTAAGGACTACATTTATCTGTTGGCATAAGAACAAATATGTAGAATGAAGTCAAGGATTATGCTACTTTAGTAAAGTTTCCTCTCCTAGCCCTGGGTAGTTGTCTAGGTTTCAGTACTAGGTATGGTTTCCCTCTTGTCGAGGGGGTGACACTTACTTTGGCAGCAACCAATACATCTCTAATTGGCCTACTCACCTTTTAATGTCTTATCAAGCTCTGTTCTACCTGGCATAGCCTTTTCTTCCTTGATTGTCCCAAATGTTTACAGTGATGTCACCTTTGAGTCCCCATGCTATGTCCTAAGTTATTTAGCATATATGGCTCATAGACCCAATTGCTTCCTTCTCATCTTCCTCCTCCCTCTCTCCTTTCTCTTCTATTTCTCTTCTTTTTCCTGTTCTCTATTCCTTTGCATATTCCATTGTGTTTAGTGCAATGCTCAAGAACAGAGCTCAAATAATTTTTACAAACAGCTTCCTTATAAACAGGAGTTTCAACCCAAAATAATGCAAATTACATTATGTCAAAAACAAGGATGACTAAACCATTCAATCACGGCCAAAAAGCCAGTTAGAGATTCCTTCTGCTTTCAAAAATCTTACAAAAGTAGTAAGTGATTTTGAAATGTTAACTTGTAGCTCAATTCCAATATAAAACTGAGAATATTGATTTCAGAAAATGTGTTCTTACCACTTCTTCCTATATAGTTTATCTCACTGCTAAGGTCTTGTTAATGCAAAAATGATTCTGTTTCTTTCTCTTCCATTTGTTTTTTTTTTTCCAAAATTTTAATTTAGGACAATACTGTTTATAAGTAGGTTGATAGACATAAAGACACATTAAGGTGCATTTCAAGAAGGAAATTGATTGACAAATCTCTTGTCTCTTCTGAAATCTCCCTTAGCTCCTATAAAAGTATAAGATGATATTACCAGTCTTCCTGGCTTTCCATACTCTATACTCCTTGAAACTTGAAAGTTGTGGTTGGAATTTCTTTTCCACAACCATCCCAAAATAATGACACAGAGACTTACTACTAATTATGAAAGTTTGGCCCTTAGCTTAGGCTTGTTTCTAACTAGCTCTTATAACTTAACTAATTAACACATTTATATTAATTTATATTCTGACACATGGTTCATGGCTATTACCTATCCTCCTATACATCCTGCTTGCTCTGTGTCTCTGGCTGGTGACTCCACCTTTCTTCTCCCCAGAGTTCTCTCTATTTGGAAGTCCCACCTATACCTTCTGCCTAGCTATTGGCCATTCAGCATTTTATTATATCAATCACAATACATCTCCACACAGTGTACAAATATCCCACAACAGAAAATCACAATTATTATTGTCTTAAAAGCAAACTAAAATCTATGAGAGATGCTTGACCTATGGAACTTCAGAAAGGAAAAGGAAGAAAGAAAGAAAGAAAGAAAGAAAGAAAGAAAGAAAAGAGGAAGACGAAGGAAAGGGTGGAGGAGGAACAGGAGAAAGAGGGAAGGAAGGAAGAAAATGAAAGGAAGGAAAACAATGTTAAGCTCACTGAAGTAGGCATCCAAGGAGTCTTCTTGCAGGGATAGTTTAGACCCTGTAAATGGTTTGAAAATCACTGCACATCACAATCTACAGGAAAACTTGTGACTCTATCCCATTAGCAATGCATGAGAGCTTCAAGCCACAGGTCATAAAAATAGGAGACATCTTCCAGTAATACACCTGTCTAGACCACAGTAGGTACCACCTGCTCTACCCCTGCCTGGAAATAAAAAAGATAAAATCACCCACCACTTTACTATTTTCAAATAAAGTAGAAGACAAGCCTTGCAATATTTAAGTATGAGCTCATAAATGCCAGGGCAGGTTTAGATGAGAATAAACACTTCAAGGACAGAATGTTGCTGCTAAAGTTGTCATGACAGAAATGCCTGGTTTGATTTATGCACACCACCTCTCTCCCAACAACAAAGAGCAAGCACACATTGATGTATCTTATTTAACCTCAACATCCATCTCTACGCTAGAAAATTCCAGGGTACCAGGAAAAATTGTATCAAGTGTAAAACACTGATCCAGGAGTGAATGTCGCCCCCAAGAATAAAGAGCATGGCAAATGAGAGCCCAGAATAAAAAAAGGGAGGGGGAATGATGAAGAAGTAACTGAGGAAGAAGGAGGGACTTGAAAGAGGAAAGTGAAGAGAGGAATTCATTCCTCATCAGAGAAGTGGACGTCAGAACAATGTGCAAAGTAGAAGTACAAGAGAGAAAGGACCACTGTGAGCAACAATGGCAGGAAGAATCACTGGAAAGAGAAAGACCTATAAAGAATGAGTGATAAAAAAATCAACTACATCTGAACAAGTTTAGATTAGCTAGCTTCTGAGTCAGCTGTGTGTCATTTTTTTCTAGGAATTTTGCATTTAAGAAAAGAATAATCACGTGTGGCTAGGTAAGCTTCATAATTTGCTTTCCAATTTCATTCCCCATCATATCCTTAGAAATGGAAAATACTAGAAATTTCTGTGCTTGGGCCTAGTTCAGAGCCTCACCATGAGACTGGAGCTGCAAAGGGACAGATCCATGCTTTCTCTCCCTGGTATGGGGGACTAATAACTTCTATCTTTGGTTTCTTGGACCCAGATTAGCCAGAGTCCTGTATGGTTTGTTTTAATGGGTTAGAATTATGACAGATTGAAAGAGCAATCTTCCCTTGAGAAGGAGACATAGGACAATTGACCTTTAATCTGTCATTGGCTTGTTTCAATTCTTGAGAAAAAGAAGAAAAATTTAAATAAAATAAGCATTTCACAAATATCCCTCTCTAACTTAGGCTTTGATTGTGACTGTCTGACTTCCTAGGTTTAGTAGAGGCTATGCGAATGATGAACTAAATTATGCTAAGCTTTTTAATTTTTTTTCTTTATTCCAAGACAGAATCTTGTACAAGAAGTTGGCCTCTTCCTCAATATGTACCAGAGGATGTGCATGACCTTGAATTCCTCAACCTCCTGCCTCTATATGAAAGTGTTGGGATTATTGGCAGGTACCACCACGCATGGTTTTGTTTTGTTTTGTTTTTGTTTTTGTTTTGTTTTGGGGGGTGGTTGTTTGTTTTTTGTGAGGTTTTTTGTTTGTTTGTTTGTTTGTTTGTTTGTAGTGATAGACTGAACCCAGGGCTTCCTGCATACTAGGCAATCACTCTACCATCTGAGCTACATCCACAGTCCCCAACAACTTGTTTTAATTCAAGGCACATGTTCTCTGTCCCTTGAAAGTTACCCTTAGACACAGTAATACATAGATGCTGTACATAGAAGCATCAGTAAGAGAGGAAATGAATGAATGTGCCAAAAATGGCAACAGACAACACTGGGCAAGGTGGCATTCATCTTTATTACTAGCACTAAGAAGGCAGCATCAGACAGATTTCTGTGACTACAAGACCAAGTTTAGTCTACATAGTAAGTTCCATGACAGCCAGGGCTAAATAATGAGACCCTGTCTAAAGCAGGTAGAGTCAGAGGAATAATAACAATAGAAAGTGTATAATCCAAAGAATCTTTAGAGGTAAAGAAAAAACTGAAGAACAATCCAGTTAAAAGGCCTTCATAATTGGACACCAAAGCAGTTTCAAAGATGAATTACCTGCAAATCAGCCCAGGGCCAGTGCTTGGAAGATATCAATGCTTGTTTGAATAATTTTTGCTAGTGTGCCTGAAAGATAAAATATCAAATGCACAGAAAAGGGCAATTTTGTTGTTGTTATTATCATGTGAGGCACAGGGAAATGCCATTAACTATGTTGCATATCAGTTGTAAATGTAAACAACTGCATTATTCCCAAGTTAAGAGATGATGAATTCAATATGTACAAAATACGACCCCAGCTATAAAGTTCATTTGCTTACTCTGTGGAATCTATTTCCAACATCCAAGAAGTCTATTTTAGCTCTTTCTTTCACCTTCCTTATAGTACAAGCATCCACAAGTAAATCTCCAACCATGACTGCTGCCCTGACATCCTACAATAAGATATCAGGTGTGCCTCTACCTTGATATCCTAACATGCCACACTCTCATGTGTGGTTGGAGTGAAAAGTACCTATTTTAAATATATTCTTATGTTTTATTTGTTTCTACTTAAAGACATTTTGGTACCTCTTTCTGGAAATGTACTCAAACCATCTGTCTGTGATATGTATTTATGTTCTCCTTTGATTCACTCATCTTAGAATCAAAGCCAGTAAAATAAAGGTATAGACCCAGGCCTTAAGCCTTTGATGCCTTTCCCAAGACCCCACAGACACACATTTTCTTTCTCTCCATGTGGGCTGGAGCTCACTGGACTGTTATCTAGTTGCAAGGGGTCCAGGAGACACAATAGAATCTCTAAAGTACATGAGGTATAATAAGAAAATTCAATTATTTGATTTGAGGAAAGATCCACCCAGCAAGCAACAAAAAAGTATGGTGGAAATATTGGGAAAAAAAAAAAAGAAACACGTTGCAAAAGAAAATGTGAAGTACATTATTATTTCAGCTTTGCCATATTTTTACATGACAACGTTTAGAAAAAAATACTAATGTAAGATAGCAAAGGACTCTCAACAGCTTCAAATGTTCTATTTATTTTTCAGAAATGCTTTCCAAAATGAAAATTACTTTTGAGTCCATAGCTGTGTCAGGAGCTCTGTTCTTATTTGTGGGTTGCTACTTATACCATAGTCAAAGAACAGAGACACTAGGAAATAACGCACAAAAAATAATAAACACACCTTGATTCTCAGATGTGACACAACAGCTGTTACTATTTTAATGTACTAATTTAATCAATCAAACGCACACACATACACAGACACACACACACACACACACACACACACACACACACACACACACACACACATTCTTCCCATAAGTTTTGTTACTCTAGAGAGCTCAAAAAAAAAAAACACCCAAATATATTCCTTTCTTTCTTTCATAACACCACAAAAGTAGTTTACACTCAAGCCCATTGCCAGTTGGGACAAAACAGAAAACAGAGTCCCATAGGACAGAAACTACTGTATATATTTTATGCTCCCAATTTCTCTGCAGAATTTTCTTCATTGCCTTGTTTAATTAAAAACTGTCCTTTCTGAACATCATGCCCAACAACAAGACTGAAAGAACACTTTTTGCCAATGCTCATTTGTCCTGGAAGTTGGCAAGTGGCGCTTTGAAGACCCATCATCAATGAACTGTTTGAGAGTCACGGACTTCTGTGATATTTGAATGCATATTATATACTCTCCCTTTTCAAGGATCAGAAAGGTTTGGTTTGGGGCTTGTTCCTGTGGTGATATTTTGTGCTCTAACAAATAAAGTTTGCCTGGAGATCAGAGTGTAGAGCTAGCCACTAGTTAACCATAGAAGCCAGGCAGTGGTGGCACACACCTTTAATCCCAGCACTTAGGAGGAAAAAGCAGGAAGTTCAGGAATTTAAGGCTACTCAGGTTACATGAGACTGGTTCAGTCTAAAAAAAGAAACAGAGGCATGTGGTGAAAGCTCATGCCTTTAATTTCAGCACTTGGGATTCCATGCCTTTGATACCAGTACTTGGGAGGCACACATCTTTCCAGTACTTGGGAGGTGGAAACAGGAAGTGATATGGCTCGATGGAAAGAAGAATATAAGGTGGGAAGAGACAGGAGCTCATCCCCTTTTCAAGCTGAGGAGTTGGTGAGGTAAAAGGTGGCTCTGGCTTGCACCTTTGCCTCTCTGATCTTTCGGCATTTACCTCTATATCTAACTCCAGGTTTTTATTATTAAGACCAATTAGAATTCAAGCTACATGATCCCTCCCTCTAGAATAGCTTAAAAAGAAGATGTGGGTCTCTTCAAAAGAGAAAGAGGTCTAATCTGATAGCAAGCAATGCCATCATAGAAATATGTTCACCTCCCACAGACTTAACAGACTACACCATTCACAAAAAAGTGTACGGAAGAAGGTTCATCTTTGTGATTAAGTTATGTTTCTCTTCAAATCATTTCAGAAGTGATCTCCACAGGTAGAGATGGCTCAGTCATGAAGAGCACTTGTTGCTCTTGAAAAGGACCCAGATTCAGTTGCCAGCATCCACACAGAGGCTCACAACTAACTGTAATTCCAGTTCCAAGGGATCACACATCCTCATCTGAACTGTATGGGCACTAGGTACGCATGTGGTGCTCCTATATACACACTGCAAAACCTTGATACACATCAAATAAAATAAATAAATATTTAAAAAGTAAAGAAGAAAAAAAACCAACAAAGAAGTGATCTACAGAACAGAGAGGAATAAATTAGAATGCCAGATCTATCCTTCTCTGGGAAGCCTGAAGAAATCAAACTGTGCCTGCAAAATACATAATGAGTCTGGGATTTTGCAATTCTGTGGAGTGAGTAATGTGTCCACACTGAGAATCTAAAGATACTGACTTCAATGGAAAGGCTGTCCTAGAGAAGTAGAGAGGAGGAACTTGGAGAAAAGGGAGGAAATCTGTCAGGTTTGGACCTGGGGCAAATCAAGCCAATCACTACACCAGCCTCTTCCTTATGGCCGATGTGAAGGGAATGGCAGACTCTCTATAGGGAACCTGTTAGTGCATCTCTGAGCCCCTAACAGATTCTACAAGCACCATTATTGCAGAAAGAATGGCAGGAACCATTTTTACCTCCCCAAAGGTTACTGGAGTCCAGAACATTAGCTGACTATGGATAGTACACTACTGCCTCTAAATTGGATAGGCCTTAACTAAATACGCCCCTCCTTCTCATATCCTGGTCCCAGAATTACTCATTAGTAGAACTACTTCCTCCTCCTCTCTCCTCTCTTACCTGCCAGGGAATCAGAGACAGCCTGATGACAAGCATTACTACAGAAAACTCAATAGCCACTTGGCATGAAACCTCCCCTATTTTAGAAACCTATAAGGAATTTCTATTATGCCACTGGGTCCTGAACTCTACTTGGAATCCTTGCCATGCTGTCCATCTAAAAATGGTGTTGAGGCCAGAACATTCCTCTGAGGGTCCACTATACTATTCTTTGTCCATGGCATTAATAACTCTCACAATAAACTCTTAACAAAAAGGACAATCTATCTCAGCATCCCTCTTGAACCTTAAAAAGGATGGGATTTGTCCTAAGGCAATATCATTTACAACTGAGCTCTTTGTGGAAGTTAATTTTGTCAATTTGATGGAGCCCTGGAACACCCAAAAATCTCAGATATTACCTTTGGAATTGAGGTGAGAGTGTTTGACAAGAGTCTAACAAGTGGTCAGAATAGATGCACCACATTGTACTCTTTACTGAGAGTGGGCTTTATCTAACTTGCTCAAGGTCTATAGTGACCAAAAATGCAAATCCTTCCCTTTGTAACCTGGGCTCCTCAGATCTCACTGCCTTAATGGAGGGCATGGCCCTTTTCTTCCTTTAGAGCCAAACTAAAATCTCAGCTCCTTCAGTACTATAAACCTAGCTGCCTCTGATATGGAATTGAATCAGCAACTCTCATAGTTTCAAGCTTGTCAACTGTCTTAGTTTGGGTTTTCATTGCTGTGAAGAGACATCATGACCACAGGAATTTTTATAAACAAAAACTTTAATTGGGATGACTTGCTTACAGTTACAGAGGTTCAGTCCATTATCATCATGATGATATGCATGCTGGCAGATGTGATACTAGAGTTGAGAGTGTTACATCTTTCAAGCAACAGGAAGTCAACTGAGACACTCAGTGATATCCTGAATACAAGAAACCTCGAAGCCCACCCCCATAGTGACATACTTCCTTCAACAAGTCCAAGCCCAATCCAACAAATACCCACCCTCTAACAGCACCACTACATATGAGATTATGGGGGTCAATTACATTCAAACTACCACACCAGTCACCATGCTTATCTTGATACCTGGCAAATTCTATAATCAGGTGAGCCAATTTCTTATAAGAAAATTACAAGTATAGTACACATATGGAAGAAAACCTATTTGTTTTTCCTGTGTTTCTGGAGGATCTTACTGCATCTTTCCTTTGCATGATATAATGCAAAGTGTCACCTAAACAAAATGAATTGCTCTTACAATCTTGACTTGGTATTGCACAGCAGAGTTGCTTCAACATTCCATCAATTTAAAAAGAACACTTCATAATACGTCACTTAAAATCAATGAATAAGGGGCTAATAAGATGGCCTAGTGGTTAAGAGCATGCAATGTCCTTCCAGAGAATCAGAATTCAATTCCCAGCAAGTATATTTGTCAGCTCACAGAATTCCTATAACTCATACTCCAGAGATATCCAACACATTACTTGACATGGAAAATACACAAACAATTTAAAAATAATGAAAACACACCTTTAAATCAGTGAATGAGAATATAGAAGAATGGGAGGACGGCAGGAAAAAGGAAATAAGGTAGAACAATTCTATATCACAGAAGGAGTTGCACTGTTATACAGTCGGCAACTGGGCCCAAATTGAGCTCTCCATGATACAGTAGATCAGTAGTGCTGTGACACTTTGTTACCCTTTAATACCCTCATGTTGTGGTGACTGCCCCCAAACATAAAATCATTTCATCCATACTTCATAACTAATTTTGCTGCTGCTATGAATCACAGTGTAAATATCTGATATGCATAGTATCTGATATGTAACCCCTGTGAAAGGGTCATTTGACCCCCCCAAAAGGGTCACACCCACAAGTTGAAAACTACCTTATGAGATCCAATGGCAAAATAACCCAGTTAGAAATTGACTCTGTAATCATTTTTTTCTTAATATCTGCCTAATATCAACAACAGGAAATACAGAAACTTGTTTTGTGACCAAAACTCTACTTTCACATGGAGTGTTATGCAGACTCTATTGGTCCATGATTTCCCATGAACTCTATGTACTTATCTTTATATGTGTTGTTTTTTGCATTTGTCAATGAATACACTTTAGTTCTCTAAAACATTGAAATGGGCTTGTCCTCCTGGAGTTTTATGCACCAGAGTGTTCCTTATTTAAGAATAGAAACATAAAACCCATTCCATTTCTGAAAGATGGCTTGGTGGTCAAGAGTCCTTATAGCTCTTTATCACTCAGATAATAAAGGCAGGCAGGTCTCTTTGAGTTTTAATCCAGTATGGGCTCTAGGACAGCAGGGCAATATTGTGGAAACCCTGACTAAAAAATATGAAACAAACAAACAAACAAACAAACAAAAAGGAGTGCTCACTTCTCTTGCAGAAAACCCAGGTTTGGTTCCCAGCATTCACATGGTGGCTGACAACCACTGCTTTCTTCTGGGTCTCATCTGGTTCCCCTGTGTCTGTAAACTCATAGAGTTTCACACACACACACACACACACACACACACACACACACACACACTCATGCACACACGCACACATATACACATACAAAAAACATGATTTTTTTTTATTACAAATTGTTTGGTCTATGGCTCAGGTTACTTGCTAGCTAGCTCTTACATCTTAAATTAACCCATTTCTTTTAATCTATGTATTGTCATGTGGATTCATGGCATTACATCTTGCTTCCCTGGCAGCACTTAATGTCTCCCCCGACACTGACTTTTTTCTCCTGGTCTCTCTGCTTGGATTCCCTGCCTGTCTCTATTCTATCATGCCATAGTCCATAACAGCTTCTTTATTAACCAATGGAAGTGACACATATTCACAGCATAAGACCATCCCACAGCACTTCCCCTTATCTGTCTAATCAAAAGGGAAGGTTTTCATATTTTATTGCATATAACAAAACAATTATCAAGCAAAAATTACAATCACAATATCTAATCTATTTGTATTAGGCTAAATTAAAGAAAATATTCTACCATCTATCCTATCTTTGTGAGTTTAAAGTTTTATATCTAATTTACCTTTTATTATAACTAAGAAAAACTATAATTACAATTATCTAGTCTTCAACTCCACCAAAGACCATAAAGGATATAATATTACCTAAGTAAATAGGAAGTGTACTGTAAATATCTTCCAAAATTCTAGAATGACAGAGACATCTGGCTGCCTGGACAGTCATCCAAGATTCCTCTGTAACATTGGGTCATCTATCTTCAGCCTACAGACCTAGAGTCTCTGGCATACTTTTCAATGAAGCAGGAAATTTAAAGGACAATTTTGCCTATTTTGGCAAAGTTCATCAGTAGCTTTTCTCTGTGTCCTGCAGAATATCTGGCAGTTTCTTCTGTGAAGCAGGAGCATGAAGGACTATCTTGCCCTGTTTTGGCAAAGTTCAGTGGTCATGGAAATGCCATATTCTACAGGTTGTTGAAGTATTTGAAGACCATCTAACTAAATATATATCTCTATATAATCCTGAAAACATAAATATCTACAAATTTGATAGTTATAGATGACTAACCATTAACTTATGTTTTTTGATTATCCTAAATATTTATAATAAAGCTTTCAAAAATTAGAACTTTACCTTATATTTTAAATGAACTGCATAGGTACAATACATTAAACAAAAATAAAAACATATAAAATATGTTGTACCAAAAATAACCTTAATTTTGTATCAATATACAAAAATCCTTTAAACAAGAATAGAAACATATATATAGTGTAACAAAATTAACTTTAAATATGTATCCCTATACCAAAATCCATGCCAATGTAAAATATCTGAGATTAATAGTTGTCTTTTTCTTATTTTTTTATTTAAAAACTTGATTTTAATTTATCATTTCACAAAGAGGTACAGCTGGATCCAAGAAGGGGTCCCCAAAGCAGAAGAACAAATGGAACACATTTCTGTTCTCCAAACCCTAAGTGGATCATACCTTTGAGCTTTCTCCTTCTCACTATCACTCAAAGTGCACTACACAGCACACATGAGCTTCACTATAGCCCTTCAGAAGGCTTGGGTGAATAAAAAGGTCAGATTCAGAAAGGGTCAGTTTAAACAGTGGATATCATAGGCTAGATTGCACAAAGGACTTGACTCAATTACCATCTCCCTGTAAGTCTGTCTAATATGATAATGTGGGAGTTCTGAGAAACAACTCTGTCTCAGAAGTCCTTGGTCCTTGTAAGCTCTCTGGTACAGGCAGCAGAACACTGTTCCAAGAGTACTAGACCCTGACCCAGTCACCTAGCAAAACTAAGCTAGGTAGAAGCCAGAATAATACCGTGGGAAAGCATATCATTTTCATCATATCATTAAAAGCATATCACTTTCATTAAATGAATTCTCATACTAAAAGTCAAAATATAAGAGATAAAACTGGCAGAAACCTGCTGGTCTGCCAGTAGCCTATGAGATATTCCACCTGAACAATTTCTAAGCAGTTTACAAACTATGGTTTGGATTTAGAGACATTTCTGAAATGCCTGCCTTATTAATATAGATTCCTGCTGCCTATATATCATGGCAATGTATTTCAAGAAGCAGGACCCTGAAACCTTAATTTCCAACCAGGTGCGCCAGCTGGCTGGCATGTATCAGCATTTGGAACTACAACAGACAATCTTTCTAACATTCTCCCAAATGCTCAGAACCATCATGATAAAGAGATAATGCTTCATTCCCCATATTCAGTCCCAGACTACTTTTATTAGCTTCAAGTTACTGTATTAAAACCAGATGGCTTATAAAACACACCATCATTCCCCCTGGGCTTATCATGCTTAAGCAGTTAACAGGCAAGTAATAGAATTACTTGCAAAAATTTTCCAGCTCTTGCTTCTTGCCTTTTCACCATCAAAGAATTCCAACTGTTTCTTTCAACTGATGTTTACTCTTCTGAGAGACTCGGAGAGGAGAGGCCGAAGAAGCCTCTTGAACCCTTTTCCCCTCAAACAAAGGAGACCTCTCTAGGGAGTCTAGTCCTTTAGATTAGTCATTCATTCAGGTCTGGGAATCAGGGTCCTCAAACATTGTGAAGAGGAGGCAATATCACCAAAAAAATTCACAATGGCAACTAAAGGAAGGTAATACACACAAAACAAACAAACAAACAAAACAAGTGGCAAAACTTCTGGTATAAAATAAACATCCAATAAAGCTATTATCATTATTATAAGTAATAGCTTAGTTATATGGTTAAAGGAATTAAGTTGAAGCATTGTCAAGTTTTCCACAGCAATCAAGTCGTTTAGAAAAGAAACTTTTGTGTATTTGTGATCAATGTTGCTTATCTATTCTTCAAGATACTTCTGAGAACAGAAAGGAGACTGTTAGGGAGAGGAAGGAGACCAGCAAGGGAGTGGTAGAATGTTTAAGGGAATAGAGAAGAGGTCCATAAAAACAAGAAAATTAATATCTATAATAACCAGGAGTTGGAAATAACCTGAATGTCCTTCAGTGGATGAAAGTACATGACACAAAGGAATTCTATTTGGCTATAAGAAAAATGGAATTATGAAATTTGCAGATATATGGCACTAGAAATTGGTAACCCAGACTCTGAAGAACAAACACCACATGTTCTCTCTTATTTGTGGTACCCAGCTCCAAAACTTGAGATGTCATTATATATCCTGGAGTAACTACAGAAATTGGGAAACTCAAAACAGACCAAGGTGAGTGGGAGACAAGGAACTCTAGAGAGAAAAACTGGGATGCTGCTGTTATGAAGGGGGGATGGGGAAAGGAGTTGGGACTTTAAGCAAGGAGTGGGAAGGGAGGTCAATACACAGGGAAGGAAGACGAATAAGTAACATTAAGGACAATTTAAAAAAGACATACAGAATACTATTTTATCTTTAACTAAAATTAGGAACTGTATAAGACAATATACAAATATTTTACATAAAGTTACCATAATAGGAGTGACATTCCTACCCCAAAGATGCATAAATTTTCCAACAAAAATCACAAAACCAGTCATGAGAAAACCCATTTCAATTTGTTGGTCAGGGGGCTCTAGGGTCCTCCCCTAAAACAAGATTAGCTATTGCTGTTAGCTTTTGCTGTCTCCCATGACTAGAAGCCAATGACCTATTACTGAAGACACCACACACTTCAGATACCTGACTTGAAGGAATTGAGCAGGAAATGAACTACAAGCCTCCTCACTGAGACTACATCTCATAGTACTGAACAGTTCTATTTATGTAAGACGTCAAAGGAAAAGAGCAGTCAGTAGTCATACCTGCTTGTGGTGCCTAGAAACCACAACAATGCCCATCATGGAAAGGTATTCTGAAAGGCACAATAATGGCACTTATATTATGGGGTTAACCAATACTCCTCTAATCAGACTTAAGGCTTGCCTCCTCAGTAGGAGGGAATTCATGTCTGACATTGTAATCCTAACCAATCACCTGTGGCTAGTGAGATCATGGAGCTTAGAGGAGAAACTATTATTGCCACTTCCCTAAACCAATGAAGTTTCTAACTGCATTCTAAATATCCTTATATTACAGATAAATGAGATTCTCACTCCTCATTAAAGAACCTTCTTTGGGCAGCAGATAAAGACCATCACAAAAAGCCACACCTTGTCAAGATACAGAGAACAACTGACCATAGGGTACCCAGGCCAAATGATACACCAACAACACAACCACTATGCCTAAGTAAGACTCAGGGAACATTGTAGAAGAGAAGGGTAAGAGCCAGAGGACCAGGATGTCTGCTGCAAGAACTCATCATTATTATGTGACTGGAAAGCTCCACCTATGAAATCTCAACATCTGGTCGCCTAGATAAGACCTGAAACATGGTAACACCAGTTAACTTGAAGTATGGAAATGGGAAATCACACAAGGCTCCACCACTAGATGAAAAGCTGTGGGCAATTAATGATTGCTGAGAGCACCCTCCTGCCCCACCAGATATAAGTCCTCTGATTGGTTATCCAATATCATCTAGTCTGTCCTAAAAATTCATACATATGAGCAACAGTAAATGGATTCAGAAACACACACACACTCACACAAGTGTGTATGTATATGTATATCTATGTTTATATGTAACAAATAAAGAAAAAGGGGGGAAATAAAATAGAAGATAAGATATTGATTTCAAAAGGGTGAAGTTTAAGTGTATATGGCAAATAAAATTTAAATATGCATTTTTGTCTCTTCATATGCTGATAATATATTCCCAACCAGAAAATAAACAAAATATGAACAAAGTGCCAAAATTGAATCCATTACTTTGTTTTCTTAATAGTAAAACATGAGAGTTTAAAAAAGGAATTCCTTAACTAGGTCTCTTTATAAAGAACTAAAGAAAAATAATGTAAGAACTCTAAATTGGCAGTTTTCTAATTTGAATAAAGAACAAACTTACCTAGAGAGCTTGTTAAGCGGATTCCACTGCAGCTGAGGATGCTCATCTGGCAACCCAAGATATAAATAAGTGCATTAGAACCAGCTTCACAGTCAACAATGCTTGGAGGCATGTGCTATATAACCTGGTGGAATGGGATATTGAGGGGAGTGTGATATTACTTTCAGTTGTCAGCTTGACACAATCCAGAACCATCTGGAGAGAGAGTTTCAACGAGGAATTGTTTAGATCATGTTAGTATGTATGCATGTCTGTAGGGGATTGTCCTGATTATAGTAATAAATAACAGAAGACACAGCCCTCTGTGGGCAGCACCACTCCCTGGGCTGTGTGTCCTGGACTAGGTAAGAGTAGAGAAAGTGAGCTGAATAGTAAGTAAATGTGCATACTGTGCTTGATTGTAGATGTGATGTGATTATCTGTTTTAGTTCCTGTTACCTTGACATCCCTACAATTGATGGACTGTAACCTGGAACTGTGAGTTAAAAATAAACAGTTTTCCCCCTAAGTTGCTTCCTGTCATGCATTTTTAATCACTTCAACAGAAATGAAACTACAACAGGGAGTGTTACGTTTAAAATTTAAATCCTGTATGACAACCCCATTCTGAGCTGAAGTTGGTCAATGAAAGCTCTTTCCAAACAGCCTAGGTTTCTAGGCAGAGTGGTTCATAATTATTTTCTGCTTTAAAGACTGACCAATATTATCCATTCTGCTTGATATACGAAGAAGAATTTATTGGCTCACGTACTGGGAAATTTAAGATGTAAGTGGATCCAGAGCACAACACAAAAGATCCCAAGTCCCTGCTCTCTTCATTGTCTGGTTCTGTTTGTAGCTCCTCTTGTTTGTGGGATGACTGTACAGTCTCCTGACACAGCTATCTCTTCCAGAGGCAGAGCATAAAGAGAAGGCCTCTCACAGGTCATGATATAAGGAAGAGAGATACATTGTCTCTTGGTATCTGCAAGGAAAACCACAGGACATGAAGCACATCCATCATAAACACAGAACACAATTATCAGATTGACCAGCCTTTGGTGATTTGGATATTATGGTAACCAAAGAAAGACATAATTCTTCAAATGATAGCTTCAGCAGAAGCACATGTGATATGCAGCTTCATGATGGAAATAAGACATAAAATTGTGTCTTAACAATGCAGGTTAAACAAGCAAACTGAAAAGGAAGAAAATAAAGAAGTCAATCCCAATTGTGATTAATTCAAACCTGTGTGATTGAATCCCTGTTGAAACACAAAAGATGTAATAGAAAACTGATTTCTCACTTGTTTGATGATACCACATTCCTGTTAACTTCACTTCTGAAACTCTTCCACTGCCTGCAATTCTATCTTATTCTCGTTCTATTTCCAGTTAGTGCATAAGCCTTCATCATAGAGCAGACACTTGCTGCGTATTATTAAATAAACAAATGAAAGGACAGGAGAAATGAAACTGAACTCAGAGAGGTCAAACAAGCTTTCTGAACTGATTTGTTTACCTAAGAACAGATCCAATAAAAGAGTATACTTTCTGATAAATCTTGAGAGTGAATTTAAAAGTTAAGTAAAATATAATGATACTCTGAAATTTGACAATGAAATTACAAATGCAGGGTACCATTTGGAAACATAGGGAATTCATAGTCTTGCTACATAACCCAGGCTGCCAATGAATTCATTATTCCCCTACCTCAGCCTCATGATGGTTGGGATTACTAGTGTTCATCACAATACTGGGTGAAAAATAGCATCACTACCAATGTTGGGTGATATTTTTAGGCTCTCTCCACAGTGATGATTAAAGTTTCTATTGTAACATTGCAAAACAGAAGCTGCATTGTTGCCTAGTTTACCTCTGTCTGAATAGCTATTATTATACTGGTCATCACTTTCTCTTTTTAACCAATGGTTCTCAGTCCTAGTGATGAGGGACATTATATGGGCAGTTTTGGAATACTCTGCTCTCAAGGCTCATTCAAGATATGTGCTTAAATTGCATGGGCCTGAAGCCCAGGCAATTGTATGTTAAGTCTCCCCAGGAGATTCTTACATGCAGCAAGGGCTGAGAAGCACAGAGCTCAGCTCTCTGCAGCCTCAGTACCTAAGTGCTTTCTTTTAGCTCCTACAAATAGATTTGTCTCGATTGACTTCAGGTAAGCTCCTTAACCTCAGGTACAATACGTGTTGTTATTTTCCTAAAGTCAGCATTGCCTCCCTCAAGACTATGGCAGGTCACTTTTAACAAGTCTTCTCACACAGAAATTATCTTCCAAATGCATCTTTCTCACAGGGATCTGAAGAAAACACATGAAGCAAAATCAATTTAACTGTCTAGATAAATTGATGGCATACATGAGAGGAAACCTTTGTCTCAGAGGTCTATAGTTATTAAAAGTTGACTCCTGCTTCTAAATGCTTAGTAAATTAAGAGAGAGAGAGAGAGTCTGGGAAGATAATTTAAATATAAAAACTTTCATTCTAAGTTCCAATTAGAGATGTAGTCTAAATTTACCAACTATTCCTTACAAAGGGTAAATGGAGTAGAGTAGCAGGATGAGGACTGTCTTTGGTGCTGCATTTGGTTGATTGAGATGCATACCGTGCTTTGGGCCAAGTCTGGTTCTGGAACAAGTAGGATCCAGAGAAGGTAGGAGGAAGTGGGAGGACAGACAGACAACCCCTGAGCCTCGAATAGCCACTGAAAAGTTACAGGGATCGACGTGGGGTAAAGTTTCTAAATCTTGTCACTGTTGGAATTTGGACTGGGTATTTTTTTTTTCTCTTCTGGAGAATAGGAAATGATGTTTGGTGTACTGGAGATGTCAGCAGTATCTCTGACCTCTACTCTTTAGATACCAATGCTGCACATTTCCAAGTTGTAACAACTGCTAACTCTCTCCATAGATCTTGCCAATTGCCACTTGAAAAAAATAAAATTGGAGATGGAGAGATAGCACAATGGCTAAGGCACTTGCTGTACAAGTGTGAGGACCTGAGTTCAGATCCCCAGAATCCACATAAAAGCCAGAATAATGTGCACACTGTAATTCCTGTGCTTCTACAGTAAGATAGAATGTAATTTCAGGAGTGTCCCTGGAAGCTCACAGGCCAGATAATCTTGTGTACACAGTGGCAATCAATAAGAGATCCTGTGTTAACTAGGTATAAGGTATAACACTTAAGATTGTTCCCTCACCCCCCGCACATGTGCTGTTGCACAGGCTTGCCTGTACTCACACACATGAACATATATATATATATATATATATATATATATATATAAATAAATTTTAAAGAGAACAAAATCACCCTGATCATGAATCACTGTTATAGAATGACCACATTAGGACTTGGTCAGCTTAGGAAGTTTTTTACAAAAAGCTAATATTAAATATAATAATGATAATGGAAATTAATTTTAGTTATCTATCACTTGTAGCAAACATGACACAACTATATGTGGGTCTATTTAATTTTCAAAACTCTAAGAGGAGAGTGGTTACTGCATGAATCATTCTGCTAATAGTTGACAAACGCTGGGGTTGATTTCAAAGCTACTCTCTGGATCCATTTATTCTGGCATTGCTGCTGTTATTGTTTAAAAAAATGTAAAACTTGAATAGACAAGCTATATATGAGCCATAAAGGTACACCAGAGGAAAAGATTTCAGTGTGTTTCAATGCTGAGGCATAAAGGTTTGCATATTATATAGAAATTCTGGTCTAAAAGACTAATGTAGGACTGGGGAAATGTGAAAAATGCTTACTGCCATACAAGCATCAGGGCTGGAGTTTGGATTGTTAACATTTGTGTAAATGCTGACCAGTTGGTAGTCTGCCTCTAATACCAGTGTTCAGGAAGCACAGTCAGAATCTGTGGAGTAAGTTGACTAGCTACACTGGCTAATGGTAAGCCTTGAGTTCAAGTGAGAGTCCCTACTTTGGTACATAAGGACAGCAATTGAGGAAGACCACCTTTGGCCTACATATGTGTACTCACATGCAAACACACATGTAAATCACATACACATATGCTTACACACACACACACACACACACTGAAAGAGACAGGGAGGGAGAGGGAGAGAGAAAGAGAGTGTCTTTTTCTTCAGCTTATTTTTTGAGGAAAAAATTACATCAAATCTACAAAGTTACCAAAAGCTCTATACAAATATCACTTCCACAGGGAATTCCTCCTGACTTCTTGTGGGGGAGGGTGACATCTCCCAAGTTACATGCAAGTGGAGGTCAGAGACCTACATGAAGATGTCTTCCTCGATCACTTCTCTGCCTTAGTTTTGAGATGTAGTCTCAGTGTGGAGCTCACCATGTCAGCTAGGCTGGCTAGCCAGGGGGCTACTAGGAAGTACTTGTCTCTGCTTCCCATTGTTAGGCTTACAGGTATGTACATCTGGCTTTTCTTTTTTTTACATGGGTTCTGGAGATCTGAACTTATGTGTTCATGCTTTCAAAGCAAACAGTTAAGGCTCTTTGCCCCCAAGCCATGTCTCCTGACCCCATTCTTAGTTCTCTAAATTTTCTTATAATTGGCCAAGAGTGTCACTAATTAATTGCTCATTTATTCAAACATTCATTTGAAGAACCATAATTTTTAGGTTCTTTATAGAAGATAGACACTTGGGCGGGGGCATTGGTGGCCACATACGTGACAAAAAAATAGAGTCTCTTAATAAATATAAATCTATTTGATGTCATGGCAGGTTCATATAATCTCAGGACTTCTGAACAGAACACTGGAGGAGCAAGAATTCAGGATAGTCCTTGGCTACAATAAATAGACTTAGAGACAGACCAGTGTGATCAAAAATAAATAAATAGGAGTTAGAAAAGTGTCTCAGTCATTATGAGGATGTATTGCCCTTCTAGAAGATTCAAGCTTGTTCCCAGAACCCATGTTGGGCAGCTCAGGATCACCTGTAACTCTGATGCCAGGATATGTGATGCCTTCTTCTGGCTTCTGCAGGCACCACAATCACGTATATAATCCCTGACCCATACACATAATTAAAAAAAAAAAATCTTTAAAAATAAAGAAATGAAACTCTTAGCTAAACAAAGCTGAATCATGAGAGAGCACATGTTTATTTTAAAAATTTCTGCAATTCTCTTATAATTCAGCTGGCGCTCAATGACAGAAATAAAATATGAGAGGATAACATGTCAGAGTATTGCAATATGTTCCTTCTCAAGGTAGAGTCTTGGGGAAAGCCTGCCATTAATGGGACATGATCTGTGAAAATTCAGCAATGTCAAAGTCTGCACTGAGACTATTCCAAGTAGGGAAACAGCAAGAATGACAGTCCTGAAGCTGCAGGAAGCTGTAATAGCCATGACAAGTAAAGACTATGAGACTGATGGAGACAGATAGTGTGAATGCAAACATGTGGAAGGAAGGCAGAGCAGGAATGCACATGGTTTAGAAGTTGAGATGAGTAGTGGTTTTCTAAGGGTGATAGGAAGTCAATGGAGAGTTTTAAGTTCATAAATCTTATGAACATTTTAAGAAGCTATTGGCCACTGAGAATGCTGGCTTGAGGGTGAGAGTTGGAAAAGAATGATGGATTAGTGAGTGATTTCCTTAGACAAGTCAAGAGATAATGGCTCAAGTGAGGAGGATAAGTGTATTGAAGAGAAGCTCCAGTTCAGAACATGCTTTGGAAATGAAATCAACTGAACAGCCTTGTTAATGAAAAGAATATAAAAGAATGAAGTAAAGTGCTCAAAAATTCTTGGGACTTTGGTACAGGTAGTGCCATTTGTTTTTTCAAATGAGGAAATTTAGGAAAGATGTTAAAAGAGTAAGAGGTTCATGGAAATCTATGAAAATCTACTGTCTCTATTCGTATTTTAATCCATATCTGACAGTAATTTCAAGTGGACAGATTGGAAATAAGGCAAGGCTAGAAACAAGCATTTGGGGAGAACAAAGTAATTAAAATCTTGAGGTCTGATCAACTCAGGAAAAGAACAATGGTAAACTCTAGAAAGAATTCTAGATCATCCTCATATTTGCAGTTACAAGAAGGAGAAAATGAGACAAGGGAAAAGAAATAGGTAAGATAAGGGGAAAGAAAGCAAAATAAGTCATTTGTAGCAGCAACTACAGGTAATCCCAACACTCAGGAGGCTGAGGATCCTGAATTTGAGCCAGCCTGAGCTACATAGCAGAACTTTGTCTCAAAGAAAAGAAGGAAAAGGAGAATATGGGATGTTCTAAAAGATATGTTAAGAAACATCCTCACAAACGAGAAACATTTGACATTTGTAGTCTTCTCAGCTAACTTCTTCAATTGCTTTTCTGATGAGAAAAGTTTTGTTTAACAATGGATTAAATATATGAGCTTCATTTCCTTAAAGGAGAGGGTGTTTCATCTGCCTGGGTTGTCAAGGACTATTATGTGTATGAATGATAAATGAGAGGTTTATCTTGGAGACTAATCAGCACTGAGTGATGACTTTTACATACAGAGGAGTCACTGGACAGAGACTTGGTGTTTATCAGATGAAGTTGCCATAGACTGTTTTATATATAGACCTGAACAGTGAACTCTGGGGGATGGTTGATCTGACCTTTGTAACTATTTAAACTCCTTCCTCCTTACTGTTACCTAAATCAGTTTCCAGTTTTACACCAACTTGTGAATTATGACTGCATGGCTTTTATCTGGAAATCTAGAGTGACTAACAAACAAACAGCTATATCAACACAGAAATGCACAAAAATATATAGATAGTAATGACAGCAAGCATAAATTTTTAAACCTGTACTTCATTGGATCCTGTGTTGGAAAATTCATGAACCATGAGTACTTCCCGGCAAGGAGTAGGGAAACACCTAACTCTATTATCCTAATAAGTTAATCAGTTTGTGTAGCTAGTATAATTCACTTTAAAAATAAATGTTCCTTCTCCATCATATCCTTCTTTCAGACTGAATTATACAAACAATTCTTTTGTACTTTACTTTGCTTTATTGTCAACAAACTTCAACAATCTCTTTACATACAAGTTATATTCAGTATATATCTACATACATATATACACACACAAATACACACTGTCAAGATTATTTGTCAAGAATTTTAATAAGCTATAGCTATTTAAAAAGATCATTAATAAAGCACTTACAGTTTTAATTGTCTTTTCCTTTTTCCCTTGACTATGATCAAGGATTATACATGACTTTAAATTCAGCAGATGACAAAAAATTACTGAAACATGAAATTGTTGAAAAATAAATTTTAAAACCCTAGTTAATATGCCATTTTACAAATCTAGAAATTAAAAGAAAGCTCAGACACAAACTCGTGCTTCTATTTTCTGCTTAAAATTTTTAAAATGTAGACTCAACAAAGAGGATGAAATTTTCAAAGGAGAACTTTTAACTGATAATGAATGAATCTTCTATTTTGTCATGATTTTCATACCAAGCATGTGATAATCAACTTGAAAACCCATTGTTACATAATGAAAAGACAGTTAGTTGTAGCCCAAGTTCCTCAGCTTAGTTTGAAGAAATGGAGGTGTTGTACTAAAATGTCTTTTAAAGTAAATCTACATTTTTAGGAACATTTTATACTTCTTTGTTACCAGGAATGATTTTAATCACTGGCCTTTATATAAGGGATCTGGCATCTTGACTGCCATAGGTTTGGGTATCTATGGAGGGCCCTTGATCCCCCATGGACATCAAAACACACATGCATTATAATTGCTTCATGAAAGTGATTTTAACTCTCAATTATTCTCTTTAGAGAACACACACTGCCCATCTGACACTCTTGTAATTCCTGGCTTATTGCACATAACTCTATGTTAAAAGAAATTTTCAGTCCCTACTGCACCCATTTTTCCCCTTCTTCCTTCCTTTCCATTTTTTTCTTTCCTTTTAGTCATTTAATTCTTAAGGGAAAAAAGAGAGTTTTATCTTGCCCAATGAAACATATGCATCTGCATAATATCCTCAGGAATAAGAAGAGCTCAGGGACAACAGAGCTTGGGTCTCCTGCAGCCTTCTTCGGTGTGGCTGCTCTTCAGAGTTTATGCTCATGATGTCACTGTGAACATATTTTAGATCTCCAGCTGTGTTTCCTGAATGAAAGGTGGTGTCATCTCCATGATCAAAGGTTGACATGTGAAACAGACTCAGGAAGGAGCAGGAGTAGGCTTTATTAGTGCAAGTCTTCATTTGCACACAGGGCTGTAAATATCTGTGAGGAAAGGGAGGATGGGCCCTAACAAAGAAGGGTTTTTATCCATGAGCTCCTCAATGTGGCCAAGGCCTGAATCCTCTGAAAAATCATAAATGGTTCTTATGCGGAACTTCCCACAGTGAAAACTATACCAGGAGACAAGTTTTGACTTTAATGAAATGTATTTGCCTATGAAGTTTCACTAAATAAACAAAGCAATACAACTAAGCAATTCGTTTTAAAAAGACAACACTTGCTGACATTGAGAGAGCCAGCTCTGTATTTCCACACCTCCCTGGTGGCCTCTTTGTAATAGTGTGTGGCTGCTTCACATTTGTCATTTTTAATTTAACATGTGTCCTAGGCTTCCACATGGTCTTTCTAATCAACATTTAAAAACTGTAGGCTATTTTAAATGCTGACTTTTATAGAAAATATTTCAATGAATATATTCAGTGAGTATATATGGGTCTCAAAGCAATATTTTAAGTCACTAAGAGGAAGATAGTTGGGCCAAAGAGACTAAACAATGTTAGTGTTAGTGTTGTAATTCTAAAATAAAATACTGTCTTCCAAATATTTGATAATTAACCTCTCCTCCAATGCACAGGTTATAGACAAAGGGCAACAACATTAGGAGCTAAGTGGAAAAACCCTTTCAGAATAGTGAATTTTTGGAGCATACCTACACATGTAAAAGAGTCTATGTTTCAAGCAAAGACAAAGCAGCACCTCTAACTACATGCTCAGTGGATATCATAACCTCTAATTCTTCTATTAGACAGAGGGTATGCATCAATGAAACAATATGGCAGAAGAGTCCGCAAGAAGGTACCCAAAGAGAAATGTATGCTCCATCCTAAGGAGTAGCTTCCACTCTACTCTCCTGAAAAGTCCCAATTTCAAAATATCAGCCATGAATGACAATTCAATATGTATAATGCATAACAGATGGAAAGGAGGGAGAAAGGGAGGAGCCACACAGTAAGTCTGCAATCTTTACATGCAGACTTTACAAGGTACCATTTGCAATGATCTCTTCTTTATGGGAATAAGACAAATTACAATGAGAAGATGCGCCATAAAGCTGATTATTGGGATTGGTACTGATGGGGCAGAAACAAAAAGTGCTAAGCAACCAGCTCCATCCAAAAGAAATGTCACTTGTAATGATGTGCAATATGCATGCCTGAAAAGCAGAATTAGATGCTGGGCTTTAGCAGATGTAATTATATAGTGTGATAAAGTGAGGCACAAAAGAAGCAGAACGATTCTTTCCAAATTACAAAGCTGTAAAGCATTCAGCAGTCAAACAGTAAAAAAGGGGAAAAGTACTCTACTCCTTTAATTTGAAAAATCTCTTCCCTGCCCTATAACAACATGCCTAGGAAGAACAATACATCCAGGAGTTACAGAAGGGCTGCTGTCCCTCTCTACTCAAGTTCCAAGTGATTTCAAAATCTCAGTAAGATCAGCTATGCAGGACAGGAAGAATCCCAAGTCACTGTGTACTTTTCTAGATTTGCCTTTGTGACACAAGCAACTATATGTGACAATAGTGAAGGGATGACTTAAATCAGGGTAAGGTACTGACAAGGGAAAGAAAATACAACCTTCTTATAGTGGGTCCTTTTTCACTTCTCAGTACACTATAGAGCATATCCCTGTGTATTTAGTAGATGACAAGGTGTGTCTAGTATATAAGAACATTTGACATTGTCTACAAGGCCATCTGCTGTCAAAAACGTAAGTGCAATTAGAGTGAGAAAAAAGGATTTGGAGAAACAAGTGGCAGGGGGCACAAAGGCCGTAAAGAAGGCATTTTACTACCAAGGGAAAGGCATTTGCTATCTAGAGATATTTCCAAGCTAAAAATGGAAGTGAAAAGGACCACAAATAAGCAATGCAAATTGCCTACACTAGAATAATAGAAAACTAGGGACTGGCAAGAAGACAATGCATCCACAAATGAAGTCATTGTTCCCTGTTTATTCTACATTTTTGGCAGAGTCTTGCATGTCACCATTTTGGCAGTTCTAAATATTGTTATCTCAGTGACTTCACATGGCTGTCATGGAAAAGGCAGTTTTAAATGAGATATGGGAGTTTTAAATGAGAGATAGAAACCCAATTATTCTTGAACCTCAAGTGGGTTTTAAGATGCCTTGGTTCCTTAAGTGTGGTTTTTCTCATGAATATTGTTTTTTATTTAACTTCTTTTATGACTAATGGTTTCAAGACAAGGTAATGGAGCTCTACCAGGCTGCCTAGAAGTAGAAGAGTTCTACTGCACAATTCTCTGTGCAAATCTTTACTTATTTATGACAATTTCCCTCCTCTTCTACCATTATTTCCTTGATCAGAAAGTGTCTTGTTGCCCATCCACCATGCTGAGGCAATCTCCAATTGCATCTTCCTCCCTAATCTGGTTTTGCACAAAGTTCAGACCAACCTGTACTGCAGTGGAATGAAGGAACCTACTCATCCCAGACCCTGTGAATACAGAAATAACCTGTACAATAAGATACAATAGAGATACAGACAACTGTCATCATGTGAGAGGTAGCCTCAGGAGAACTTACATTAATTAGATGTTTGCAATATATAAGACACCACAATGAAAGCTTAGTTGGCATGCGTTATCTCAATCATCACAGCAAATAATGCACTATGAACCTATTTCATCCCCAATGTCAAGATGAAAACTCTAAAACTAAGATATAGGGTGCCTTTTATCAAGGCTATGTCCTATTGGGAGACAGGATGAAGACAACATCTCAAGTCTGACCCAAAGCCTGGATTCTTAGCTGTGAAAACATGCATGGCAATAGAGAAGGAAATAAGATGATAACTAGCAGTTATGGAACTGGAATTTTTTTCTGTTGTAAACAGTGAGACACTTGATGGAGAGAAATGCTTTTATTATTCAACTGTAACAATCACTGTGGGAGGTCAACCAAGTTGTCACCATCCATTACAAGATGCAAGGACTTTTGATAAGGCTTCATTTGATGAGGAGGGTCCCTGTACTATACCAGAGTCAGTGCTCCTTGAGTTACCTGGCAGGTATCATGTGACTCTCCAGCTCTTGAAGAATTTAAAAGAAGAGGAGGAAATTACACAATAGCCAACCTAATTTACAAATTACTGGTAGTTGTGTGGGAAATAACTAAACAAAGAAACTGCAATTATACAAATATATAAAACACATATATAATCATGAAATCTTTTTTAATAAAATAAACACAGATAAAAGGAAGGAGTGATTTATTATCATTGTTTATCTGGTAACTATTACTGAGAACCTGTGTGTACTAGGGACTCGCTGAACCTGCTGAGGGAGAAAAAGATATATAAAGACATATGGATCCTTCTGCCAATAAACATTAATTGTGAGATTCATTCTGCTGAGGATAAGCATCTTGTCTCATCTACAATTTGTTACCCACTTCCTACTTCTCATTTGCAAAAGAATTAATGACCTTGTTAGCAAATGTGTAAACAATGGCTATTAAATACGTAAATATACTCACTTAACTACTACTTTTCCTTGGCCAATAAAATAAACCTTCTCTATTAATAAACTGCTATAAATGAAAGGACTATGTTGATAAATTACACTTAGACTAGACAAAAGTCCTGAGTATGTAGGAGTAGAAATAAGAACACTGGAAAGTTTAATCATATTCTTTCTGATCTAACTGCCTGTGGCCTTCAAAGTAGCATTTATTAAAGAATTAAAAGTGTATTCATCTCTAAGTCTTTGGTAGTAAAACTAGCAGCTTCACTAGACCTTTAGAAATTATATCTTCAATTATATTACTTAGTACTTTGTTTTAAATGTTTTCTATAGGCACTATTTCCACTCATTCAAATACTAACTATAAAAAACACAAAGACACATGGAGTTTAACTTATGGGTAAAGAATATTAAAACTGTAATGCTGGAAATGGAGAGAGGATAGCTTTATATTCCCATTGCCTTCTTTAAATAACTGTCCAATCTTCTGTTGTGCCATGGCCAGTAGGTAATGACTATAAATGCCTTGTATTTGTAGGGCACTTGGGTTTTTATTTGCAGTAGTAATGTAGATGAGGTTCCCCAGCCAAAACAACTAAAACTGGAGGCTATTATTTTGCTTTATTGAGGTCTACCATACACACATTAAACCATATACAACACACTAATCCGGAATGTCCTGATAGATAAATTATACATTCGTGTAATCACACAGATCAAAACTGGCACATTGCTAGAGCCCTACAAATTTCTTTTTACCCCCCCCCCCATTAATAAAAATACAAAAAACAACCCATTTTACCTTCCCAACACAGGGAATCCAGTTAACACAGCTTCTTCTGCCTGTTTCTGATTGATTGTCATGCAAGTGGAATTAGCAATGTGTACATTTTTGTTTACCTTTTTTCCCATTACCAGATATGTGATTTAATTGAGAGACTGTGCCAAATGCTGTATTCTGTTAATGTATAACCACAACACAGACATGTATACATTTCAGTTTTATTTGGTATTTGGATTGTTTCCAGTTTTATGTAAAACATGGATAAAATTATTAAAACAAAACACAACTTCTAAAAAGACAGTAGAAATGATTAAGTGGGTCCAACTTGTTGCCATGAAAGCTAAAGACTCGCGTCTTTGGATCCCACCAAAGATGTAAAAAGCTAGGTATGGCTGCATATGTACCTACAACCCCAGGAAGTTCCCTGCTGTTTGATGTCTAGGAGCTGATCTCTGAGTTAAGGAAAGAACATGTCTCAAAAGGCCAAAGGGAAACATCTTCCTCATGCCTTCCCAATATGCACATGTGCATATACTATGAATAACACACCCCACACACAATTGTAGGATATCAACAAGTAAGTAATAACTAAATAAATAATAGTCAAAAGGCAAAAATTTAAGTAACATCAGAGCATGAAGCTAATTTAAATCTGGGGCTGTTTGGTGACACTTGTAAACCTAAATTTTAGATTTTCAATTTCTACAGGACAGCCTATTCCAAGTAGCCAGAGGAATGGGAATCTAATAAGACACTTTTTCATTAAAGTGGAGCCCGCATTTTATTGCTAAATCAGCAATAATTCCAGATCTGCATCGAATGCAAAGAAAACTACTCATTTTAAAGCAAGTACCAAATGTAGAAGAAAAAGAAAGGAGCCATGACAATCTAAATTGTCAAATTGGGCTCTGCAGATTTGAACTTCTGGTTAATTCTAAGAAACTTAAAGTTAAACTTCTATTTAAAGTTTGGTGTTTTTACCTTTACTGAAAGAAATGCAAATTATCTCTTGGAGAATCCAGTTTCAATTAATATCTCAAAGAACAAACTTTTAAAAAATCATAAAACACATAAGAAGTAGAGACAAATTAAGAGCTAGCAGGAATAGAACAATTCAGACAACCTGTGATAAAAATTACAAAATGGAAGATTATATAAGAAAACAATGATTATGCCAAATAACACAAGAAGATGAAGAGTCTTAGTTTTTGTCTCAATGAGAACAAACCCTTGGGAAGTAGAACATAACTCAGTAGAAGTTGAAAGTATAATAACTGAATGAAAGTATAATAATTAAATGGAAATATAATAATTAAACAGAGAATAAAAGTAGAATTGAAATGCATAACTTCTACTCAATCAATACTCCCTAGCAAAGACAGAATAAACAAATTGAAGTAAAGATGTGATTAGACTACAATGCAGAAATTTCCAGAAGAAATGGCAGTCATTTTTTATATACAAATCCAGCAAAAAGGAAAGGGAAAATATCAAATAATCAGAATTTATATTTGTATATATCACACCAAATAACCAGAACCCAAAGAACAGAGATCTTATAGTCAGTTACACAATGGGGCTAGAAAGATGGCTCAGTGATTAAGAACATTTGTGACTCTTCCATAGGCTATAAGTTTGGTTCCCACCATCCATATTGGGTGACTTGCATACACCTTTAATTTCAGCTCTAGGAGATCAGACACCTTCATCTGACATTCATGTGCATGTGGCATCCATACACACAAACAGAGATGCCCACACATACACAAAATAAAAAGGAAATACATCTGAAATATAATTGGAAAAGTCAAGTACATGATAGAGCTTTCTCTCAAACACAGAAGGGATTGTTATCTTGTAAAGAGTGGAAAGGACCAAAGTATCTTGTATGTATTTGGAGTGCTTAATCTAACTTAGAATTATATAATCACTTAAATATATCATGTGAAACATAAGTGAACTAAGAATCTTTGAAATAAAGGAAACCAAAGGACAATTTCTAGAAAACATATAATCAGAGGAATTCAGAAAAAGGCAGAAAAGACAAAAGGGAAACGTTCACTTAGTATAAAATACAAGAACTGATTGCTAATGAATGTTATAAACATTCAAGCAAGTCTCAACACATTGACGGTGTACAACGGTATCAGATAATAAAGATGACAAGCAGAGGTAGCGAATAGCAGACACTGAAAGGGAAAATAAAGTGTTTTAACTCTTTACATCTCAGAGAGAAGAAATGCCAACATTAACTAGTTTCAACATTAACAAGTTTTAAATTTAAATTCCATCTAAACAGGTAAATTAAGATTACAGAGGTTAGAGAGGTGGCCATGCAGTTAACAGCACTTGCCAGTCTTCAGAAGACCTGAGTTTGATACCAGAACCCCACCAGGCAGCTCACAACTACCTCAACCTCCAGCGTCAGGAGATACAGTGCCCTCTTCTGTTTTCCTTGGGCACCTGCATACACATGCATGTAGAACGTGAAGACATACATAAATAAAGATAATTTCAAAAAGAGATAACAGGGTAACTAAAGCAAGATGATTTTTAAAATAAGAAGAAAATCTGAGTCAGACAAGAAAATATAAAATGAAGGAAGGCAAGGAACAGAAAAAATAGAAATAGAAAAAGTGAGACAGACAAAATAAGATGACAAATGCCAACCCCAAATCCTAGTTATTTTCAAATTAATTGAATTCTTGAATTAAAAGATACAAAATGTCAACATCAGCTCATAAAAATGTTAGCAATATGTTGCCATGGAAAACTCTAAAATAATAACTCACAGGAAGAATGAAAGAGAAAATATTTTTATAAAGTATGAATCTTTAAAAATTTAAAGAAAAACAGCTATAACAATATTAATACATACAGTGACACCAGTTATATATAATTACAGAAGTATAATCAAGATTAAGAAAGTAACATGATAGATAAATAAAAAACAGATATATAGGAAAACATAATTATACACACAGAGAGAATAAAAGAGAGAGAAAGACAGAGAGATAGAAAAGGAGAAAGGGAGAACACTGAACATTTCAGTAGGCTACTCAGGTCATATACTTATAAAATATAACTTCAGAATTTCAATAAATTATATTTGAACAAAAATTAAAATATTTTCTCTAACAACAAGCCTACTAAGAAGTAAAAATATTTACAGTTGAAATAGGTGATAAGTGATTTACCCAGCATACATAAAAAAAAAGAAAGCCTGAAAACTCAGTAGTAAAGCTCTAACAATCTAATTAAAATGTGAAAAGATAATGTTAGCAGATATTTCACTGAAAGGACACACAAATGGCAGAAAGGCACACAAAAAGATGCTCAACATCACTGTATATTAGAGAAATGTACATAAACCCATACTGAAATAGTGTGCTCTATTTTTTTCAGAACAAAAGTGTACAAAAACAGCTAAAATTAGAATGTATAAATTTGACAATACCAGATGCTAGCAAGAATACCAAGAAAGTGGGTCTGTGTACACTGTTCATTGCTGGTGGACTGGAAAATGATTCAGCTACACTGGAAAGAATTCAGCAATTTCTTTAGTAACAGAACCACACCCATGGCATGCAATTGTTTGGGGAGTATTTACCCAAGAAACTAAAACATATGTTGATTTTAAAACCTGCATGCAAATATCTGAAACAGCCTTTGTAATGAACCAAACCTGAAGCACTTCCCTCAACAAGCAAAAAAATCAAACAAAAAGTGATATATCCACACCATATATAACAACATAGTGTTATAAAGCAACAGACTGTAAACAGACTTATCTCAAATGGGTGTGGGCATCATGCTGGGATTAAAAAGTCAATCTCCACAAAGGGTGTGAGTCAAGTTACAAAAGTATCTCAAAATGACAAAATTACAGAGATAGAATACAGCTTAGCGGTCACCTGAGGTGAAGGATGGTGGCAGGGTGTGGATGAACATGGCTATAAAAGAATGGCAGGACAGAGGTCTCAGTGATGATTAAATAATTTTGTACCTTGACTGCAGTGAAATCAACACTGCAGGCACCTAAAGCCATGATTAAAGGAAAGGGGTCTATGTATATACTGCACCATTGGAAATTCCCTGCCTTGTATCATGTACTGTGATGTATGGACAATACAACCACTGGATGAAATTGACAACTTTTTTCTTCCATGTTTGAATATTTATACAGTGCTTTCATTTCTTTGGCTAGGTTTATTCAAAGGTACGTCTCTCCTCAGACAAAATGGCAGACATTAAGAAAATAAATAACAGCAAATGCTGGTAAGGATTGTAGACAGAGAGCTGTCATACAAGGTTGGTAAGAATGTGAACCAGCTAGCCATGATGGAAGTCAGTATAGCAAGTCATCAGGAAACTAAGGACAAATATATCAGGCAATCCAGTTATATGACTCCTAGGTCTTTACCTGAAGGCTTTGAATTGAGCATATTGCAGGAATATTTGTCCATAGGTGTTTGCTGCATAAGTATTTACAATAGCTAAGTTATGGAACCAACAAAAGTGTCCATCAACAACAGAAATTAATGACTTATATAAAGCAATTATACTATTCCCTCAACAAAGACAAAAGTTGTTTCTTTACAAAGATGAATTAAGATGACAAATCTCTACAGATAAATTGATTAGGAGAATAAAGAGAACCAGAAGAAACAATTAGATCATGCTATAATGGAAAACTATAGAAATGTCAGGCATTTATAGAATATTAAGAAAACTCCATGACTCCTCTATTCTATGCCAATAAATTTGAAACTTGGCTAAAATGCTTGGAATAATACAGCAAAGATAAGTGGTCTGAACAATAAGAAATACACTTCTTTTTAAAAATATTTTTAGATTTATTTGTTCTACTTTATGTATATGAGTGTTTTGCTTGTGTCTTGATATATATCATAACAAAACATACCATGATCAATAAAAAATATAAAACAAAGCACAAGATTCAGAGCTACATTTTTAGAGAGCTGGAGTCTATGACCATCATGGCAGGAAGTGTTAACAGCAGGCAGGCAGGCATGGTACTGGAGCAGTTGCTGTTTTCCCATCTTGAGACAATGATGAGAGAGAGAAAGAGAGAGAGATCAGGAATGAGGTGGGCATTTGAAACCTCAAAGCACACACCCAGAGTAGCATCACCTCCAACAAAGCCACTCATTCTAATCTTTCTCAAACATGTCACCATCTGGGGACCAAGGATTAAAGTATATGAGCCCGTAAAAGACCATTTTCATTCAACCTACCACATTCTGTACATATGTATGTGTGCTACCACACATGTGTTTGGTGTCCGAGGAGGTCAGAAGAGAGTGTTCAGTCCTCTGAAACTGGAGTTAAAGATGGTTGTGAGCTGCCATGTGGGTGCTGAGAACCAAACTTCAATTCTCTGCAAAAGCAACAAATGTTCTTGGCAACTTGACAACTTGAATCCAGCCCCAAGAAACCCATCTTTTAAAATGATGAATTTGTTGGTGCTAAAGAGTTGGATCCATAGTTAAGAGCACTTGATGTGCATGCAGAGGACACTGATTCATTTCCCAGCACCCACACGGCAGGTCACAGCTATCAGTATTTCCATTTACAAGGCATCTGACATCCTCTTCTGGCTTCCATGTACACAAAACAATGCACATGGTATGCATAGATATGTGCAGGCCTTCATATACACATTAAAATAAATAAATCTTTAATGAATTGTTAACTGTAGGGATAGCTACATAGTTATAAGAGTCTTCTGTTCCTTTCTTACTAGCTCCAACAGAAAAGTGACAGAGAAGTCTTAGAATGTTTGTTGCTTTGAATATCTGCCAAATTTCCAAATCAGTCACTAGAGTGGCATTGGATAATGTATCACCTGGATAGCTTCTTAATATCAGTTTCTCTGGAAAGATTTCAGGAAAGTTGCCATGGGCACAGCTGTTATTGACACTATCAGTAAGGAAGACATCACTCAAAGGGACAAAAAGGGGAAGGAGAGTAACCCTGTCATTCAAATATTTATAGGCCAGTCCCCACCAACATTTATATTCTAGTTGTACTTCCACTAGATGGTTCAACTGATATCCAGAAATGGGTGGAAGACATCCACAGCCTCTCATGCTCACAGGTGTAAAGGTGGTCTATCTGTTAGATGTGGTGGTATTGTGTTCCTGGCCTCAGGTTTGGTTTCATTAATAAGAACTTTTAAGATTCCTACTACAGTTAGACACCTGACTGTAGTGTCCTAGAAAATAGCTTTAGAATCCTGGCACTGGGGTAGTGAAGCCATTTGAAGAAACCATCTATAAAGTAATGAAATAATCTAGACTTATTGAAATTTCACTCCAAACTCTAGTATTTCTTTATACAAAATCAATCCTTTTAAAAATCAATTTGTTCCTTTAAAATGTGCAATAATTGGAGATAAAAAAAAAAAAGTAGTGCAGAATTATTTGAGGAAATCTAAGACAGACTCACATTAGAAAGCTGGAATCAGTACACTGTTTGTGACCACTGCATCATGTTTATAAGCCAGTCATTAGTTTGCAGTTCTATTGGAATCTTTAAGCCTCCTCAGATCTCAGGATATGCTAGTCGATATCTGAACAGGAGCCAGGACTCCCCAGCCACACATCAAGCAGGAGACAAAGACCATGAACAAGGGGTCAACTTTTGACAAGGAAAATCCATATAGCACAGAAAATTATGCTTTGTTTTTAGCTATTTATTTTTCTGGGGAACCAGTTGATTTTCATAGCACTATCTTTTATTTATCTTTTATTTGCTGGTCTTACCGAAAGGAACTTCAAATTTCAACAACTGAGCCTCCTCAGATAAACAAAGCAAAAGCTATACCAGACTTTTTTGAAGTTAAGGTCTTATCATTCTCTCCCCAATAGCCTGAACTCTTTGAGCCATAAAAAAACATTTTCTATCTCTTATGTGTCTATGACCCTTCAATATTGGAAGAGAGTTTTCATTCATAGTTGAACTTATGAAACTAAATAAATGTTGAGTATTCCAGCAAATGCATCTTCTAAATATTGCATTGATGTATTATGTTTGTCTTTTAGTGAACACAATAATGCACATGGTGAGATTTAGAGAATTTCTAAAGTTCAATTTCTCCATTGCTATTTTATTCTCTTTTGTTGATGCTGTAATTCATTCATTTTTCATATACAACAAATGAGCGGAGAATAACCTTTTGTTAAATCCCACAGAAGAGTGTAAATTTTATACATTCATTTCCTAATCTGTAGAATGGGAATGACAATACCAACTTGTCAGTATTGAAAGAGTTGGTATGACCTGGTCCATCTGAAGCACTTAGAATTGAGTCTGATTTTGAGGCCATTTTAACTCAGAACCTCCAAGAAGTACTACCCATAGAACTACATTAACTATCAAATCAGAATACCAACATTTCATTTAGTACATAAAAGCTCAGGATGTGAGGGTAAGCTATAAGAAAAAAAAAAATAACAAGGCAAAGAAAAAAAGTGATATAAACTGATGTTTCCACACTGGCACCACTTTACAACATACTGCCAAGAGACCAATAAGATACTCAGCAGATATGCTGACTTGTCTCATAGGACTTTTCCAGAAGTACTACAAAGAAAAGCAGATTGTGGGGTAGTCCACAGGAGAAATTGAAGAAAAAGGAGAAGAAAGTAATCTGACAGATTTCTTCTCCTTCCTACTTTCACTAGGCAATTTTCATGGCTCACATCTTTGTAGGGTACAATCTCTGACTCCTCTGAGACCCTGTAGGAAGCCAGATCCCACACCCAGTGCTGCTGCTGTATTCCAATCATTTTCTATTACATTCTACTTGCTATCAATCAAGCTATAGTGTGGAAACCAAAGCCTGCACTGAGGTTGCCTTTGAATCAAATCTCTTTTTCACATTTCTCAGTGTAGTTGATCAAAACAGGGCTGCAGAATTGGACAAGTGATTTTGAGTCCTGGACCTGCTACATTCTAGCTATGGAAGGTATTTAAGCTGCCTGCGTCTTGGTCCCTTCGTCTATAAAATAGAAATGTTAATATCTACCTCACAGAGCTATTATAAAGGATGAATGAGCAGTAAAGTAATTAGAGCTGTGATTGGCACATAAATGTTCAATAAATGTTTACTACTACCATAATCATCACTGCATACAAATGAGAAGACTGGAAAAGGCCATTCAGACCACTAACTGTGAATCTGCCAGCAATGTCCTGACCAAACAAGTGACAGCCTACAGTACCACAGGAGAAGTAAAGCTGAATGATGACTATGATGGAGTGCACCAACGTAGGAAACTTGATCAAATAACTCAAAACCCAAATTGCATATTTTCCTTATTGCCTGAATTATCCAGGAAATTGCCAAAGCTCTCTAGCCCCTCAGGACCTGTAGTGGTGTTTAGTGCAGCATATTTCTAATAACATGCCAATGAATGATGGCAGACTTACAGAGTTACTGATGGACACCCACATAAGAGACACTGAAATTTTAAAATAGTCATCTTCTTGCAGATTGTGCCATGTATTCCAACCTCACTTGCTCAAGGCTCAATTCAGCTATTATGTGACATTAAAACTAGAATACTGTACAACAGATACATTTTACATCAAAGCAAAACAAAATGCCTAATTTTTTTTTTAGAAATATGTGGTTTACTTTAGGCAGAAAAGATAAATTTCCTCAAGCATCTTCATATTTGTAGATGTTTTACTATTTTTCAGTTCTTTATTTTTGAAAGCTTTCAAAAATTGAACCCAGTGAAATCAGAATTTAAATGAGAAAATCAGAGAAAAAAAATCCACATTTTTTTTTCTACATTTCAATTAATTATAATTCCAAGAGTCTGAGCTCAATTACTATCACTATACTAACTTGTATTCTGAATGCAGGTCAAGAGGATAAGAACTGGTTAGGCACAAGTGTAGACCATAGTTATCAATGCTAGTAGGCTTCCAAATCGTGCTTTAACATTTTCATACTCTCATTGCTTGCATATATCTTGTGATTTCTACTTAGGAGATCTGGAGTGAGAATGATCATTTTCAAGCCTGTTATTCCTTAAGTACAATTAGGACAAGCAAAGAAAGCATGGAGAAGCCATTATGGAAGAGAAATCAAAACCCAGAAAAAGAAACAGCATTAACCATGTTTTTAATATCTCTTTCAGGCTTTATGCTAATGGAATTCCACAGTCATATATAAGAAGAAAACCAACAACTCCTATTAAAAAGTTTTTTCTCAAAAGAGAAGGGGAAAATGTTATAACTATGCTTTGATTCCAACAAATAACAAACATTACATATGTGTGTGTGTCTATATGTATATGCATATATACATATATACATAAATATGCATTTATGTAGACAAACATACATTTATGTATATGTATCTTTTATCTCTCAGGCTTAAGACACCTGAAGACAGGTTTTTGAATATCTATAACACCTCAGGAACAGGATACATGGGTGAGAACAACAGAAAGTAAAATGCTAAATAAAGAAACAACCAAATTATTTTCTAAACCTCTGGCTCCCCCTGAACACATGTGAAATGCAGACACAAAAAACCAAGTTAGGGTAAAACAACGGAACTGAATTTCCAGTAACTGCCCAGGAGACTGTTTATTCTTTGAGTCCATCTAAGTTAATTACTGGCTACAGTGAAGTTAATACACTCTAGTTAGGAATATAACAGTATTCAGAATATATCATGTCTACAAATTCCAGGAAGCAGTTCAAATTACCCAACATAAAAATCCAGGAATATATAATCAATATTCAATAAAAGGACAACCAACCACCCCCTCAAAATATCTAACTTCTGACTAAATGGCATCTATCATAACTAAGTTCAGTGAGCTAAAGGAAAGTATCATCATAACAATAGAAAAATCAAAAGGCAATACAAAACCAAGTAGAGATTCTAGAACTGAATTATAAAGTCATTCAAAGGAAGATGTGACTCTTCAGAATTAGACTTTGCCACCTACTGGTTCACTGTTTATTTGATTTTAGAAACTTAAGCCTTCTTTCTACCAAATAAAGAATAACCCAACAATGGAGAGAAATAGCCCTGAAGGAGTTCTGAGGATGGCACTTCATATATGTCAGCTGTCAACAATGTGAGGTGGGCTTTAGCATGTTAATTTACCAGTGTTCTCTCTACTTCTTAGCTGAGGACAGTAGATATTAAAACTATTTCTATCTCACATTGTAAGCACAATTCTTACAACATGATAATTGTTCATTAAATGTCATCTATGAAGCTGGGCAGTGGTGGCACATGCCTTTAATCCCAGCACTCGGGAGGCAGAGCCAGGCGTATCTCTGTGAGTTCGAGGCCAGCCTGGTCTACAAAGCGATTTCCAGGAAAGGCGCAAAACTACACAGAGAAACCCTGTCTCGAAAAAAAAAATGTCATCTATGATGATATCTAATTGTACTATGAAAATGAATTATTTTTCCTTTCTTGTTAAAAATTATGTGTGTGAATGTGTGTGGTATGTATATGTTCATATGCATTGCCGTGAATGCTGGTGTACACATGACACAGTGTTTACATGGAAGTGCAAGAACAATCTTGCATGTCAGTACAGTCTTTTGTCTTCTGCATTGTTTGAGAAATAGTCATTTGTGGTTTCTCATTGTGTGGGTGGCCAACAAGCTTTCCAAGATTCAGGATCCACCTCATCTGCCATCTTGCCATAGGAGCGTTAGAATAACAGACACAAACTGCTGTGTCCAGTTTTACATGAGTTCAGGGACATCAAAGTCAAAAGTCTTGCACTTGCACAGCAAGTGCTCTACCCAATGAGCCATCTTTGTAGCCCAGAAACTACCTTTTTTAAAATAAAGGTGTCAGGTAGATAGTATATGCTAAATGGATTTCAGAGATTCCTAAAAGAATGGAAGCCAGGAACAGATAAAACTAACTTAAAGAGAGGTTTCTAAATGTAAACTGTAATCCTAAAATTCAACTCATAATCCTATGTCAAATTTTCCACTGCTAATTAGCTTCTGGCATGTGTGTCTCTCCTCTCATTTTAATAGTCTTTCCCTGATGTTGCCACAAAAGGGTCTTGTTAACACTAAAATAATAGTGAAATGATTAATTTCTAGGTGCTGCCTTTAATAGCATTAATCTTGTTGAATCATTTGGAATGAATGTGACTGTCATGTGTGCTTAGGAAGACAGAAAGCAGCTTACTAGCTCTGTCATGTTACTGCAGCTGATATCTGGAGAACTATGAGTCTGTCTTCCTGAGAGGCATATGCTACATGTTTGATACTCATTGAGAGCAGTTGTAATTACAGTATAGAGGGAGGGGAACATGCAATTGCTTATCAATCACTCCTCCCCAGTCTTCCTCCTTGACAGGAACTGACAGATCTCCGCAGAACGTAAATGCTAATCATCTCTCGCCATTAACCTTAGGGCCTTGTTTCGAGACACAAGTCAAATGCTGGGGATATTAGGAATACAGCACTGTGTGGAAACAAGTTCATTTTTCTGTCCTTACTCTCTCTGTTCTGTAAATGAGAAAGACTTGGAGAAGTAGAAGGGCATGAAATGGGAACCTGCACACACACATGCACACCACATACCCACCAAATACACATACACACCACATACCCACCAAACACACAAATACACCACACACACACACACACACACACAACACACACACAATACACACCACACACACAACAAAACACACACAATACACACACACACACGCACACCACATATACACACACCACATACTCACCAAACACACACACACACACACACACACACACACACACACACACACACACACACCACATATACACACACCACATACTCACCAAACACACACACACATACCAGGATTGACTTGTTTTGTGTTTGTTGGTGGTGAAGTCACAATTCGGACACAAGTGGCAAAACCAAAACTGCTGTGAAAGTGACCTGCACAAAGACACAGCGTGCCCTCTAACAAGAGTCTCAAATGAATGCTTTAAAGCTCATGAAGAATTTGTGCTCAAGGCCAAGGTGAATGTCACAAACCCTGGTGATCTTTGCCTTTATCCTTATGCCCCTCCCATCTGCAAACATGAATGATAGACCTCACTAACTTTATATGATTTTATTCACCAAAGGAAATTCTCTAAGATAAGAGAAATGTGTAAGTTAGATTCTAGAATTTTACTTACTTTTCCAACTTTTCCTAATCTGTAAACTTAGTCATAAATTACATTATTTGGATGATGTAGCTTCAAAATCCACAAAACCATATACAAAGCTATTTTTGAGACACTTGTGTGGAGAAGAAAAGGATGCCAAGATGAAGCCACATATACACAGCCAAGAAAAATGGACAGCTGAATTGAAAAGACATCAATAATTTCCAGAATTTAAAATCCTGAATCATGACATGACACTAATGGAATTCAGGTGTTTCTGGTACATGGACTGCTCTCACCAAATGTGAGGTCAAACTGGTGACCTTGTATACATCTTAGTTCACAAAAGAGTCTGTCAGATACGCTAAGCCTGTAGGCTGAAGATGATGCCCCAACACTGTGGAGAAACATTAGGTGACTGTCCAGGCTGCCAGCTGTCTCTGTCTACTCTTGCAAGACTCCTGAAAAATGCTTACATCCTTCTCCCGGTTCTCAGGTAATATATCCTTCTGAGGTCTTTGATGTGGTTGAAGAATAGGTAGTTATAATTTCCTCAGTTATGATAAAAGATAAGTTAGATATAAAACCTTAGACTCACAAATATAAGATAGGATATCTTCTTTAATATTGTACTTGTAATTCTTGCTTGATAATTGTTTTGTTATATGTAATTTCACTATGTAAAAGTTAAAACCGTCCTTAAAAAAAAAAAAAAAAAGAAAAGGGGAAGTGCTGTGGATATCGCTCTGTGTAAATAAAGTTCTGATTGGTCAGTGGCCAGGCAGGAAGTATAGGTGGGACAAGAGAGAAGAGAATTCTGGGGAGAGACACCGCCAGCCGCCGCCATGACAAGCAACCTGTAAAGACACTGGTAAGCCACAAGCCATGTGGCAAAGTATAGACTAACAGAAATGGGTTAATTTAAGAGAGAAGAAGTAGATAACAAGCAGCCTGCCACGGCCATACAGTTTCTAAACAATGTAAGTCTCTGTATGCTTTCTTGGTTGGGTCTGAGCGACTGTGGGACTGGCGGGTAAGAGAGATTTGTCCTGACTGGGCCAGCAGGAAAACTCTAGCTACACTTGTGTCTCTTTCTTAATGTCCATACTCTGATTGTTGTGTACCATCCTTTCCTTAAAAAACCCTTTGTACTGTCTGGTGCTAACTTATCTTGAAATTATTTCTGTGGCTTAAGACAACATCCCAACTACATCTGAGTAGGGGTCCTTAAGGGGTAACCACAGACTGCATAGCGCAATAGCAGATGTGCCTCCTATTGCCACTATAATATGAGATTTCAGAAGGCTGAATGATCTGGAATTAGTCACATAATATGTAGATATCAATATCAAGTTATAACTGTATGTAAGTAGGTTAGAACTATATGCCAGATAGTTGGTCATACAGGAAAGAGGCAGATTCCTATTTAAAAGTACCCATAATTCACAAGAAAAAAAAAGGATTTAGGGTTCTTAAAACTCATGATCCAAGAATCAGCTATGAAGTATGTAAATTTTTAATTAATCCTGCTAAGCACCCATATAAGATAGGTAGTATCTTTTTTTCATTTCAAATTGGTGCAACTGAGAATCAGAGAAACATGTATAAATTTGAAAACCAAATCATTGCTGCCGCCCAGGAGAGAGACAACAATACCCTGGATTTTGGAAATGGCAGCTGAATCCTAGCACACTCTTAATAAGGTGTTTCATGATCACTGTGCAGACTAATTAGGAAAGAATAGTTTAAAAAAACACCACAAAACTCAGTAAGTAAGTAACATTGATATGAGAACAAAGAAATAGAAACACCAGGAACTTTGCTTGGTATCTCTTTACCGAAGCCATGAGAACTTAGAGAATATATTATTCCTGACACCAGCAAGCTACAGAAATTTATGATTAATGAGTACTTTGGGACTGTGTCAATTTCTTTATAACATACATTTGTTTGAATATTCAAATAGAAGCCAGTTACTGAAATAAAGTTATTGAAAAGTGCAATTATTAGATTAAAAGAAATAATTACCATCTTTTATGTTGCCTCTCATCATGTGTGACACACTAATATCAGAATTTAGCAAACTATCTTTTATAATGTATAATGAGCAGCACAGAAAGAAAGGGATTGGAGTCTCTATACATGAGGCAGCTGAACCCAGAGACATGAAACAATTCTCCAAGCTCAGATGTAGCAGCAAAGCAAGTGTTAAATTTCCTATCTGCAGAACTGAGGAAGCACTGTTCTTAAGTCCTGCCTTTTTGTGAATCGAAACTGGCTTTACATTTAACCTGAAATTCAAGCCCTGAGTAAAGAGAGCAGGAAAAGGATAGAAGATATTTCTAGAAGGAAAACAAATCTTTTTATATTGGAAAATTTAAGGACATGAAAGCCATATATTCTTAAAACAAGTCTTTGTCAAAACTACCTGGGAAGGCCTCCCATGGGAATGGAGGAGCAGTGGATTTAAGGGAGAGAGAAGTGGGGGGTTAAAGGAATGGAGGGAGGGAAGCCTACAGTTGGGATGTACTGTGTGAGAGAGAGAAGAATTAAAAAAATACTAGGTGGGAAGCATAGCTAGTCAGAGACAACTGAAACTACCGTTCACCAGGTGGTCTTATCATCCACATTTAATGCTAAGCCAACATCCAATTTTATGTATAATGTTAGGAACTAGTTTTCTGAGCTACACCATACCGACATGAGGGCCTCCAGCTTAAGAAAGACTTGCTCAAGCCTGTAGGTGGGATATGGAGAGCACTAGATTAACATGGGAATTCTTTGGCTTTAAAGGAATAACTTTGATAAATGTGGAAAAGAAAGAAGAATGTATAAGCATGATGATTCTCCTTAATTATAATTTAGGGATACACAAAGAGAGATTCACCACATCCTGTTTATAATCACAGCCAAAACTGATACTCTAGCTAGAAAATTTAAGGAAACTGAGGTCAACTCAGTATATCTCTGAAACATGATGTTTTCACCATGGAAGACTGCCTCCTGATATTTTGTCAACCCTATCACGTGAGGTATTTAATGTGAAGCCAGTCAATGAACATTATATAGACAAGATTTGACGAGATGTTGTTACTTTGACACAAGGCCATGCTATCTCCCAGCCTGGCATCTAACCTACTGCAGTCCTCTTGCCTCAGCCTCCCAAGTACTGAAATTACAAACATGAGCCAACACATCTGTATTGTGGAATATTCCTTTACACTGTGTGAAGATGTGTCACTATAATTGGTTTAATAAAGACCTAACTGGCCAGTATCTAGGCAAGAGGTATAGGTGGGACTTCTGGGGTAGGAGAGCTCTGGGAAGAAGAAAGGGAGAGTCACCAGCCAGACACAGGGGGAACAGACATGTAGGAGGAGAGGTAAAAGCCACAAGTCACATGGCAACATGCAGATGAATAGAAATGGGTTAATTTAAGTTATAAGAGCCAGTGAGACAAGTCTAAGCTATAGGCTGAGCTTTCATAATTAATAATAAGTATCCATGTCATTTTTTTGTGAGCTGGTGACCCAAAGGAAAATCTGTTTATAAATGACATCCAACATGGGGCACACATTTCCACATAAGACCTAAGAAAGCTTAAAAAATGGTTGCAAACACACAAAACTCAGCTTCCTAGTCCCATAGTCTCTAATGCTTGCTGCAATAGAGAGATGTGTCTCTTGGCCATTTCTCACTAATTTGAGCCACCAGCATGCCATGAGTTAAGCTGTATGGTGGTTTAAGGTTTTGCTCATGCTGACAGAAAAAGTTTCATATATGCAATAAAATAGATTCAGGTAAAAAAAAATTCTAAACAGATTATAATGTGTTTACCAATGTGCATAGGCTAAAGAAAAAAGTATAGCCAGTCATAAAAACATAAATAGTTTTAAAAAATAAAGTTTTTAAAAAGAGAAGTAAGGTAATAAAAAAGAATAATCCACATATGGATGGGAAATATTGTAACATAGGGAGTTTGAACCTTATATGGTACTTCGTTAATTTTGAAGTTTTTTGAATGCTAATGAACAGACAATAGCTGCTTAGAGACATTGGATTGTGGAAGGCACTGTTGAATTAAACTAACCTATATACTTGAGGAATGCCTTTACTTTAAAATGGAAGTCAAAAAATATATTATGTTGGGGAAGAGGTTATGCTTTTGTTCCCACAGGAAAGGCTGTGGATTTCTTCCAGGTTAAAAGAGATCCACATTTGACTGGGGGAGAGCTCTGTATATCTTGGTTACAGACATGGGGGAGGAGGCCAAGAAAGACTACAGGACAGGTGACATGTAAGCTGCTCACTCTGCATAGGAACAGCTGGGAGACAAGATGAGACATGATCAATCTTGTTGGCTACAGAGTCCTCATGACTTAGTATTACATGCCATTCTTTCATGTGGCATGGACAGACTTATATTACAGTTAGGTTATGTAGTCCAAGTTGACTTATAAAGTTACAGATCCCTTTTATCTACTCAGATATAGAACAAAAATAATTTTAATTGCCTTGTGCACACCACACATTCCATCCTTGTGTTAATGCAGACATGTATGTTACTTTTAAAAGTTTGTGTGTTTTCAGAAAAAAGGGACCAGATACCAATGAAAATTGGTGGCCAAGGAGATACAGCCTCTTAGAGTGCCTCTGTTGCAGTTTCCTCAGATTTCTGCCCTATTATGTCCAGCAAATATTGTTCCTCTGAATATGTCAATTACTCCTGGCTCTTTAATCTATCTGTGCCCTTTTCTACAATGATGCCTGAGCCTTGGAGGTGGGCATATAATATAGATGTCCTATTCAGAGCTGAGAATCTACAGTTATTAATTCTCTGTGAGTTGACCATTTGTTGGCCTTTGGATTAATCATCATCTACTACAGGAAGCAACTTCTATGATGAGAGTTGAGAAATGTACTAATATCTGGTATAAAGATAAGAACTCAGGGGCCAGTTAACAAATAGAAATTAATAGCACGGTAACTACTATAGCTAATTTGAGATTGAGTTTCTTTCTTGTTGTATCTTTATTGTCTTGTTTTGTGTGTGTTTTTTCTTGATATCTGCATTTTTGCAGGTTTTTAAAAAAACATAAGCCTCAGCATTTATGAGAAATATTCATAGCTGCAAATTAATAACAAATTCTGCTTATGCACCCTAAAGCAACTTTAATTATGATTTGATTGGGAGGTGAAGGACTATAGAAGCCAAGGTCATGTTTTGAGTGGAATGCTGTTATGATCTCTGTAAGTGCTCTCAGCTATTGTATTAATTTTCATCCTTGCTCCCTAGAGACATATTTTGGGAGAAATTAATTAATTCCAGCAAAAGAAGGGTCTATTTCCTAGGTCTCCTTTGAAGGATGTGCAGACTCACAGGAAATTGATTGTATGGAGCAACTGCAGGCACTGAGTTTCCCAGCCATCCACAAAAGATAGCAGTATGATTAAGGATCCAGGTCCACAGGGGAAAGGAAAAGAGGGAGAGAAGGAAGGAAGGAAGGAAGGAAGGAAGGAAGGAAGGAAGGAAGGGAAGGAGGGAGGAAGGATAGGGAAGGAGGGAGGAAGGATAGGGAGGGGTGGAGGGAGGGAGGGAGGGAGGGGTGGATGAGGGAAGGAAGGGAGGAAGAAATAAATGAAGGGCATGCAAAAGGGAGGCAAGTGTGTTCCCAGAGAAGCAGGTAGGGCATAGATGAAAAGGTAAACTACAGAATGAAGGCAGGCTTAATCTAACCTCTGAATTTTTAGAACAAGAGGATAATCAAAGAATTCTTATCAAACAATTGAGGCTTTTTTTTCTACTTGTTATGAAGGAGAGTAGTTCCCTTCACAGGGTAGATATAGAGGGAAATTGAAAACCAAAGACATTCAGCATAATTAACTGTGCCCACTAGCTTTGTCCCATCCTATGGAATATCTTCAGCATTACCAGAGATCTCAGACTGCAGTATCAGCACCCAATGGATTTTCAGGGACAAAGTCTTCACCCTGGGCTGTAGAGGTTCCTCTTGACTAGCACACAGCCAGAGAGCCTGTTGGAGTCTGTAAGTACAGAAATGTGACAGAATCCTACTAGGAAACACAGAGATATATGGAGTTCCAAGAAAAGCAGAGTATGTTTTTCCCCCTTTTCTCTACTACAATGCATTCTGATGCAAGAAAAAAAATCTTAAAGCTAAAGCCTGCCATGGGTGACAGAAAGCAGTCAATGAAAAGTAGGCTAATGTATTAAATATTTAATATCTGTTGATTGCTTTTGATCTCTCAATCACAGTATCCAGGTGAATGCCTCTCTATTTTAAAAGCATTTCTCCCTAGTATTTTATTCATAATCTCTTTTTTCTAATATTAGTGTATCAAATATTCATAATGAAAATAGAGAGGTCTTTGGCAGACATAATATAAAACACAAATCATCTCTGAGGTGTGCAGACTGAAGCTATGTGGCCTTTCTTTTCTCTTACTCATGCATATGTTTTTCAGCACAGTGGTTACTTTCAATATTCTCTTCTATATCCATGTGCATATCAGGTCATGCATATCAGGAGAATTCCCACAGCGTTGAAAACATTTATTTTAATGCCTGTAAAACATCTCATGATGCCATTTACCATAAATTATCTAAAACTTTTACTGGTATTGGAACATTTAGGCTATTTTCAAATTGTTGTGATTATGAGTTACACTGAAATAATTCTTCCTCATACATAAATTTATGAACTTATCTCAGAATGATTTCATAGAATAAACTCCTAAAGCAGGACTAATGTTTCAAAGAATATGGCCATTCTAAGCCCCTCAAATTAGAAGACTAGGCTTTTAAATGAAAACACTAATGTGAAATGTAAACTGTAGGCAATTCAATTATACCCTGAGGCCTTCTTATCAATAGAAATCCATAATTGTGAGATTCTTAAGTAAATTTAGAAAGTCAGAAACAAAGAGCTTTAAGAATACATCAGAGAGTTGCTAGGTATGGAAACTGCAGCTGGCTGTTTTGGCAGTTGTGGGGTTTTTTTTTGTCTGTTTGTTTTTTTTGTTTGTTTTTTTTGTTTTTTTGTTTTTTGTTTTCTTTTGTTTTGTTTTTGCCTGTGTGTTCTCATAAAACTGTTGGAAGCCAAACTCTCCTCTAACTCTGTAACAGTCATGGCAAAGCACCTTGGTCTGGAGGTTCAGACCACAGTTAAGGTGAAAAGAATGCTTACTTGATGCCAAGCAGGTTCTCATAAGTCATTTTTGAGATTTCACCTATGTTTTCAAAATACCAAACCAAGACTCAGCAACAGATATGGGTTTCAATAGGTGATCCTTCTAAAGGCTACAGGCCTATACTGAGAAGAGATGGATTGCTGAGAAAAGTGCTTACTATGTGCCCATGTGAAAACCTAGGAGCACTGGCTCTTGTTTACAATCTCTGTGCTGAGAGATCCGAGAGATATACATAGATCCTTGGATCTTGTTGGCCAACCAGTTGAGCCCAAATGATGAGCTATTTGTTCAAATAGAGACCCTTACCAAAAAAAAACAAACAAACAAACAAACAAAAAAACATGGAAAGCACTTGAGGAATATACTAGCCATCAGCTTTTTACCTCTTAAGGTGCATATTTGTGTGTGTGTGTCTGTCTGTCTGTCTGTGTGTGTGCACATACACATACACAGACACACAGACACACTTTCTATCTATCTCTATCTCTATCTCTATCTCTATCTCTATCTCTATCTCTATCTCTATCTCTATCTCACTGCAGTACCAACACCAAAAGTTCAAAGCAGCATGTATAACATCTTTTCTACCTGGCTTCATGATTTCTCCTGACTATCATACAGCTTCGCCCTTGCCCCTTCACATCATCTTCATTTTTTAGATGCTTGCAATGCTATATGATGGAACTTAGGTAGAACCTGTCTTATTTCATTAATACTCAACAAGAAGCAGCATGGAGGTGTAGTGGTGTGTGGTTATGGGGCAACACAAGAAAAATAAGCAATAAAATCCATTAATAAATGCCTCCCCTTCCTCTTCCTGAGCAGATGAGTCTGAGGGTCTTCAGAATGCCCTGGCAGAGACAGTACCCATCTCTTAGAAGGGACAATTGAGGCCCATCAAAAAAAAAATCAAACGTTGCTTCCTTTCTCTGACTTTCTTAAGACATATCAGAGAATCAGACACCAGATGCCCAAGCAGAAGCAATTATCTCTACTTCCAACTTTCTCAGAAATCGTGCTAAAACTGTGTATCTAAATGAATCTTAAAAACCTGCAATTGGAGCTTCTGTCTGCCCTGGAACTCCCATCTGAACCAGAGGTGAGTGCCTGGAGTTATAGCCAGAGAGGCAACTGCCCTTGGGACCCACCACTGGACACAGGCCACTCTGGGAGGACCTGACCAACTCGGCCCCAGTTTCCTGCCAATCGGTGGGCCCTGTGGGAAGGCTCCCCTTTTCCAAGACTGTAGGCAGACACTGCAGTCTCCACACCCTGCCCCCAAACCCATCTGCTGGAGACCCCAGCCACTTCCTGAGAATCAGAGACCAGCCCCAAGCTTCCATTCTGCCCTGGAACTCCAATCTGGACCAGAGACCAGAGGAACTCCCATCTGGACAAGAGGAGCTCCCATCTGGACAAAATAAGGAGACCCCAGAGACTTCCCAAGACTCAGAGTCCAGCCCCCCAGCTCCTATCTGGCCAGCACTCTCATCTGGACCAGTGCTCCCATGTGGCACAGAACTTCCATCTGGTGCCCCAAACACAAGGGCACCCACATATGTAAAAGAAACATTACTAAAGCTTAAATCAGATATAAAACCCCCACACATTAATAGTGGGAGACTTCAACACCCCACTTTCACCTCTGGACAGATGGGCCAAATTGAAACTTAACAGAGACATAATGGACTTAACTGATGCTATGGCTCAAATGGACTTAATCGATATCTACAGAACATTCCACCCAAACAAAAAAGAATATACCTTCTTCTCAGCACCCCATGGAACCTTCTCTAAAATCGATCATATACTTGGCCACAAAGCAAATCTCAACAGACACAAAACAATTGGAATACCCTCCTGTGTTCTATCAGACCACCATGGTTTAAAGTTAGATTTCAACAACAGAAAAAACTACAGAAATCCTCCAATCTCATGGAAACTGAATAATGCTCAACTGAATTATCAATGGGTTAAGAAAGAAATAAAGAAAGAAATGAAAGACTTCCTAGAGATCAATGAAAATGAATACACCACATAGCCAAACTTATGGGATACTATGAAAGCAGTGCTAAGAGGGAAATTTATAGCACTGAATGCCCACAGAAAGAGGGAGAAATCTCATGCAAGTGACTTGAAAGCACACCTAAAAGCCCTTGAACAGGAAGAAGCAAAGTCTCCCAGTAGGAACAGACACCAGGAAATTATCAAACTGAGAGCTGAAATCAATAAAATAGAAATAAAGAGAACAATACAAAGGATTAATGAAACAAAGAGTTGGTTCTTTGAGAAGATCAACAAGATAAACAAGCCCTTATCCAAACTAACCAAAAGACAGAGAGAGAGCATCCAAATTAACAAAATCAGGAATGAAAAGAGGGACATAACAACAGACAATGAGGAAATTCAGAGAATCATCAGGTCATACTTCAAAAACCTCTACTCCACAAAATTGGAAAATCTAAAAGAAATGGATAATTTTCTGGATAGGTAACACATACCTAAGTTAAATCAAAACCAGATAAACCATTTAAATAGTCCAATAACCCCTAAGGAAATAGAATCATTCATTAAAAGTCTCCCAACCAAAAAAAGCCCTGGACCAGATGGTTTCACTGCAGAATTCTACCAGATCTTCAAAGAAGACTTAATACCAATACTCTTTAAATTGTTCCACACAATAGAAGCAGAAGGAATATTACCAAACTCCTTCTATGAGGCTACAATTACCCTGATTCCTAAACCAAACAAAGATGTAACAAAGAAAGAGAACTACAGACCGATCTCCCTCATGAACATTGATGCAAAAATACTCAATAAAATTCTGGCAAACAGGCTCCAAGAACACATCAAAACAATTATCCACCATGATCAAGTAGGCTTCATCCCAGGGATGCAAGGTTGGTTCAACATATGAAAGTCCGTCAATGTAATACACCATATAAACAAACTCAAGGGAAAAAACCACATGATCATCTCACTAGATGCAGAAAAGACATTTGAAAAAATCCAGCACCCCTTCATGATAAATGTCTTGGAGAGATCAGGAATACAGAGAACATACCTAAACATAATAAAGGCAATCTACAGCAAGCCAACAGCCAACATCAAATTAAATGGAGAGAAACTCAAAGCAATACCACTAAAATCAGGAACAAGGCAAGGCTGTCCCCTCTCCCCCTATTTATTCAATATAGTACTTGAAGTTCTAGCCAGAGCTATAAGACAACATAAAGAGATTAAGGGGATACAAATTGGAAAGGAAGAAGTCAAGCTCTCCCTATTTGCAGATGACATGATAGTATACATGAGTGACCCCAAAAATTCAACCAAGGAACTGATACAGCTAATAAAAACCTTGGGCAACTTTGCAGGACACAAGATCAACTCAATAAAATCAGTAGCCCTTCTATATACAGTAGACAAACAGGCTGAGAAGGAAATCAGAGATTCATCACCCATTACAATAGCTACAAATGATATAAAATAACTTGGGGTTACACTAACTAAGCATGTGAGGGACCTATATGACAAGAACTTTAAGTCCCTGAAAAAAGAAACTGAAGAAGATGTCAGAAAATGGAAAGATCTCCCATGCTCAAGATAGGCAGGATCAACATAGTAAAAATGGCGATCTTACCAAAAGAAATCTACAGATTCAACACAATTCCCATCAAATTACCAACACAATTCTTCACAGATCTGGAAAGAATAATACTCAACTTCATATGGAAAAACAAAAAACCCAGGATAGCCAATAGAATCCTGGACAATAAAACAACATCTGGAGGCATCACAATCCCAGACCTCAAGCTCTACTATAGAGCTACTGTAATAAAAACAGCTTGATACTGGCATAAAAACCAACATGTGGACCAATGGAATCGAATTGAAGACCCTGACATTAACCAGCACACCTATGAACATATAATTTTGACAAAGAAGCCAAAAATGAACAATGGAAAAAAGAAAGCATCTTCAACAAATGGTGCTGGCATAACTGGATGTCAATGTGTAGAAGGCTGCAAATAGATCCATATCTGTCACCTTGCACAAAACTTAAGTCCAAGTGGATCAAAGACCTCAAAATAAATCCAGCTACTCTGAACCTGATAGTAGAGAAAGTAGGAAGTACTCTTGAATGCACTGGCACCGGAGATCACTTTCTAAATATAACACCAGTAGCACAGACACTGAGAGAAACAGTCAATCGGTGGGACCTGTTGAAACTGAGAAGCTTTTGTAGAGCAAAGGACACAGTCAACAAGACAAAGCGACAGCCTACAGAAGGGAAAGAGGTCTTCACCAACCCCACATCTGACAGAGGGCTGATATCCAGAATATATAAAGAACTCAAGAAATTAGACATCAAAATGCCCAACAGTCCATCTAAGAAATGGGCTATAGAACTAAACAGAGAATTCTCCAAAGAGGAAGTTCAAATGGCTGAAAGACATTTAAGGAATTGCTCAACATCCCTAATTATCCAGGAAATGCAAATCAAAACAACTCTGAGATACCACCTTACACCTGTCAGAATGGCTAAGATCAAAAGCGCGGAACACAGCTTATGCTGAAGAGGATGTGGAGCAAGGGGAACTCTCCTCCACTGCTGGGGTGAATGCCAGCTTGTACAGCCACTTTGGAAATCGATATGGCACTTCCTTAGAAAACTGGGAATCCATCTCCACCAAGACCCAGCTATAGCACTCTTGGGCATATACCCAAGGAATGCTCAATCATACCACAAGGCCATTTGCTCAGCTATGTTCATATCAGCTTTGTTTGTAATAGCCAGAACCTGGAAACAACCCAGATGCCCTTCAACTGAAGAATGGATAAAGAAAATATGGTACATATACACAATGGAGTACTACTCAGCAGAGCAAAACAATGACATCATGAGGTTTTTCAGGCAAATGGATGGATCTAGAAAAAATCATCCTGAGTGAGGTAACCCAGACTCAGAAGGACAAACATGGTATGTACTCACTCATAGGAGGATACTAGATGTAAAACAAAGATGACTAGACTGCTACACAACTCCAGAGAGGCTACCTAGAAAACGGAACCCTAGGAAAGACCCAAGGATCACCCAATGACAGAGAAATGGATGAGATCTGCATGAACAACCTGGACGACAGTGGGAGTAATGAAGGGCAAGATTTGAGGGAAAGAAAGCTTAGGGTAGCAGGAGATCCCAGCTGGATCAAGAACAGAAAGGGAGAACGAGGAATAACAGACCATGATAAATGAAGACCACATGAGAACAGGAATAGGCAGAGTGCTAGAGAGGTCCCCAGGAATCCACAATGATATATCCTCTGTAGTCTGCTGGCAATGGTTGAGAGAAAGCCTGATCTGACCTAGTCTGATGATCAGATGACTAAACACCCTAACAGTCGTCTTGGAACTCTCATCCAATAACTGATGGAAGTGGATGCAAAGATCCTCAGCCAGGCCCCAGGTGGAGCTCCAGGTGTCCAACTGTCAAGAAAGAGGAGGGTCTGCAAGAGCGTGAATTGTTGGATCCAAGATTGCAAGAAGCACAGGAACAAATAGCCAAATGAATGGAAGCACATGAATTATGATCCAAAGGCTGTGGAGACCCCAGCTGGATCAGGCCCTCTGGATAAGTGAGACAATTGCATAGCTTGATTTGTTTAGGAGGCTCCCAGGCTGTGGACCAGGATCTGTCCTTAGTGCATTAGCTGGCTGTTTGGAACCTTGGGCTTACACAGGGACACTTTGCTCAGTCTGGAAGGAGGTGACAGGACCTGCCTGTACTGAATCCACCAGGTTTAAATGAATCCCCATGGGTACATTGATCCTGGAGGACATGGGAATGGAGGGGAGGTTCTGGGGAGAAGGTAGGGGTGGGGGCGGGAGGGGGGAGGACAGGGGAACCCATGGCTGATGTATAAAATTTCAAACACATAATAATAAAGAAAAAGAAATTTTAAAAAAACCCTGCAATTGAGGGACATTGGGGGACTGGTGTGGAAACCCTAGTGCAGTGGAAAGTCCCTGGAATCTATGAGCATAACTGTTGAGAAGACTTCTAGTAATCAGGATACAGAGTCTGAACTGGTCATCTTTTATGGACAGTTAAGTCTTCCAGTGGTAGGACTGGGTTATATTTGGTTTAGTTGCTGGCTGAGGAGGTCCCATGGACATCTCTAAATAACCCAAACTGATGCTAGGACAGAGGGCTGTTATCTGAAAACTGACAGCAGGGCCCCATTGCTGAGGACAACTTCCACTCAGCTCATTGAACGTATGGAGGTCAAGCTGGTGTGGACTTGGAGCCTTGACTGCTACATTCTAGCCTCTTTGGCACAAGACGGTACTCTGCATGCTATGGAAAAAGAAACCTGGATACCAAACCAGTCACAAAATCCTCTAGTCTATCCTGTCTACAAGATGTGCTTGGACAATACAGACACACAACTTGTGGGAAATGGCTAACCAATGTATAATTTAACTTGAGTCCCACTCAATGACAGAACTCTTGCCCAACACTGCTTGGATGGCCAGGAACTGGAGACTGAACAGCCTGGAGACCTGGGAGTAGAACCAAATACAACTGGTCTAAAAAAAAAAAAATCAATGAAATGATTCCTACTAATATTCTGCTATAGTCACAGATCAGTACCATGTCCAGTCATCAGCAGAGAGGCTTCCTCTAGCAAGAACGTAGGAGCTGGTGCAGAGACCCAAAGTCAGACATCATGTGGAAAGAGAATCTAAATTGGAGGTTTCCATCTAGTCCCTCCCCTCAGAGTTGGGCAATTGCATGGAAGAGCAGGAGGAAGGACTGTAGGAGGAGAGAAAGGACAATAGGAAACATGGCCCACTGGATCAACTCATCATGGCTCACATAGGCTCACAGAGACTGAGGTGGTAAACCTAGGGCCTACATTGGTCTGCACCAGTCCTCTGCACATATTGTTAGGGTTGTTAGCTTACTGTTTTTGTGAGACTTTTAACAGTAAGTAGTAATGGGTACATCTCTGACCCTTTCGCCTGCTCTTGAGACTCTTTTCCTCTTATTGGGTTGCCTTGTCCAGCCTCGATATGAAGGCTTTTGTGTTGTCTTATTGTATCTTGTTTTGTACTGTTTGGGCTGTTATCTCTTGGAAGCCTCCTACTGGTGAAGAGAAGTGGGGGAGGGTAGATCTGGTGGAGAGGGGAGGTAGGGATGGCTGAGAAGAGTGAAAAGAGGAAAAACTGTGGTTAGGATGTATTGTAAGAGAGAAAAATCTACTTGTAATAAAAATAAAACTGTGTATGCCTTTGCTGGACAGTTTTCTTTTAACTCAGCCATTTATGTATTCTGTCTGCTCATCTCAGTCTGTCCTGTCTGTCCCTCATGGTGCCCCCTCCCTCCCTCCTACCCTCTCCTTTTCTCTGTTTCAGGCACTTCTCTCTTCTCCCTTCTTTCCTCCACTCCCTCACTTTTCTTCTTTTTATACACATATACACTTCAAATAAACATACAGGTACATATTTTTAATATCAATAGGACTGGGGTAGGTGGGTCTCTAGAAAGGTCTTCAAAGCTAATTAGGAATTAAGGTATAATAGATTATAAATCATTTACCAAATTTTTATAAAGTAAACCTAAAAAATTTCAAAACTGAGTTCTGCAGTCCCCATATGTCCCTACAACTCTTCTATGAAATCAATGAATTCAAAATTATTTTCCTAATAACAATAAATTGGTAATTGTTATTAATTTGTGCAAATTAGTGGCTGATGCTTATGGGACTTAGAACAAATGAAAAGTAGGAGAAATCAATACTAATAATACTGCATCTTCAACCAAATGCCCTGTCATTATTTTTGAAATGTCAAGTTCATCTAAGGCTGTCCTTGAGGAAGAAGCAAAAGTTGCAGAATCTTACCCTTGAGTACACGTCTTTTAATTTGACATGTGTTAAAATATACATAAGTACAAAACTTATATGTAATGCTTGTTTTGAGAGAAGGCTCTTGCATAATTATTTTAATTGTCAGGTGAACTGACCACTACTTTCACCTAAAGCAAAGCAGGTAGAAAATAGACATTCCACTGGAAAAGAGTATTTAATAGTCTTTGAGAGTTTAATGGAATTGGGCAAATGGCAGCAGCTTAAAGGTTAGCTGCAGTGAAATATGTAGAGTTTCATCAAAGAGGTTTGTGTCTCTGACTCATGAATTTCCTTTGGTCTCTCTCATGTCTTGAATGGATTTTTTATCTACATGATTTTTTTTTTGTGGTGCTGTATATTGCTCTTCTGAAGGATACTGGTTTACACTGCTATGTACAGTCCAGCAGAGGAGAAAGATTGGGCTCAACTCTGCATATAGCAGAGACCGATGGAAATTTGTTGCCCCAGACTATGTCAGATGGAAAATTACTGAGAAGGAAGAAGGAGGACTGGGGGAATCGAGATAACTGACACAACAGTATTCTTAGTGGATCTGAGTCAAGAACTTACACATAATATATTGAGGTTATTAAATGTGGAAGGATTCTTACTGGACTGACTTAACACTAAGGATGCTTGCAAAACCTAGGCAATGTGAAGACTGTGATTAAGGCAGTTGGAAACAGTCCTTATAGGATTTAGACCAAGATTTAGTTAAGAGGAGAGATTTGTCAATGTCTTCCTAAGATTGACCATATTTTATTGTCTGAGTTCAGGGAATCCAACTGTTAGTGTTCAGCTAAGCTCCTGGAAAAACAGGCTTTCAAGATTCAGGAAGCTGTCAAGATGACAGAGGCAGTAGTTGCCATTTTTCTTATGTTTACTTCTGGGCTGAAATTTCATTAAGTGACATTGAATAGTATCCTTTATTTTCCCTTGAAGTGCTAATCTCACTTTATTATTTCCATAGAAGATACCAGTGGAATGTATTTGCCATACAATCCTGATGAACATAGTTCTATTCTTAGAACCCAGGATAGAAAGAGAGAATAAACTCTAAAAAGTTGTACTCTGATTTCCACATGCACTCTGCAGAACATGCCAACTGTAGTCGGATACACATAATATGTACACACACACATACATGCTTTAAAATAACAAACTGATAAACATCACCTTCATTCTGTCAAATTTAGAGTAGGCAAACATGGCTATGGCTATGATAGCCTTGTAATCAAGGAAATTCTCAAGCATCAAAAGAGGAGGCAAGGCAGTTGCAAACAAAGATGCTCATTTGGGGAACTCATCAAATCAAATTGGAATCATTTGATTTCATTAAACTATCCCAGGACATAAAAGTGTTATTGTTTCTCAAATAGAAGATAATGAAGTTAATTTGAATCAATTCATACTAAAATGAATTTATGATACACTGTAAATAAACAGAGTATTAGAGTCATGTTTCCAGAAACTGCTTTCACCATGTTAATAAAATGTACCATTAACACTTCTAGAACTTTTTTTTAACAAAGCCAAATCATTTTCCCTCACTGAACACAAAACTCAACATTCTATGCTTTATAAAAAGACTACCTTATAGAAGGTTTACAGAACCCCATGATTTCACATGCACAATCCTAGAACACTAGAGATTACTCTGTATGAATAATAATACCTCTGGAATCTAATTTTATAAATTCTTACATGAAATTATCACAAGCTGAGACAATTGAGATGGCTCAGTAGGTAAAGTGCTTGCTGTATGAGTGTGAAGACATAAGTTTAAACCCCTAGAGACCACATAAAGCCTGGGTTCATGTTCTCATCACTCCCAGTGCAAGGTAGAAGTTAGAGACAGAATACCTAGAATTTTACAGGCCAATTAGCCTGGTATCTGAAGCAGTCTGAAGAGAAAGAGACTGTCTCAAACTAGGAGGAAGGTAAATATCAACACTCAAAGTTGTACTTTGACCTCCACTTGGTTGCTATGGTACTTGTGATTTTCTGAAACCCCCAGGAGATTTCTTTCAGATTCTGTAGTGATGCAGCTATACTTGCAGGTATAGAGATAGCTGGGAGGATTGGTAGAATCAGAAAAAAAAATCTTAAAGAAGCAACCTCATTTGTTCCAGCATAATTTTTTTTAGAATTGTATAATCCTTCCAATAGTACTAGTAGGAGCATTCAACACTCAACAAAGGTCTATTGAGACATCCAAATCATTGCAAATTCTCAGAAAAATAAATATCTCTCTGTATTTTTTCTCTTTAATTTTTATAGTTTTTAATTTATTATATTTGTGTTTTAATTTTACACATCAGCCATGGGTTCCCCGTCCTCCCTCCTCCCGCCCCCACCCCCAACTCCCCCCCAGCCCCTCCCCTCCATTTCCATCTCCTCCAGGGCCAAGACTCCCCTGGGGATTCATTTAAACCTGGTGGATTCAGTACAGGCAGGTCCAGTCCCCTCCTTCCAGGCTGAGCAAAGTATCCCTGTGTAAGCCCAAGGTTCCAAACAGCCAGCTCATGCACTAAGGACAAGTCCCAGTTCCACTGCCTGGGTGTCTCCCAAACCTTTCAAGCTATTCAGTTGTCTCACTTATCCAGAGGGCCTGGTCCAGTAGGGGTTCCATAGCTTTTGGTTCATAATTCATGTGTTTCCATTAGTTTGGCTATTTGTCCCTATGCTTTTCCAATCTTGGTTTCAACAATTCACACTCTTACAGTCCCTCCTCTTTCTCGACAATTGGATTCCTGGAACTCCCCCTGGGGCCTGGACAAGGATCTCTGCATCAACTTCCATCAGTTATTGGATGAGAGTTCCAGCACAACTGTTAGGGTGTTTGGCCATCTGATCACCAGACTAGGTCAGATCAGGCTTTCTCTTGACCATTGACAGCAGCAGTCTACAGAGGATGTATCATTGTGGATTTCTGGGGACCTCTCCAGCACACTGCCCATCCCTGTTCTCATGTCATCATTTATCATGGTCTATTATTCCTTGTTCTCCCTTTCTGTTCTTGATCCAGCTGGGATCTCCTGCTACCCTAAGCTTTCTTTCCCTTGAAATTTGCGTTTCATTACTCCCACTCTCATCCAGGTTGTTCATGTAGATTTTTTCCATTTCTCTGTCATTGGGCAATCCCTGTGTCTTTCCTAGGGTCCCATTTTCTAGGTAGCCTCCCTGGAGTTGTGTAGCAGTCTAGTCATCTTTGTTTTACATCTAGTATCCTCCTATGAGTGAGTACATACCATGTTTGTCCTTCTGAGTCAGGTTACCTCACTCAGGATGATTCTTTCTAGATCCATCCATTTGCCTGTAAACCTCATGATGTCATTGTTTTCTCTGCTGAGTAGTACTCCATTGTGTATATGTACCATATTTTCTTTATCCATTCTTCAGTTGAAGGGCATCTGGGTTGTTTCCAGGTTCTGGCTATTACAAACAATGCTGATATGAACATAGCTGAGTAAATGTCCTTGTGGTATGATTGAGAATTCCTTGGGTATATGCCCAAGAGTGCTACAGCTGGGTCTTGTGGGAGATGGATTCCCAATTTTCTAAGGAAGCGCCATATTGATTTTCAAAGTGGCTGTACAAGCTTGCATTCCCACCAGCAGTGGAGGGGAGTTCCCCTTGCTCCACATCCTCTCCAGCATAAGATGTCTTCTGTGTTTTTGATCTTAGCCATTCTGACAGGTGTAAGGTGGTATCTCAGAGTTGTTTTGATTTGCATTTCCTGGATAATTAGGGATGTTGAGCAATTCCTTAAATGTCTTTCAGCCATTTGAACTTCCTATGTTGAGAATTCTCTGTTTAGTTCTATAGCCCATTTCTTAATTGGACTGTTGGGCATTTTGATGTCTAATTTCTTGAGTTCTTTATATATTCTGGATATCAGCCCTCTGTCAGATGTGGGTTTGGTGAAGACCTTATGATGTCATTGTTTTTCTTTGCTGAATAGTACTCCATTGTGTGTATGTACCACATTTTATTTATCCATTCTTCAGTTGAGGGACATCTAGGTTGTTTCCAGGTTCTGGCTATTACAGATAATGTTGCTATGAACATAGTTGAGCATGTGTCCTTATGGTATGATTGAGCATTCCTTGGGTATATGCCCAAGAGTGCTATAGCTAGGTCTTGAGGGAGGTTTATTCCCAATTTTCTAAGAAAGCACCATATTCATTTCCGAAGTGGCTGTATAAGTTTGCATTCCCACCAACAATGTAGGAGTATTCCTCTTGCTCTATATCCTCGCCAGCATAAGTTGTCTTCAGTGTTTTTGATCTTAGCCATTCTGATATAAAGCAAAGGATAACCAGACTATAACTCACAACTCCAGGGAGGCTACCTAGTAAAGAGGACCCAAAGAAAGACACAAAGATTGCCCAGTGACAGAGAAATGGATGAGGTCTATATGAGTAAACCAGGGGTGAGGGGGGATAATGGAGGGCAAGTGTTGGGGGAAAGAGAAGCGGGAGGTCCCAGCTGTATCAGGAACAAAGTGGGAGAACAAGGAAACAGACACCATGATGAATGAAGACGCCATGGGAATAGGAAGAAGCAGAGTGCTAGAGAGGTCCCCAGAAATCCACAAAAATACGTCCACTATAGACTAGTGTCAGGTTGAGAGAGTGCCTGAGCTCACCTAATCTGGTGATCAGATGGCAAAACACCCTAACTGTCATGACGGAACACTCATCTAGTGACTTGTGGAAGCAGATGCAGAGATCCTCAGCCAGGCCCCAGGTGGAGCTCCAGGAGTCCAACTGGTGTGAGAGAGGAAGGATTATATGAACAAGAGATATCAAGACCATGATTGGAAAAAGCACAGGGACAAATAGCCAAACTAGCAGAAACACATGAACTATGAATCAATAGCTGAGGAGCCCCCATGGAACTGGAACAGGCCCTCTGGATAAGTGAGACAGTTGATGAGCTTGAACTGTTCAGGAGGCCCCTAGGCAGTGGGACCCAGACCTGTCCTTGGTGCATGAGCTGGCTTTTGGGAACCTAGGGCCTATGCTGAGACACTTTGCTCAGCCTTGGGGCAGGGACTGGACCTGCCTCAACCAGGCTGGGCTGATACCCCATGGGAGACCTTGCCTTGGAGCAGTGGAATAGGGGTGTGTGTTGGGGGGTGGGGGGAGGGAGGACAGGGGAATCTGTGGCTGATGTGTAAAATTGATTAAAAATAAAAATATTTATTAAAAAAACAATTCTCCTCAAGATGCAAAAGGGGGTATTAAAGAGAACTTCATATCGCACCAAATCTGAGAAAAGATAGAAATTAGGTAGGAGGAATTATGGACAATTTCGTCAAGGAGTGTCTTAAAAGTATCTTACCTCCTTCCTTCCTACTTCTCTATCCCCCTCCCTCCCTCCTTTACTCTCTCCCTCCCTTCCTTATTTTCTTTTTTCTTTCAGATTTTGGGAATATATTTTTGCTGTGTAGCCCCAGTTAGCCTCTACCTCCTAACTTAACTCTCCCAATCCTCAATTTCTATGAAAGTGACTCTAGATACATTTGTGTGTTCAAGTATACATTCTTAGCTAGAGATGATAAGGTGACTTCACTGGCAGCCCTATTGAGAAAAAAAATGGAGTGAGATACTGAGAATGTGAGTGAATGGGAGAATGTATGCTTAATGTATATGGGGCTTGGATTAAATCTCCAGTACAAAAATCAAACAAAATGGCAACAGAAGTGACAGAAAGCTTTTTTTAAAAACATATTATTTATTACTGAAGGATAAAGGCATGTTGGGCAGATTAAAAGTCAATGCCTTAGTAACTATAATTAACATTGGTTGAATACTTTCTACATATTTCATTAACATGACCCAGTTGATTACATTTTATCATTAACCTTGGTTTACTTGGATGGGAATGGCTGCTGAGAAGGGTTGAATAAATTGCTTCGTGTCTTACAAAGAAAGTGTGGAAGATCTCATATTGGAGGTAGGTTCGAGCCTGACCAGCTAAAATGCCCATGAATTGGACTGTTAGAATATATCATTGTTGGTGACAAATCCCCTCCCTGGTACTGTCTTAGTTCATCACCTTAAGACTAGAACAACAATGGACTAAGGACTGAACTCTAGTTCCTGTTTCCCTCACCAACTTTTCTCAAGGGAAAAAACAAACAAACATGTCACTCTTTAAAGTAACCACTAGAAATGATCAAATAAAGGCATACTAGTACTATATGACCTGGAATATTTTAAAATTGTATTTTAAGCATATTTACTTTTGGTATTGAGAATAAAACTTAGTTTTATGCTGTAGCCCAGTTTAATTTGTCATGAAAAATAAGAATATAAAGTCAGTTATAAATGCGGGATCCTTTCTTCCCCCAAAAGCCAAGACCCTCTGGAATCCTTGGAATTCCAAGAGAATGAGAACCACTGCACTTCGGTTCACTCCAACAGTGTCAGGCTGCATGGCATGCACGTTTTATTCTAAGTTTTTACGTCTAAGTTTTCAATTAGGTTTAGTTAGTTAGGTTAATTAGTATCATTAGGTTAAGTTACTGTGTGAAAATCACTTTCCTTACTGTTGTGATAAAATATTTGATACAAACAGCTTAGAAGAGGACTCCTTTGCCTCAGGTTCTGATGATTCAGTTAAAAAGGGTGGGAAAGGCATTTTGGGACATAACGGTTCATAACACGGTGGGGACAGAACTGGGAGAAAGCAAGGCCAGTGCTCATCTGCTTTCTCCTTTTACTTCTTTGATTTTGCCTAAGTCCCTAGTTAATAAGGTGACACCACCCAGACTCAGGACATTTTGTTGCCCCTACAGATAACTCTCTCTGAAAGCTTCCCATCTATACACATCCAAAGGTGTGTCTCAACTTCTTTTTATTAAACACCTTTATTTATTTGTTTGTGTATTTATTTATTTTAATTTTATGTGCATTTGTGTTTTGCCTCCATGTATATCTGTGTGAGGGTGTCAGAAACCTGGAACTGGAATTACAGACAGTTTTAAGCTGCTATGTGGATGCTGGGAATTGAAGTTGTGTCCTCTGAAAGAGCTAACTTCTGAGATATCTCTCCAGCCCTTAACTTCTTAAATGATTCTAAACCTGGTCAGGTTGAAAATTAAGATTAAACATACCAAACTTTCTCTCCAGTTCAAATAATGGAACTTACTTCAAATACCTAGTCATTTACTAATAGGTTCTCAAAGAATAACTTTAAATAGCAAATTTCTGGGTGTCAGCTTCAAGGATATAGTTTAACAGGTGTACCCATGTATGATCCACTTTACCCATAATTCCAAGAGAGTCTAGACTCATAGCTTCTGGACTATACAGTAAATATCACTACCTTCCATGGTAGTAAATGCATAATCAGAAAGAAATGTTATGTAAGAAGCTTTTGATTCATTTTCTTCCATTTCTAGGTAGAGAGTGTAGGCAAGGGCACACAGAACAGATATAAAACAGAAGGCTGATTATCTTTGTAAATATGGAAATAACATGATTATTTCCTAAAAGCAGTAGCCTGATCTATGATTAAGTATTCTCTGTCTAGAATTACTTTTGGTAACAAACCAAGAATACTATGGATTTATAGAATACAGGCCCTAAACAATGTCCAGTAACTTACATAACAATATGATTTTCTAATTGAGATAATTAATGGTCCAAAGCTCTCTTCTGTATAAGCAATGGGATCACATACACTAAAGACCTAATTGGCTGATCTCAGCAAAGAACTTCCTTGACTCAGCAAGAAAGAACAAAGAGACTGTCATTAATGGCCTCAAGATTTTTCTGTTTCTATTTTCACATGTGCCTTATACTTAGTTGTAATCTTTCAATGATTAGGATAGCTGGATATTGAGATCCCTGACTTCCATGAATACAAATAGCACTCAAATCCTTGGCACAATGTTGTATGCAACACCCCTGAGGATATAGATCCCATACCCCTTATTTTTCTTAAAATCTGCCCTTTATATCTTTGTTCACCAGTCATAACAATCTGAAATTACACTGCTTCAATCTTTTTTTATATGTATATATACCTTTACCTGGACTTCTGATTTCATAAGTCTGGGTTCCACTCTTACATTTTCAAGAATTCTTTAATCCTGTAAGTTCCACAGAACACCAGGCCTTGGGCAGCTGCTGTCACAGGCCCTCTATCACTTTTCTGCATACATTATTTCCACTGTCAACTTCAAAATATCCCTCTATATTTACAGAAAATACGCAAACCTATGCTATGAGATGTCATTCTGTATGCTATGAATATGTGTTGCTTCCAGTGGTTAATAAATAAAGCTGCATTGTCCTATGGCAGGGAAGAATGAAGCTAGGCAGGAAATCCAAGAGGGATAGAGAGAATAAAGATGGGGTCAGGGCAAACACTGTGAGCCACCGCCAGGAGAAGCAAGATGTGAGGAATAGGTAATGCCATGAAGCCACATGGCAAAAAAGATTAATAAAAATGGGTTGAATTAAGTTATAAGAACTAATTAATAATGAGCCTGAGCCATAGACCATATAGTTTATAATTAATATAAGCCTCTATATATTTACTTGGGAACCAAGCAGCTGTAGAACCAGGCAGGACACAGGAAAACTTCCGTCTACAAACCTATTTATTATTGATTAGTGAGTGCAAACATTTACCCTTTGTAGAATCTCTCTGATCATCAAACCTCACTGGAACCTACAGACTTAGCTTCAATTCATTGGCTTTGGTGTTCTTTGTAATTTCTTGAATTTTTATGTTCTATTCAAATAGTACAATCTTGCAGCTGCACTCACTAAAACAGGGAAGCTATATGTCCTTTGTTTTGTGTCTCCAAGGCATAGCACACAGAACCAGCAGTGTGAGGAGACTAGTCTCACTCATGGACTTCATACTGGGGTTGCATCCATACTGAGGATGATGACAAAAAGAACAACAGATACTCATAAACAGCCCTGCAGTTGCACAGAACTAAACAGATAATGCACAGATTCTTTCAGCAAACTAACCCAACATTAGTACACTGTAGTCAAATGGCATGCCTACTATGTATCGAGACCATGAACTTCCCTGTGGAGATAACAGCAAGACTGAATGTTAAACCAAGGTGAGATTTATGAACTGTGACTTTGATCATGCACATTCATTGACAGAAACAGACCCTCATCAATACAATGTTTATGATGTCCAAAGAATTCGGTTTATGTGGACAAATTATCAATCTGCAAGAAAAGAGAAGATACTATGAGGTGCCAGAAGATCATGATGGAAACACAATGTATTAGGAAAACTCAGATATAGACCTTTGATACATCAGGGCCAGCATTTCTCTTAGCAATAGCAACATTCCCCAGAAGAGCTGCTAAAGTTTGAATGGCCAAGGAAGTCTAGCAGCCAATGATCATGTAGTTATTTTGCCAGCAGAAATCCTGGGAGACTTTTAAGCCTACAGTTAACTAACATTAGAGTGAAGAGTCCAGGCTGGCAGACTGTTTGTTCATCACCAGTTTCCCAACCCTTAGCACAACACACAAACACACACACACACACACACACACACACACACACACATACACAGGGGGAGGGAGAGAGAGAGAGCACGTAATTACTGAGATCTAGGGTAATTAATTAGCTACATACAACTGTTTATAGAAGCATTTTTCCTTGATAACAGAGTTATCTAGTTATCTAACAGGTAAGTCTGCAAGTATTTTGCAATGTTTGGGTTTGGATTGGATATGACTAGAGAAGGGTGATTTAAAACAGTGACAAAGACAAAGGTAAGGGGATTACTATTAAATAAGGCGGATGGAATTTAAACTAGAGAAATTGAAGAGGAATATTTTCCACTAGAAAGTAGACATAATGATCTCAGAGTAGAAGTGTGGATGACTTGCATCTTCTGCCATCATTTGCATTTTAGCCAAATTTGATGTTTAAATTTACACATAAATGGGACAGTCCATTGTCCCTGACAAGAACCTAGATCCATTGCAATAGACAAATAAGCATCATACATCCTTTCCAAATCCTTGGAAAAATGTACTACTGTTTTTTGTTTGTTTGTTTGTTCATTTGTTTTTATAGCAAGGAAAAGTCCAAAGGTACCTATGAAGCAACATCAACTCTTTCAAGGTAAACCTAACAGACTTGAAAAAGGCTCCCACTAGAATAAATAAACTCATGACCTTACCCCTTCAGAGCTTTGGGTTATTTAAAATACCAGAATTCTTTAAGCTCTGTCAAGCTTTCATTCACTGTAGACATGAGAACACACATTTTATATGTGGTCATTTACCAATTTCAAAGGGAAAAAAAATCAGTGTTCATTCTCAGATAGTAAGGAATGGATTGGTGTGAGCAACAAAGAAGGAAAAATAAATTCCCCACCTCTACTCCACCCTGACCCCATCAAACTCTACCCTTGGCAGTATTTGCAGTGTGCTTATGTGAGAGGTTTGCTAGCATCAGGCCTTGACATTTGTTTTACCCCAAACAGTGGCTAGATTTCCTCACCACTGTAACATCAATGGCAACATTGACTATCAGCCAGTCCTCCTATTAAGTTATCTTGCTTTCTTAGAAAGGAGTCCACATGACCTTGTGACCAGTTCTGTTCTGCCTCTCTTGACCCTTTCTGCTAGCTCCATCTGTTAAGCATTCTTGCATCAGTTCAAACCCACACCCAGTTGCTGAATTCCACCCTTAGTCAGCTGCTTAACATTCCTTTTCTGAAATTTCAGCTTTAGACACTTTTAGCTCCCTGATGTATGATTTTTCTAGCCCAATCATTCATTCTTTCATTTCTTTCTTTCTTTCTTTCTTTATTTATTTATTTATTTATTTATTTATTTACTTATTTATTCATAACATAATGACCCTTATCATTTTCTATCACTTAGGAAAGCTTGCATTTTACCTGGTCCTTTCATCATCTGAATGGTCATATTTTACCATTTTTCTCCTCTCTCTACATGAGGGTATGGTTGGGAGAAGCATTTAGTATTTCAGTCTGTTTTAGGTTTCTATAACAAAGTACATGAAACTGAGTAACTTATAAAGGAGGAGTTAATTTAGTTCAAAATTCTAGAAATTTGGAAATAAAAAAAAAATGAGGCCACATGGATGTGGGTGCCAGGTTACAGCATAACAGTGCTCAGGAGTGGAAGGAAAGCAGACTCATGGAGAAGAGATAAAACATAGTGACTTTCTGCTTTGTGCCTTGTAACAGTTTGCTCTCTCAATAGGCAACACTGTAATGAGAGTGAGTTGTGTCAGCAAGAAAGTCATCCATCCCTCTTAAGGCTCTGCCTCCAATCACAGCCACAGAAATAATCAAATGTCAACCTGCGTTTCAAAAGAGGACAAAGCACCTTTAAGCCATAACATTGGGCCAGCAGCAATGCTATTGGAATCCTTGCAAATTTCTTGGGAATGCCAATGGAATGCTAACCCATTCAGAGAAAACTCCAACCTCTAGAAAAAAAGGTCAATTCAAAGCTGTTTTTCTCACCAGAGTGAGAATCCAATTGTCCCAACTCTCTCATTATTAAGGACTTTTGCCAGATTCCCAGATAGTGAATACCTAAAATAAATAAAAACAAAACTATTTGAAAGACAAAGCTAAAACAAGACAGTGGAAAATGGAAAGGACACATTTCCTTGAGTCCATAAATGTGGTATTTAAAGGGATAATTAACATGGAGAGTTTAATTTAGTATGAATCCTGAACAAGTCTTCAATTTGAGCTGTTGTTATTAGTATTAGTTTCAATTTCTTCAAGATCATAGACATCATTAGATAACACAATGACCACTATAAAGATCATGAGCCAGGGAAAGGAAAACAGATGTACACTGAGCTAGAGATGATTTTGAAGGTTTAACCAAACAAATGTTGGTGAAGATGTACTGGGACTGTTTGGGAAGAGTGGAGACTCCTTTCTATTATGTTAATTAGTATATTTATTTTCAGTGGCCACCACATTAGAACAGAAGGAAAGAGTAAGAGAAATATATTGTCTCCAAGTTCTCATGGCTATAAATCTGAAACCAAGGTGTGTACCAGTTTGGTCTCCCCTAAACACTGAGAGAAGGGTTCGTTCCAAGACTTTCTTCATAGCTCATAGATGGACATCTCATGTCTTTTCACATCTCCCGCCATTCCGTCTCTGAGTCCTCAACTCTGCTTTTGATAAAACAGTAAGTACTCTTCTAGGACTAAAGACCCACTCAACTCAGGGGCTAGCTCTTACCTCATCACATCTGCAGTGATGCTGCTTTCAAGAAAAGTCACATTCTGAAATAGATATTTGAGAGGTTAGACACTCAGCACATATATTGGACATATATATATATATATATATATATATATATATATATATATCCAAGTTCAAAGCACAAAAATTCATTTAATGCTACCAAGTTTAGTACCCATTTTTTAAAGCTTTGAAATAATAAAATACCATAAACAGCCAGTAACAGACACACCATGATTCCTGTTTTGATGTGTACATTATACTGAAATTTTATACAGTGCTTCAGAGTGTTTTTGGATGACACTAGAAAATTCATTTAATATTGTGAACTTAAAGCAGATCTATCTGTTGAGTTCTGTGAACTGATAGCAAGGAATATTGCAAAGAGGTGGCTGACATATAAATAGATTAAATCTAGAAAATGGATTAGTAGAATTTCTTAATAATAGTTCCTTAGTATTTTCCAGGAATTTTGTGACTATGTCAGATATTTAAATTGTGTTTAAAGATGTTCTCAAATACTTCTTTTTAAAATACTTCCATCCCTAAGAGTTTCACTTTGAGAAATTCTAAAACAAAACCCAAACAAACAAAACAAAACAAAACAAAAAAAAACAAAAAAAGATACTGTTTTGGTAGATTCCTGTTACTGTTTTTAGACTACAAATATTAACAGATGTATTTTCTATTATCCTGTTCCTTAAACTGGAGTAGCCTTACTGTCATGATGTCAATGCTACCTTAACTGGTGATTTTACCAGAATAACCTATTAATGAACTAAAAAATTTATTCAGTTAACCCTTATGATTTCTCAGTGTCAGGCTCAGTATTAGACGTTTCACAGTGCAAACATAACAGTATCAGAAAGTCTTAACAGTAAAAAAGGGATGGAAAATATGTATGACTCAAAGACATAAATGTGAATTCCTTTTGGTAAGGCCTTGTCCACATAGACTTTTGTGTGCCTTAGCCTAGACAGCTATTTTTCTTCTACTGATGAAAGATGTCCTCTGTGTGTTTAGGTTTCCATCTGCGATATGCTACCAGTGTGTTAAGACCTGGCTGTAAATTATTGGCATTCCCACTCTGTTTTAGCTTGACAACTTGAGTGGAATAAATAGTTAAAATGGTCCATTGGTTTTCTTAGATGGAGGTAATAATTTCACACAGACTGAAGGTAATGGTGATATTGAGAAAAATTATCTCTTTTGGTGACTGTACTATTGGGGCAGATGGGTAGTGTTCAAGCCATAATAGAGCCCATGTAATTCCTCTTCACTGTCTGCCCAGATGAAGATGACCATAGACAGATGAACTATGAGTCAACACAAGATATGTTTTCCTGCAGAAACTGGCAATTGCTCTCTCAAAAGCTCAAGGTAAGGATGTCTCCTGTGTGCAAGAACATTTTTCTGGTGATTAATGTCACATCACTAAGGGGGAAAAAAAAACAGATTCAATTTGCCATTAAAAGTGAAGTTTTCTTCTAAATACATCTTCTCAAATTTAGCAACTATAAATTTCACTGTCAAAATCTTCATTTGTTATCTCAGGAGACTAGAGAAACCAGCCACCCTAGTGGTGATTTTTGTCATAGCAGATACTTTCTTTATATGTATATTTATTTTTAAACTGAGAAACTATATAACTGTTCAAGGTGTTATTAAGAGAAAAATCGCCCTGAGTGACCGGCCCTTGGGGCTTCACCCACACAACCACACGATGCAGACAAGCAGAATGTTCTTGTTTATAACCTAGAGCCCAAGTTCTCCAGGTGTCATTATTGCCACACAGAGAATACCCAGTTACTTTTGTCGACATTTTGGTTGGCATATTGAAGGTAGCTCCTGGCATCCAGAGGACAGAAACCAGGAATACTAACTGTCCTAAAATGTATATGTATGGGAGTATTTTAAGAGTATCCATCCTACCCCAGGTATGGAAACAGAATCCCTGAGTTCAGGAAATTACTTAGATGTTACCAGTGATATTTTTCTCACAAGCAGTTAAATATTATACTAACTAACCAAAAAACAAAAACAAAAAATTAAGCAGTTGGCCAAATCTTAAATATTTTACTGTATTTTACTGTAAAATCTTGTATCCCAGTCACAAGAATTGGAAAGATAAATTCTATTTCAAAATTTTTCATCCTATAATGGCTCACTTTGAGACTCATTAAGCTTTGAATTAATAAGTGCTAAAGGGTCAAGTTAAAAATTATAAATGATGTTTAAAGATTAAGAGAAAAATTCAAGGTTAATAATGTCAAACTTACTTATGGCATGCTTACCTGCCATGTGATGTTTTGGTATGCTTCCCACAGCCACTCATGCTCCAAGCATCATTGTGGATTAATGGCCATGAGCACATCAACAACCCAAATGGTAAAGAGTAACCTAGGAACTGCTGGTCTACAATGTACAGAGCCATGCCTAGAGAACTCTTTTTCCAGCTCTCTTCAGGTACCTGTGATGACTAAGAGCAATCATTATAAATTCCTGGCTTTTATAATTTGTTTATACCAAAACAATTAAATTTCCAACATCAGAAGGCTTTAAAAGTGTTTTCTGAATATTAATCTTTTTTGAGGATTTTCTGCATATGCCAAATTAGATAATGTGGTAAATGGATTTGAAAAGAATAAATCCAAAACACATTTGCATTAATGCTTTCCTATTTCCTGAGAATGTTTCCCTGGTTAATTGTTAGATAGCCCATAGTAAGCAAGTTATCAGTTAATTGCTGGTAAATGCACCATGTATATTACTTTGGTCTTTAATTGGCTACAAGTTTTATTTCTCGTTAAATGATAATTTAATTGTTTAAATAAACAAGGCCATTAAAACACTAGTCAATTTCTTGGAAAATTGTTTAATAAAATACAAATTTCATTTGCAATTACGATTTTTTAATCAATAAACCTCAGAACTGAGGTTCTCTATTCTTTTAAATTATGGAAGTTAATCATGGCAGGAGGTGGGGGCAATACAGGAATAATTGAGAGAAAAAGATTAGGACACAGATGCTATAGAGAAGAGAGAGGGATGGCAACACACAGAGAGAGGGAGGGAGGAAGGAAAGTAGAGCTAAGGAAGTCTTAAAGTCACATGGAATTTTATTATTTGGATGCCTCCTTAAAATTATATATATATAGTTTAACTTAACTTTTCTCAATTAGGAGAGGGGCGATGCTTACTCCAAAAATCATAGCCTATTTAACAAAACCCAATATCAGTCACAGGAAATCTTCTTTCAAGCTACTGGTCTGAGTTTAAGAGACCCCAAAACAAGTAAGCCATTGCCATTGCCCTGGTGCCTTCCAGAAATAGAAGGCGTGCTTCTTGCTGAAGACACCACATGCTTCAAACACAGGAGGAATCAGTCTGGATCTGACTTGGAAGTGTCCTCATAGAAGTTCGTTTTAATTATTTTAGAAGGAGCTATATAAGCTGTCAACAGAAAAAAAAGCCATCAATAGTCCTATCTATCTGTAATGCCAATAAATCACAACAATGACCAGCATAGCAATATATTCTCAAAGGTGCAACTGTGGCACTTATATCCTGGGGGAAACTAACAGCTACAAAATTGGCCTTAAGGCCCACTTAATAAGAGGTGATCTGTGCCTACCAGTGTAAATTTAGCCAACTACCTGTGGCTGGTAAGGCCATTAATCCCAGAGGAGAAACTATTAATAATGTCATATAATATCTATCCCCATTCTATATATACATCCTTATACCCAAAGATAAGTGTGGATCTCATATCATAGAAGCCACTTCTTGCAATTGATAGAGACTATTACATAAATCCATAGCTGGTCAAAATACAGAGGTCCACTGACCATTGGATGCATACTCCCAATTAATATACTTAAAATACAAGCCCTACACTTAAGACCCAAGAAGCATTGTGAAAAATAGGGATGGAAAGATTGCAAGAGTTGGAGGACCAAGACAGCTTCTGTGAGATAGTCTCTTAAAAACAAACAAACAAACAAAACATGTAGATGATAGACAAGAGGGCAGACCTGGGAACAGTTGGGGATTAGGAATATGGAGTAAATAATGATCAAGATACATTGTATAAAATCTTTAAGAATTAATAAAATATTTTAATTAAGGAAGTTAAAAATGAAAGCCTGTCTCAAAAAAAGAGGAAATACCTAAGCAAAGGGAACTTTAAACATTCTGAAAATAGAATTTTATTAAAGTATATATTTTCATAGAACTTGTAATCTCATTCAGAAACACCAGTGAATGTTTATAGTAGCTGTCTGTCTTTAAACTCTGATTTAGGAAGTGACCTACTTGATGGAAACTTCAAAAATATAACATATGCCTCTATTTTTGAAAGAAAGAAATCTCAAACATGATTTAATGCTCTTTATGACTTATCTACTTGTACTGAAAAGCATCATTAATATATTTTTCAAATCACCAAGATTTGAGAAGAGTATTTTTTCAAAAAATTATATGAATTATTTTATTTTAAAAATTGCGTTAAATTTGTTCCAACCAACCTCTTTGTCTCCTAACAGTACCTCTTTTCAATAAATTATTTATTGAGTTAAATGAAATCTCATGTTAAATAGGGGAGCATTGTATTGACATGGCCTTTAAAAATTCATGTCCATTTCTTTCTTGCACTAGCAAGAGAAACACCATAAAAAATTAAATACAAAGTAACTGTTTATTTCAAGGAATCAAATAGAAAGATCAAATAATGTCATGAATAAAAAGTATCTAAATTTGCATATTCCCTCACAAATCTGGATGATACTAATTGTATAGACCAAACAATTTTGAATAATGTTTGAACTAAAATATTTTTGAAAGATTGCACAGGTTTCATGATAATTCACTTTGTCTGTGCTCTAGACATACGTCAAGTCATGGTTACCTCAAGCATCAATATAGCACCACAATTCCCTTTGGACTGGTTGCTCTTAGTTAAAATACCCTATGAGCAAATGAGAAAAGAACAGGCACAAAAGAAACATGAATGTGTGGAGAGGATAGAAAAAATCCCCAGAAATAAGAATAACTTAGAATACATGGCAATAATTTCTAAACATTTGTAATGGAAAGATGAGTATGAGTCACTCTCAGATTTTCTAATTCATGTTATTACAGTGTAAAAAGATGAACCGCAACAATCTCCTGGTATACATAACATTTTGTAAAAGGTAGAGAGAGAAGTTTGAAGAGTATAGAAAAGAGCAACCAGAAATTCCTAAAACTGAATGTTTGGAGGATGGATATGCTTAAATAAGGTGGCTATTAGTATTATAATAAGCGAACCTATTTATATAGTCTTACAAAGCTGGGAAGAACATAATGAAATTCTCAGAGTAAATCTGATAATACCTTATTCTTAAACAACAGTTTATTTTAATGATTATTACTGAGAATTTCAAATATGCATATAATGTGTTTTGGGAAAATCTACCCCCTTTTCCTCACTTACTCCTCCTCCCCTGATGCCCTTCTAGATGTCATAGTATTTTTTTAATAATCCACTAAGTTCGTTTCATGCTGCCACTATGTACATGGGCACAGGAACATCACCTGGAGCATGGGTGCAGTCTCAAAGGCCATATCCTTAAAGAAAACTGAGCCAACTTTGCCCAGGAGCCATCAGTTGCCAATAACCCCTCAGCTGGTGGCATGATTTCATGAGCGCCCCCACCCCCATATAGTCTGGAAATGTCATTGCCTTGATCATGTTCAGGTTTTGTGTAAGATCACAGCCTCCATTAGTTAACGTGTGCAACAGCTCTCACGACAAGCAAATACTTTCATCATTGGAGCCAAAGAGATGACTCAGTGAGTAAAGGTACTTTACACCAAGCCTAATAACCTGAGTTCCATCCTGAAATACATGTAAAGGCAGAAAAAGAGAAACAATGCTCCAAAGTTGTCCTATGAACTTCACAGGTGCACTGGGACACATGTGCCATATACACAGTGACACATATACATGCTCACGCACATATGTGCATACTCTTACACTAATAATTAAAATAATAATAAATGCTAAGAAAGGTATCATGGAGAAAAACATGAAGAATTTTAATTTCCATGAATTATTACTCTTTTAGAATTCAAATGAAAAACATTTAAAAATTATTTCAATATGTTTAAAAATAATAATAAACATCAAATATAATCATATGTAGTATTCGTAATAACAAACATTTCATAAAGCCAAAAAGTAATTATGAAAAGAACTGTCTAGTTTCATACCTTTGATGACATTTTTACTATCTGGCTTCAGAGAATACACAACTGGGCCATTATATTTGATTTTATATTCAGTCTAATTATCCACTCAAGGTCATGTGATCTTCACAACTATGGTGGATACACATGAGAAAAAGAACAAGGAAACTCCAGAAATGTTGGATTTGTCATCACTAAAAATGAAAAGCAAAAGCAGCAAATAGCTATATTCCTGGGTCTGTTTGTTACTGCTGTTTGGTATTTCCTATGGTGACTAATACACAAACTATAATACATGTTTTTAGATCTGCAGATATGGTTCTTGACTTTGTTCAGAGGCTCCATTACTCACAACAAAGCCTAACATGTTGACTCAAGCAAAAGATTAATTATGTGAGAACTAGACCAAGAGAAAAAGGAGAAAAGGAATATTTATATGTTTTATAGACAGACAGGTAGGTGATCAGATATAGAACACTCATTAGGGGTCTTCTAAAACTATCTAGTTGGGACACTCTTAGGAATGTTCATTGCCAATCATCAGATGAACCGAGAATACAACCATCATCTTGTACACATACACACACACACACACACACACACACACACACACTCACACACAAATGTTGTTTTTATGTCACAGGCCCAATATTCTAAGATTAATCTGTCAGAGAAAAAAAAAAAAAAAGACTAAAATAAAATAAAAAAATTGATCTCAGTCCTCAGGTACAAAACTGATAAAGATCTTCAACCACCTTTAAAGCTCTGATTCAAGGTGTCAACAGCCTTGTGGCCCCAAGTAGATCCACCAGCATAAACTTAAGATGTTAAAAAGAATCTATCCTATAATCTTTCTCTGCCAGATGGGAATCACCTCCCAAACTAAGACTCTGAAAATTGCTGGTCATAAACAAACCCATGCTTTCTCATGTAGTCACCAGCTAACAAATCCTGGAACCAGTCCCAGTAAATTACAGAGAAAGCCATGCTGCACATGCTAATGATGGTCTATGGAAACTGGACTGTCACGCATGGCCAAAGTCATAAACCCATTGTTTACATGAACATGATTATTCAGGCTTTTCTCTGGATAAATGATCTGCCAATTATTTGATTTGAGGATCAGGCAAGCTTTAATTCTTAAACCCATCTATAAAATTGTATGCTTCCTAATTTTTAATATAGATAGTGGCAACACTGTTGTGTATTCTGATTAAAATTATTTGTAGGATTTATCAAAAAAGTAAAAATCACAACCTCTTCATCTTGATGGATGTGAGCTGACAAAAGCTTTGGAGCAAGCTCAGTGGTTCTCATTTGGTACCAGTCCATCAGTCTGCCTTGTCTTAAGAAAAAGCACACTAAATTTTTTATTGCCTAGTGCTAAGGGAGAAACCATACAACCAGAAGACCACAATACTAAATTATTCACAGGATTTTCATTTTAGGAACTATTCCAGTGCAGAGTACCCTTGGGACTTGGGCACTTCATTAACAACTTTGAATGGATGTCTTCACCTTAGCTATGGAGGAAATACTATACTAAGGGTTGATTAGTATTAATGCCTGACCATTTTTCCCCCAGAAAAGCAAAGGAAGAATCTTGCTAAAGACAAACAGAAATCCTACAATGAACTGTTGTATGAATTTCCATCTTAAGAGCTCTATTTGTTTTATTTCTATCACATGTCAGATAAAATTGTGAATTTATTTTTATTTCAGGTAAATGTGAAATCCTAAAACACTTTAAAGTTTGGGTATCTAGGAAGTCTGAAAGTAAAAGAAGGGAGATTGAGAAATATTTTTTCATAAATTATGTGATACTAAGTGCTGTGGATATCACTCTGTATAAATAAAATACTGATTGGCCAGTAGCCAGGTGGAAAGTATAGGTGGTACAAGTAGAGAAGAGAATTCTGGGAAGTAAAAGGCAGAGGCAGAGAGACCTGCCAGTCACCATCATGACAAGTGAGATATAAGGTACAGGTAAGCCATGAGCCACATGGCAAGTTATAGACTAATAGAAATGGGTTAATTTAAGATAGAAGAAGTAGATAACAAGAAGCCTGCCACGGCCATACATTTTATAAGTAATATAAGCATCTGATTGATTATTTTATAAGTGGGTTGTGGGACCGCGGGGGCTTGGTGTCACCTGAAGAGAAACTCTCCAACTACAAATGGCATCCAACAGCTCAAGTATCCACCTTAAATCTGAGGATATTTAAAAAGCAATTCAAAACGGAGCTCAAAACAGCTTCCTAGTTGTCTCTCTTAAGTTGGTGGGTTCCTGGCATGTGGTTTGACCAGCAGTGTGGAGGAAATGAGGCATCTGCAAGCAGCACATTACAATGTGTAGTAGATTTAGCCTTTGCTAGTACAAAAAGAGAGAGAGAGAGAGAGAGAGAGAGAGAGAGAGAGATTTCTGGGCTACACGCTGCTTTGATAAAAGCATAGACCCACTGTTTCTAAGAGTTAATGGTGGCTTCCAGAGCTGGCAGTAAATGTACCACCACCATATTGGGAAGCTGAGGTGGGCGGAGCTACCAGCCAAAGCTGCTATTTTAGCCCTAGTAATGCTGTAGTTTAAAACAGTAGATTCACAATAAGACAGATTCAGATGAAACAAGATTTTAAATGCTTTACAATGTATGTAAAAATGTACATAAGCTTGTAAGATATATATATATATATATATACAGTTATATAAATAAATAGATAGTTTTTAAAAATAAAGTCTTTAAAGAAACAGTAAAGGTAATATAAAAAATAAGCCACATAAAAACGGATATTACACAGAGAATCTGGATTGTGTTGTCTTTGGGATTTTTAACTAAAGAGAGATATTTGATATAAAGGCAGCAGAGTTAAGCCAATCTTGACTTCAAAATTTGGATATAAGGATATGTTGCTTTGGAAAGGATGCTCTGCTTTTGTTTCCACAGAAAGCCAGAGGCTATGGATTTGCTACAGATTAAGATACATCAGGTTTGACCAGTCAAGCCCCCCTGAATGGTCTCCAATGACACCATGACCCAGATGATCCAACATCCAAAACAGTTTCAAGGCAACTGGCTCCAACAATACACCCTCATGGACTACTACATAATCCTAAAATTTTCTTTGTGTCCCCATAAGCTACAGCACCACCCTCCGGCAGGAAGAAGTAAGAGAAACTATGCCCAAATTCCTAAATATATCAAGCTGGCTTTGGAGATGGAATTGGCTCACTCCATCTCTAAACCCAGGTATATTAATTTAAAAAAAAAAAAAAAAAAGGTTAAGAGATTCTTGTGTCCCAAATCAGAAGAGCCTCTGGTGTGGACAGAGAAAAACTAATATTTAAATCAGGTTGATTATAAATGTGATCTGTTTCTAAAGAATAAAAGGGGATATAATATAGATATAATAGGATGAAAGGGTAGATTAATGAACTTACTTTTAAAGAGCAACAACTTGTTTAAAATGTTTTACATTGGTATAGATTTTAATTTACTTATACAAACTTAAAGTTAATTTTTATACTATGTGTATATTTCTACTCTGTTTAAGGTATTATGTTTGTACAGCTTCATTTAAAATTGTAATGGATAATTAAAAATAGATTAATAATTAGTCATCTATGATAATCATACTTGTAGCTATGTTAGTTTAGTCTTCTAGGTATACATAGATATATTTCAGATAGATAGGTAATCTTTAAATACTTCAAAGATCTACAGAATATGGCATTTAAAGTACTTTTAAAATTTAGACTTTCTGGACAGTGAGACATGTCTGCTTCTGGCAGCACCAATTTACTTCAGAGAGGAGGATGGGCATCGAAGATACTCTATATAGAGTTTATCTTCACCTTGGCAAAAATAGACATTTGGACAAGAAACTATTCTTGCCTGGACCGCTTGATAACTGGACATACAGGACCCATAGGAAGGTGACCACTGAACTTTGCTTGACAAAATGGTCCTTCAGGTACCTGCTTAACAGAGGAAGCTGCCAGAAATTCTACAGGACGCTAAAAGAAGTAACTGAGAGACTCTAGCCCTGTGGGCTAAAGACAGATGCCCCAACTTTACAAAGCAACATTAGGTGACCATCCAGGCTGCCAGCTGTCTCTGTCTACCCTGCAAGACTCCCAAAAGTTGCTTGCGTCCTTCTCCCATTTCTCAGGTAATATTTTATGCTTCTGAGGTCTTTGATGTAGTTGAAGCTAGATAGTTACAGTTTTCCTTACTTATGATAAAATATAAGTTAGATATAAAACCTTAGACTCACAAATATAAGACAGATATCTTCTTTAATTTTGCCAAATAGACTAGTTATTATAAATAGACTAGATATTATAACTGTAATTCTTGCTTGATAATAGTTTTGTTATCTGTAATTTTACTATGTAAAAGTTAACCTTACTTAAAAAAAAAAAAAAAAAAAAAAAGAAGAGGGGAAGTGCTGTGGATATCACTCTGTAAAAATAAAATACAAAATACCGATTGGCCAGTAGCCAGGCAGGAAGTATAGGTGGGACAAGTAGAGAAGAGAATTCTGGTAAGTAAAAGGCAGAGGCAGAGAGACCTGCCAACCACCACCATGACAAGTGAGATGTAAGGCAAAGGTAGCCATGTGGCAAGTTATAGACTAATAGAAATGGGTTAATTTAAGATAGAAGAAGTAGACAAGAAGCCTGCCATGGCCATACAGTTTATAAGTAATATAAGCATCTGAGTGATTATTTTATAAATGGGTTATGGGACCGCGGGGGCTTGGTGGCACCTTTAGAGAAGCTCTCCAGCTACAACTAAGAATAATTTCTAAGTCCTAATTTTCAGATGTAGAATCAATAGGCTTCTAAATGAATATAATCCATAAATCAAGTACCTTTGACCCCAAAACAAATCTAATTTGTGATTACATAATCCCTTTCATATTTTCTTCCTTTATACCTCCCAGCTGGCTTGAAGGTGATACTTCAGTATGTTTATTATACTGACCATCAGTTAGTAACTTGAACTATAAATTGATCTATGCTTTTGACAAATCAGTGAGCATTTGGTTTGGCTGCTCTATCCTTAGAGCTGGTGCAATGAAGGAGCCCTTGTCTGTGTTTGGAGCATTGCAGAGTGCAGAATAAGCTCAAGTTGGATTTGACTATTCTCAGCATCAAGTTCACATAATCTGCAAGACAAAGACTCTGTACCATATGGAGGTCTGATGCTATTGGGTATCAGAAACCATGCTCAATGTGCTGTGAAACATAATTGCCCACACTAAATGGTGTATGCTTCAGACAAAGTATCTCAAAATTACAGTGTCTGTCTCTAAGAAGGGCAGGAAAATATGCCAATCTCCACATTGGACAGTTCATGCAAAATATTCAAGCCTGAGTTTTACATTCAATGAATGTTTTACATTTAGCCACGGTCTATATTCTTGAAGCATGAGACCAAGAAGGTGTCTTCTAGGATATTATCATGATGCTTATGCTCAATCAATGATTTCATCCTAGTTAATCTTAAGTAGAAACACCTCTTCAATTACTGATTTAAATGACAAAGTTTATTGATTAGAGGTAAAATAGTAGAACACTTCATTATGGGATGGTTGAGGACACTGTGGAAATTCTGGACCTGAGACCTCACTTAGGGAAATGGAAATCTAAGGAACAGGCCTTGACTGTAGCCCATCCCCATTTCCTGTCCCTTCTCTTCCTTTTTTGTCCACAAAGATGTCATAAGCAGCACAATGTTCCTGCCTCTTCAGCCCAGAGTCATTCCTTCCACCATGCCTTTCCTTCCATGATTGATTGTATCCTCAAACTATGAGAATAAATCCATCCTCACTAACACTGCAAATAGGAGAGAGAAATACAAAGAGAAATTAAAAAATGTAGGGTGAGTCCTACTCAGGATAAAGAGATGGTTATAGGTCTTCTGTAGATGTAACCATCTTGTTAAATAAGAAACACAGAGCCAGTTGCAGAGTTAAAAACCAAGAGGTCAGAGCAATATTTGAGAGCCTTACCCTTCACTACTTCTGCTGTCTTTCTTCTCCTCAAGAGACCTACTTCTGTGTGTCCTGTCTTTTTTATAGACTTTCTGTTCTATTTTCTCATTGGTTGTAAACCCAGCCACATGACCTCCTCATCACTGCCTGTCTGTACAGACCTCCAGGTCTTCTGTGGTTGGTATTGAGATTAAAGTCGTGCACCACCACCACCCAGCTTCTGCTCTGGCTTGCTCTGACCCCAAGGCAACTTTATTAACATACAAATAAAATCACATTTCAATACAAATAAAGTATCACTATAGTCTTCAGAGGCTGGTAACAAGGATTAGTCTCTAAGACGACACATGACCATGCAAATTGCTATATGGGTGACAATTCACTTTAAGTAATTTTCATGCCAAACATTTTCTTCTATGTCACTTAACTCTCATAATAACATGAAATAGATATGTCTATTATCATCTTTCTGATCAGGATATCAAGCTATGTCAAACAGCCATATGTCCTAAAATCCAGAGTCAGCATTTTAGATGCAGAAAATCTCAGGTATCCTTCTCTCTACTATGTAACTACTATATATCTATCCTTCAACATTATCCTCTGTTGATATCCACCTCTGTCATCAATTCCCTCCTCCAGTTTCCTTCTACATGAACCAAAGCAACGTGTTGGACACAGCAGAGGAGGTATAGGCTAATTCCCCAGGATATACTATGAAAAATCTGTAGCTTCCACCTATACTTCTGGAATACTCGCATTTGAGGACCTAAGTAGTCTTTTCCATTGAACTTGAAGCTATCTTATTGAAAGAAAGGATGGCAAGATGATAAGGGGAAGACTGGAGACTACATAAAGAGAGATAGATTTACCTAGCGAAGGTGAGTTGTCCCTTCTGAGAGGGACAGGTTGTTCTCTGTGAGCTCACTCCAATTTACAGATCTGCTCATGTTCTGACTTACTATTATTCATATGCAGGCACTGAGTTTGAGGTTATTTGTCATACTATATAAAAAGTAGAAAAATCCACTCCAAAATTCAGGCTCTTTTCCCTACCAGGAAATTTCTCCATTCCTTTGAAAGACCTCCACCAAAGTCGCAGGCACAGTTCCCCCAGAAACCCAAAAGAGCTGAGGGAAGGGATATCTTAAAACAAACAGAACTCAGTCAGTTCCCCTCCCTGGAGAGGGGGAAGTCAGGTGTTCTCAAAAGAACAAAGTCAGGATGTCTGGTGGTGACGGATTAACCATGAGATGCCCCTCTCTGGAGATAACATGACCGGACCCAGAGATGGGTTGTAAAACTGCTGACAGGTCAAATAGATAAGCTAGAGCGGGACAAAGTCCAGGCCCGGGAGAAGCTGGGCCAACCAAGGACAGACCCGTGCTAACACCCTCCCTGCTAAGGAATTTTGTGGGTTTTGCCTATAAAAACTAACTTCCCACACAAAAGAGGAACTCTCCTCCCTGCCTCAAGGTGTCAGGCGTGGTGGACAAGAGTTCCCTCCTAACTTGAACTACGCACATACATGGATTGAATAAACCTTGCTTTTGCATTCTGGACAATCTTCCATCTCTGGTGGTCTCTTTGGGGTCCTATTCTGGGCAGAACACCTTGTCATCAGACTCTAAAGCCCTTCGATTTGCTTATTCCACCCCATCTCACACACTCACAGAAGTGTACATTCAGCTGAGATAGGAACCAACTAAGCAGGAAAGGCTAACTCCAAACATATTGGGCATAAAAGTAACAAAGGAAGAAAGAAGAGAAAACCTTTCTATCTCCATATTTCTTAAAGGACATATATTCCCCCACAATATGTTGGCTACTTTTAAATTGCCACTCATAATTTTATTTAGTGTTTGCTTTTGAATAAGATGATACAAGTTTGCATTAATTTTTAAATATGTTAAATTTTCATTTATTTTACATATTAAGATTAAGAAGGAAGCCAGTAGACAGAGGCAGCTCCAGCACCCTGGACTTTGAATAAATCAAAACAACTCCATTCCATTCTAGACAAATCATGAATCAACTCTGAGGACTTTCCACCATTCAAGCTTAACTGATCAGAAACTGTTGCCTTCTGCTTATGTGCTTCAGCTAAGACTTCTGCTCCCCTTAACCCAATTATTTTATTTGCCTATTCTTGATTTTACACTACAACATCCCTTGCCCCTGTCTAAAGGTCTCCAATATCTGATTTGTGAATACTTTAAAAATTAATATTTTCATGTGCTTCATTTCATTGTCTTAATAGATGTTTATATTTACAGTTTGAATTTTAAAAAATAAACATGGTTGTACCAACAGTAATTGACAGAGATGAAGTAGTTACAAGTACGAAAGACTTTCTTCCTCAGAATTGATTTCTGATACTATGAACTCAAAATTACATATGAAATGATCTGAATCACATAAATGCCACAAATATAGTGGATGTTTAGTTACACAGTGAGACAAATTGAAATGAAACTCATATCAGGACTCTGGAGGCAAATCTTTATCCTGCAGGGAAAGGAGCCTTTGCTCACATACTCAGAAGTTCCTAAACCTGCACCACACACACACTGAATTGCCAGAATCCCGGGTATTTGCTACTTTGCCCTCAATTCACTGGAAACTCGCTGATGCCTTCGGCAGTCACTTTGCTCTTTGTTGTGCTTAACAGAGTGCTGTTTTTTTTCACTCAGAAACTTTATTCCTTATGAGTGCTACCAGTTCCCAAGCTTCTTTGCTACAGTGTGTGTGATAGGATTAGACTTGCAGTCCTTGGCTGAATAAATGACTCTAGTCTGAAATCAGTTGTTCCCCTCACTTTGTTCCTAATGCCCTCACACAACCTATTGCAAAGTCAAATTTGAGATCCAGAATTATCACTCCTTCTTGGGTCCCTTCTTCCTCTAGTTTCGTTTCCTCTAGGGGAAGTTCTACCATGAGAAATTTCATGGAGAAGCCCACAGTGTGATACATTAAGCTTCTCACTAAAAGCCACAGGAATTAGCTTGCAGACACACACCATAGTATTAGTCCACTTGTCAGCCCTGTGGCTCTGGCCAACATCTTGACTACGATATTATTAGAGAAACAGAGCCAAAAGCACTGAACTAAGGCACTAATAGCTCCTAATCATCAGATTCTGAATGACATCATATGGTATATTACTTTCATAAGCAAAGTTCAGATATTTTTTGTAAGTTAACAAGTAACTACAATGATTATGCAAGTCTTTCATAAAGTTAAAAGAGGGCCATTTTGATTTTGATAACCATCACCAAATATGTAGCCAAAGTCTACTGCAGAGACTGATATATAGTAGATACACAACAAATATTAGTTTATAAACCAAAAGGTGAATGAATTAGTTAACCCAAATGACATCAGTCTACTAGATTGAAAATGGAAACCTCTCTCCATTGCATGACCAACATTGCATCTATCATTTAATGTGGAAAATTTGGCAGTGACTTCTATCAGTGTAACTCCAAATACAAACATGACTTCATTCACATGATCCCAAGGATGAAAATAAATATATGTCTTCAGGTAAAAGACAAAATACTTTGACAACATGAAAAGCAAATGGATTTGTGTGTGTGTGTGTGTGTGTGTGTGTGTGTGTGTGTGTGTGTGTGTGTTAGAGACTAGGAAAAAGAGACCATTGCAAAATGCAATCACCTCTTTATAGAAACTGAAGCCCCACTCACCCATCAGTGCTGAAGCAATTGAAAAGCACAAGGCAAAAATGAAGCCAAAATATGCTTTCTGTCTATCACTGTTACTGTGTTTCTGTCCATTACATGTTTATCATGAAAATAGTCAACAAATTCATGTTCCTTATTACACAAATATTTTTTTCTTAAATGACTTTCTAGTTCCAAGAACAATAGTTAAATAAACTAAGATCCAGAAAGCAAATTCTTTATCATAAAAGAGTGGGCCATAAGAAGAGGCCAATGATACATACCAAAATAGCAGCCTTGTGCTCCCAGAAAAGAGTATTTCCAGCTCAACAGTATATAACATAAATACTTGAAGCAGTTTCTCAAACAAGCAATGGATCTTTCTTAATTTCTTACCTTGGTCCAACTAAGGTCTTAAACATCTGCTAGACCAACATAATATGTAGGCATGCAACCCAAGATTGAAGGAATATAGAAAGAACATAAAATTTGAGACTTTGGCACAGATAACAAGTGTGGAAGCATCAAGGAATTATCAACTCATACAACAAACACAATGATAGACTACAACTCCTGGGGAATAGTTTATTCTACTTGCTTAGATACTGTTAAGATTGTCATAAATGGGGTTGGGGATTTAGCTCAGTGGTAGAGCGCTTGCCTAGCAAGTGCAAGGCCCTGGGTTCAGTCCTCAGCTCCGACAACAACAACAACAAAAAGATTGTCATAAATGAACTTCTTTGTCTCAGGGCATCTCTAGATATAATAAGATATGTGCTGCTTTCCACCCTAAGGGGCTCAGTTCACATGACATGTCGATAAGAAAATCAAATTGGTACAAGATTTGAAGCACAGTATGCCAGAAAGAGAAAAGGGGCTGCATCTTATTTTTATGCGTACCATTTTAGAGGAGAAAGAATAAATCAAGATACCAAGCCCTGATTTTCTTGTGTTATATCCCTAACCCCTATTAGAATTACTTCCCTCAAGTTACTTGATTCTTTCTTTTTCTGAAAAAAGCAAATATAGATAGCATACTAAGTAAGTTAAAAAAAAAAAATCCATGTGAAAGAATTTGGGAAAGGGTAATCTAACATGCCTCCCATTGGCTAAATTAAAAAGCTGTTTTGTTGCCCATTTGACAGAACGGGCCTCCCCAGTACTGATAGACAAGAAATTAATTAGTTTGATCCTAAGTCTTCACATGAGTGGATTCCATTCATAGGAACAGTGAGGTAAGGCATACTTCCTACTTGGTACTGTCAGTTTGTGTTGTTCAAATCTTAGATGGTCTTATAATTAAAAAAACCCAGAGCTAGATATCAGGGTAAAAGCTGAAAGATCAGAGAAGCAGAGAGCCAGTCACTAGTTCTTACCTCCATGAAATCCTCAGCCTGTAAACAGAGTGAGTTCCTGTTTCCTCACACCTTATATACCTAACTCTGCCAAGACATGTAGGTCAACAGTCTTATTAAATAAGAAACACAGAGCCAATTGCAGAGTTAAAAGCCCAAGAAATCAGAGCAATAGCTAAGAGCTAAAAACCCTTTCTTACCCTTCACTGCCGCTGATGTACTTTCCCCTCAGACAGAGACCTACTTCCTGTATGTCTGTCATTTTATTGACTTGCTGTTCTGCCCACTCATTGATTGTAAACCCACCCACATGACCTCCTTGTCACTGCCTGTCTATACAGACGTCCAGGTCTTCTAAGGTTGGAATTGAGATTAAAGGTATGTGTCTCCATGCTGGCTGTATCCTTGAACACACAGAGATCTGCCTAGCTCTGCCTCCCAAGTGCTGAGATTAAAACCATGTGCCACCACCTCCCAGCTTCTGCTATGGCTTGCTATTAGCTCTGACCCCCAGGCAACTTCATTTATTAACATACAAATAAAATCACATTTCAGTACAAATAAAACATCACCATACAGACATCACTTCCTGGGATTAAAGGTGTGTGTGCTTACCAGTACTGGAATTGAAGGTGTATGCCACCACTGCCTGGCTCTGTTTCCAGCATGACCTTGAACTCACAGACATCCAGACAGATCTCTGCCTCCCAAGTGACAGGATTAAGGGTGTGTGCCACCACTGTGTGACCTCTGTTTCTAATCTAGTGGCTGGCTCAGTCCTCTGATCCTCATACAAGTTTATTAGGATACAACACCACAAGTTTGGCTATCCCTGCCAGTCATCTCTGTTAGGGGGTTCTTACCACTCCCCTCTGCAGGGACAGGAGGCCTCTGTATACTTCACTTGTCAGCCCAGCAGCCATGACTACCAAGAACAATCTTTTTAATTTTCCCCTTTCTTCTATCTCCAGGCTGTGGTATGTGACATTAGTAAATACTGGGCCATGTAAGCAATGAGGCTTTCCAATAAATAACTGACAAGGAGATCAGCCTGCAATACCTTTTGCCCTCATTCACAGGAGGGCAATCATCTCTTTAGGAGAGAAGAAACGGAGGTCTCTTAATAGATGTCAGCTTTTCTGCAAAGCCCCCAGACATTTGCTAACCTTCCACAAAGCAGTGTGCACATACATCCCTTTGGAAAACAATCTCACATGGTGGGGGTAGGTAAAGCTCTATCAGAATATTGTAAAAGAGGAATTCACATCAAAGTTTCCTTAGTATCTCAGAAGTCACTTTTAAAAATGGAAAAAACAAACAAAGTGCTTGTGTGAGAACTGAATAAAGGGAAAAGAACAGACTTTAGGTAAAGCTTTTATTTATTTTTTTTTCCTGCCAGAGAAAGAGAGACACCCTGTGGATTTCTAAGAGAACCCAGAAAGGTTCATTTACTTTTGGTGATGTACAAAGAAGAATATTATTGTTTAGGAGCAGATAGCATAATGAATCTCAAAGACCCATTAGAAAGTAAGGTAACCAGCGATAGACAAGATCTATACCTTCTTGAGTACAAATACCTCAGGGACACTCTTCCCATACTGTGTAGCACAGCCATGCAAACCATGAGAAAACCGTACAGTTAAAATTTCAAAGTCAAAAGCTACAGAAAGTTGGAATTTTGCATGGACTCATCTTCCTCCTGTTGTTCTGGACATGGCACATCAAGCTGCTGCACTGTAGCAGAGAGCCACTTGGAAGCAGAATGAAGGCAACTGATTCCACCCACTGGGAGAGCAATTCAGATTCCTCTGCTCCTTTCTGCCTGGGAACTGCATGACAGCAACATTAGCGGACAAAACAAGGTAAATATACTTGCAATCATGTCTCACGTTACGGATGTTTCAGTTTGATTTGAATCAGCACTGTAGAGAATAGAACCTGGTTTGAATCTGATCTCATCTGACACATACAAAGATGCAAGAATCGAAAGCAATTTCGTTTGGAGCTCTCCCTCTAGTAGTGCCTGGGAAATCGCTGGGGAGGGAGGGGAGCCTGCAGCCTGAAGGGCAGAGGAGAGGAATGGACTTCAACACCAAGCACGACTGAAAATGAGCCATGTGCTTCTAATGAAACTATTTTCGTGTCTCATCTGCAGCCATCGGAGGCACTGCTTGCTTTGTGAGTTAAATACTGCCCCCAAAGACCTGCAAAAAGAACATAGATGCACACAGGCCATGCATGCCCTGCTCTCAGCTTCCAAGATGATGTATAGCCTCAAACTATGCCAGTCTGCTCAACATCTCCTTCCTCCCTGCCTTAAAGATCTGCTATTTGGGCCCAGAAAACCCCTGAAAGTTTAAAATGAAGCAAAACAGCAGGCAAACACATCTATGAACATTTTTGCATTTAGAAATAAACACAGCATCAAGAAAACTATAAGGCTGGGATAAACAGTCCAGTGACTCCTATCACAAATTAAAGGAAAAAGAACAAAAGAAACAGAGTATCTGAAAGCTCACCCAGCTAGGTCAGTTTCAAACAGCAAAATAGAGACCCAGGCCCCTGGCCTTAGTCAAGTGAGCTATGTGTTACAAAATGTGCCACACTACTGTGTTAAGACACAGGAAGACATTTTCTAAGTAAAGTATCATATATAAGAGCAGTAAGACAGTTCAGTAGGAAAAGACACCTTTTGCCAAGCCTAAAGACCTGAGTTTGATCTCAGGACCTACATGGTGGAAGGAGAGGACTGACTCCCACAAGTTGTCCTCTGACATCCACATTGCATTATAGCATTCACACAAATAAAATATTTAAAATAAAAAGCATCATATACAACTTCTAGATATTCTTTAAGCTTGTTATTTGTGAAGAAAATACAAAAAAAATTTAAAGGATTTGAAACATATACTTGCCCTTGTATATTAAAATAAAAGTACTCTTTTAAGGTATCTTTAAGTAGTCATTCTAAAAAGAACACTCCAGAGTGTATTGTACTGTGGAAATTTTACCCCTGACACTGACATCAGAGCTGGTGTTTGAGTCACACACAAAGGTTCTCTTTAACCTCACAGGTTACATAAGTTGGAGTCCCATTTTGATATTCAAAAATTTGAATGATAAAAGTAACTCAGAAGGGTATGCTCTGGGAAACTGTGCACTACTGCTGTCATGTGCTGTATGTGGATGAACTGTCACATGTTGTTGGTGCCTAGTGGGAAACTGACTATGGTAGAGGGACTGCCCACCCCCCACCCCCATACACTTGCGCGCACGTGCACGTGCACACACACACTTTAGACGCAAGCATGCACATGTCCAACAATTGCAGACCCCTTGTCAGGGAAAGGATAATTACTCCTAATTCTGTGACAAGGAGGAAAAAAGAATAGCCAACCACCCAAGAGTAAAGATACTGCAATCTTCAGAACAGCTTCCAAAGGGCATCATTATTATTGCTTATCTCATGATAGTCAGCAAGCCTGCAATGGGAAAGAGAAACCAGAAGTTCAGCTCTGGGGTGTTCATTCATGGAGAGCAACTTCAAATGGGAATTTCAGTTTACTCAACTTCCCCAGTCAGTTTCCAATGGAAGCTGTGAACACAGGCTCTCCACCTCTTGCTACTTGTTCTTTTACTTGGAAGCCTTATCAGAGCAGACACCTGGGCTCTCTCGAAGAGAACTCCAGCTGGCTGTCTCAACAGGACTTCTGCTGGATGTTGATCTGTCTTTGTTTGTTCTTTTTACTTGGAATCCTCACCCCAGGGGAATTCCATGCTCTACGTGGGACTCTATTGACAGCTCCAGCTGAGTGCATTAAAAGGACCTCCCCAGTCAATTTCTGCTAGATGTTCTGAATAAAGGACTTGGATGTTTCGCCATCTTGCAATGATTTTTACTTTGCCTTTGTACATATTAAATAAATTCATTCTTTACAACTATGAGGCCTGGAGAGATGTCTCACTGGTTTAAGAGTACTTACTGTTCTTACTGAGGACTAGAATTCAATTCCCAGGATTCAATGTCAGGTCTTACAACCACCTATAACTCCAGAGACCCTGACCTCTCTTCTAAAGTCTGTGGGGATTTGCACTCATGTGCACACACATATTCATTTCCATAATCGAAAAATTACAAGTAGGAAAGTTGCTTTGAAATTTGGCATGAATTCTGCCACTGTTTCCATGGGCCCAAGTTACCATTTCCCAGATTACTCTGGTTTTGGTTCGTTTGCCTCCAGGAGTTTCTGTGTTGATTTTGCTTTATACACATAAAAGCACATATCTGGTATAAGTAGAATTCAGTTTCAGCTTGGGAAAAACACCTTCAATTTTAAGAAGAGCCATGTGCTCTCTTTGGTTCTGGAGACCTTGCTTACAGCCAGCTAAAAATGGTCTTGCATCACAGCCTTCCAGATGTATTTGCCCTTTAGAAGTCCTGTTGTTCCAGGAAGGCCTCCACAGGCACCAAGATGGAAGAAAGAGTTCACAGAGACTGAAGCAGCAAGCACAGGGCCTATATGGATCAGCACCAGGACCTCTGCATATGTATCATAGCTTTCAGTTTACTATTTTTATGGGACTCTTGAATGTGTGAACAAATGAGTGGATCTCAGATTCTTGTGCCTTCTCTTTGGCTCTTTTCCTTCTGTCAGTTTGCCTTGTCCTACTTCAATATGATGGTGTTACATGAATTGTTAAATGGTCTTTTAATAAAAACTTGGTACTAGATATTGGAGTAAAAGCTGAAAGATCAGAGAGACAAAAGAATAAGCCACAGCCACTTCCCACCTTGCCAACTCCATGAATCCTCTGACTGAATGTCTCTGAGTCCTCAGCCAAAAGGCCTCCCTCTAGCTAAAAGGCTTAGTTTCTGTCTCTTCACACCTTATATACCTTTCTCTGCTCAGCCATCACTTCCTTCCTAGCGCTGGGATTAATGGCATGTGTGCTTCCCAAATACTGGTAGCAAAGGCATGAGATCTCAATGGGATTAAAGGCATGTAACTCCTAAGTACTAGGATTAAAGGTGTGTGTACCACTGTCTGGCTCTATTTCTCTCCTAGATTGAATGAATCTCATGTAATCCATGGTGGTTTTGAACTTACAGAGATTCAGATGGATCTCTGCCTCCCAAGTGTTAGGATTAAAGGTATGTGCCACCACTCCCTGGCCTCTATGTTTAATCTAGTGGCTTGTTCTGTTCTTTGATCTTCAGGCAAATTTTATTAGGGTACACAATATATCACCACATGGTGGGTTTTTGTTTTATCTTATTATCTTACATCTGTCAGAATGGCTATGATCAATAATAAAAGTGACAGCTCATGCTATCAAGGATATAGAGCAAAACATTCCTCCATTTCGAGAGGGAGTGAAAACTTGTAGAGCCACTAGAGAAATCAGTACAGCAGTTCCTTGGAAGGATTGGAATCCATCTATCTCAAGAACAAGTTATACTACTCTTAGGCATATACCCAAAGGACACTTCATCCTACTGTAGCTGAAGTTTTCTCTGGTCCTGTCCACCCCCATGGACCCCACAGCCATTTATAAAATAATCACCCAGAAGTTTATATTAATTAAAATTGTTTGGCAATTAGCTCAGGCTTACTACTGACTAGCTCTTGCACTTAAACTCAGCCTATTTCTGTTAATCTATATATCACCATGTGTTCCATAGTTTTACCTGTGGGCCATTACATGCTGCTCCCTAGACAGTGGGCAGGTCTACTGACTCAGCCTTCCTCTTCCCAAAATTCTCCTTGTCTGTTTATCCCACCTATACTTCCTGTCTGGCTGCTGGCCAATCAGCATTTCATTTATCAACCAATCAGAGCAACATATTCACAACATATAGAACATCTCACAGGATCCTACCACAAGAACACTTGCTCAACAGTGTTCATTGCTGTTCTATCCTTATAGGAAGAAATTGAAGACAACATAGATGACCCTCAACAGAAGAATGGATAAAGAAAATATGTTCCATTTACTCAAGGAGATATTACCCAACAATTAAAAAGAAAGACATTATGGAATTTGCAGGCAAATGGAAGGACCTAGAAAAAATCACCCTGAATGAGGAAACCCAAACTCAGAAAGATAAATATGGTATGTATTCATAAGGAAGCTACAATCTGTAGACTCAGATGGGTTAGGCATAGAGGAAGGGACAAAGGGAATAATAGGGCCTGTGGGGGCAGGGAGTGTAGACAAGAGCCATGACAGAGACCAGGCAGGCCTTAGTTTTGGTTCACTAAAAAGGGCAGGAGCTAAACAAGCAGTTCACAGAAAACCTACAACTTAGGGACAACCAATCAGCAGGTGCTGCACAGCATTCAGCTAGCTCAGCAGGCACCCCATAACCCCTTTGCTGGCTCAGAAGGTACCCCTCCTGGCATTCTGCTAGCTAAAGATAGCTTTCCCTACCCTGCCACTGGAAAGTCTCTAGCCACTACAGCCTCCCACCAATCAGCCCCAAACTAATCTTTCCTCCACCAATCAGGCCTGGACTAATCTCTCCTCCCTGGAATTCCCCTAACTCCTCTTAAAAGGGGCTTATAACCTTCTTTGGGGGTCCCATTTGCCACCCCAACATGCTGGCAGTCTTTTCCATAAACGCTCTGGCTGGTTGCATACGTGACTGTTGGTCCTGTTTTGCAGGGCTTCTCTCAGATGCTAACAGGAGACACATGGATCTACCTGAGAGGTAGAAATAGAATAGATTTTATGGGTGGGCTGGATCAGGGCAGGGCAGGCAGAGAATTAGAGGATCAGGTGGGAAGAGGAAAGGAGGGAATAAGAGGAGAGATAACTAGAATTGAAGAGCATTTGAGGGCCAGTATGGAAACCTACAGCAGTGGAAACTGCCTATAACATGTGAAAGTGATCCTAATGTAGTCTAATAATAATGATGAGGGAGACAAACTACTGGTCCTCTTTTGTCACAAAAGTGAAACTTCAAGTGCCAGGGCTGGGTTTCATCCAATTGAGTTGTTGGCCAATTGGGGTCCCATGGAAAGCCTCAAACAACCCAGGCAGTTGCCAAGATAAAAGGTCACTCTCCAAAAACCAACAGCAAACCCGTATAGCTGAAGACAACACACACACAATTCATTGAACTTGGAGAGGTCGAGCTAGTGCCTACAAAGAACCTTCACCCCATGTACTGGTGTCTATGCCATGGAAAGGTACTCTGCAGGCTACCAAGAAAGAAAGCTAAACACTAACACAATCACAAAACCTTTGATCCACAATCTGTCCTGCCTGCAAAATATGCTCAGGCAATGGTGGCACAAACCCTGTGGAAGTAACCAACCAATGTCTGATTTGACTTAAGACTCACCTCATGATATGGAACCCATACTGGACACTGCTTAGATGACCAAGAGCTAGAGTCTAGATAGGCCAGAGATCTAGGATAAAATCAAGTACTAGTCTAAAAATATATATGTACATAATAATATAATAACTCTTGGTGGTATTCTATTATACCATCATCAGAGAGGCTTCCTCCTGATACAGACAGGAAAAATACAGAGACCCTCAGCCAGACATTGCACTGGGAGCAGTTGGGGGGCTCAGAAAACACAACTGTGAGATGTCACCATCAAGTCCCTCTCTTCAAAGTTCAGTGAACCCTTCTGAAGAGGAGGCAAGAGTAGGGGTAAGTCAGAGGGGACCAAGGAAAACAGGAGAAGAAGGTCCTCTAAAACAACTGAGCAAAGCTCATATGAATTCACAGAGACTGAAGCAGCACGCACAGGGCTTGCATGGGTCTGAACCAGGTCCTCTGCATACACACTACAGCTTTCAGTTTAGCACTTTTATGGGACTCCTGAATGCGAAAATGAGTGAATCTACGACTTTTGTGCCTTCTCTTGGGGCTCTTTTATTTCTCTTTTGGCTTTTCAGACCCAACTTCAATATGATGGTTTTCATTTTAATCCTACTATATTTTTGTTATGGTTTGTTGTTATCTCCTAGAACCCGGCTCTTGTCTAACGAGACACAGATAGGGAGTAGATCTAGATGGAAGAAGAGATGGGAAGAAACTGGGAGGGGTAGAAGGAATATTCAGATAATATTGTATGAGAAAAGAATCTGTGTTTAATAAAAGGAAAAATAAAACTATCATTAGAATAATAATGTGAAACATAAATGAACACTGAAAAATTTCAAGTTTGGTTTAGTGGATCATTCCCCGGGTTTTACAGTGCAGCTCATCTGCTGCCCTAGACTAATATAAACTTCCAACTTCTGTCATATCAGAACAGTCCTTCCCTGTGTTGGTCAGCATAGTAAAAGCATGCTCTTGTCCAAAGCCATTTGTAATTGAATCAGTAAAATAGAGTGCCATATCAGAAGCATACACTGTAGACAGGTGCTTGATTCCCCTTCTAGCTCAGTTTGACCTCAGGCAAGCCATTTCATCTCTTAGGGTCTTAAACTCTAAATAAAAAATTTTATGGGCTAGGGATTTAGCTCAGTGGTAGAGTGCTTACCTAGCAAACACAAGGCCCTGGGTTCGATCCAATCCTCAACTCCACAAAAAAAAAAAAAAAAAAGTTGTAAAAGCCCAGGGAATTTCACACTGCTTTGTCTAAGCTGATGGCATTATTATATAAAGTAAAGACAACCATTATATTGACTGGAGGGGATTGGAAGCCCTTCACTCTCCCACCGTTCATATATCATTCAAATTCTCTAAGGAATTAAAGAGAAAAAAAAAACAAAACAGAAGCAGATGGCTCCTAGAAAATTATTTCTGGGATAACTTTTTTCAATATCAGTTTTCTCAAATCTCATGGGGCTATAGAAAGACAAAAATATTAAATTTACACACACAATGCATGAAACTTAGCAGCAAACTTTTATAAATACAGCGAGAATAGCATAATAAGTTCACCATCCCATAGTGTCTGCAACATAATTGTGCTCATTTCCCTTTGTGTATTTTAGTAATGAGCACATAATTGTCAGTGCTTATAATACATATAATCTCATTACTGTCACTGCCATTAGTATGCTTTCACTTCAGCCTATACACACAATGTTCCACATTCTCTCTCACTGACATACAGAAACATCCCTCCTCTCTTGCATTCAGACCTCAGCGTAATTCCTGACAGTTGCCACAGTTAATCACTGGGCAATGCTGCCTGCCTTGTTTTTAATATGTTTAATTTACCATTCATGACATGATGCCAAGAAGTCAGCATTGCATTGGTGTTAAATTGCCATGACCACATCATAGCACTTTTCTAGGTTAGTGGAGACTTCAGTTGGAACAGAAACTAATTCAGACAAGCAAAGTGACTGTTCAGAAGAACTAATAAAATTAGACACAGCTATGACTTATGGCTGTCACCAGTCAAAAGATGACACAGACATGGCTTGCTCTTTCCCTAGATGATTTCCACTTCTAGTCATACTTATAATGTTTAAGGAACTCAAAAAAATGTAAAGCTTTATGAACATCCTCTTAATTATCCATATTCTCACAGTAATATATACACACTGTTTTAAAAGTCAAATGATACTAATTGGTTTATAAGTCCCAAGTTTGTTGACCCTCGTTAACCTCCAGCCTCTCCCCAATTGCAATGACTGCAACTTTTCTTAATTAACTCCTACAAAATCTACAGATCTTATATATCTATACCAATTGGTACTTTTAAATTCATCATTTCATTCAGAAGATTCTCTGGAATTTACAGATCGTTTTATCTCTATATAAATTGCAATGGTTATATTTATCTATTCTGAATTTTTCTATTTGTTAAATAAGGATGTGACTGTCACCACCTTGCTAAATCTCCTTCTCTAAACTCTAATTACATAGATATCGCAGCTTTTCTTCCAAGTAAGGATTCTACTGTTTATATGAGTATTTTCAGTTATTTTTTTATGATTTCAGAATATTACTATCTCAGGCATAATTAGTTAATTGTGCCTTTCTAGACTGTCTCTCTCTTTCCTGTTTCAAATACTATCGATGATTTCTTTTTAAAATATCTGTAGCTGTTTGTTGTGTTATAGGCAAGGAGTAAAAGAAATGTATATTTCATCACCATTCTCTTTACTCTTGTATAAGCCACATCCTTATTTACCAAACAGGAAATCATGGAAACTCTAATTTCCCTTTTAATCTATGTCATAACACAGAGCAATTGATACTTAGTGCTGATTTATCTTGAAATGTGCCTGCAGTTTATCCTCTTTTGACCCCATCTGTGCTACCTTCCTAGTTCAAAGTTGTGTTTTTTGTGGGATTTTGCTTTTATGAGAAAGTCATCTAAACCTCCCCAGCAATGTGAGGACATGGTGTACTGTAACACAAATTGCTAGACAGTCTTATTAATAAAAAACATGAAGGCAGATATTGAGGTGAAAGCTGAAACATCAGAGGAATAGAAAAAGCCAGGCAAAAGTTCTTATCACTAGGAAATCCTCAGCCTGAGAGAGCAACTTCCTATATACTCATGCATTATATATCTTTCTGTGCCCTGCCACATCACTTCCTCTTTCTGCCCAGCTTTCTCTTCCTGCCTGTCTTCATAGACCTCTAGACCTCTATGGTTAACATTAAAGGCATGTGCCACCATGCCTAGCTCTGTTCCCAGTGTGGCCTTGAACTCACAGAGATCCAGATGAATCTCTTCCTCTCAAATGCTAGGATTAAAGGCATGTGCTACCACTTCCTGGCCTCTATGTTTAATATAGTGGCTGGCTTTTTCCTCTGGTCCCCAGGCAAGCTTTATTTGTTAGAACACAAATAAAATATCACCACATTTCTTTTTTTGGTCTAAAATAATAAAAGAAGGTTATAACTAATATAAGAAAAACTATATATAATAAGTATATACAATATATACAGTCAAGAATTATATTAACAATGTCCAGTCTATTAACATTTGACAAATTAAAAAAAAAAAAAACAAACCTCCATTATTTATCCTATCTTGGTGTGTCCAAAATGTTGGACCTAATTCACTTTCTATCCTAAGTTGTATTACCAACACAAAAGTATCTTTTGATGTCTTTCAAATTTACACACTTTATACCTCTTTAGTAAGTTTCTTTTCTGAATTTGTTAACAAGGAAGACTATAACTACCTATTCTTCAACTCTCTCAAGACCCAGAAGGAAATAATATTACCTAGTTAAACAGAAAGTACAAATAAACAACTTCCAAAAAATGTGAGGAATGACAGAAGCAGCTGGCTGCCTGGACAGTCACCTGATATTTCTCTGCAAGGTTGGGGCATCCATCTTCAGCCTATAGACATAACATATCGCTCATCTGTAAAGCACAATTTTCCAAAGAGACAGAGAAACCCTGTTTCAAAATAAAAAAAAGAATGAAAGAAAGAAAAAAAAAACTATATTATTAAATCATCTTAAATGCCATATTCTGTAAAACTTTGAAGTGTTTGAAGATTATCTGTTTATCTAAAATACATCTCTGTTTGACCTTGAAAGCATACCTAATATGACTACAAGTTCAATTGTAATGACTAACTACTGACTTACGTTTCTTTATTATCCCAAATAGTTGTTAATAATAACTTTCAAGGAATAGCAAATTGCACTACATTGTTAAATGAAATGTATAGGTGTAATACCTTGGACAAGATTAGAAATATATGTACAGTATCTTCTAACAAAATCAATCTCAAATTTGTATCAATATAAATAATTTATATACAATGTACAAAAATCCAATCCAGTATATAATATTTAAAACTAGTAGTTGCCTTTTAAAAATAGATTCAATAATCTACTTTTTTATTTTAACATATCTATATCCTCTCTTTTTTCTTTTCAGACTAGATTCAATAATCTCCCCTTTTATTTTCTTATTTCTATCTTTTTTTCAGAGTAGATTCAATAATCTATCTCTTATCTATATCCTCTTTTTTTTTCTTTTTCTGTTCTTTCTTTTTTTTACAAACAAGAACCTTGAATCTAATTTCCTTTGTTTAGCTTTTTTCCTGACCATTAACAATTAACAACTTGTAACCAACTGTCCTAAACAATGACAATTATCCATTAATGGAAATAACCAAAAACCACCCAACCTACCTCTTGAGAATGTGGGTGTTGTTTAAAATTGCTTCCTGTTGTCTGGGGGCAAAGGTATCTTTAGGGAATCCTGAAAAGAAAAACTGTGGGATTAATTGTCAAGTTCTGGGAGAGGTAGCTGTATCTTTTGTTGTCCAGTCTCTGCATAATGGGAAAATGCAAGGTTTGTCTCGAGTCCTTGTTTGAGTCATCTGTAGGGCTGGATTATGTCAACTAGCCATCTTGAAATTATCCTGAGCAGTTTATAGTCTAAAGCCAATCTTTGGGTGGTATTTGTCATCTTGGTGGTGTTATCATTGTCATAATGGAATCATCATTGTGGGGCCCTATCATCTTTTTGGAGACTTCAAAGTCGCTGTTAGGCATGGTCATGATTCCCTGCAGAAAATTTTTAGTGCCTCCTCTGTGGTTTGGAGCAATATCAATAGTATCTGTGGCAGAATCGTGTCTCACATCCAGTCCTAAGTTTGCAATACAACAGGTTCCATTCTTCACCAAGATAGTCTTAAAATCAAATCTCTAAGAGCAATAGCTGCCTTTCCTTGGGTACCAACAATCTCCATGTGAAGATGGGCAAGACAACTTTCCATGGACTGAGGAGTTTGATTATCCCTTCAACTGTAACAGTGTATCTATTCAAGTAATCAAAAAGGGATCTATGCTCATGGTAACTGGACACCAACCATAGCTGAGTCCATATGCCATTGTCTTTGTTGTCTGCTATTATAAATCCTAGGATGTTTTCATGGCATAACATCACAGTCTGATAAATCTCTGCCTTTCAGAACCACAATGATTCTTCCCTAGAAGAGAATATCTTCACAACAACCTCTCCCCACCACTTGCCTTGCCAAACTTCTCCAAACCAACCTTTGCCAATGCTCTCTTGTAACATGATGGTCCTAGCAATTATTCTCTGAACAAGTAGCAGTAAACCCTTCATCTCCAGCAGCCGTGTCTCCATCTCCACCAACAAGATGAGAAGCAGTTGGCTAATCAGAGCAGCAGCTACCTCCTCCATGGTCCTGCCACTACTGTTTGAGGCCCAGCCCAGCCCCAGCTGCAGTCTCTCCTCAACAAGCCTCTCAGGCTGACCTCCAAATCAGGATCCTCCTGTCTCTGCCTCCTTCAGTAAATCCTACCAGTGTGCACCACAACTGTCCATGTGCAGCTTAGGCCTCAGCTGAGGACTGTAAAGCCACAGTCAAGTGGCTTTTTCATGAATTCATGTCACAAATGTTGGGTTCCAAATGTAGCACAAATCTTAAGAGGTTTATTAATAATAATAAAAAAAAAACCCTGGAGCCAGATATTGAAGTGAAAGTTGAAAGATCAGAGGACTAGAAAAAGCCAGCCACAAGTTTTTACCGCTAGGAAATCCTCAGCCCAAGAGAGCTACTTCCTATATATTCAGGCCTTATATACCTACTTTTGCCCTGCCATCTTACTTCCTCTCTCTCTGCCCAGTTCTATCACTTCTTGTCTATCTGTACAGACCTCCAGACCTCTATGGTTAACTAGTGCTGGGATTAAAAGCATGTGCCACCAGTGTGGTCTTGAACTCACAGAGATGTGGATGAATCTCTGCCTCCTGAATGCTAGGATTAAAGGCATGTGCTACCACTACCTGACTCTATGTTTAATATAGTGGCTGGCTTTGTCCTCTGATCCCCAGGCAAGCTTAATTTGTTAGAGCACAAATAAACTATCACCACAGTGTATGTTTGCCATCCTATAGAATGAATGACTCAGACCTTATGCTGTTCAGTCTCACCTACATATAATTAAAATCAGACACCATTCTGACTGTAGTAGGGTGGGGGATGCATGATTATCACAGGTACTACTTCCATGGATTAGATCACATAAGGACTAAGCAAGGTCTTATATTTACTAACAAACTCTGTACTGAGTAAAAACAAAAGGAACTCTTCTAACATTGTCAACAAAATAGTAACTCTTTAACTGAGGGCTGGCATCATCAAAAGAACCTCATTAAGTTAAGAAAATGAAGCTTTGTGAAAAGTATGTAATAAAACAAGGACTGTAAAAACTGTTAAGAAGAAATGCGGTCAGTGACATAGTTAAGTTGCTAGAAACAGATAGATGAGAAGCGTGAGAGGTTTTAAGAAATTTGTGCTAACAAAGCAAATAAACTTGTTCTAAACTAAACTTAGCATTTCCCCAAAACTCAAGCAATGTTTGGATCTCACCATGATGAAAGCATGAAGAAAGAAGAGGATTCTATGTCTACAAGGGCTTATTTCCCAATACTCACCATATGTTTGGTTCTTAGATAACAGAAAGTTTCATTGATGGTAACACTGGGAGACTGCAATGCTGCATCCCTCAGATCCTGGATCCTGAATTCAGTGTAATACCTGGGTATGTTTTTTAAGTTGCTTCCACAAGGCATGGGTGAAGGATCTTTGGGTTGCTAAACAGAACAAAAGTATATTTTGTTTCATTACTAAATAGTATTACAACCAGAAATTTTGTCTATTAACCTTTCTTTCTGTAGTTCTTGATGAAATAAATACCCATGTACTCTCCAACTCCATAGTCACATTGTAATTAAGTGTCACTGTGTGAATAGGTCTAGGAACTGAAGAGACATGTCACTGTGGCATCTGAGAACAAGTATGTGATTTTCTCACATACTTCCCAATGTCAAAGCAACTGTAGGAGAATGGAGTGTATGAATTGCTGAGGTACCACATGGAAGAGAGATGCCTTAAAGATCCATTGCAATTATAAATACCTCATTTTTGTCATAAAAAAGTGGATTCTGTGGATAGATACACACTCCATATAACTCTCTCTGTTGGAGGGTGTGGTGGTTTAAATAAACATGGCCTCATAGGTCCGTAGATTTTAGTGGTAGGTAGATATGAGAAAAGAGGTAGACATTTGAGAAACATGAGAGCTTAAAGTTGAGTGGACTGTGCATTTTAAAATGGCATGAAAATAAATAAATTAAACTAATTAATAAAAGAGCATTGTGGTGGACTGTTCAGTGAACAGCAACTGATCTCAAATTTTACTTACTAGTCTAAGTTACTTAAAGCTTCTTTGGAGCAGAAGCATATATATATTATATAATATATATATAAATATAATATATATATATATATATATATATATATATATATTTCAACTTAGATGCTATAGTATTTGTTCATTTTGATGACTGAATATTTGAGAAGTACCAAAAGATGGAAACCAATAGTCCTTTAACAACCCTTGATAATACCTGCTATACACACCAGTAAATTGATCTGTGACTATTTTATTTACTAAATACTTCACCAAATCCATTTACTTTCCTCCATATCTACCACCAAGGCTGTGGTCCAGATAAAAATAAATTACAGGCTGAAAGCAACAAAATCAACTCCAAGCAGGTCTTCTAGAAATGATCTTAGTAGTGCATTTGTGTTGTGGTTTTTTTCTTCCCTCTAAAACAGTGGTTCTCAACCTGTGGGTCATAACCCCTTTGGGGGTCAAAAATCCCTTTCACAGGAGTCACCTATCACCATCAGAAAATGCAGCTATTTACATTATAATTCATATCAGGAAGAAAATAACAGTTATGAAGTAGCAACAAAATTAATTTTATTGTTGGGGTCACAACAACACAAGGAACTGTATTAAAAGGGTTGCAGCATTAGGAAAGTTCAGAACCACTCCTCTAGCATATGAGATCCACATAGACAGACACCCTGCCTCCCTGTGTTCACTGCTGCACTCCTGTCACGCAGAGTAAATCCTGTGACATGGTAACACAAAGAGTGATGAATAATTATGTACTAGATAGCAGACTCATCAAATATTCTTTCCTCTCCCCTTTCACTTAATCCTTCTACTTTTCCATTAGATGTATATCTCATTCTTAGAACCTTACCATTTGCTCTGTAGAATTGTATTGGAAAGTAACTGACTGACACAAAAGCAGTAAAATGGCTCAAAGAACCCCTAATTCCAGCTTGATTTCAAGAAGACTTTTGCAATTGTTAAAATATGTTTCCTTGAAGAATGTGGCCTCTTATATATCAAAGAGGACAAAAAGTTGGGTGAGTAGGAAAGAGGGAGATGGATATGGAAGAGATGGGGAAGGAAGAGCAAAATGCATTCTATTCCAAGAACTAATAAATAATGGCATTGTTTACTTATGTCTATATATCAATGGATATTACTATAACATTATTTTTGTAAGGCATGTGGGTTTAAATTGCAAACTGATGCCTCTTTATTCCTAAAAGTTTGTGTACTTTGTATGTTTATGAAACAAAGTTGGAATTTATTAAGAAAAGGTTTCAATATAGGTTTAAAAGCAGGAATTAATAGGGAAAGAGGGTGCTTAGGGAAAGCCCCTTTAAACACAAAGGAGCTGGGCCTGGAGTGATAGCTCAATGGTTAAGTGCATGTATTGTTCCTTGAGAAGACCTGATCTTTGTTCCCAGCATCCACATAGGACAGGAATGAAACTGTAGTTTTCTCCAGTCCCTCCCAGGCCCACAGCTGCTCAGACCCAAATAAACACATAGAGACTTGTATTACTTATAAACTCTATGGCCGTGGCAGGATTCTAGCTATCTTTTCTTTTTTTCAAAAAGGAAAGTTTTAATTTTAACATAGTAAAATTACATATAACAAAAAATTATCAAGCAAGAATTACAGTTACAACATCTAGTCTATTTGTATTTGGCAAAATTAAAAAGAAAAGAGGAAGTGCTAGAGATGTCTTTCTGTATGCTATAAATATGTTGCTCTGATTGACTGATAAATAAAATGCTGATTGGCTAGTAGCCAGGCAGGAAGTATAGTAGAGGTGGGATAAGAAGAGAGGAAAATTCTGGGAAGTAGAAGGCTGAGTCAGGAGATGCTTCCAGCTGCTGCTATGAGAAACAAGATATAAAGTATCAGTAAGCCACAAGCCACATGGCAACTTATAGATTAATAGAAATGGGTTAATTTAAGATATAAGAACTAGATAACTAGAATCCTGCCACGGCCATGCAATTTATAAGCAATATTAGTCTCTGTGTGTTTACTTGGGTCTGAGTGGCTATGGGTCCTGGCGGGACTGGAGAAATCTTCAGCTACACAGGAACTACTTCAAACTCCAGCTGTTGGGAGATATGATGCCTCTGGCTTTGGATGGCAACCATACACAAAATTGTTTATCTACACACATAATAATAATAAAATAATAATAAATAAATCATTGATGAAAAAAGAACATATAAGTTCTTTTATATGATCAGAATAAAATAATCAAAATAACAACATTGGCATTAAAACAGCATAATTGTTTACATATTTTGCTCATATTTCACTAATTTTCTAGGAGTTTCTTTTGAAGTAGAAAAAATAAAATTCATACTCAAAATCCCAATGTTGGATTATATATATAATCTTGCAACACATTCTTTGTCTTTTGGATATGGATAGCTCCTCAGCTTGTTTTGGTCTTTTGCAGCCTTGATATTTTGGAAAGCTACCAAGTAGTTTTTAATAGTTAGTTTTATATTTCAACTTCCCTGGGCCAGAGCATTCCTAAGGCATCTTATTAACTACTAATATGAGAATGCCTGGATTTTTTTGTGAGAAGAGTTCTGGAATAAATCAGCAAATAGGTGGCAAGACAGCAGCAAACAAAATCACCTCTTGAATGCACATGGGCATCACTCCATCTATTGAGGACATGCACAAAACAACATGTATAGGAAGCTGTGTTTTCCCTCCTTCTGCCAGGTTGGTTGAGCTGGTACACAGATCTACTCCAAACTATTCAGCCTAGGACAAGAAAATAACCATCATCCCTTCAGGTAGTAGCACTTTAACATTACCTTTCCCTGGTCAACAGCTAACACAGAACAAAGCAAAGCAAAAAAAAAAATTTTTTTTCAGCCTTAATAGTCACAGAAGCTAATTCTTGAAATAAACCCTATGTTTAAATAATCCTTGAGTTTTATCACTCTGGAGAATCCTGGCTAATATTCTTTTGAAAAAAAATACTTATTTTATTTTTGAAATTTGAATATGAGTACACCATCCCACCATTCTTTTTACCTTCTCCAAATCCTCTCAAGATGCCTTCTTGATCTCCATCAAATCTACAGCCTCTTTTTTCATTGATTGTTGTTACATAAATGTGTTCATGTATTAGCTAGTTTTATGTCAACTTGACACAAGCTAGAATTTTCAGAGAAAGGAACCTCATTGAGAACATGTCTTCATAAGTCCAGGCTATAGGCAAGCCTGTAGGACATTTTCTTAATTTGTGATGTATGGGGGAAATTATTAAGGCCACTCCACATAGTTAAAGGGGAGGTTTATTTTGTGGTGTAACTTACAAATGAAGGGATAGGTTGGTTGTAGGATCTGGCAAAGTTATGGCATAGTCTGGCGATATTCTCTGGAGAACTCTGCTTGGTCTACCTCCAGCATCCAGGGTCCAATCACCAACAGATCCCTCTCTTTTGGATCCTGGGTCTTCAGTGTCCTCTCCCAGCCCCCCTTGTAAGTATGACCATTACTGAAGCCTCAGTGGGAGTTGGAACTTCCAGGCCAAGGCTGGAATGGCTACCAACTACAATGATACACATGCAAGAGCTCAGTCCATGCATGATTGTTGATTCCACCCCTAGGCTGGAGGTCCTGAGAGCTAGAAGAAAGCAGGCTGGACAGATTGTAGATCAAAGATTTGGTTGGGTTGGGTGGCCTGCAGAGTACCTTTCCATGTCACAGACACTAGAACACATGGTGACAGTTTTACGTAGGTACCAGGTCAACTTTAGGGGGGCCTGAAACCCAGTTCTCAAATAAATACATGGAGACTTATTCTTACTTATGAATGTCAGGTCTTAGCTTGGCTTGTTTCTAACCAGCTTTTCCAACTTATATTATCCTATTTCTCTTTAAGTACAGTTCACTTCTCAGCTTTTTACCTTTCTTTATTCTATATAGTTTTCTTTCCTTTTTACTCTGTGACTGGCTGTGTTGCTGGGTGGCTGGCCCCTTGCATCCTCCTCCCTTTTCCTTTCCTCACTCCTTGCTATTCTTTCTCTTCCCTAGATTCCTCTTCCTATTTATCCTCTATGTATGCTAGTCCTGCCTATTTCTCTCTCTTGCCTAGTTAATGATCATGCAAGTCTTTATTAGACCAATCAAGTGTCTTAGGCAGGCAAAAGAAACACAGCTTTACAGAGTTAAACAAATGCAACATAAAAGAATGCAGCACATCTTTGCATCATTAAATATATATTCCACAGCATCGACGAATGTAACAAAAACAGCTTGGTATTGGCATAAAAACTGACATGTGGACCAATGGAATCAAATTGAAGACCCTGACATTAACCCGCACACCTATGAACATATAATTTTTGACAAAGAAGCCAAAACTGTACAATGGGAAAAAAGAAAGCATCTTCAACAAATGGTGCTAGCATAACTGGATGTCAACGTGTAGAAGGCAGCAAATAGATCCATATCTGTCACTGTTCACAAAACTTAAGTCCAAGTGGATCAAAGACCTAAACATGGGTTTGGGGATTTAGCTCAGTGGTAGAGAGCTTGCTTAGCAAGCACAAGGCCCTGGGTTCGGTCCTCAGCTCTGGCAAAAAGAAAACAACAACAACAACAACAACAACAACAACAACAACAAAACCTCAACATAAATCCACTTACTCTGAACCTGACAGAAGAGAAAGTAGGAAGTACTCTTGAACACATTGGCACTGGAGATCACTTTCTAAATATAACACCAGTAGCACAGTCACTGAGAGAAACAATCAATCAATGTGACCTGTTGTAACTAAGAAGCTTTTGTAGAGCAAAGGACACAGTCAACAAGACAAAGCAACAGCCTAGAGAATGGGATAAGGTCTCACCAACCCCACATCTGACAGAGGGTTGATATCCAGAATATATGAAGAACTCAAGAAATTAGACATCAAAATGCCCAACAGTCCACTTAAGAAATGGGCTATAGAACTAAACAGAGAATTCTCAACAAAGGAAGCTCAAATGGCTAAAAGACATTTAAAGAATTGCTCAACATCCCTAATTATCCAGGAAATGCAAATAAAAATGACTCTGAGATACCACCTTACACCTGTCAGAATTGCTAAGATCAAAAACACTGAAGACAGCTTATGCTGGAGAGGATGTGGAGCAAGGGGAACTCTCCTCCACTGCTGGTGGTAATGCAAGCTTGTACAGCCACTTTGGAAATCAATATGGCGCTTCCTTAGAAAATTGGGATTCTATCTCCCCTAAGACCCAGCTATACCACCCTTGGGCATATACCCAAGGAATGCTCAATCATACCACAAGGGCCATTTGCTCAGCTATGTTCATATCAGCATTGTTTGTAATAGCCAGAACCTGGAAACAACCTAGATGCCCTTCAACTGAAGAATGGATAAAGAAAATATGGTACATATACACAATGGAGTACTACTCAGCAGAGCAAAACAATGACATCATGAGGTTTGCAGGCAAATGGATAGATCTAGAAAAAAAATCATCCTGAATGAGGTAACCAAGACTCATAAAAACAAACATGGTATGTACTCACTCATAGGAGGATAGTAGATGTAAAACAAAGATGACTAGACCACTACTCACAACTCCAGGTAGGCTACCTTGAAAATAGGACCCTAAGAAACACACAGAGATCACCCAATGACAGAGAAATGGATGAGATCTATATGAACAACCTGGATGTGAGTGGGGGTAATAAAGGGCAAGTTTCGAGGTAAAGAGAGTTTAGGGGAGCAGGAGATCCCAGCTGGATCAAGAACAGAAAGGGAGTACAAGGAATAACAGACCATGATAAATGAAGACCATATTAGAATAGGAAGAAGCAAAGTGTTAGAGAGGTCCCCAGAAATCCACAATGATACCTTCACTGTAGACTACTGGCATTGTTCAAGAGAAAGCCTGAATTGACCTAATCTGGTGATCAGATGGCCAAACACCCTAACTGTCATGCTAGAACTCTCATCCAATAACTGATGGAAGTGAATGCAGAGATCCTCAGCCAGGCCCCAGGTGGAGCTCCAGGAGTCCAATTGTCGAGAAATAGGAAGGATTGTAAGAGTGTGAATTGTTGAGACCAAGATTGGAAAAAGCACAGGGACAAATAGCCAAACTAATGGAAATACATGAACTATGAACCAAAAGCTGAGGAGCCCCCCACTGGATCAGGCTTTCTGAATAAGTGAGACAACTGAATAGCTTGAACTCTTTGGGAGGCACCCAGGCAGTGGGACCAGGACCTGTCCTTAGTGCATGAGCTGGCTGTTTGGAACCTAGAGCTTATGCAGGGACACTTTGCTCAGCCTGGAAGGAGGAGACTGGACCTGCCTGTATTGAATCTACCTGGTTGAGCTGAATTCCTGGGGGAATGAAGGGGAGGTACTGGGGGGAAGGAGTGGGGCTGGACAGGGGAGGACAGGGGAACCCATGGCTTATATATAAACTTATATTAAATTAAAAAAAAAAAAAAGAGTTCTCCCAACAACACCACTCCCAGGAAGGTAAATGTGATAAGGAAAGTGCTAGAGAAAACCCTGTCATGAAAAATTAAAGGAATGGAGAAAATAGTAAATGTAAAATGGCAGGCAAAATGTAGAATAATAGCATATTGGAAAGTCCAACAGCTGAGAATTTTCAAAACCTATAAGAGATTTTCTAATCCATAGATCTTTTAATTAAAACCTAACTAAATTAAATACAGTAAAAAAAACAGTGAAATATATCATAATAAAAATATTAGAAATATAAAACAGAAAATAAAAGTCTTCAAAAAAATTGACATGGCTTAGGCCACATGAGACTCACATGCTTCATCTTTTCTTAAAAAACTTAATGCAAAGAAGATGGATCTTTGCGCCATCTTCATTTTGTACAGAATTTCAAGGTAACTAAATGACACTCTTTCTATACTTAAGGGGCATAAGGTGACTTTGAACCAGCAATTATATTCTAGGTCTATATGCAGTACACAGCATGTCTGTGGAAGAAACTGAAAAATAAGAGCCAACTCAAATCCCTAGCACCCAAATGTCACTTGAATTGAATTTTCTCCCTTTTTTCAATACTCCATCCCTGTATCATTTCCATCTGCTCTGTTCCATTTGCAGAAAACAGCATCTGAAGACAGCAGTGGGTGGGCATCTCTGGCTTTGAGAAACAGCCTGCTGTCTAGAAAAGTGGAGTTAATTACTTATATGAAGTGTTGATGGAAAAACCAAGGGAATCTACTTTTGATGGTGCTAATACATCCGCTTGATTGTAACAAGGTTTTGTTGGTCCCTTGATGAGACACTGTATAATACACAAAAGGCAAATTCCACGCTTAAAAATGTCAAAATAGTAGCCCACCAAAGGAGATATGACATCTTAATGAGCTATTTCAGGAAGCTCCTTGCTTTGGCAGTACCAAGGATTACATTTTTATTCAATGTTTAGTTCTTCATGCTCCAAATAGAAGAAGAGATTTGGTTCTATTTGTAGTTTTAGTTGACAATTTATAATCTTTTTTTTTTCTGAAAGTAAAACAAGAATTTTGCCATTCTTTATTTGTCTTACCTGTACTTTTATCCAAAACCTCTTCTAAGTAACAGCTAAACATCTTATGAAAGAATCCGATGCTTACTTTCCTACAAGAAAAACGTTTTTCTTCCATTACCTGGGGTAAGGGTCATCAGCAAAGCACACAGATCCATTTGCAGCCATTTCTCCTCTTGGTCCCCAACTCTCAAAAGTAGCTGTACATAAAAACTGGTCCTAGGAAAGTTGAGCTCCGTGTACCTTCTTTGGATTATAAAGAAGAAAAGGAAATAAACAACTCTTGTTTAGCAGTCCACAGAAGACAGATAATATCTTTCTTCCTGGAGAGTAAAGGGGGCTTTCGTGAAAGGGAAAGGGGATTTTGTGGATGTAATCAAAGTCATGAATTTTAAATTAAAGATATTGTTTTAGATACTTGAGTGACTCCGGCGTAATCACATGGACTATCAGAGTAAGAGATGGAGAAGAGTCAGTTTAGTATTCTTCCATGTTCCTGGTTTGGCAGAATTAAGACAGTGAAAAGAGTTAAACTACCAAATCAAACTACAAATTCAGTGTAATTCCCATCAAAATTCCAACAATTTTCTTCACATAGCTAGAAAATAGCAAATTGTCCTGCCTAGTTTTATGTCAGCCTGACACAAGCTAGAGTCATTTTGGAAGAGGGATGTGCAATTGAGAAAATTATTCCACTAGATTGGCCTATGGGCAAGACTGTGGTGTATATTCTTAATTGATGGTTAATGTGGAAGGGTCCAGATCACACTGAGTAATGCCACCCCTGGGATGGTAGTCCTGGGTTCTATGAGAAATTCATGAGAAGTAAGCCAATAGGCAGTGTTCTTCTATGTCCTTTGCATCAGTTCCTGTCTCCAGGTTCCTGCCCTGTTTGAGTTCTTGATTTGACTACCTTTGATGATGAACTGTGATACAGAAAATGTAAACAACAAAAACTCTTTCCTTCCCATGTTACTTTTGGTCATGGTGTTTCATCACACCAATAAAAACCCTAACCACAACACCAATCTTCAAATGCATATAGAAACACAAAGGACAACAAATAGCCAAAGAATTTCTAAGAAACAACACAGCTAGAGTCAACATATTACCTGACCTCTATACTACAGAAACATAATGCTAAAGAGAGCATAGTGCTGACATAAAAACAAACATGCAGACCAATAAAACATAATAAACACCTAGAGCTAAAACCACATGGCTATAAACATCTAAATTTTAACTAGGGTATGAAAAACATAGCCTGGGAAGAAACATTCTTTTCAACAAGTGGATTTGGTCAAAACTGGATATCCTCCTGCAGAAAATTAAAATTAGATTCATATCTCTCACCTCTCACAAAAATTAATTCAATCTGATTCTGACATCTAAATTTAAAACAAGAAACAATGGAACTACTAAAGGAATACATTTCAGAATATAGGCATATGCAACAAGTTTTTAAATAGAACTCCAGCTTAGGAAACAACCCCAAATACATGATAAATGGTATCACCTGAAATCAAAATGCTTCTGCACAGAAAAAGGAACTATCAATAAAATGACAAGATAGCCTACAGACTGGGAGAGAAATCTTTTTCAGTGATATTTCAGATAAAGTAGTACTAGCTAGAATACACAAGGAGCTACATAAACTAAACACCAGAAAACAAACTGCCAATCAACAGATCGGGCATTTCCCCTCAAAAGAAGAAATGCAAGTGGCCATTAAGTATGTTGAAGATTTTTTTCTACCAATTCCAGCCATTGAATAATGAAAATTGAAATTTAAAATTACTTTGAGATTTTATATCACCTTTGTTAAAATATCTAGTACCAAGAAATCAAATTATTCTGGGTGTAGTGATGCATGCCTTTAATCCTAGCATTAGGGAGGCAGAAGCAAGCAGATCTGTGTGAGTCCAAGACTATCTTGGTCTTCACTGTGAGTTCCAGGACAGCCAGGGCTACATAGTGAGACTCTGTCAAAATAAATAAATAAATAAAAGTAGAGAAAAGGGAAAAAAAAGAAATAAAATTACAAGTGGCAGCTAGGGAATGGAAAAAAGCAAACTTCTGCTCATTGCTACTGGGTGTAAACTGGTGCAGACACTATGGTAAGTAATGGCTGATCATAAAACTATAAACATAACTACCATATGACCACACTACACCACTCCTGGGCATATGTTAAAGGATTCTATATCCCCAAACAGAGATCTTTGTTCATTGATGTTTATCAATACTCACTGCACAATTTAAGGAAATGGAATCAGCATATATATTCATCAACAGATAAACAGATATAAAAAGTATGGTGTATGTATACTAGAGATCTTTACTCAGCCACAAAGAAAAAAATGAAATTGTGAGATATAAACACTATAGATGGAATTGGAAAACATCACAGTAAGTGAGACAACCTGAGCCCAGAAAGACAAATACCATATGTTCTCTCCAATATGGGCACCCAAGGTTCCAAGTATTAAATGTTCATGTCCAGTTGGGAATAAATATGGGTTAAATCTAGGAAACTAGAAAGGTACTCTAGCAATATGAAAGAGGAGAGACTTGAACTGGGGAGTAGGGGAAGACAACAGAACAAAGTGGAAGGTAGAATACTGCTGATAAATGGGTAGAGAAGATAAGGTGGGAAAAGGAAATGACGATAGAAGAACCAACCAAAATGAAATATGTATAAAAATGCCATATGAAAATTTGTTATAGTTAAAATTCTAACGCAAAGTTTGGATATTAGAGAGATGGTTCAGCAGTTAAGAGCACTTGACACTCTAGTACAAGATCCAGTTTAATTCTTAGCACCCACATGGTGGCTAACAACTGTAACTCCAGTTCCAGAGTATCTAACACCATTTTCTGGCCTCTGTGGACATTGCATGCACATGGTACACATGCATACATGCAAAAGAAAATTAATAAAAATAAAACGGTATCATAAAAAATAATTAGAGCTTCAGAGACTACTGTGGAAGAAACTCTCAGAGCTCTAAGAAAGGGAATAATGTGATAGGACTTCTTAGGTTGAGTTGTAGATTGATTCACAATGTAAATTCTGTTGACTCAGGAAGCATGGAAGAATCCTACACTGATTCTTCTTCTCCTTCTCTCTTAAAGAATCCATGTAATTACCCTGGAGCTACCCACATAATCTAAAATGATCTTAGTTTGAAATTTAAAACTCTGATTACATCCATAAAATCCCTTTTTGCATTAATGAAACCCTATTATAGGCACTATAAATAAGCACATGGAAATCCTGTTTCTAACAAGGCTTTATGGGTTAAGTCTCAAATAATTTGCCCCCTTAAAACATAGCTTCCAATAACAATGTCTCTACTCTAGATAAATGGTCTGTGAGAACGCTATCTCTCCTTAACAAAAATCTTCCAACAGCAAACTCTAGCTTAAGAAAAATTCAATTGCTACTCTTAGAGTTAAACAGAAATCCACCCAACAGATTCAATTGCTGAAGAGAATGCACCCTGGCCTGAAACACTGTTCTAACACACCCACATACCCATGGACAGCAGTTAGACTTCCACACCATAATGCTCCACCCACCTGCTCACAAACCTTGGGTAGCTGTATAAGTTTGCATCTCTGCTTCACCTACTCAGAGACACAGTCCTAAAACCTTTGCCACCCAGTTGCCCAAGATGGCCTTGTTAGATGAGGGCAGAGACTACACTAATTTTTTCAGAGCAGATTTAAAAAAAAAAAAGTATCTAAAATGCAAAGAGTATATCATTTCAGCTGTGAAATACCAGCCACTGTGACCAAGAGAATTATAGAACACAGAAGCTTCTTAACAGTCCATAAATCATATCTCACAACCATGACATTTTGTTTGTAAGTATGAAATCATATTGATCATGAAAATGATCTCAAATGCGTTGAAAAGATAATCTGATCCACTTCCTTTGATGTATTACTAGAAAATTTTAAGCTTTGAAGCATTCATCAGTTTGTGAATTAATGGTTTTCTCTGTAGCTCCTGGAATCTTCATTCATGATTTATTCATCATTCATTCACTCATTCAGCAAATATTTCAAGGGCATCTACTAAGCACTGGCAGTCATTGAGGATTTAACCATGAAATGTAAAGTATAGTGGAATTCTGTTGTATGGTAACCAGAATTCTGACTGTCTAATGCTTTGGTTAGCATGTCTTTTAATTAGGCCCCTGTGTCTCTATTGAGTTATTTTTATTTCTAACTGAATTCTTATAAACATTACCAACCTAGGCATTACAATTGAAATACTACCACTTAATTTTATGCCTAATGGCTCATTTTTTTCAGTGTTATATGATTTTAAAATGTTTTAATATATATATATATATAACATACTTTATCATATTTGTCCTTAAATACCCGCTCTTTAACTTTATCCCAACTCCAGGCCTGTTTTTTAATCTATGAATGGCAAAATAAAAATGGATATTAATGTTTAAGCTTCAAAAATAATCAATAAATTGTAATGGAGTCCTTAATCATGAGCAAGTATAAACTCAAGAGCTTAAGTCCATGAAACAAAGCATTGGACACAATTCTTTCCTTTAAAAAAAAAGAAGTCATAATCTATTCATTATGAGAGAATTAAACACTCTCAAAGTTGAACACAGGAACATGTAACAAATAACTATTTCCACACAACAAAATAGATTGTATCCAAAATTAATGCAAGGCAAAGGAAGTTTTCCAGCCGGGAGGTGGTGGTGGTGGTGGCGGAGGTGGAGGCGCACGCCTGTAATCCCAGCACTCAGGAGGCAGAGGCAGAGGCAGGTGGATCTCTGTGAGTTCAAGGCCAGCCTGGTCTACAAAGCCAGTTCCAGCCTCCAAAGCTACAGAGAGAAACCCTGTCTCGAAAAACAAAAAACAAAAAATAAAACAAAACAAAACAAAAAAAAAAAAAAGAAGGTTTCCCAGAGAAGGTAGCCCATGATCACACTTTCCATAATGACCACAGCAGAACTAGTTGGGAAAGGCTATGTAAGGAATGATTAGTAGGGGGATTAGCATGAGAAAATATGTAGTAGAAAAAGTTAAGGTTATATCTAATTTTCATTTTCTATTGTTGTGATGAAATGCCCAGGCAAAATCATTGTAAGAGAGAGTGGATTTGTATTAGCTTACAGTTCTGGTCTATCATTGGAAATTCGATGTGGCAGAAGCTTCAGATATTTGATTACATTGTATTCATAATCAAGAAGTAGAGGGGAAGGAATTAATGAATACATAACTACACTTACCTTACTTTCTCCACTTTCATATAGTTCAGGACCCCCTGCCTAGGGAATGGTGCCTCTTTTAATTAATGTAATCAAGATAGTCCCTCAGGCTGGAGAGATGGCTCAGAGGTTAAGAGCACCAACTGCTCTTCTAGAGGTCCTGAGTTCAATTCCCAGCAACCACATGGTGGCTCACAACCATCTGTAATGAGATCCGGTGCCCTCTTCTGTATACATAATAAATAAATAAATCTTTAGAAAACAAAAAACAAATAACAAAAAGATAGTCCCTCACAGACATTCTCAGAAGTCCTTCCTGAGGCTATTCCTGATTGTGTCAAGCTGACAAAACTAACCACCACAGGTGCATTTGGGAATAATGAATGAGTGAATTTCACTGTTGAACTTTGATCCTGAATGTTACCATACATTCTTACTTAGTAATTCACATTTTATAAAAATTAGACAAGAAAGGAGAAAGGCGACAAAATAGGGGAAAGCATAGAATGAATATAATTAAAATAACCTAAGTTATTTTTTAAAAGATGTGCAAAAAAAAATCCTTCTGAACTTGAGCAAGAAAATCCTTAAGACATGCCTACTGTGCAAAGGTAAACTCTCTACTCTTATCTTCTCCAGAGCAGAGTAAATTTCATCCTCAGCCCAAAGGGCTTTGCCTTGTCACAGTGTTACTTGACATCTTGTGGATGTCACACGTTTTCTGTAGGTCTAATTAATTCATAGAGCTGCCTAATGTTTGGCCAATGCAGAGCAAACTTCACCCTCAAACTGAAGGGCTTTGCCTTGCTACAAGGTCAACTTGAAGTCATGTGATTGTCATACACAATAGCAAAATTGTTTAATACTGGGTTCAATTCTTTATTGCTTACTCCAATGCAGTTTATTCAGTAAGTATAGGAATTACTAAATATTAATTTCCCAAATATTTTGTTAGTATGACTACTGAGCTCAGAATCTTATCCCCAAAAATTTACACAAAGATTGTTACAGTAATAGGGCTCATTAATTATCTATAAGAAAATGAACTAACAAATTAAAGAAAAGAATGAGATTTTTTTAATTGCATAAAATCTTAGCCATATCATAGCAAAGGTTAAACATGAACCCCAAAATAAAGGACTCTTCATTTACTCTCCTTTAATTATAAAAATACAAACATAGGGCTGGTGGGGTGGCTCAGTAGGCAAAGGTATTTTTGACACGAGTCTATCAATCTAATTTCAATTTCCAGAACTAAGGCAAACATAGAGGAGACACAGAGGAGGTTCTCTGAACTCCACTTGAATACCTGAGCACATGAGCACCTACACATCATACATGATTATAATAATAAACCAATAAAATTTAACAAGGTTTTCTTAGCAACCTTATAGAAAAAAAGAATACACAGATATCAAGAATAGAGCTATTTTGTTATAAGACAAGGAATTGACAACATTCATTTCAAGATTTCTCACTCAAACCCCATCTATGACAAGGATGCCCAGCCAAACTGTACATCTCTCCTAGCTAACTTCAGTGCCAGCTCTCTCCATAATGCAAATTCATGCTCTGGATCATCCTTGAGTGCCATTTAGGAGGCTATTTTGGCACTTTCTTAAAAGACAAATTGCCCCTGACTTGGTAAATGTCAATAGTTTCAGAAACAGCCATTAAGGCTTGGGTGGGAAAACTTCTCAGTGTAAAGACCTGCCAGTGATAACCTGTAATGGATGATCTGCAGCTAGGACTGGCCATCATTTCAGCAGGAATGTTCACCTGGGACCCATGCTGAACAGGATAGAAGGGGAGAGGGGAAGAGAGACAGACACAGACAGGGGAGGAGGTATCTGGGAACAGAGCTCAACAAAAGCTGAAGGCAGACCTATCTTATTAACCCTTGAGAACAATTTAATGAGATGAACACTAAACAAACTGTTGGTCATTTTCAGATCTCTCAAGCCACTTCAAAAGCTTAAGTTACACACAGAAAATACCACCTTAATTTCTGACGTTGGAGTTTCTTTACTTACTGACTACTTGAAAAATTCAGCAAATCATATACTACCTTTCCTTAAACCCCCTTAGCCTTTACTCCTCTGGAATCCTTTGTGTTCAAGGCAAGATGTTTCTTTTATTTGAAAAATCTATTAAATAAGGACTGTCTTCAAAACAAAATGATCATAATTATATTTATCCAAAGAAAGTCATTTTGATGCTTTATGTACTGCAACACAACAACAAAAAAATGCTTAAGAGACACTGTCATGTTTTTGCTCAGAAAATTCTAGATAATTCAGTAATAGTTTTCAAGACACTTTTCAGAAGGCTAATCAGATGGTCTTGTAATGAAATTCCAGGCAAGACTGAACTCCAAATTCCATCTTTGGAAAGTATTTTGGATCAGTGCATTTGGGTGCTGGTAGACTAATAAAAAAATAAAACCTATCAGATTAAAAAAAAAAAGTGGGCTCATCCAAAATTCAATAGTTTCCAACTCTGTTGATATTTACTTTCTACTCATATACGTGTGCACGCTATTCGCTGGTACACTAAATATTGCACTTTTTAGTCTCATCTATTCTCTTATCATTGTTCATTATTAAGCCTCATGAGGCTAGCTTGCAGTATTCCTTGTTTCAGGGAAGGAGAAGACAAGCTGAACAAGAAAATATTTGCCTGCTTTGCCTTTCCAGAGTTTAGGTCCTTCAGAGAAAGGAAAATGTCCTGGTAGAGACCATGAGTGCTAGAAAGCATGACCAGTAAGAAGAAGGCTTTCAATATGTCAGGATGGTGATAAAGGAAATGTCAACAAGAGAGAGGACTATAGAGACTAAGGTAGGTCTATGCCTCCTAGGCTGACCCTCAAGAAAGGGGGAGAAAAATACCCCACAGGAAAAAGAAAACATTTTCTTCATGTGGTAATAGCATATGTTTCTGTATTTATGGAAAAATGATTTAGGGGCTGCAGAGATGGTCCAGTGGTTAAGAGTAGAGTGCTGCTCTTGTAGAGAATCCAGGTTTGATTCCACTCACCCATATGATGCTCTCTTCTGGTCTCTTCAGGTACTGCATGCACATGAAGCATAGGCATACATATGTGCATAACACTCATCCACACAAGATAAAAATAAATAACTCTTTTAAAAAATGTGTATGAATGTTGCCTCCATATAATTCTGTAGTATATACAGTTCCAGAGTTGTAATTTACCAGCCATCAAACTATATGCACTGGATTTAGAAGGCCAAGGAATAAAAGGAAAAGTAATTTTCATTCTGAGGAGTTTCCCCCAAAAGATCCTGCACATTATCTCCAAAGAATAATTCTCATTTGACTTGACCACCACAGTCTAAACACAAAATAAACTCAGAGGGCATTGTGTTTTCTTTGCTGGATAATTCAACTAAAAGGTGAGTGAATTAATTAATACTTCAGAATTTCTTATTATCTCTTAAATTTGGGAGACACCATAATGTAGTAGTCAAAAGTCTGAAATTTTGGAGCTGTCCTAAGTACAAATTGACCCAATCTTGCTAATTAATTCTATTATTTCAGGTAGTTGCTTAATTATTTACACTCAGTTTCCTCATCAATGAAACAGCTTGACTGTCTTTGTTGTCTGTTGCCTTTGTTGTCAAATGCACAAAGCAAGGTACATACATGCTACCTACTGTGGGTATGGTAGATATTATTATTAAAAACTTTGGGTTCAACAAAAGTGCAAATTAATTAGTCAGTCAAAGCAATCAACATGACTCAAAAAGCAGAAATTGAAGAGCTCACTAGTCTTTCATCTAAAAGTGAAATTCGGCCCCAAACTCTTTTTTGCAGTATCTTGTGTTCTGGGCAATGTGGCTAGAATGGAGGATGAATAAATCATCGACTGTGTCATCAGGAGTTTACACTGAGTGGGGAGATGAAGTACTCACAGGGAGTACTCAAATCGCTGTCTGTTTCTGTGCCAAAGGAAAGCTATTTACAGGAATTAATAAATAAATTAAAAGAGAGCTGAGAGACAAAGAATCAGGGTGGACTGCCGTGCTTAGGAAAGACCCCCGGGAAGAGGGCAAACCTGAGATCAGTCATGACCGTCCATTCAGTGTAGAAAAAAACTATAGGAGAATAAGGGAACCAGCTTTCTGGAAAACAAAATGGTGGGCTGCTGGCAGGCTGTGCCTGAGAAACAACTAAAAGATGATAAGGTACTCCACACACATGCTTCAATGGCTCTTACCATTGCCATGCAGAACTGCCAGACTCCATGATTCTGTATGTAGGGACTCTTTTTCTAAAGAAAAATAATACTGATGGGGGTGGGGAGTACAATAAAAAATGTTCAGTATCTTTAGTCACCAAGGAAACACAAATGAAAACTACAGTCAAACCTGGACAACTGAGCAAAACCCAATCTACAAAGAAAATTGAAAGTATGAGAGAGTCTGGGAATGTGTATCAGTTATAGAGCTTTCATTTACCATTTCCAAGTCTCTGGGTTCAATCTCAGTATGAGAAAAACTGTAAATTAAACAAACAAAATGTACATATAGGTTCTATTTAATCCTGGTCAAACTATCTGTAATCAAAAACAAAATTTCTGACAATGATATGGAGAAACAAGAGCCCTTATCATGTGCATAATATGGTTGCTGTGGATATATGTTAGTATAGCCATTGTAGAACATATTACAGAGTTTCCTTAATAAAATTAAACTAATGTATGGTCCAGATATACCACCCTAAGTATTTAGCTGAAATAAATAAAGCCAACATGCAAAAGAGATAACAGCATACCCATATTTATCATGTCATTCTTCATAATTTCAGAGACATAGAATATAGGGTTGGTGTCTATCAATAGATAAAGGGAATAGTATTCAACCATTAGGAAGAATGAAATTATTCCATGTGCAAAAAGAGAGATTATAATGTTAAACAAAATAAGATAGACTCTTAAGACAAGTATCTCATATGTTTTTTTTTTTTTTTTTTCACATGTAGAAACTAATGGGATTGGGGAGATGGCTTGAAAGTATGGAAGTGGAAGGAGTGTGAAGAAGCAGAGGGAAGGGAAAAGAGAGTAGAATTGTAGGTATGTCACGATCAAAGTACAATATTCTCTGTGGGAAGAAGAGAAAGTACTGAGTGTGTAATGTAGTGGGTAGCCATTCCAGCTTAGATCTGGAAGTTCCAACCCCCACTGAGGCTTTGGTAACTGCCATGCCTACAAGGCGGAGCCAAGAGAGGACCTTGAAGACTGGAGATCCAGATGGGCCAGCTCTCTTGGTTCCTGGACCCTGGAAACTGGAGGTAGACTGAGCAGATTTCTCCAGAGAACACCACCGGAGTGCGCCATACCTTTCCCAGACTCTGTTGCCTATCCCATCACTTGTGAGTTACCCCACAAAATAAACCTCCCTTTTAACTATGTGGAGTTGCCTTAATAATTTCACCAATAGTGTAAAGACCTGAGTGGGAGTGTGTTGTTGACATGAGCCAGCCATGAGTCTCTCTCTCTCTCTCTCTCTCTCTCTCTCTCTCTCTCTCTCTCTCTCTCTCTCACACACACACACACACACACACACACACACACACACACACACACACACGTGAGCATGCGCAGAGGAAGGGTGAGACTCAAAAACAATGGCAAAACCTTACTATGGTCATGTGGATATTGAATAGTGTGTACAGAAAATGTCCTACATGGTTTTCTTACTCCAGATATTAATAGCTGAAGATGGCTACAAAAATAGTTTCTATGGAGATTAGTTAAACCTGCCTCCTCATTTACCTATATATAATAACTTTGCCTCCTTGTTCAACCATATGCAATAATCTTGTCTCTCTGATCCATGTATATAGTAAACATGCAGTTTCCAGAGTGCTATAATTTCTCTATAAGAGAACCCAAACCACCTATTCCAGGTTTTTTGTTTTTTGTTTTTTTATGTCTATGTGTTTTTCTTTTCTTCACTCCTTTGCCTCCCTGGTCACATCAGTTCCTGGAGTCATGCCAGAAAAGCATTTCACATATACTAAAACTTCATAATGAAACCTGTTAATTTTGAGGATGAATATGTGTAATAGTACCAAATTTTTTTTTTAATTCAAAGGTGCCAGGCTTTCTCTCTTAACAGCAGCACATAATGAAAACACTGAAGGTTTTGGTAGGTTGATTTTCCTAATACTTTCTTGGAAATTCAGATTCCAAGGCCCCATCAATTCAAAATAACCTGGACAGTAGCACACTTCTAAGATATAGATTTAACCACCACCTTCCACCACACATGTGATTTTGATGCAATGTGGGAACATCTTAAACCATGCTCTGATTCATTAAAAGAAAGTGATAGAATATTTCTGATACTTTAAATGGTCTATAATTCATGAGAAGGATGAGAATGTTGATATTCCCTTAGCAGTAGCATTTAAAAGTAATTAATTCCTTCACTCAAAAACAAGATCACTATCTCTGAAACTCAATGTTGGCTCGTTAAGATTCCAAAAGCAGAAATGAGGGGGGAGAAAGTCATTCACCCTGAAATATGCAAACTTCAAAGGGAACAGGCTGTTCTTTTTGGAGGAATCCAAATGAATGATGTACTGACCTAAAAGGAGTTAAAACATGATGCAAGTGAAGAATTTTGAAGCATATTTTGACATACTTGCAGACAAACAAGGCCACTCCACATAGTCTCAGAAATAGAGGAAATTTGCTTCCTAGAATAGGTTGTTAGTTTGGAAGTTTCACCTTGAAGAGTGATGCTATACTAAATCAAGATAAGTATCTCAATATGACATCTTGAGACTTTGAGGCCTGTGAAAGTCCAGGCTGTAGCTAGTAGAAGAGAAATCTAGAGGGCAGGTAGCAAGTAGTATGTTTCAGAATATATTTCTAGGACATACATCAAAGTATAGTCATTGAGCTGAAGTCTGGGGATACAAAAGAACTCTTGATTGGCCTGCAGGATGAAAGAAGATTCTTCATCCTAAATTTTTGGAATACAAGTCAGAATACCAAAGCAAGAACTCTTGGACAGAAGACAAAGAAATGCTACAAATAGAAAGCAAGTTAAAAGGAAAGCCCATAAAATGCTGCTGTTTCAGTGAAAGTACAAAGACAGATGCCCCAGTTCAAGCAAAAGTTGCTGCTTAACCTTTAAGTTCTATCTGGCTTTCAATCATGTGGATGCCCCCCTACCAGCAGGAGGGCAAGCTGCTTTATTGAGTTTCCTGTTCCAGTGTCAGTCTCAACCCCTCAGACACATGGGTAATCCTCTGACTTTGTGGTCTAGTCAAGCTGACACAGAAAATCTAGCATCCTATAGTTCCACTCAACACATAATTGATAGCTAAGATCTAAATAAGAATGGTAGAAAACCAGGTGAAGAAGAAAGCAACATGCACCGTCAGGTACAAAATCCTTCTGGAAGAAAGCTCAAGTGGCGAAAACACAGAACACAAGGAAAGCCCCATGAATAATGAGGCTGGAGGGACTAGTGAATGAGACTTTATTCTAAGAGAAATGGATAGGCCAAATGGTTTAAGTGAAGGAAATGGAAAAACAGGACATAAGATTGGTCAGCATTCCTTTGGGTTGATTTCAGAGAAGAGCTTGGAAACCAGAACAAGTAGATTCGAGTAATCAAAGAGCTCTGGGATAACCTGATGAGGGGTTCACATGAAGAAGGTAGCAACCATAAAGATCTGATATAGAATAGGGTCATGTAGCCAGATCGTGTAACTAAAAATGAACAGTGCTAGAGCAGCAAACCAAAGGCACTATTAAATAAAAATCCCTTTACATCTTTTCTAGATGGATGTAAATAATAAAGTCATTACTTTCTTGGTGGGCACACATTTTTCTGGGACATCTCTTATACCTGACACTCAAGTAGAGTGACACTCATCATATTGTTCCAATAGTATAGGGAAACAAAGATTTTCTTTTGCCTAAAATCCCTTTTTCACTTTGTGTTTTTCAGAATAGCATCTCACTATGTAGCCCAGGGAACCCTTTGCATGTCCTCCTGCCTCACATGCTGGAGTATAGAAATGAACTACCTTGCCCAGACCAAAGATTCCTTTTAAACATTTTTATGTCTGACAGTGCAATGGTTGTTTAGGTCAGCATCACCACAAACACATGAGGAACATATTGTCCTATAATTTTATAATGGTTTTCATGTCCCTGGATGGTAGGACATTTTAACTCTTCTAATCTTATAGGATGACTATGATTGTCACCCTGAATGAGAGACACCTAGATCAGTAAAGCAAATGTCTGGGTATGTCTCTGAGGGTGTTTGCAGAGATGAGTGGCATTTGGGAGAACAATAGAGAATAAAATCTACCCTGAATTCAGGAGGAAACATCCAATAGGCAGGGGTCCAGATGGAACAAAATGGAAGAATGATGAAGTCTGCTAGTGCAGGGTCACTCTTGCAATTTCTGCTTCTTGACTGTCATGGGGAAGCAGCTTTCCTTTCACCATTGATGTTTTGGCTTCAGCACAGGATCATAGCAATGGAGGAAGCTAATTATGTATCTAAACCTCCAAAGTCATGAACCAAATTAAACCTTCCCTTTTAAAAGTTGGTTGCCATAGCAAAGAAAAAAATGAGTAACATAATAATTATTACATACACAGTCCTTTGTTGACTGGAATGCCATTATATATCATCTGATAACTGCAATGGTGTGAAGCAAAAATGAATGAAAAATGCAGGAAGTAAAAGGAGGACAGGGGGAAGTAACTAAAACAAGCAGGAGGCAGAGGAGTGGGTGGTATTTAAAGGGAAAGCCTTCCAATCAAAGGGTGTATGTTGTGTGACACTATTCCCAGGGAAATGAGAACAAATGTTTACTTGACCCAGATAGGGAACTGACAAAAAACTAAAGTGAAGACACCACCAAAATCCAACTCTTTGAACCTAGAAGCAATATTATTGAAGTCATTTATAGGATCAAGAATAACCCCGAAGTTATTGTATCACCAAAACCCTACACCAACTTTGGTGACAGTTTATGACAGCTGGACCTCTGGAGCTCACTACGTAACTTGCCTTTGGATAGTTTCAGGGACTTTCTGAATCTTCTGAGTTGTTTAATTCTTGAGTCTTAATGCACCTCCCTTTACCACTGATTTCTGATGAGCTTTAGATGAAATTGCTATACAGCAGTGCTGTACATGCAAATCCTGAGAACAGAATGTTTGGAGTAACAGAAAACAGAAGAATGTCTAGGGAGATGGAATAGCATCAGAAAACCAATGATAACAAAGTAGAGGGTAACAGAGCTAGGTAGGGACTAGAGTAAATGCTTAGCAGAAAACCTGAAATGCCCAGTTTTCTTGGGAGAGCAACATTATTATCATAGTTTAATCAGCTTCAAAATGCCACATAGATATTTCTACATGCTCCAGTAAAATGTTCATTCCAAAAAGAAGGAGATTATTTTCAGATACTTTAATTAGAATAAATTAAAGTTATACTACTAGAGCAATTACATTTTATAATTTGCTCATGGGAAAATAAATGAGAAATAAAATAAAATGCTATTGGTCATTTCCTTTCTAGTTTCGTGGTCCATTGCCTTGTACAAATTCAGTGCTAGAGGTCAGGCAATTTAAGTCTGAACATCCCTGTTTATATCAAAGACTTCAAGTCAACTGGACCATGCCTTTGTGTTTGAAATACTAAGTTTTCAAACTGGGAGACATTCCTGAAAATGAATGAAACAAGTGCCAATAGTTAGCTATACATTTTCCTAGGCTTAAAAGTAAAGCTGACAGGTAATGAGGAAGTGGCTCAGTAGATAAAGAGATTACTGGGTAAGCATTTGGATCTGAGTTTAGATTCCCAGTTGCCACATATGTAGATAGCATTACACCTGTACTGGTGGTGAGGGAACACAGACAGCAGGGCTGCTGGGAGCTATTGCTGCAAGCCCTAAAAAACTAAAGAAACACTGTGATCTCCAGGTTCAATGAGAATTTCTGTCTTAAATGAATAAGGGAAAGTAGAGAACAATAGAGGAAGACACCGATGCCCTTCTCTGGCTTCTATACATGTATAGACACACACGCCAGCACAATGCACAAATATATATGTAACACATAAATTAAAAATTAAAAACAATTTGAAGCTAGATACAGTGGCTCCTGGTTGTCTTCCTAACCACTTTGTGTAGCTGAAGTTTCCAAGCTGCCACAGTCCCAAAGTCCACTTATAAAATGATCACTCACTCAGAAGCTTATATTACTTATAAACTGTATGGCTGTGGCAGGCTTCTTTCTATCTAGTTCTTCTATCTTAAATTAACCCATTTCTATTAATCTATATGTTGCCATGTGTCTCGTGGCTGACAAGTACTTTATGTCTCGCTTCCCATGGTGGCGGCTGGCGGTGTCTCCTTACTTAGCCTTTCACTTCCCAGAATTCTCCTCTCTCTTTGTCCTGTCTATCCTTCCTGCCTGGCTACTGCCAATCACCACAATCAGAGCAACACAGTCAGAGCATACAGAACATCCCACAGCAACTCTGGAGGCTGTAGCAGGAGGGTAACCTAAGTAGGTAAGTTCAGCACAACTCGGACAAGAAAATGAGAGGCCATCTCAGAAAACAACACATGAAAAGAGGAACAATTCCTTTCAAATTTCCAATTGACAAAGCAACAACAACTCTACTTATAAAGCATTTTCATTCTCGTAATTGAGTTTTTCTAATGGGGAACAAATTTTTTACAGTAAACATGGAAATCAATCAAATGAATTTCCCCCTCTAGTTTGACTAGCATTTTAGCTCTTCCTTAAAAAATTTAAAAGTTAGGATTGTCAATGTGAAGCATGGACTGCTTTCATCTATATTAATGGGATAGAATTTGCAGCTCCTGCTCTAAGTTGGCCAAAGAAAGAAAATAATTTTGTTTTCCATTAAGCTTGTTTGTGGGAAAATAACAAACTGTTGGCCTCAAAACTGCTTTTCATTTCCACCAACAAACCTTCCCCTTGCCAAATTGTTTTATAATAATTACAGCTTTTCAAATGGGTGTTCAGCAACACTTAGAGATCCATTTTCCTGTGAGTGTTCATTCATATTACAATAGCCGGAAAAGGAATGTTAGTTTGCATGGTTCTAAATCCAAACAAACCCATGGTAAGGGAATAACATTAAATTCCTATATATAAACTTACAAACCTACTGCATTGGGACCATCGCTTTCTAACCACATCTGCTCTGTTCACTGCTGAATAATTCAAGAGTAACTCCCCCCAGCAGCACTCCTCCAGAAGATGCTTACTTCAAGTTGTAAGTACCACCAGTCTTCCCTGCACACTCACTCATCCCAAACGTATGGTCATTGTCTGGTGGCACATGGCCACAACTCCAAGACTCAGGGCTTTCCTTGGCTGTAGAATGATACTCAGCCCTCATCTAAGCACATAGCAGATCTGGTAGTCTCTGACTCTAGAAATGTCCTCAGACCAATGACTGGCTTCTTCATCTCTCACAAGGGACCACTGTGAGTCATAACAACAGTCTTCTATGGCACCCATGGCAATGTCCTCACCACTCACTTCCTTTGACCTGGCTTCCTTCTCATCCCTGCCTTATTCCCATTCATTACCAGTGCTTTCCTGTATTATTTAAATTAAATCACCATTAACTCATGTAACTGGTGTAAGTCCTTAAATTCCAGAGAAACTCACCTAATATAGATATGTTTTGTATTTACATCAACATTAAATTCAACCCAAACTTATGCTTAGTACATACTTTAAAAACTTCACAGGTAAGGATTTCAAAGACATTAAAGGACACAACTTGTCTCAAATGCTCAACAATGCATTCCAGGTACTAACAATAAAACAGCTAAGGAGTACTTAAACATTTGACCCTAGAACAATAAAGCAAGATTTCTCCTCTATTGGTTTCCAATGAAAAGGGTTCTGCATTTCATTTTCTATATTTCTACATAAAGGTACATGTCCTTCTAGAATTCCAGATTCCATGCTCATTGCACAGCTTCCTTATTGTCTTTCTAGTCATACAGGGCCTAGCAAAATATTCAGTTCTGTTCTGATCATGATATTGCAGCATTGGTACCCATTGCAGCTCTTCTTGAAGACAAACACTCCTGTTGTGTTTTATGTCTGTGATAAGCATCCCCAGCAGTTGCTGACAACTGTTAGACTCAGCCTTGTCACAGTGACTTATTTTTTCCTGATTGTGCATTAGTTTAACTGGAGAATATCCAGAGATAGTAAGGAAAGTATATTGTTAAAAAGATACCATTTATGTGATCATTCATCTTTCTAAAACATATTTCTCAGTACTGTGCAACTGCAGTGATTTGAAAGTCACCCATTTCACCCTGATTTCATATGGGTTGATTCCATTTCCAGGAAATGGCCCCATTGCTGTCACTTGTTGGCAGTGTGCCAAGCAATATGTTACCAAGGTGCAGTTACTATATAAAATAAATCTAAGCTAATGAAATCCTGAAACAATATCCAAAAAGCAACAAAAACTCAGTAAAGTCATACAGTTTGGCACAGTCTATAGAAAAGCAGCTATATAGACTGTTTATAACAGCATTTGCTAAAATACAAAGAAATAAATTATATAAAATACATACATCTACACAGCACATCTCAGATCAGGATCTCTACATCTTAAAGACTAAGGCACCACCTATATATAGGGGCCACTTTATTACATACTGATGCTCCAAAATCAGTGGTTTTTTTTTTTCCTTTCATCCATCCTCTCCCCTGCAAGATGCCTTGGGTTATCATCTCACTACAGAACACCTTATAGTTTATCACCCTGTTTTGAGTCAAAATCTTATTCTAATTCTCTGTCTTCCTTCTATCGTCAAATGCTCTTGGTTAGCTGTCATGTTGGCAAAGATTTAAACACCCATTCAAGCTCTAATGGGAAGTTGCCAAGTTTTAAAACTGGGATTACAAACACTCTCTGTTCAAATTCCCACTCTGATATTTTCTTATGGTTACCCATGTTGAAGAAGATCCTGAGTCTACATATGAACACAAGAAATGTCATGATTAATTAGTCATGTTCTTCCCACTGATACACTGGCAGAGAAGAGTGCATGACCTGCACATAGGTAGATACAGCTTATAGGTATTTCTTACACAATAACCTAAAAGAAATTATTCTCCAAAGTCCCTTTGGCAATTATTAACCAATGATTTTATTTTAGTGGTTTGTATTTTAATAAGTATTTAGACTGTTTGAAATATCAAAATACATCACAACAGATATAGATATTGTTATTTCCCCCAAAAGGAGGGTAAACTGACTTATGACATGAATGGGGACAAAATTGGGGAGGGGATACTAAAGATAGGCCTATGCTCAAGTTCTTATGTTAGCAAGGAATAGCCACCTCACTGGAAATCATTGTATGCCATTCACTGGGGAAGCTTTGTTACAGAGTTCATACATCTACCCAAGCTTTAAATTGATTATCATGACAACTTTGTAAAACAAATAGGAAAGGAAGTTTGCCCAATGGTCAGCTGAGTAATCCGAGGGATAAAAAAAAATGGCTAGTGCTCTCAATTGTAAGGGTATCTAGACCTTGGGGACATTTTTTCCCTTATCCACCATTGAAACTTTTCTCCTTGTCTCTTCCAAAATCATAAACACCAATAGTCAATGGGAGTTTTCCATTCTACTTTTCTAAGTGTTTGGAGTTAAAAACCCTACCAATAGCCTTTTGTTCTCATGCAGAATTAGGCACTTAATTGGCTATAATCATGGTCATTAAATCTGTTCTTTTTTTTTCTTCATGTGAAGGGGGCTATTTCTAGGCACCCTCTCCCTGCTCCCCACATGCTGTCAATAAGTGAACTTTCCATTCTATCCTATTTTTAGTACTTTACTTGGGCTATGCCAGAAAAAAAAAAATATAGGTAGAAGGAAATCCTTCAGGGTTAAAGAACTAGGAATAGTTCTAACTACAGCTTCAGTTTATTGTGACAGAGAAACGAGAGTCCAAATGCCAGCAGAATTCACCATCTTTCATAATTAGAACATAATCAGTTAGAGCTTTAATTAACACTGGGAAAGGCACCTACTGTCCAGAATGCTTTAGCAATTTCGAAGGTGGTACGTGTCTTTCTCGTACTCCCCTCTAGCTGAATATTTTTTTATTTTAACCAATTATTCAATTTTATAAATCACTTTAATGAAATATTTCTGTACCAGAATGCTTCAGAATGGCCATCACACCCTCTTATCATTGTTCCTTGGCCCCTAACTCTACCATTACTAGGCTGCATGAATAACAGAGAAAGGATGAAGGCAATAACTGAAAGGAGAGGTTGACATTACAGGAAACAGCTTAGAACTGATTTTTGACAGACAAATCAGCTAGGAGAAATGTAGGATGGAATTCCCTAGGAATGTTTTCCAACCTCCTATGTTGTTTGGTCTTACCTCTCTATGTCCATCTTCCTGCCTGCTTCTTTCTTTCTAGAAGCCCCATCATTTAAAGCTCTATAAATTTATTACAGAGGGTAGTTGAACTACTTCTTAGTTTTCACATCTCCTTACAGATAGTGGCCTGCTCCCTCATTGTGTTCACTGAAACAGCCAGTGAATTTATATTTTCTTCCTTTCAATCAACTTGGTTCTCAATGGTGACACTATGGAGGAGTGATTCATTTATGAGGATTGATGAATTCACAGATGAATGTGCTATACTCAATGGGACTTGATTAGAGAAAGGTCACTGAGGACACATTTTTGTAGGGTTTATCTTGTCCTTCCCTGTCTTTTACTTATCATTGACTGTTATCACAAGTTTCCTTTGTTGTCACTGTCAAAAATCAATGAGACCAGCCTATCCTGGATGAAAACTCTCAAATAGTAAGCCAAAACACCCCTTTCCCTCCCGAAGGTAACCCACCAAGGCATGTTATCAAAGGGACAAAAAGGTAACAAACACAAATGTTTTGCATCAATTGTGTTTTAATAATAGAAATAAAAACTTACATTCATTTTCATTTTGATTTTGGTTGGGTTCCTCTAATGCAGACCTAGAGATGAAGAATGTGGTGATTTATTAAGGAAGGGATTCAAGAGAAGATTAGCAAACACAGAACCAGGTAAGCACTCATGCAAACTCATTTGGAAAATCTTTCAAAGGCTGTCTTCTACCTGATTCCTCTGCGGAACTCTGGAGCAGGAGCCACCCCTAAGAGAGAGCTATGTAAACACCACTAGCTAAGAGACTTTGCATTAGTGATCTCCAATGGAAAAGTAAATATAAGATCATAGATGGACATGCATTATTGATGTACTTTAACAAATATCCACATATGTTACTTGTAGTTGTGGATGCTGAGAAGTTCTAAAATTTGCAGTTAGCAAGCTGCAAACCCATTACAGAAAGGATGGCATATTGCCAGCCTATATCCAAACCTGCATTAAAGACAGTAGAAAATATGTGACCTAACTCAAAGAGAATGAACCAAAAAGGACAAATTCTCTCTCTTGGTTTTCTTCATGACTTCTCTGGATTGGATTGAAACCACCTGCACTGGAGAAGGCAATCTACTTAGCCTACAGCCTTATAATTAGTCTTCTTCAGAAATATCATTGCAAACATACTTCTGAATTATGTAACAGATACTTGTAAAACCTAGGAACAAGTTAAATCATAGAAATAAACATCATATTTCTATTTTCTGACAACTTGACATCTATATGTGTCTTTTTAAGTTATATTTATTCTTTAGATAAAAGAAAACAATGAGGTCACAATTCCACCTAACATGATACAATGACCCTTTTCACAACTGAAATTCTACTGATCCCATCCCCCAAAGTCTTTTAATGTTGTATGCTCTTACCCTTGATATCCTAAAACTTAGATACTTTAAAGCAAAATTAACATCATCTAAATATTAAGATACAAAATCAATATTTCATATTTTGGAAACAATACAGTAGAATGAAATTAAAATGTCTCTGTTTATAACACACACACACACACACACACACACACACACACACAACTCAAAGATAAGGTAAATAGTATGTAGTAATAAATTAAAAAAAAAACATACAATACCTGGTATGCAACCCTAATATTTTGCCATGACCTTCATAACTTTTAGCTAATCTGGCCTTCAAAACCTCTGAATTAAAACAAGACAATTTTCATGAATAGCATCCATGCACAGATTAATATTTATCCTAGAAATTGTCCTTCAAGGGAGAAACTCATTAGAATGCTATCAAATTGTAGACAACATAACCTTATATGGAAGAAACCTTTTTGAGTAAATGGATTTTTCTAATGGCTTCTTTGAAGTGGTAGAATACTTTCCACTGGTAGTTCAGCCCTTGGTGGAGGTTAAAGAAAAAGTAGAAAAAAGAAACTTTACCATGGCTTACCATGTGTCACACACAAGCACAATACTAAGAGCACTGTAGCTCATTTCATCCTCAGAAAGGCCCCATGTTATAAGCCCTGACATTCCCATTTTATAGACATTGAGGAGAAGGGTGAATGTTTTCGAAAGTAAAAGCATCCAAGCTGAGTATGGTGATTCATGACTGTATACTCAGCACTTTGAGCTAAAGACAGAAGGACTGTGAGTCTGATGTTAACTTAGGCTATGAAGTAACTTCCAGGCCAAACTGAACAATACAAAGGAACCCTGTCTCAAAAATTAAGTGGGAGGTGGCTGGAGAGAGGGCCCAGCAGTTAAAAGAACTAACTGAATGTTCTTCCAGAGAACTGAGGTTCAATTCCCAGCACCTACCTACACAGTGGCTCACAGCATCTATAACTGGAGTCTTGGGGCTCTAACACCTACTTACAGCCTCCATAAGGCACATGGTGTATAGACATACTTGCAAGCAAAGTATCCATATAAGTAAAAAAATTTAAATGAAAGAGAATTTGTAATAAATGGTAGAAAAAGGTATAATCCAACAAAGTCTAGGAGCTAAAACATTTCAAGGCAAAGACTGAGAACTCTTGTCAGCAAATCAAACCCTTGTTCTTCTCCCACTAAGGTCTTCTCCTAGAAGTTGATTTCTATGATCCTCAAGGCAACAGAACAAATCAACAATGAGAAATTACCATTAATGAAATTAGCAAGAGGAGACTGATACTGTAAAGTGCTTATGAGAAGGCCCCCAAAAACAACAGCAGAAATTGGACCAGATTTATACAAAAATGTGTGTTGTGTGGTACAAGGTGCTTTGCTGTCTTGGTATCTCTATCTCTCTCTCCCCTCTCTCCACTGCCCTTCACCCCCATTCATAAAAATTATACATATATACATATATATATATATATATATATGTATGTGTGTGTGTGTGTGTGTGTGTATTATATATGTGTTTGTAATGTATAAATATATGTGTATATATGCTCATATAGGAAAAGCAGGTCTGAAATAATCTTTCTAAGAACATTTCCTAAGTTCTTTAAATTTGATAAGAGAAATTGAAGAAAAAGAGAAAACAGTATGTAGTTTCTCCAAAATTTTTCAAAATCCATTAACAAAAATTTATACAATAATCTTTACAACTCATAGAAAACTGTGAGAATGCTTGCAGGTTATAAATGTCCCTCCACTGTGCAATTCCTCAGAACTTGGGGTCCCAAGGAATCAGTCCATAAAATGCTATAAAGTGTAGAAGAATTGAGGTGACATGTTTTCTGTTGCTGGATAACTGACAACCACAAAACAACATGTAGAAAGTGAAAAATGGTTTCTAGAGCCCTCGGAAATGACACTTGGTGATAAATGTTTAATAAGAATGACATCAATGCTAAAGAAATTGATTATTACTGACTGACCTTTTTTCTCCAACTGCCCTATTTTTAATAAATGCCTGAAACATTTCAGAAGGAACATTATAATATATTTTATTTTGTGGCCTTTAATCCATCTCATAAAAACCTTTCATTTTGATGAATGGCAAAAGAAAACAAATAAGGAATATGGTTTGGGATATTTGAACGGCACCTCTATCTGCATGAACAATGGTCTACAGTTACAGTACAGTGACCCTGGAGGTTGCCAGTAGCCCAATAGAGGCCACTGATTTTTACTAAAATAATAAACAAAGAGTAATTGTGAAATGAGACTAGTGTGGGATATATGGAAGCAATGACTGGGCAAGACATATGATTCCTTTAGCAAATATTAATTTCTGGAAGGAAAATATAATCAAATATCCCAGACACTAAAGGGTGACTATGTAGACCTGTCCCTTAATCTTAGAGAGTATATGGAAACAACCAAGGACTGAATGTATTTGTCTGTCAGAGGATAGAAAGGAAAGAAGCATAATAGAAAGGAAAGAAGCATACACAGTTTAGTCCTTTTACTAGTTTAACAAACACAACTTTCCACTTCCCAAGCACTGTATTTACCTCCATTCCAGGCTCACTGATGTTACAGAAAATTACTCTTAAAGATTGTGTTATAAAGCCACCAATTTTTCAGCATCATGAATTCTGCAGATCAGAAATTCAGACAGGGCACAGCAGGCAGGGCTGTCTGTACTCCAGATGCCTGGGGCCTCAGTGAGAAAACTGAAGGCTGAGAAGCAGGAGGCAGGAAATTGTTCTATAAAGAATGAGAAAATAAGTATTCTTAGCTTTGGGGGCCATAAATACAGTCTCCATTGTGACCATTCATTTCTGCTATTATAAGGCAGCAGAAGCCATGAATAATATAAATGAACAGGCATGGCTATTTTCCAATAAAACTTTATTCAAAAAAGCAGGAGTAGGCTGGACTTGGCTCTCTGAGCCCTGAAGTCTCAGTTACTTATAGATCTGGTTAATGAGAACTGTTAACTACAGTGCTCTAGTATTTCTAGATGAAGCCCTTATATGTAGCCATTGCATTTGACATAGTTTAAGATTACTCTAACAATGAAGGCTGAGGTTCAAGGATGTGGATCTTGAGAGAAACGAAGAGAGAACCTCAAAGGCAATCTACTCCACCCCTCAGGACTTTGACTCAGTATCCTGCAGCGTGAACTTAGCAACATCCTCTCTGGTGAGGTAGTCAAAAGTCCAATATAGTCAGGCATAGTGACACATGCTTAAAATTCCACTAGTCAATAGGCTGAGGCAGGAGCATGATGAGTTTAAGCCTAACTTGGGATACAAAGCAAAACCCTATATATCTCAAATGTCAAACAAAAGATCCAGTCTAGGTAGGTTCAAGCAGAAAGTAAAGAGATTTTTGTTTGTGTGGAGAGAAGTAACACTCTGTAAGAGCACATGGATCTAAAACTAACACTCTTTACATTTTTAGAAGATGTAATCTTCAATTTATCACATCACAGAGCAGACAAGAGGTTAATAAAGTTTACCATTTATCTTTAAAAAAGTCACTATAAGGTCAAAAGGCATCCTTGTAAAAAATAGATTCACAAAGATACTACAGTGATATTGCAGAACTAAAAAGCAAACAAAACATGAGGAGACACAGACAAATGACAATAACATAGCTTTAAGACATATCATTTACATCGGGTGTCAAAGTGCAGCTCATAGACCAACCTGGAATGCTTTTTTAATGGAGTTTTATTGGGACACAGAAACATTAATTCATTAACACACACACACACAAATGTGCACACAGACACATAAATGTGCATGCTCTCACATACATTTTCCATAGCTTTCATACTACAAGAGCAGAGATAAGTAAATGTAACAACAATTGTCTCACAAAGCTAACAATGTTTCCTATATGATATCTTAGAGAAATAGGTTGCCATCCTCTAGTCTATGATGGAAAGAAATTTACCATGAAAGAAAGAGATCGAATGCACAAACTGAAAATATGTGCCGACTTGGGCCAAGTTTATATGGCACCAGCAGATCCTTTCACTACATTAATCAAGAACAAGTCTAGTTTTCACATCTTCTGGAAAAATGTTTAGACATTTCATTCACATCTCTGTGCAGAGAAGGTTCAGATACTCAGGAATTCAGGCAGAAGTGCTTAATTACATCTGTCAGATATGTGGGGGAAAAATAAGCAACATTAACATGTCTGCTAGATAATTGCCACCTTGGATGTACATCATATTCTAAGAAAATGATTTGTTAATTTGAGCAAGAAACAAATCATATTTCCCTACTCACTTAATACAGCACAAGTTTTAGAATCAAAATGAGGAGGGTTAAATCCCAACTCAGTTGCACACTATGAAAACTTTCAGATGGTTGCTCAGTTTTCCCATGCCCCAATGTCCTTCTCTACTAATAAGGTAACAATACCTCCTCCTAAATGCTGTATATTTACAGTGATATGCCTGATGTGCTTGTTAGTTTTTGTTTGTTTGTTTTTTAAAGCAAATTGACACATGCATCTATCATCTGGAAAGAGGGAAGTCAACTGAGAAAATACCTCCATCCTGTTAGCCTATGGCAAGTATGTGAGGGACTTGATTAGTGATTATTAAAGAAGGTGACCTACTGGGCACAGTGCCATCCCTGGGGTGAGGGTCCTGAGTTATTAAAAAAACAAAACAAAAACAAAAAAAACAAAAAACAGGCTGAGCTGTAGTGGGTAGTAGCCATTCCAGCCTTGGCCTGGAAGTTCCAACCCCCATTGAGGCTTTGGTAAAGGTCACACCTACAAGGCAGGGCTGAGAGAGGATGCTGAAGACCCAGGATTGAGATGCGAGTGATCTCTTTGGTGCCTGGACCCTGGACGCTGGAGGTAGACCAAGCAGAGTTCTCCAAAGAACACCACCGGACTGTGCCATACCTTTGCCAGAACCTACAACCTACATATCCCTTCATTTGTAAGTTACACCACAAAATAAACCTCCCTTTTAACTATGTGGAGTGGCCTTAATAATTTCACCAATGTTGAGCAAAACATAGAGAACAAGGAAGTAAGTAGTATCCCTCCCATGGTCTCTGCTTCAGTTCCTGACCTGGCTTTCCTTGATATTAGAGTATAAGCTATAAGATGAAATTAACCAATTTCCTCCCCAGTTGCTTTTGGTCATGGTATTTAGCACAGCAACATAAAGAAAACTAGGGCACCTAACTTTAAACAATTGTGAAGTAACTGTAGGCCTTGTCTACCTCCCTGCACTTTCTCCCTTCTTTCCTATTGTCCTATGATGCTAGTGTTATCAACTTGTCCCTGCCTGTACTACTCTAGGGAGTATGCTTGGAGACAGAGGGCAAGAGAAGGGTGGTAGTTAACAAATCAAAGTCTGTGGTATATTGCTTTACCAAGTATTCCTGAAATGTGTTGATGAGGAACTAGAGAACCATAGCAAAATGAACTCAGAGAGCTCCATTAATCTTGATCATTCCTGTTTTCTTCTTCCTTCATCGATCATGTTTCAACTTTATTCCCCTCAACCCCAGAGACACTGCCATATAAACATCCTCCAATGACCTAGCCCAGTTCCTCCATTCCCTCCAAGGTGAGAATTCAGACAAATGTCTGCAGGGGTTACAGAATACATAGGGTTCTGTTATATCTCCTATATAACCCCTTCATGTCCTAAGGAAGACATTTTCTCTTAGAGGTTTTCATTTTAGTTTATATCTTTAAAAAAAAAAGAGTCTTGTGTTAACTTACCTCCATCTTTTTCTTGGTTAAGGACTGCTCAAGAATGAATGCCCTTTTGTGTCTATGATATTGCTGTTTTTTCTTGATAGGCCTAGTACAATCTTGGGAACAGGGTTGCTGTGTGTTGAAGGTCTGACAGTAGCTCTTAACCTTGCCTATCTTAGGTAGTTATGCTGTGCATTTTTTATTGGTGTACTATGTTTGATTTGTTCCTGATACCTTCAATTTGAATTTTTTCTGTGAAATGGAGCAGTAATACAGCATCACCTTATTAAAACACATTTGCTAGCCTGTGGCCTTTTCCCTCACTTAAAACAGGGACCCAACAGCTCTTGGGAGTCAGCGAGTGCCAGTACTTGGCAATTTTGTTTTTGGGCTTTTATCTCTTCCCTGGCACACCTTAAATGCCACAGATGACTCTTTTGCCTGTGGGGTCAGGAGCCTTGCTCTCCAGATGCTTAAGTTTTAGTCAGGGAGGTCTGGGGAACAAGAGACAGATTTTACTCTGTATCCTGAATTTTTTCTTCTGATGATTGATGGCTTAAGGACAGCTTTTGGAAGATCTGCCAGGAGGCAGACTATAAATTGATCCTTTTGGAAGACTTGTATGAGGCTATAAGATGATTTTTGGCTTAAGAGCCATCCTGACTATGTAAACTTATTTGTATGGACCTTAGCCGATACCAGACCTGTCTGTGCTTCTCAAGGCATTTGAGAATGAGTGGATGAAGTCAAGGTGAGTTAGGTTGAGAGTCCATAGAAGCCACCCAAGCCCACCCATTTGAGCCTGCCCACTGTTGGCGGAAGTCAGACAGAAAAGGTTGCATGTGGCAAAGACAGAAATGGGAAGGGAGAATGGTTTAGAGCTTTAGCAGAAACCTTGGGGATAAAGTAATGCTTTTATTTGCCCGTTCGCTGGCAGAAGTTCCCATGATGCTGTTATGTGGCCAGATTTACCAGTGCCCACCCCTTTGTTCTATGGCTTTTGCCCATTTGCTGGCAGAAGTTCCTACATAGCTGTTATGTGGCCAGATTTACCGGTACTCGCCCCTATCTGCCAATGTAAGTGGCAAATGTATCTGCCCCTTTGTCCCATGGCTGTAGCTGAGAGAAAAATAAAAAAAAAAAAAAAATTAAAATAACAAATCGGGATCAAACTCCAATCTCGATCGTCCCCAAGGAGTAGAGAGAGATCTATGAATCAGGTCAAGTTACCCATCCTCTTCATAAAGCGATGGGAAGGGCTGCAGCTATGCTGCAGTTGGTCCACAATGGACCCAAGACAGCATTTATGCCCTCATTAGGGGCAAAAATGTGCCTGCCATTGCCAGCACAGCCTGAGGACAACCCCCACGGTGTTGTTCGCAAAGACTATAGCTCAGACTAAATCTTTGAGAATGGCGAACTCACTCACTGTGGTGAAGAATCATGGCAGCAGCAGTAGTGGTAACTGTGTGGGGGTCCAACAGAGGCAAGGCATGTGCAGTCTCAAGGTCTCGCTGGATGGGGGAGGAGGCAACAATCAGCAGCGGTCACAGCAGGTCCTCAGTGATCTGTCCAAATCTGAATGGCACCAATGTTGGTTAAGCAACAGCACTGGTGGCTGGCTGCCACTTGTGGTGTCCAGGCCATGCCGACTGAGGAAAGTGCTGGATGTATCAGTGATGGAAGAGTCACAAGCCATGGTTACCTTTCTAAAGCTTTATTGGTGGAGAGAGAGAGAGAGAGAGAGAGAGACTGAACAGAGGGGGAGAATATGGAAGGAGAGAGTGCAGAAAGAGAGAAGGCATAGAGAGCACATCTGCTTTTTAGGCTGGGATGCCATCACAGGCTGGTGATGTAATTAAGGGCATAATCCTTACAGTGTCTAATCAAACACTAGATAATTAGAGCATACTTAGTCCAAGATCCTTTAAGTCCATGGGCTGAACTCAAGTCCAAAGGCCACAACTGTAATCACCTGGGAGAGTGTGAAGATGTGAAAAAGCTGAGGCTACAACCAAGTCTGCTGGTTTAGCAACTCAAGAGAGTAAAGTGGGCAAGAAAGAACAGCAACCTGTAATGTCACAAGCAGTCACTGCTTTAAGGCAGTGGCTATCAATACAATATCATAATCAGCTATTTTATTTGAAAATCATCTGCATTCCACCTCATTAAAGAATCTGATTGTGTTATCTTATTGTGTTACATGTGTACATGTAAATGTATGGGGTACACTTGTACTATGGCATGTGTACATAATGCATAGGACAAATTCCAGGAGTTGGTTCTCTCCTCCTATTACACAGAACCTGGGGATAGAACTCAGGTCATCAGGCTTGAAAGCAAGCACCTCATTGGCCTGAATCTGGTTTCAGAGTTGTGTATGGTGACCTAGGTGTGGTTATTTTTGTTTCCTTCCTTTCTTGTGTGAATGAATGAATGAAGCATCCTTCTACTCATCCACCATCTTCCAGTCATTTTTTTGAGACTTCAGAAGTGAAAGCTATGCTTACAACTTCAGAATTCACACTGCCAACTAACCTTTCACTAAAACAGCAGTTTAGCAGCTTCCCAAATAACACCTGGATTTGTAACTAAACAAAGTAAATCAAAGTACTGACAAGAACATCATATAGGAATAAAAGCAAAAGAAGGTGAAGAAAGCATGTTTCAGAAATCAAAAGAAACAGTCAAAAGTCTAAAATAGCTGCTGATTTTTCATTATCCTTTCTGCATTGAAAATGGAAGTTCACCCTATTCAAACATGTCTGAAACTTTACATATTCACAACTTATCAAGAAAGGGATAAGGAACAATATTCAGCTTAGGTAATTGGTCACTTCAAGACATAGAAGAAAAACAGTGTCATGTTACTAATATACATCTTCCATTTTCATGAATACATTTGTCATAAGTGCTTTTCTCAAAATCCTGAAATGCTGGCTTTATCACCATCTTCTTCACTGAAATGGAAATTTTTCTTCTTAAAATGTGACACCAGCACTAAAGCTTCATGGGAGATGGGACTATATATTGGCCAGGAAAATCATCATTTTAAATAACTGATCGATCATAAGAGGCTTACTTTAAAGAATACACATCTGGCAAGTGTTTGACTTGACAACTAGAAGAAATAAAATCAAATAACATTCTTGAGCTAATCTATGAATACAAGAGGAGGGCCAGAGAGCACAGTACTGAGAATGTTCTCATATAAACAGTAAGTTATCTTTGGCTTACTCTAAACACCTTAATTAGAGTTTTCTCTGCCAAGTAACATACTCACATAAGCTGTTCAAGAAATCATCACTCTTTTCACTCAAATTCCTATTTACAAATGAACTAATAAAGCCCACAGAGTACTTGGTGAACAGCTGGACTGATCTCCCAAAAGGGAACAGAATTTGGCCAAGCTGCCCAATGCTGTTACCATAAAACTTTGCCATCTGACAAGAAACAAACCAGCAAAGGCCTTCTCTAAAAGTATTAAACTTCCTCTACAACCTTTCCTTAGCTACTTCCACAGTGACCTATATATGCATGTTCGCAGTCAGCTCCAAGTCTCATTCACAGTGTTTTCTGCAGAGTAGATCTCTGGTCAGTTATATTTCTCAATGTGCAGTTTCTCAACCAACACAGAACCAACAACTATCTGTACCACCTTGATTATTTTAATTGCCAATCTATGACAGATCAGTAACTTGGTAAAATCAACTTAAAATTATTAGTATGGAAATACATTTTAAAAGACCTATAAAAATGCATATTCTAGCTTTTCATCAACAACAAAGATTACTTTCTTGACATGCTATGAAATCTTCCCCCCATGCTTCCTTGATTTTCAGATGAATATAACACATTTTATGGGCCAGTACCAAACATATTTTGAAGGACTATTTTCTAAATATTCCCGGTATCTTCTTCTCCATTGCATATCATCACTTTGGCACCTTCCAGTAGGGACCTTATCACTAGAATATATCTCACAACTCTAACCATAGTAAAAACATATTAAAAATAAATACTAGGTCATTAAACTATTAGAAAACACCCATGACCTCTCCAAATTCAATAATTCGAAGTGTCACCAAATCATTCCCTCTTCTCCGAGTTTCACAGTTTTAGAAATAAGCAAATCCCAATGTAGCAAAAATAAATGTCAGATCCCATTCCACCCAAAGAAACGTTCTAAAAATCCAGGTCCCACAAAATACTCAGCATCACAAAAGTTCATGAACGTTTGAGGATGCCTGTGTAACCAGTATCCTAACGGCTCTGAGAAAGTACAGGATAGGGACACTCATTGAGCTCACATGGGTCCAGATTTTTACAGATTTCTGAAAGTAACTTTTTATCATTGACAAAATAACCTATCTTTTAAGTATGGTACAAATAGCATTTGATAGAGTAGTCTTACAGCAACCCCAGCTTTCTGGAAAACTGCCACTTACAATGTATTAGGTATGAGGAACATGCAGAACTGTGTGAAACATCACTAATTTCAAAGGAGTAAAGACTGCTTGGAGATTTTCCAAAGAAAAGAAACCAATTATCTGTACAATAACACAGAGTTAAAAAATCCACTCACACAACTGTGGAAATTAAGGAGTCCAAAGTTTCTAGTGTGGCCTAGTAGACTGAAACCCAGGTTGGAGCTGACAACACATTTAAATTCCAAAGAATGCCTGCTATAGGAAATTTTTTTGCTCTAGTCAAGGCTTAAACTGGATGAAGTCCATCTGTATTATAGAGGAAAATCTCCTTTACAGAAAGCCTATCAACTTAAATGTTAATCTCACTTGAAAACACCCTATGAAAACATTCAGAAAAGAAGTTTGACCCAATATCTGACCACTTAGCTCCATGAGGTTGACATGTAAAATTAATGACCATAATATAACTATCGGGGACACACACAAGCCATGTATATAAACATAACAATTAAGCTACTTATGACTTCTTTCCACTGTTTTCAAGGGATGAGAATTTTGTTTTGTTGTTAAGCAAACCCAGTGCCCACCCAGTATCCAACCCATGCTAGGTGATTATTCTGCCACTGAACTACACTCTCACAGTACTTCAGATTCTTTTGTATTTTATTTAAAAACTTATAAAATATATATTCTGATCATAGTTTCCCCTCCTCCAACTCCTTTCAGGTCTTCCCGACCATCCCAACTCCACACTCTTTCATTTTATCTCTCTCTGTATAAAACTGACTCTCCCATTTTGAGCAGCTATAAGTTGTCAATAGCTCCATGTCTTCTGGTGGAACTTCAGACTTCCCTCTCTCCTCCATGATGGGATTTGATCTGGCTTTGAGGTGCACAGGGATTGTACAAACTGTCATAACTGTTGTCAACTATATGTGTAGCTGCCCTTTTGTGGCAAGAGGACAGTATTTCCTTGTATTCATTTGCTGTTTCTAGCTCTTAATAGTCTTTCCTCTCCTCCTGCAATGATCTCTGAGCCTTGGAAGGAAGAGTGAAGTACAGATGTTCCCTTTAGGCCTAAGCATTCCACAGTCTCTAATTCTCTACATCTTGGCCAGTTGCTGGTCTTTGTTTAATCACCATCTACTTCAAATAGAAGTTTCTCTGATGATGGTTGAGAGCTTTAATAATCTATGAGTGTAACAGTAAGTCATTAGGAGTCAACTTAATAGTATGTCCATTTAGCTTATAGTAATAGTGGTAGGTTCTCCTCTGGTACCTATGGTATCACAGGTTATTGGCCCTGATAAAGGTGCCAGTGATGGGCTTCCTCTTGTGTAGAAGGAGTTAAATCCAACTAGAAAGTAGTTACTCTCATAAAGTTCAAACCACTATTGCATTAATGGGGATGTCATCCCATGATGATTGTTTCATGGCCTTTTTGCTGAAGAGACTATGTACTTGTATCAAAGACCATGGATATATTGAGCTAGTATTTGAAGTGTGATCCTAACTATTCTTGTCAATAAAAACCAGGAGTCAATTATTGGGGTAATAACCTGAAAGATCAGAGAAGCAAAAGATCAGATCCCCCCAACCTCATTCTCTCCTCAAAGGTAAGGCTTCCCATGGGGAGTCAGCAAAGTCTGGTATATTCAGTTGAGACATGCCCAAGCCCCTATTCCTGCATCAAGGCTATGAAAGGTGTCCCACCATTGATAATGGACTCGAAAAAGTCAGCTCGTGAACCGGGGATGGATCCTGATCTCACTGCAAGGGAGCCCTTAAACAGATAAAGATACACAACTGTCTCACATATGCAGAAGACCTAGTCCAGTCCCATAGAAATTCCACAGCTGTTGGTCTAAGGTTCATTAGTTACCAATAGTTTGGTTTGGTTGTCTCTATAGGTTTCCCCATCATTATTGTGTTGCCCTTTGCTCACAGAATCTCTCTTTGACTTTACTCCTAGAGCTCAGCCTGGTGCTTGGCTTTGCATCTGCTTCCATCAGTTACTGGATGAATGCTCTATGATGACAGTTAGGGTATCTACTGATCTGATTACCAGGATAAGCCTTCTCAGGCACCTTCTCCACTATTGCTAGTAGTCTAAACTGGGGTCAAGATCCTGTCTCCACCCACCTTATATTCCTGTCTCCACCTCCCAGTTGTACTGGGAGGCATGAGCCTCCTAAGTGCTAGAATCAAGGACATGAGCCTCCCAAGTACTGGGATTAAAGGCGTGAGTATCACTGCCTGGCCTCCATGTTTACTAATTGTTCTCTCTGCTCTTTGATCTCCAGGTAAGTCTTATATGTCAGAACACAGAAAAAAATATCATACAACATTTCCCCCTTTTTGTCTAAATACAGTAAGTCAATAACTATAGGCAAGAATTAGATTAACAATGTGTAGACCATTTGCATTTGGCAAATTCAAAGAAAATACTCCATTATCTATGTCATTTGGTGAGTCAAAGTGTTGTACTTAACTCACTTTCTGTCCTAACTTGCATTACCACATTTCTATATCCACCCTTTTCTTTTTATAATGAGATCTTTGAATCTAATCTCCTTTGTTCAACTTTTTTTCTTAACCATTACCAGTAACAACTTGTACCCAGCCACCCTTGAATGATAATAAATATCCATTACCAACCTTTTGGGAATGTGGAAGGAGTTCTCTAGACCATTTACTGCTGATAATCTTTGGGGGACCCTGAGAAAATTTGGGAATATGGTCAAGTCCTGACTGGAGAATTCTGTGAGGATGGATCATCTCAGCCAGCAGCATCCTTCAAGCCATTCTGGATGCAGAACTCAGAGGCATTCTGAAACCTTGCATCATCTGGGCCACCTGCTCACATCAAACAATTTTCAGGGGATCTTCCTCAATCAAACCTGATTTTTTTCTTAACCTAGAATGAATATAGAGCCTCTAATTCCCTGTGGAAATAAAAGAAGAACTTCTTCCCCAAAGTAACATATCTTTTGACTTAAATTTTGAAGTCAAGATATTTTTAAAATATATATGTTGGTTTAATTTAGTAGCTTTCACAATCAAATGTCTCTCAGCAGTGATCATTTGCCCATTAACACTCAAAAAATCCAAAAACAACACAATAAAATATAGAGTCCAGATTCTCTGTGAATTTTCCATCTTTACATGGCTTATCACATTTTTTATTACTCTATTCCCTTTTTAAGGATGTTACTATTATTTTTAAATCATTTTGAATCCATGACTGTTTCTATCCTTTCTATTCTTTCTCCCAAGCCTACACACATTTTTCAAACATACTGTAAACCATTTAGAGGTTGTGTTTTTGTTTTTCCCATTTAAATATGTCTTTATTGCATATCTCTATTTTTTTCTTACCACATTAGCCTTTAAACTGCTAAGCAGCATGGATAGGATGTCTGCCTCTGCCCTGGTGACTGGCTCTGCCATTCCTCTTTCCCTAAGAGCCCAGCTTCATGGCAGAGACATTGGCAAGAGCCATGTTCATCTCCCCAACTCTGGAGAGCTTCTGGGTCTACACCACCATTAAGTAGCATGCCACCCACTGCTCATAAGCCCCATTTATGTGTTTGGTAGCAAGGCCTCTTAAAAGGGCCCTGAGGTTTTGTCACTAGCACTGAGTCAGGAAGCCTTCTCTTAAAGGAGCCACACCTCTGCTTGCTGCTAGCAAACAGAGCCTATACAAGAAAAAAAGCAGTTTCCAAGAAGCCAAGTTTGACTCCATTTCTTGTGTGTTTTGAATCCTTTTTAAAGCCTTTTCAGACTTTTCATGGAAAATCTTGTCATATGTTGGAGCACCATATAAAATGTAAATTTAGTCATCAATAAAATCCAGTAGTCAAATATCAGCGGGATAACCTAAAAGATAAGAGAATCAATGGAGAAGTCATTGATCATTTGATCATATCCTCTGATCAAAAGGGAGACCCAAGATCCTGACTCCACTTGCCTTATGTTCCTGTTTCCACCTCCCAATTGTACTGAGATTAAAAATGTGAGCCTCTGAAGTGTTGGGATCAAAGCTGTGTGCCTTCCAAGTGCTGGGATTAAAGGTGTGAGCCACCACCACCTGGCCTCTATGGTTAACTAGTGGCTAGCTCTACTCTGATCTCTAGGCAAGCTTTGTCAGAACACAAAATATCATACAACAGGTATTGACCTAACAGATTTATCCCTACTGGTTAGGTATTATAGTACTGGAAAGTGCTATGCACACTACCTGATGAGAAAAGTAATAATCAAAATTACCCAGCTCTTAACACTATGAACTAAAGAAAGACTCAGATTTTGTCTATAACCCAATGCTTTTATCAGCATTTTGTTCCCAGAAAAGCAATTTCCTAAAATAATAGATGTTGGCCAACTGACAGGCGGAAGAATATATTTCAGAAAAATAACACTTTGTAGATGATTTTCATGGTTTTTCAGAATGAAAGGACAGACAAAAATAAAAGAAAAAGAGTTGATAGAAATAGTAAAATCTTTGTATCAAAATTCTAATCAGCAGTATATGATGATTAATATTGATTGCCAACAATATCTGGAATCAACAAGGAGACAAACGTTTGTGTGAATCTGTAAGAGATTTTTCTAGATTTGGTTAATAGGGGTTGGAATATTCACTCTAAATGTTGGTGACACCATTCCGAGAGCTGAAGCTGGATACAGAATAAAAAGGAGAAAGTTAGCTGAACATTGACATTCATTTCTCTCTCCTTCATGAGTGGATCAATGTGACCAACTCCCTTATGCTTCAACTACCAGGACTTCTCACCTGCAAGAAGTCACAGAGTGAACTGTAAGCCAAATGAACCCATCTTCCTCTAAGTCACTTCTTGTCAGTTTTTTGATCACAGCAATGCAACAAGGAAAGAAACTAATAGAGGCTACTTTCTCATTCCTTAGTAACAGTCTACCACAAACGATGGCACAGACATGTTCTAAAGGGAAGCTAGGATATAACTTCCTCTAGTAGAGTTGTGTTTCCTAAAGCAGCTTCTGTCTCTTCCCTTTCTTCTTTCCCAAACTAATATTAGATAATGAAGTCCTTCAAAGTCTCTTGGCTTTGACTTATTTATATTTTTTAATTACTTTGCTGGCACTTCACTAACACTTAAAAAATGTGAATGCTAGATACTTTCTGAGATTAAAAATATAAGTTTGTAAATATAACCACAATGACATCACACATCAAACAAATAAAATGCACAATACAATTTGATAATATCAATGATGCACTAAAAACATCAGCTATTGTACACATATGTCAAATATTGACAAGGATAATAAGGTTTGAATGAGTCTTACAGCAATACTGTGCCCAGAAGGACCATAAAGGAGGAAACTTTGAACAAACCACTTTCATCAGAAGGACATTTGTGGCAATTTGCAATATTGAGAGTGTAATGAAAGTAATTGAACACTCCACAGATTTGTAAATCAAAGCAAAAGTGACAACTATATGCAACATTTGCTTAAAAGGGAAGATCTGGAAAATCCATCATAATTACCAAGCTAATTTTCAAAAAAAAAATTAACAGAATGAGACAATAGGAGGAAGTTACTGCTAACAAAAAGAATATGCATCATCACAGGCACTCAGCAAAAAAAAATTAAGTGTAGATGACAAGACTGCAGTTCATTTTATCTTGTTTTGTAAGCCTTTCAACATTTTCATCTTTCAGTTTTTGAAAGAGTATGAAAAACAACAAAGCAGGCATTTAAGTAATACAATTTAATATGTCTTTAAGATTATGCAATTTTCTAAGTCACTGGGACCCCATGTAGACACACAACACTTACTCACTTTCATTTCTTCATTTGATTGTGTAACTGCTTCTGAGAATCTGCCATTCCTTGTACATTGTCTTTGGCACTCTGGCAGTCTCCTCATGTTACTATCCATGTCATGAAAATTCCATCACCAATAACAAATATTACTAAAGTAGGCCTTGTGATATTGTCTATGTGTCATTGTTCATAAATATCATCAGCCATAATCTTTACTAAGCACACACTGTGCATATTTAGCAAGTAAATATTTAATTACCAAGTGTCAAGGATATAGAAAGTATTATACTGGAGATAGTAATGGCCAAGATGAGAACAGCTTTGTTTAGGAAATCACTCATCATTGTTGCTACAGTTTGGATAACTGTCCCCAAAAGGCCCAAGTGTTCAAGGCTTATTTCCCAGTCTGTCACTGTTGGGACATAGTGGATCCATTAAGAGGTCAAGTCTCAGAAGAGGAAGTGAGGTTACTTAAGAATGTAATCTTAAACAGGTTATTAAGACAAGATACTACTGCCCCTGTTAGCTCTCTATTTGGCTCTCAGTTGATATGAAGTAAGAAGTTACTATGCATAAGAATGTCTTGCCTTGACATCAACAGCAATGGGACCAAATCCTGTGACACTAAATTAAAATAAATCTTTCCTTCCAGAAAGGTTTCTATTTAAGATATTTTGTCACAGTGGTAGACAGCTCACTGACACAATGAGATACAGAGCAAATGCAAAAAAAAAAAATCAGTTGCATTTTTCAATCTTATCTCCATTTCTCAGAACAATTCCTTTGTGCCTGCAAGACATTTTCTGATGATGATCACCTGACTCAGCTTGGTTCAGCCTCTGAATAGTATACGTCAGAATTCCATTTGCATACACACAGTAAAAAGCCAACAACTGCAGCTTACCCACCTGAGGTTTATTTTTCTCATATAAACAGAAATGAAGATCATTTTATTCAGAATGGCTGTGACATAACATCTCCCTGATGACATCAAAGACTCATATTTACTCTTCCTTTCCATCTGGCCATGGACTTGTTGCTCTCACTGATGGCATTCTAACAATGGGAGAACAATCCCAATAACATTTTTGATTATCAAAACAAAGAAAAAAAAAGGAATATAGTAGTTATCCTCACACTAACCAATAAGATACAGTCTGAAGGTTTAATGTCAATAATACAGTTGTCATAGTATTGAGTATCTCATTGAAATTTAGTCCCTACTGCAATGCATTCAAGAGGAGGAAAGAGATTTGACTCCTAATAGGTGACTAAACCATATAGACTGACTCTCCTCCATTAGTTCATTCATACTTTGGACTTACAAGGTTAATGATTCATGCTATGAATGGATCTGTTAAAAAATCCAATTTGAATCTGCCTTATATATGCATTTCTTTTGTCACATGCTACACTATGCCACTTAAAGTTGCTACAGAGACTATACTAGCAATGAGCTTTTCTGTCATGATGGAGCTTTTTAGCCTTGGGTCTCACAGCTTCCAGAGCAGTATGAAATATATTTTTCTTTATAAATGACTCAATCATAAATATTTATTTACAGCAGCAGAAAATATACTTAGACATATGATTAAAAAATAGAAAAGTAATTTTACAAGTGATTGAGGAAAATAAGGGATAGAGTTCAAGTTATTTGAGTGGGACTTGCAGAAAAATAAAAAGTAATTAACAAGTTGTTATTATACTATTGTATATTACAGGTTCAGTCAACCAACCAGGGATATAATCCACTCATATGAAAAGTTGCAATGATAGCATACTGCTCCAAGCTCCAAGCAGAAAGCATGGCCCTATGGCCCTGTCCAGCACCATGACCAACTGATCAGGACAAAGAGACCCACACATAGACCTAGGGTTGACCACATTGGGCTCTGAGAGAAAAGTATGCTCTTGCCCAGTGCCATGTTGGACTGGGTGGGAAAAAAACACTCAGGTCCAGGGGTCTGCTCTGGGCTTGAAGAAGAAAACACAGGCCCTCTGGCCCTTTGTGGCACTGGGAAGACAGATGTTATTATGGTATAATGTATAATTATAGTGTGGTTTGGAGGTGGAGTGGGAGAGAGAGGAAGACAGAGAGAGAGAGAGAGAGAGAGAGAGAGAGAGAGAGAGAGAGAGAGAATATTCATTTCCTGTGGACAGAGGCATATCTGAAAAGGTGAAAGCTGTGAGGAGTGGGCTGAGGTAGGTGTCTTCACTGCCACCCAAGGACATGGTGATGCCTGGACCTGGTCTGCTGCCAGGATCAATGTCTAGGTTCATGGCCTTAATGTAGCCATAGACTATGATTATATCCATGGCTCCTGATTCCACTGAAGGCTTAAAGGAAAGGGCTGTACAGCATTGGCCCTGCCTTTCACTGTCTACAACACCATGAAGAACTGATCCTACCCCTCACTGGCTCAAGCACTGAGAAGAGAGGGTTGTACACCCCATCTGGACAGTACAATAGAGCAGACACTGCTTGCAGGTCTATGGGCAAGCTGGCCCTGAGGGGGTAAGAATGAGAGAGCAGTTTGCACCCATCTCATCTGCCATGCTGTGGCACAGAAGAGGAAAAAGCTGCCCTCCTCTCCTTGTTCCTCTATACCTGTTGCAGGTGGGGGGCCTGACCCAACCCTTCACCAGAATGGTACTTGAACCTCATCTGATCAGGACAGTAGAGCTGAACCTGTAGACATTGGTGGTGAGCAAGCTCTGAGGGTATGAGAGGAGCATAGCTGATATTGCCTTCCTCATTTGCAGTGTGGTTGTTGGGGTAACTGAAAGACGTTCTCTCCCCTTGCCCCTACCACTTCCAGTTGGCAAAGGAGCTGACCTTCTGCTTTATCAGCCACAGTACTTGGGAAAGAAGGCAGTACACCTTATCTGGGCAGCATAGCAGAAATGACCTTGTTGATGGGGGCACAAGTGAGCCACTCTGAGAAAGTTATCATGGGAGATCTGTTCCCCCATCTGCCCTATGGTGGTGTGGGAGGGTATGAGATGCCCTCCCCCATAGCTATCTATGCCTGAGGCAGTTAGGAGAGCTGGCTCTGAGGTCATAAGAGTGGGAGAGCTGCCCCTACTCCTCACCAACTGCAACACTTGGGAAAACAGGCCCTGCACCTCACCTGAGCAGCACAATAGAGCTGACCCTGTTGGTGGAGTTGTGGGTAAGCCAGCCCCTAAGTTGTGAGCATAGGAGATCTGGCACCACCTGTCATCTGCCATATGGTGGTGTGTGGCAGAGGAGAGATGCTTTCTCCCCTGCCCCTCACAACCTGCAGCACTTGGGAGAATGGCCCCTGCACTTTGCCTAGACAACACAGTAGAGCTGGCCTTGATGGTATAGGTGTGGGAGTACTGACCCTGAGAACATAAAGCAGGAGAACTAGCCCCACACTTGCTCATTGCTGCAAGGGGTGAAATAGCCTGGGCAACGCAGGAGAGCTCACCATGGTAGCGAAGACAAGGGAGAGCGGGTAAGCTGACCAACCCTGTACACCAGGCCCAGTGCCAGGGTTATAAGTTGGCCAACTCTAACATCCACCCAATCTATGATCTTCTGGACCACATGAAGGGTCTAGTCCTGCAGACCCAAAGCTGCAGGGCCTCCATAATGCAGGGCAACAACAGAAAAGTCAAGAGGAGTCCCAGTGATGGCCCAGCACTGATAGTGTAGCAGAAACCAAATCAGAGGTCTCGAACCAGACCAATGACTCTTTGCAATGAACACATGCAAGTAAAGATATATGGATAAAAGGCTTTACTGTAAGACTCACAGTAGTTGGAGTTTTCTCCAGTCCCTCCCAGGCCTGCAGCTGCTCAGACCCAAATAAACACACAGAAACTTATATTACTTATAAACTGTTTAGCCATGGTAGTCTTCTTGCTATCTAGTTCTTGTATCTTAAATTAACCTATTTCTATTAATCTATAAGTTCCCACAAGGCTTGTCGCTTACCAGTACTTTACATCTTATTTCTCATGGAGGCAGCTGGCAGCTTCTCCTGACTCAGCCTTCCTCCTCACAGCATTTTCCTCTCTGCTTATCCTGCCTATACTTTATTTTCTCTCTGGCTACTGGCCAATCAGCATTTTATTTATCAATCAATCTGTCAATCAATCAGAGCAACACATTCACAGCCTACAGAAAAACATCACCAGCAACTCACTGTGTCATACTACATCTTTCATGATGAAAGTTTTCTTTTTTCCTCTTTTTTTATTTCTCTCTTTTTTCTCATAAATTTTATTTCATTTTATTTGGGGGGAGGGATTGCAAGGGCAGAGGGTAGGTATGAAGGGATGTTAAATGAATTAGATCTAGATGCAAAATGTGAAAGAAACAAAGAATAAATCAAAACAACAAAGTTAAAAAATAAAATTTAGAAAAGCTGCAATAATTATTATTTAAATTTCTGCATAACTATTAACTGACAGCCTAAAGCAAAGGGCAATGCCTGCATTCCTGACATTTTCTCTTATCTCAGTTTTAGCAGTGAGTGTAAGTGTGGCCGGGTGGTGGTGGTGGTGCACATCTTTAATCCTAGCACTCAGGAGGCAGAGCCAGGCGAATCTCTATGAGTTTGAAGCTAGCCTGGACTACAGAGTGAGTTCCAGGAAAGACTCAAAGCTACAGAGAGAAACCTTGTCTCAAAAAACCAAAAACAAAACAAAAAAGGAAGAAAGAAAAGAAAGTGTCAGTGTGAATGAGGGTTATATTCAAATGGATTTTGATAAGATATTGAGCACACAAGCAAAGCTAAATGAACACAGTAGGTATGGATATTATATATTATATACAATTGAATATTCATGTCACAAGAATAACAATAAAAGATATCATAAAATTTGGAGGGGTTATGGGAGGATCTGGAGGGGAGAGATAGAGAGGAATGTGAGTGAAATACATACAATGCTCATGTAAAAAGCTCCCAAAGAAATAGGTGACTAAAAAAAAAAATAAATAGGAAATGAATAAAGAATAGTATATCAAATTAATCAAATCAAATCAGCCTTTACTACCCATTTCTAGACAGAAGGACTAGGGTTAAGCAATATTCTAAGAACTCAGGTAGACGCAGTCTAGATGAGAGCAAAACTTGATCCTACTGGAAAACACATAGCCAATAATCTCACAAGGAGTTAACAGGAGCACACACAGTCCTCCTCCAGCACTTATAACTGCTACATCTACTGCCCATAGATTGAACCCAGTAGAAAGCAAGGAAAAGAGAATAGTCTGCCTCCTGAGCAATACTGCAAAACTTAAAAGAAATGTCTCTGTAAGATAAACAAGTGATCTGTACACCCTGTGAGGTAGGGATTTTTGTTATTCCTGGTTTAGAGATGTAGAAACCTAAAGAAGGAATTTCCAAGAGTCTCAAAAATGTCAGCACACCCGAGGACTAGATCAAAAACTATTTCTAAATTCAGTCATATCACTCAACTTCACAATGTAAAATGAATCTTAAAGGTACTTGTTAATAAAACTCAAACCCGAGTCCAGTTATTGGGGTGAATGCTGGAAGATCAGAGACACAGAACAAGCCACAGCTATCTCACCTTGCTAGTTCCTCAGGTGATCCTGTTTCCTCAGGCTGGAAGCTTCTGAGTCCTCCTCCACATGAATCTCAGCTGAACTGTGTTGCTCCAAAGCTTAAACTAACTACATGCTTTTTCCTCTTTAGTTCCTGGTCCTCATGCCTTATATACCTTTTTCTTTCTGCCCCCACTCCCTGGGGTTAAAGGTTGGGTTTCTGAGATTAAAGGTGTGGGTCACCATGCTTAGCTGTTTCTAAAGTGGCCTTGAACTCAGAGATCTGGCTAGCTCTGCCTCCCAAGTGCTGGGATTAAAGGTGTGTACCACCACTGCCCAACTTCTGTTATGGCTTACTCTTCCCATTTTCTAGCCACCATTTCTGGCTCTGTTCTAGTGGCTGTCTGTTCTCTGACCCCAGATATGTTTATTTCGGAGAACACACAATATTTCAGGGAACACAATACCCACCACATCACAACTCTCACATTACTCAAGAGACATTTTGGTGACCAAATTGAGTCATATAAGTCAATTCTTTTTTTTTTTTTTCGTCTTTCTTCTTTTGTTTATTTTTCAAGACAGGACATCTTTGTGTATCAGCCCTAGCTGTCCTGGAACTCTCTTTGTAAACCAGACTGGCATCAGTCTCACAAAGATCCACCTGCCTCTGCATACAGAGTACTGGGATTAAAGGTGCGTGTCATCATGCCCAGCTATGATTGAATTCTTATGTCACCGAATTCTGATTCTGTGACATCTAAATGGAGATATCACATACTTTGGTAACCTTAGTCATTGGATTCAAATCCATTGCACTATAAAATATCCCCAGAATCACTCTTTCTTTAAACTATTTATAGTATGAGGTATGCACATGTTTGTGTGGCTGTGTGCACATATGTATACATATACATGGAGAACAGAGGTCAACATCAGCATCTTCCTCAACTGCTCTTTACTTTCTTCTTTGAGTAGAGTCTTTAATGGAACCTAGAGTTCACAGTTTCACTAGACTGGTTAGTCAATGAGCTCTATTGTCTCTGTCCCCATCAATGCTGGGGTTACAGATAGGTGCCACCATACCAATCTTTTATGAAGGTACAGGGGATCTGAACTTAGGTCTTCATGCTTGCATGGTTGGAACTTAATCATCTAAGTCATATCTCCAGCTATCCCTCACAAATTATTCTTTCATCTAAAGTGCAGAACATTGATTCTCAGTTGAGTTGCTAGATCAGCAGCTAGAGGAGCATAATGCAGTAGATACCGCATTACATAGTGTATACTCACCCACAATCCCAAATCTGGCCTACCATTGCGATTTATCAAACTCTCCAGGGGTTTTTAATTTTGGCTAGATGCTGGGGTTTATGAACTATAATAGATGGTCTAAAGAAACTAAATGGAATGGTCTACTTTCTACACAGAAAAAAAAATAGTCTCAGTAGTTTGAGAATGATTTTCTTTAACTCATTCTTCAACCATAACTGTTTCCAATGGGCCCACTCAACACACTAGTGTTTTACATTCATTTGGAGAAGAAGACCATAATAGTGATTAAGACAAAGAAGAGGCAAGATACTTGTTCCAGAAGCATTTGTTATTGGCCTGTTTTTCAGTTAATCAAAAGGAGCCTAGATGTTGAGGCAATGATTCACAGTTGAAAGAGAAAACAGGAGAGTAAGCTCTGATTAACTCCAATCCTCCCACCAAGCTTTGTGGGGTTTCTCATAGTTTCATATACCCTATTCCCAATGCTGAGGGATGACTAGGATATGCCACTCTCTATACAAATGCCATCATTCTGGGAGAAAGTTGTTATTTTTTAATTCCAGGATAACAGCTCCCAGAGTGTAAAGTGCTTATTAAGGTGCAGAGAACATCAGAAACACCTCAGAAGTTTCCTATCCTTAGGTCACACTCCATAATACTAATTTTATATATTATAGGGAGACCTTAAGATTCTGTATCCTTAACAAGTCCCCTTAGTGATTCTACAGCTTCCATTCCAAAGGCAATAATGAACAGTATTGTGTGCTTAAATATGCAGGCTTTATAGGGCTGGCTTCACATTACAGCAACTCTTACTACATCTATGGCTTTGTATAAGTAACTACTCTGTCATTCTGATTTTTCTTTCTGAACTTGGAATAATATATATATAGTAGACTTTTGAGAATCCATGCAAAGCACCTTTGCGTATTCCCTAGCATGAAAAAAATCACTCATTAAATACAGAATATTAGCCATTGTTATTTTTCTGGTAACAATGGTAATCAATGCCATCATTAAAATACACTGAGGCCAGCACAATGGTTCAACAGGTGAAGGCTCATGCCATTAGACCTGATGATCTAAGTTTGAATCCACACAGCGGAAGAAAAGAAACAACCACTAAGTTGTCTGCTGACCTTTACATTTGCACCATTGCAGGCATGAAATTAAATGTGCACTCATACACACACACATACACACACACATTCAAATATAAAAAGGAAAAAGATAAATTATATTGAGTGAAAAAGAAGGCAGAAAACATATCTATGCCCTTTCTTTTTATAATATCCCGATTTTGGGTGAATTTTCACCTAGGCTGGCTTTTTGTAACAAATTTCTTACAAAATGAAATTTGAATTTAAAACAGTGGTACTCCTCACCATTACGCAGGTAGGGAGATGAGAAAAAGGATTATTAGGGAATTAATAAGGAGGAAAGGAGACAATCAATAGAAATCTTGACTCACTGCCAGGCCAGGTGAGGTTGAGAGTAAGAGGTGGAAAGAGAATGGGTGTAGTTGGATCCTGCAGGGTTTTCACAGGGTTGTGGATGGTGATAATGGCAGTGAGCATGCTTTATCAAGGTGTGAAGTCCAAAGTAAAGACTGGATACTATCTCATCTAAAGAAACTAGAAAATAGAAGATTTCAACATTGCAAATGACATATTACATCCCTTGATCACCTATCCTCCAAGAAATAAAGTCAAGAACATAAAAGATATTTTGTTTCAAAATTTCTTTTTAAAGAGAAAAAAATGAATTTTAAAGGATCTCTTATGTGTAGCACTATTTGGACTTAGTAGGTTATCTTTAAAAAGATAGAAAAGAAGAAGCCAACAATAACATGAAGTAGCAAATGGGATGTGTTAGGAAGGATATGGGAGAAAGTAAATAAGGGTGTATATGACCACATTTTGTTGTATTCATGTAGGAAAATCTCAACAATAATGAAATTTTATAACAAAGATACTTTATTTTATGATTTATTTTTATTTATGTTGTATGTATGGGTAATTATATGCCTTATGTGTATGTACACCCATGAAGGAAAGAAGAGGATGTCATATTCCCCAGAACTATAGTAACAGCTTTACTTAAGACTATAGTTACAGAGTTATGAGCTGACCAATGTGAGTGCTGAGAATGAATGTGGGTCTGCTGGAAGAACAGCAAGTACACTTTACTGGGCCATCTTTCCAGCCCCACATTTTTTTCTTCTAAATCATTTTCTAATAATGTTGTTAAACCAAATATATGTTGCTTTCTTCAGGTGGACTAATACATATCTAGTACTTCCTAACAAACTCTGCTCTTTTCTATTCCTTGATCCTTTATCAAATAGTATCTCCTAAAATATACTCAATGGCATGTCACAATGAATAACAAACCAGTTACACTGCAAACTCTCCATCCCAGAAAGACTTACCACATAAGCTACAGCAAGCATACACATGACCTGTGTTGTACAATATTATTTTAAGGTGTGTTACTTTTGTTTATGTTGCATTTGTTTAACTCTGTGAAGCTGTGTTACTGTGCCTGTCTAAAACACATGATGGTCTAATAAAGAACTGAATGGCCAGTAACAAGGCAGGAGAAAGGATAGGCAAAGCTGGCAGGCAGAGAGAATAAATAGAAGGAGAAATCTGGGAGAAGGAATGAGCCAGAAAAGGAGGAAAACTTAAGGGCCAGCCACCCAGCTACACAGCAAGCCAGAGTGTATGAAACAAAGAAGATATACAGCAATAGTAGAAGAAAAGCCCAGCAGCCAAAGATAGACAGGATAATTTAAGTTAAGGAAAGCTGGTTAGAAATGTCAAGCTAAGGCCGGGCATTTATAAGTAAGAATAAGCCTCCATATGTGATTTATTTAGGAGCTGGGTGGTGCCCCCCCCCCAAAAAAAATGAAAAACAAACAACCAGAACCTCTCTTTCCTTACTTTATTTAAAGTTAAACATTCTTAGACGAGAGTTCCTTTTGCCTCTAATTCCTTTTAAACCTCTGAGACAATGTCTCAATAAATTTAATGTGGAAGATAACAATTCAATTTGTCTTCTGGTAGCCAACATTTATTTCACTGCCAATGGGTCACTATTTTGAACAAAGCCAAAGTTTTTATGGCTCACCATTCCCATGACTTCTCTTAAAAAAGAAGAAAGGAAGGGAGAGGACCAGCTATTTGTTACAGGTCCATCGCAAGCACCTGCCACAACCCCTTGATAGGAAGCTGCTTGTGATGGTTAATTATGTTAACTTGATATGGTTTAGAATCACCATGGAAATAAATGTTTAGAAAAGTAAATGATACATTATCTAGAGAGGCTAAGTGAAGAGACAAGATGTATCCTGTAGTGGATAGCCATCCCAGCATTGGCCTGGAAGTTCCAACCCCCATTGAGGCTTCGGTAATGGTCACGCCCACAAGGCGGGGCAGAGGAGGAAGCAGAAGACCCAAGATAGAGAGAAGGGGCATGCTCTTTTGGTTCAGGGACGCTGGACGCAGGAGGTAGACGGAGCAGAGTTCTCCAGAGAACACCGCCAGACTGCGCCATACTTTTGCTAGACCCTGCAACCTACCCCTTCGTTTGTAAGTTACCCCACAAAATAAACCTCCCTTTTAACTACGTGGAGTGGCCTTAATAATTTCACCAATATCTGGCACCCAACATGGGGCTGGTTCCTTGAGCATGAGATTCTTAATCTCAGCGCTCTACCACTGAGCTAAATCCCCCAACCCCTTGTTTTGCTTTATCACCATCATTTCTCTAGTGCAACCTTTGGTTCTAGGAGATATCAGTAAATTATCTAGTGAATGAATAAATTGGATCACCTAGCCCACCTGCATCTGGCATGACAAGAGTATTTCCCTGCAAAGTATAAGCAAATCAGCTTTGTGACCTAATTTCCCTTCATATTTAAGGCCCATAAAGCTTTAAATAGACACAATCATTCCGCAACAATTTATTGACTCAATAGTGATCCATGCCAGTTTGCATCCACATTTATAGATATTTATTTCCATTAATAGTTTCTGTCCCAATTATAGGAATTCTCAGATTCTCTTCCTATCAATGACAGACTTACGTTCTTCTTATTGACCTTGAATGGCCTTGAATATTAACAAGTCTGGTTGCTGAGCTCTCATCTACACATGGTTTTGAGAAGGGAACCCTAATCCATCACTCAAAACTTATCAGAAATCCCAGTCTGGAAGTCTAACTACTCTAACTCTAGATCACTGGCTTTCTTCCCCGTCTGTATGCAATGCATTCTTAGATACCTGATTCTAGCCTAATCCTTGATATTACCAACAGTGACAGGACACCAAAACATCTGACCAGAGCCTCCTGTTCATATGTAAAAACAAGATGGCAAATGGATTCACCCAGTATATTTAGTACATTAAAGAACATTGGGGCAGGAGGAATGGTTCAGCAGTTATGAGAGTGTACTGTTCTGGCAGAGAACCTTAGTTGAGTTTCCAACACCCACATCAGGTGGCTTATAGTTGCCTATAACTCCATAGTCAGAAGATCTGATGCCCATTTCTGGTCTCTGTGGCCACCTTTACACGTTGCTACATAGACATGGGCATACATGCAATTAAATGAAATTAAAAACAAATAAAAATGGATAAACTCACAAATACGGAGTTGTAGCTCTAAGCATAGGAAGCTGAGTTCAGAAAGAATGAATTCCTAGGGCTAGAGAGGAAGCTCAGTCTGTAAAAGGCTTGCCATACAAGCAGAAAGATGTCAAGTACATCTCCAGAACCCACATAAGCATGGTGGTACACACTTGTAATCCCAGTATTGAGGTGAAAACAGATGGATCCCTGGTGCTGCAATTTCCAGCCAGCCTAGCCTATCCAGGAGCTCCTGTCTAAAAACAGCACCTGAGTAACAATTCCCAGGGCTGATCTGTGGCCCTTGCACACATGTTCACACACATGCACAATGCTTCATACACATTCACTGTGTACACACACACACACACACACACACACACACACACACATATGCATACATGTGTGTACACACAGACAAAATGGAATTAGCTTTATAGCCTAACTTGGCTCTTTCTAATCACAGGTAGTTCTTTAAAGTTCCTGAGTCATCACATTGATAGAGAGCTTACATTTAAAACGTGTGTAGTTCTAGTGTAATATCTAGCAATGTAATAAACATAGGTTAAATGGTATCTATTGTTATTAATCATAAAATGTTGGTGCCAATGTAAATTATACTTCCTCTCCCCAGCACCAGAACAAAAAAACAAATAAATTACTCTTGAAAAAGCCTTTTTTTTTTTTTTTAAATTGGGTTCATGACATACTTTTAATGTAAATGATTGTACTTGGTCAGTTATGAAATAAACAGGCATTAGAAAACACTGGTAACTAAAATTCTTACTGTTCACTAAAATCAGATAACTGGTTTCTAATTACTTTTCTGTCTTTTTCCTGTAATTGTACTCTAATTCTCAGATCGGAGCAAGGAAATGGGCTTTGGCAAGCATCACCACCATTAGTGAACACATCTCTACTTCCCAGATCTCCCAATCTCCTTTGTTCTGCAGCTAAGGGCCCATTTGTGTACTGTCTGGTACTTGTTCCTGAGCAGTCACTAAATCTAATCTTTGGTATAAAAGCTGGTCCATTTCATATGAGAATCACTGCCCAACTTATCAGCATCGGCACCATTAACCCTTAAATCATGCAACAGTGGCTCTTAAGTTTCCAAGCTGAGTAACCATACTGGGCTACAAACCTTCCATGAAGACACAGTGTCATTACTATCTCTGTCGTTAATTTAATAATACATTTTTTTCTATAGAGCATACCCAGTGCTGTAATTTATATTACATAAAATTTGTGACAGGGTTTTTTTTTTTTTAAAGTTCCCTTTTCATTTTTATGTCATTTTTAATGATTCATTTTTCTTCTCTTTCCTGTGTGAATGGAAGAAGTTTCTCCTTTATTTGTCACATTGTCAAAAGAGAACCTTCATGGACTGGCAAGATACTAGTGGGGTAAAGATGCCTGCTGCCAAAACCTCATCCTCTGTTTAATCCTCTGAACCCACACAGGGGAAGCAGGGAACCAATTCCCCCAGTTGTCCTCTGACCACCGAAAGTGTGTTGTGGCATGAGTGGGTCCCCACACATTCACATACAAACACCAAAGTATGTCCACGTGCAAACAGAAATAAATAATAAATGTAAAAATTTAACAAAATATTAAAGAAGACATCTATTTGACAAGGCTTAAATATCAAAGCACAAAAACACTCTGTGAGGAAGGATCTCTTCCAGCTCAGGGGATCAATCCTATTTATTTCATGCTGGTCCTCCCAGGGACTTTTATTCAGGCATTGGCCAACACAAATATATGTGTTCTCTTATTTAAGACAAGTGATTTATTTATAATATCACAAATTTGTTCATTTAAACATATTCTTAGTGTTTTCCATCATCAAAACACCCTGGGCTCAATCTTGCTGGGTTTTTTTTTTTTTAAACTGAATATTTCTCCACAGTAGAAATCTGCCTTAATTTAATAAAGACTTCCTTAAAAAAATGAAAATTTGTGTTAATCCTAAGCTTCATCTATTATAATAGTCAGTTATTCTACCTGGGTTTTACTCTATTTTACTTAATTATAGATGTAGGATAAACTTTTAGAGTTAGATTTGCCTAGCCTAAGGGTATACACACTTATTTTAAATTTTCACATATACTACATGTCCTCCATGAGATACTACCAACAAATACAAATGTGTGACTTCTTTTTCTCAGTCACTCACTAACAAAATGTATGTCAGTACTGTCTGGAATCCTGTCAGCGTCGCAGGGAAACAGAGACTTTCATCGCTTTCATTGGTATTTATCTTATTACACTAGTCTAGGAGGGCTAGCATTTCTCAAGTGCCAAAAGAACCACTTTTGTTTCTATTTACACTTCCATCACCTATATATTTACAAATAATGTCACTGAAAATGTTTCAGTTCTTTTTCATTATAAATTTTTGGGCCCTCTTCATATAACAGTTAATATTTGCCTTATCCATACAGACACTGAAGATGGGTTAGGTTTAAAAGCACATTTCCAATCTAATGTTTTGTTTTTTTTTTCCCACGTTTTAGAATATATTCAGAGCATTATAGTTTTAATAGTTTGGTAGATATCATAAGTTTTCCAGGATAGTTGCTGCCTTGAAACAGATCTTTCATCATGATGGAATTCTTTAAAGTTCATCTAACAACCTTTGACCTAGTTAAAACTTCCTCTCTTTGTGCAGTTTTTGTATATATCTTCAGAACAAAATACAGGACACCTCAAAACAAGATTATGATAAGACTTGAAGGTTAAAACCAGTCACGTGGGTCTGGAGAGATGCTCAGTGGGATAAAGTGCTGGCCACACAAACATGAAGATTAAAGTTTGATTCCCAGAACCTGCATAAAAGCCAGCAGGAGTGGTGGCCCCCTGCAATCTCAACAGAAAAGCAGAAACAGAGGATCTCTGGAGTAGTGTGGCTAACTAGAATAGACAATCTGTGAGCTCTGGCTTTAGTTGAGAGACATTGGCTCAAAAAGTAAAATGGATAGTGACCAAGGAAGAAACCCAAATTCATCTTCTAGACTCCATATACATGAGTACACAAATGTTCATATGGCCACACACACATGCAAATACACATACATACATTCACACTACACACACACACACACACACAAACTTAGCAAATGCTTAATGTAATTTCCCTGCCTCACACTTTTTCCCTTAACTATCTAATATACATCCCCCATAGCAAAGCCTCAGAGAAGAAACCCATAGACACTATTAATGAAGCCAACACTCCACTGTCCCTTCGTCCCTTGCACTAATTCACCTGGTTAATCAATTGAAGCTCTAGATTTCCCATCATGCTCTAAGGTCTTGGGGAAACAGAAGGCATGGATTTCTTTGATCTATGTGTTTTGTTTTCACTTCCTCCTTGTCTCTTATCTGGCTGACAGACAGACTGTAGCTCCACCCCTCTACTTCACCCCTGTTCTTCTGAAGAGTGCCTGTCTTGACATAAGGGCCCACTCTCAAGACAGAACCTCAAATTCAAGTAGTCACACAGTAAAATAAATAAATAAATAAAATTCACACCCACTTAAATTACCTGAACTGTACTGGAGGCCGAGGTACACTGCTGCCTAGTACCCCTGACTGTATGGTGGAGATTACTAAAAGGAATATTACTTTTCCTATAAAGATGCATAATTTGTTGTCAGGCCTAGAGGGACATGTCTGTGATCCCAGCAATTTTATGGCTATGGCAGGAGTTCCAGATAAGGTGAAACACTGTACCCCCAAAAGAGAAAATGCTAAGAAAAACAATATACTCGGCATATAGATCCTAGGCTTGGGAGAACCTAGTTATTTTTTTAGTTCCACCACATGACTTATGTATGAACCCAATGGTTCATGAAAGTCTCACAAATATTTTGTATTTCTTACCAAATTTAACAAAATAATATCTATATCATTTATACTTTTCCCCCATCACTTTTTGTATGGTTTTTATAAAGAAAAGGAGGAGTGTTGGGTAAACCCAAAAACCTGGGGGGGGTTGTTTGTTTGTTTTTGTTTTTTTGGGGGGGTTGTTTTGTCATTTCTATTGGTTCAAATCATTTCAGATTGTTGTTAAAACTGAAAATATTTAAAATCCTTCTTTAAAAAATGTAAAATACTTTTTAAAGAGGCTATCTCCATTATACAAACATGATCTTGAAACAGATAGAGCTCCTCCAATGTGTGGTGATAATTTATTTGTGCTAAAATGTGATTTTATTTGTATGTTAATAAATAAAGTTGCCTGGGGGTCAGAGCTAATAGCAAGCCATGTAGCAGAAGTCTGGTAGTGGTAGCACACACCCTTAATCACAATCACATGACAGGCAGACCTCTCTGTGTTCAAGGATACATCCAGCATGGAGACACATGCCTTTAATCTCAATACCAACCATAGAGACCTGGAGGTCTGTATAGACAGGCAGTGACAAGGAAGTCATGTGGTTGGGTTTACAACCAATGAGAAAGGAGAAGAGAAAGTCAACAAAAAGACAGACACACGGGAAATAGGTCTCTTTCTCAGGGGAAGGACAGCAGTGGCAGCGGGTGGTAAGAAGGCGGTCTTGTTCTCAGCTCTTAGCTACTGCTCTCTGACATCTGGGGCTTTTAATGCTGCATTTGGCTCTGTGTTTCTTATTTAACAAAAGCATTCAGAATTACATCTACACTGATGTCTCTCACCTTTCCAAGTCCAGAGTCTCTGTATTTACTTAGAATGGCTGGTGCTACTCTAACTTGAGCATCCAAGGCACAGCATAGGGAAGCACAATTCTTACTTCCTGATTATAAGGAAATTAGAGGCTATCTGATTGAACACAGTCCTCACCTTTTAATAATTATGTTAACCTTTTCACTCACTGTTCATATCCTCTCTCTGTCTCTAAGGAAAGAAAATTGCTGGTTTCCTGACAGTGATGTGCCTACCAGTCCAGAAAAGTAATTAATTATTCCAAGCCACCACTCCCTAGGCATTTGGCTCAGACACCAGAAAATCTAAAATCTAATCTCAGGCCACTGGATATGGGCTGTATTTCACAGAGGACAAGTGGGGACTGTTCAGAAGAAGTTGGGAAATGGGGAGGGGTTTGCACTCTTTATAAAGGGGTAAAGAAGACATAAAAGTTTCTTGGCACTTAAAAGTGGGGACAAATACATTTTAATCAGCTTTTCCAAAAGACTATCACTCTCTGTCTCCCCTATGAGTTTCTATATTTCATGATCTAGCTCATAAATACCCCAAATTTTCATGGCTCCTCCCTCTCTACTGTAGGGACATAGGGAGGCTCAATGCTTCTGAACAACTCAGGAGGCACGAAGTATCTCAAGGCTTGACAACAATATTAAAAACAAATTGAGGTCTCTTGCTGCAGCAACTCTGGTGGGGTGGAGCAAGCACCTGGAGCACGACCTTGGAGCCAGACAGTACTGGTTGTAAGAAAGTGGCAGACAAGCAGGCCATGGGGGAAATGACCAGCTTCTATTAGGCCAACCTGAAAAACCAGGACTCAGAACACCCTGCTGACTAGAGACCATTAAGCGGGAAGAGCAGAGTGAAGTTTCTTCAGAGCCTAGACTAAAGGATTTGTTCACCTTCCCTGCCCACTCTGAGACCCCTCGTGATATAGAGAAAGAGCCCCCTGCAAAATGGATGCCAGTCAAAAGCTGCACTGTGAACCCAGGCACTCCGCGCCCACGACACCAGCCCTCAGGTCTCTCTGAAGGCAGAACAGCTACTAATCAGACTGCCAAATTTCCCTGGTTTGCGCTAAGATATTACAGAATATTATTTGTATGACTGATGAAAATAAAACAAACCTCCTGGCAAGAAAAAAAAAAAAAAACAAAACAAAACAGAAAACACACAGCTAATTCTTCCACACATCACTAGGTTGTCCAGCTAGCAATGACACTCTACCCATTTTTCAGATGTGTAACATCAACTGCAGTAAGCACCAGGCATGCAAAAACAGATCTAGAGATTGGCATTTGCTGTTGCTGTTAGTCTAACCCAACAAAGAAATAAAAAATCAAGTAGGAAATAAAGAGTTAGGGGTTAATAGTCTTGTTAAATCTTAGAACAATTCTCCTTTCAGTTTTAAATGGATTTCATGCTGGGATTTTTCTAAAGAGCCTGACTTTCTAATGTGTTGACATTTTTTTTCTAAAAAATCTAAAAGAACAAAAATTTTCTGAAACTCTCCCTATGTGCATGTGGAATTTTAATTGTGGTATCAATATCAAACATCTGAGGAAACTACTTTATACACTGAGACCCCATTTGACTTCAGAAGTATTAAAAAAATTTTTTGAATTATTCAGGTCTTTCATATTTACCAAGGGAAATGTTTTCCTCCAAATTCTAAGTACGGTAAAAGCATTCCCACCATTTGAGGCTGAAAACAAGAGGCACCCTCTATATGTCTCTACTTCCTAATGTGTGAGTAAATTCTAATGATTCTTCTGTCATGTCATCAGGCTGCCCCTGGTAAACCATGGGGAATTCCATTACTATTCACTTTCTATAGCATAAACTCTAATTGGTCTTAATAATAAAAACTGGGAGTCAGATATAGAGGTAAATGCTGAAAGATCAGAAAGACAAAAGAGCAAGCCACAGCCACTACCTCTTACCTTGCCAACTTCTCAGCCTGAAAGGGAGCCCTGAGCTCCTGTCTCTTCCTGCCTTATATTACTTTCTCTGCCCAGCCATATCACTTCCTGTCTCTACCTCCCTAGTGCTGGGATTAAAGGCATGAGATCCCAAGTGCTGGGATCAAAGTTGTGTGCCATCACTGCCTGGCTTTGTTTCTCTTTTAGACTAGATCCATCTTGTACAGCCCAGGGTGGCCTTCAACTCCTGATCTTTCTGCTTCCTCCTCCCAAGTGCTGGGATTAAAGAGGTGTGCCATCACTGCCTAGCCTCTATGGCAACCTAGTGGCTAGCTCTGCCCTCTGATCTTCAGGCAAGCTTTATTTGTTAAAACACAAACAAAATATCACCACAACTTTCCCATCAGTTTTTTGTCACTGGCTTATCACTTTAACTCACTTTCTCCATGGTATCCAGACCCAGATGTTACATGGTTCTCACTAGGCATGCCCATTAATGGGTGCTATAGTTTCGATTATAAATGTCTGCCAAAAGTTCATGTGGCAGAGGATTGAGTGTTGCATAAGGAGGTACTATTGGGATATGATGGCACCTCTGAAAGAAAGGACCCAGTGGTAAAGCTGAAGGTTTTCCTGTCCTCGCCCAGCACCAAGGACCCCACGGCTGCTTATAAAATAATCACTCAGAAACTTATATTAATTAAAACTGTATGGCCCAATGGCTCAGACTTCTTGCTACCTAGATCTTACATCTTAAATTAACTCATTTCCGTAAATCTATACATTGTCACTTGGCTCATGGATTATCAGTATCTAAACATCTTGCTTTTCATTGCTGTGGCAGCTGGCGACTCCTGAACTAGCCTTCCACTTCCCAGAATTCTCCTCTCTGCTTGTCCCACCTAAACTTCCTGCCTGACTGCTGGCCAATGAGCACTTTATTTATTAACCAATCAGAACAACACATTCACAGCATACAGAGTGATATCCACAGCACTTCCCCTTTACTTTTTCTTTTCAAAAAGGAAGGTTTTAATTTTCACATAGTAAAATTACATATAACAAAACAATTATCAAGCAAGACTTAAAATTGCAATATCGAGTCTATTTATAATATCTACTCTATTTGTATTTGGCAAAATTAAAGAAGATATCCTATCTATCTTATATTTGTGAGTCTAATGTTTCATATCTAACTTATCTTTTATCATAACTAAGGAAATTATAACTATCTATTCTTCAACTACATCAAAGACCTCAGGAGGATATAATATTACCTAAGTAAACAGAAAGTGCATTATAAGCAACTTTCAAAAATCTAGAATGACAGAGACAGCTGGCTCCCTGGACTGTCATACAAAGTTCCTCTGTAAAGTTGGGGCATCTGTCTTCAGCCCACAGGTTGAGTCTCTCAGTCACTTCTCTCTGTGTCCTGTAGAATGTCTGGCAGTTTTCTCTGCAAAGCAGGAACCTGAAGGACCATTTCACCAAGCAAAGTTCTGTGGTCACCTTCCTATGGGTCCTGCATGTCCAGTCGATACAACATCCAGGCAGAAACACTTTCTTGCCCAAATGGCTATTTTTGCCTAGAAGAAGATAAACTCCATATAGAGTGTCTTCAATGCCCATCCTCCTCTCTGAAGTAAATCGGTGCTGCCATGAGCAGACATGTCTCATTGTCCAGAAAGTCTAAATTTTTAAAACATTTTACGTGCCATATTCTGTAGGTCTTTGAAGTGTTTGAAGATTGCCTACCTAATTGGATTATATCTATGTATACCTAGAAAACTTAACATGACTATAAGTTTGACTATCATAAAAGGCTAATTTTTAATCTGTATTTTAATTATCCATTACAATCTAAATGAGTTACATAAACATAATACATCAAATGAGAGTATTGATATATATATATATGAATATATAAAACATATATACAGTATAACAAAATTATGTTTAAACTTGTATCAATAAACTAAAATCCACAGCAATCTAAAACATTTTTAAACAAGTTGTTGCTCTTTAAAAGTAGGTTCATTAGTCTACTCTTTCATCCTATCATATCTATATTATCCCCTTTTCTTTTTTAGAAAGAGATGGCATTTATATGAACTGCTTTAAATAAAAATATTGGTTTTTCTCTGTCCCACACCAGAGGGCTCTTCTGACATGGGACAGAAGAATCTTTCAACCTTTTCTTTTTTTTAACAATATGCTTGTGTTTAGAGAAGGAGTGAGCAAATTCCATCTCCAAAGCCAGTTTGGTATATTTGGGAATTTGGGCTTAGCTCTCATACTACTTCCTGTTGGATGATGGTGCTGTACTCTTATGCGGACACAAAGAAAATTTTAGGATTATGGAGTAATCCATGAGGCTGCATTGTCTGAGCCAGTTGCCTTGAAACCATGTTGGAACATCTGGGCCATCGTGTCATCAGAGAACTTTCTAGGGGTCTTAGCTGGTCAAACCTGATGTATCTTAATCTGAAACAAATCCACAGCCTCTGGCTTTCTGTGGAAACAAAAGTAGAGCCTCCTTTCCAAAGCAACATATCCTTAGATCCAAATTTTGAAGTCAAGGTACCTTTAAAATATACATATTGGTTTAACTCAACAGCTATTACAATCAAATATTTTTCTGCAGGTAAAAATCCCAAAGACAACACAATCCAGATTCTCTGTATAATATCCATTTTTATGTGGCTTATTTTTGTATTACTTTCACTTTCTCTTTAAAGTCTTTATTTTTAAAAACTATTTTTTATATAAATGCATAATTACTTTTTTATCTTCCAAGCCTACATGCATTTTTACAGACATTGTAAACCATTTAGAGGTTTATCCCTTCTAAGTGTATCTTATTGTAAATCCATTGCTTTAAACTGCAGCATTTTTCGCCCACCTAGACTTCCCAAGATGGCAGTGATACGTTTACCGCCAGTACTGGATCTGAAAGCCATGTGTACCATCAACTCTCAGAAGCAGTGGGTCTATGCTTTTATCAAAGCAGCATGTAGCTCAGAAACCTAGCTCAGAAACCGTTTTTTTCTGTACTAGGAAATGCTAAATCTACTATACTGTGTAATGTGAGGCTTGCAGACACCTCATTCCTGCCATGCTGCCGGTCAAGTCCACATGCCACAAACCTGCCATAGAGTAGCTCAGTGTGCATGCCTGCATGAGACATGAAGCAGGAACCGGTTTTGGGCTGCGTTTACAATTGGTTATTAAATATTCCCAGGTTTAAGGTTGGGCGCCATTTGTAGCTGAAGGTTATCCTGTGCTCACCAGGCACCAAGGACCCCACAGTGACTTATAAAATAATGACTCAGAAACTTACATTAATTAAAACAGTATGACCCAATCGCTCAAGCTTCTTGCTAGCTAGATCTTACATCTTAAATCAACCCATTTCTATAAATCTATACCTTGCCACATAGCTTGTGAATTACTGGTATCTTTACATCTTGCTTCTCATTGAGGCAGTGACAGTGGCTGGTGACTCCTGACCTAGCCTTCCTGTTCCCAGCATTCTCCTCTCGGCTTGTCCTGCCTATACTTCCTGCCTGGCTACTTGCCAATCACTACTTTATTCATTAACCAATCAGAGCAACACATTCACAGTGTGCAGAGCAATATCCACAGCACAGTGGGCTATAAATTAATAGGAATATCCTCTTAAAGAGGCCAATGGACCTCAGGTCCCTTTCTATCCCTCTTTTGGGCCCCTTATGAAGAGGTAAGCAGTTTTACCATCACCGTGTCCTGCTCTGTCACAGACCCATAGGCAATGGGGAGCAACCAATTCTTCCCTCCAAAACTGCATCCTAAAATAAGCTCAATGTCTTATAAATGGTTTATCTTTATTATTTAGTATTGCAGAACAAAGCTGATTAATTTATGCAGAGAGACTTTTACCAAGTGTATACAAAGAGTTATTTCACCATGAGCATTGTAAATGTTTCCTATACACCTATGCATAGTATGATTATAGGAAACAATAGGAAAGAGGAAACAACAAAATACATATAAGTATTTTATATGTACAAATATTAGGACAGGATAACATGTCTTTGATGTGTACATTTATATATTTTCACACTTGTAAAATAACCAGATGCCTTTTTAAAATAAAATATATCTAGCTTTCCAGTTATAACCAAGAAAATGAAGGACAAATGAGATTAATTTGCCATCTGTCATTCCAAAAGAGACATTTGAATTTCCAGCTACCTATCATGCAGGACATTTTGTCTCATTTAGCCTATGGATTAGAGACTCAGCTCCTCCTGTTTGCTTCAGGTGACTGAGCTTGTGGTTGTGTTATCTATTGGGCGATACAAGGGTTACAACAAAAGTGAGGCCAACACAAAGATGGGTAAATAACTTTCTAAAAAGTAGCTGGCAAAAGTCTAGTTTCCTATTTTGCCACTGAGGACTCTCTTCCCCACTATTGGGGGCTACCTTGAAGTTTTATGAATTCCATGAAAATCAATGACAACACCTGTAATGCTTTGCGGAGTGAGAGAGGGAGAAAAGGATGTCAATCTGAAATCTATGAACCCCCTGGTTCTATTACAACCTTGGGTTACACTTCAAACAAAAATAAACAGTGTAGCTTAGAGAATCCATCAAAAGATAAATTTGTCTTGGTTAAGGATAACACCACTGACTAGCATCACCATGTTTTGGTTGGTTTCTGGCTTCAATTATTAAAACAGTTCTATTTTTCTTTTACCTATAATGGCATCCAAGGTGTTAGGATGTGTATTCTGTACAGGCCTTACCATAGATAATTTAAACTAGACAACAAAAGTTGATGCTTCTGAATATGAGCCCTTACCATAATTGAATGTAGCTTTTCAATTCCCAAGGGAAAAAAGAAGTTTCAAAAACCACAAATAGATGGTGTGAATGGGATGTGGGCTGCTTCAGTTGCTGATATAATGCAAGGTAAATGTTATTAAACAGAGGAGATCTAATTCACTCTGAGAATGTGAGAAAGCTCTCTATTAAGGATTCATTGTTAAGTGAAAAAGGAAGAATTCTGCCAAGACAAAAATTATATAATCGCCTAATGTAGTCACTGCATTCTGTATTTCCAGTAAGTAATTCTGGGATAGGAAGGAAGAGGATGTCTAGGAGTTAGAAGCCTGAATCAATTGGGCCCCTGAATTGAATGCAATAAAGGAAATAATTTGTCTTTTGTCAATAAATGTAATGGGCTGTGACTTCAAATCCCCTGTGGGAAATAACTCTCTTTTATTGTTTATCCACAGTGTGAAGATCCCCTTGGAAGACTTTATACAATGTGTCATTCAAGCAGATGAAAAACACACTCTGCTGAGTACTACCTATGTGTTGTGCGATAGAGAATAGCTTTTGGCAAAAGAAAACTGTACAAATATGTGTTGTGTCTTTGGCTGAAGCATGAACTATATAAACACATTATCAACTAAACATGAAATGTCCCAATGCAAATGGAAACACAGGAATATGTCCCATAAGAAATTCCATTGGATAGAAAGGGGATTTAGCTCAATGGTAGAGTGCTTGCCTAGCAGTGCAAGGTCCTGGGTTTGATCCTCAGCTTAAAAAAAAAGAAATTCCATTGGCCCATGTAATGTAAACTAGTGAGATGTTTGCATTTATCTAAATAGACCAAGTGACTTTAGAATTCAAATAAGGCATAGAAACTTAACATAATTTTGGAAAGGGTACCCTTGTTTAATAATCTAGAAAGTAAAGGAGTATTGGATCTATCTGAGATAGAGAATTCCCCAGTATAACCAATGGTTGGTTTAAAATGGGGGAATCTATACAATTACATTGATAAACTTGGGATGCTTTTGAACAACAGAGACATGTACTACATTTACATACAAGTCACCCCTTTCAACTATCTGAAATTATTCTGAAACATAGTTTATAAACTCATGCCTACAAAAATCCAGTGTAAGCTCTTTTATTGTTCTAACAGCATATCTGACTTAGAAGAGGCAGTCTGAAATAATGAGAGGCCATATAAAATCTCAACTGTCAAAAAACGACCACATCCTCCTCCTTCACCATGGGACAGATCACTTTGGCAGGACAGAATGGGAGAAACAGGGAAACTAGAAAGCTTTATTTAACTCATTATAAAATACACTTTAAGTGACAATTTGCCACAGTTAATTTACAAAATAACTACACTGAATATATTTCAATGTCTCAAAATTAACTATGAACAGGTATACAGGAAATCCAGGATCACAAATATTCAGCCAACAATAATACATGAATCATCATTCATTTATGTACTTAGCAAATATGTACTGAATATTGCCATATATTTAACATTTGCAGAGTAATGGAGAACATAAAGGCCTGTCCTAACAGAACTTGGATTTTCTCATCTTTTTCATCCTAGATAAGCAAGAGTTAGTGCTGAGTTACTATGAGAATTGATACAATATTTCTTAAAAATTTTTGTAAAAGTAGCTGATATTTGTTTGCTGAATATTTCACCATTCCCAAATTTTACCTATGTATACCTTAGAAATTTTGAAGAAGCTATTCATAACTAATGTTTTTCCTCCCCTCTCCCAGAAGTCAGCTACCTATAACTACTAGAGCCAACAGATAGCCAGAAAACTCAGAACAGATGTAACCGTAAATATCTCTTTATTGGCTAAAAATCTTTATCTTTTAGGCGAATAGATACCTTTCTACCAAATCACAATGAAATGTCTCAACATTAGTTTGCTAATATTCCTTTAGAAAAAAAAATGAGGACTTAAGAGAGATAAACTCATATACAGAGGAGGGCAGAATATAAACAAAAAAGAAATATGGTGTGGTGATGCACAGTTGTCATCCCAGAAATCAGGAGATGGAGGCAGGAGGATCAGGAGTTCTATCTAGGTTATGCTTAGATACAAAAATGAGTTCAAGGCCAGCCTGGACTACATACTACCCCATTGCAAGACAAAACAAAGACACACACACACACACACACACACACACACACACACACACACATACACACACACATACAGGTGGCAGGCAGGCAGACAGACAGACAGACAGACAGACAGAGGGCAGATGAATGGGCAGAGACAGAGAAAAGAGTTACAATGAAGATGAGGTAGCTAGGTAGAAAAGGAAAAAGGACAGTTAAGACTATCAGGTCTGCTTTTTTTTTTTTTTCTTCATAGACTGCCTTATGTGAATTTTTAAAAAGCATCTCCTCTCACTGGACAAATAAAATCATCCCCCAATCAAACACGTGGACTAATGGAAGGCCCTCTATTCTGAAGTTTTTCTACATAGCCAGACACTTAGTGGAAGCATCTACCACACTTCAGCATCTCCTTTGCCAAGGCAACTTAGTGGTGTTCACAATATGACAATAGGGTGGCTATAACCCTGCCAGAAGTCCCTCTCTGAGGGAAAAACAGTATTAATGAATTGAGAGTAAACCTTAATTTTCATATCTTGAGTAAAAGTAGTTGTTGAAGAAATGAAAGCATTGCATAAGACCTGAAGTTCAAGCATCATGGTCCTACTGGACTTTGTTACGAGGTTTCCATCCTGTTCTGCCAAACCCAAGATGTAACAGATGGTAAGATACACAGTAACCCTACATAGCACCAAGAAAGAACAAAGATGTTGCCTGTCACAGTGTCACATGGTACAGTGCATAAGATTCATTGCAAATTATAATTGTTAAAGTCAAACTATGTTGACTAACACTAATAAACCATGGGTTTGAAAAAAAAAGGAAAAACACCATGGCTGTCAGTAAAAATAAATCATTATTTCTAGAATAGCAAAGGACCCAAAAATGTAGAAAGCATGATTCTGGTCCTCAACAAATTTCAAACAATTAATCAAGATCCTATAACCAGTAACTAAGGGGATAATCAAAATTAAATCATAAATTGACAGCTGGAAATTATTTTTATTTTATTTTATTTTATAATTTAATTTAATTTTACATATCAGCCATGGGTTCCCCTGTTCTCCCCACTCCCACCCCCCCAATCCCGCCTTCCCCCCAGCCTACCCCTCATTCCCATCTCCTCCAGGGCAAAGACTCCCCTGGGGATTCAGCTCAACCTGGTAGATTCAGTCCAGGCAGGTCCAGTCCCCTCCTCCCAGGCTGAACAAAGTGTCCCTGCATAAGTCCCAGGTTCCAAACAGCCAGCTCATGCACTAAGGACAGGTCTGGGTCCCACTGCCTGAGTGCCTCCCAAACAGTTCAAGCTATTCAATTGTCTCACTTATCCAGAGGGCCTGATCCAGTTGGGGGCTCCTCAGCTTTTGGTTCATAGTTCATGTGTTTCCATTAGTTTGGCTATTTGTCCCTGTGCTTTTTCCAATCTTGGTCTCAACATTTCTCACTCATACAATCCCTCCTCTTTCTTACCAGTTGGGCTCATTGAGCTCCACGTGGGTCTGGCCATGGCTCTTTGCATCCACTTCCCTCAGTCATTGGATGAGATTTCCAGCATGACAGTTAGGGTATTTGGCCATCCGATCACCAGAGTAGGCCAGTTCGGGCTTTCTCTCAACCATTGCCAGTAGTCTACAGTGGAGGTATCTTTGTGGATTTCTGAGGACCTCTATAGCACTTTGCTTCTTCCTATTCTCATGTGGTCTTCATTTATCATGGTCATTTTAGTTTTCATTTGGCTCTTAATTCTTTTGTTTTGTTTTGTTTTGTTTTGTTTGTTTGTTTGTTTGGTTGGTTGGTTGGTTGGTTGGTTAAGTGGCTTGCTGGTTATATAGTGGTTATATATTGCTCATATAGTGTCTCATATAGTCCCAGTCAGTCTCAACCTTGCTATAGGGCAGAGGATGACCCCGAACTCCTAATTCACTTTGCCATTCCATCCTAAGTGTTAGCATTCAAAACATACACCACTATAGCTGGTTTTCTTTAGATCAGTTTTTATTAGAATAACTTTTTGTTGCCTCAAAAAGTCTGAAAAATACTTTTCTAAGAAGTCAGGGAGAGTTTCACTTCTCAAACTTTTAAATCACAAAAAAGAAAACAAGATGCTTAATAAACAAGGTGAACAGGAATAATCAGAATCCTTTTATAACAGCAATGATGACTTAAGAATTAACAAGTATGTCCTGAACACATCATAGGCTTACATGCCAAGCACTTACCCTGTGACTCTCTATGTTCTCACTTGTATAAAAATATCCTCACTAGCACTTTTCTTTCAGACCTTCAAGGTGCCATTCTGGGACCTTCATATGGGCTGGCCCCTTTGGCTAGAACACTCTCCTAGACTCTCCTAGAAGGCTTAAAACTAAGAGTTGCCTCCAAGTCCTATTTCTACACTACCTAAAGTCTCTTTTTTAATCCTATTTTTTTCCTTTATATCATCTTGGCCAACCTAAATATATGGTTTAGCTGTACATCTGCCTAAAATAATATTATTCTTATTCACATGTATAGTAAGCATACAAACAATAACCCACAGGACTTGATTATGTTATCTGCTTTTAAAAAGCCTTACAACATAAAATGAGCAATTTTTGCATTTAATATGTAAAATATCAATGACATAACAGGTTTGCAATTTGATGAAGACCCTGCAAATAAGCGAAGGTGCTGGTGTTTGGTCTATTAGGAAAGAGTGCAAATTCAGAAAGTCTACCAACGATGTCCTATAAATTAAACTTACTAAAATTGTCACTATTTATTTTTAAAAATATATTTCTTGGGTTTAACTAACAGAATCCTCCCCATACTTTCTTTAACAGACATAATAGTCTAGTTGAAATTTCAAAAGCTAATCTAGGAACATGACAGACCTGTATACAAATAGCATATCCTGTCTGGACCAGGACACTCTTCCACATAGATCCCTGCCATATTGGGCAGGAGAGTACAATGTGGTCTGCAAACTTTTAGCCCATGCAGTGTAGGACCATAAAGAGCCTCATGAGGCTCCTCAGAAGCTTCCATGGGCTTTTCTACAAGACTTCCATATTGGTAAGATGGCACTAAGCTACAAAGCAGAAACTCTAGTAGTTATTCAAGCTACTGGTGGCACATGGCCACCAATATAAATATTTGGGTTAAGGAGCCCATTTTCCCCATTGCCTATTTCCCACATTAGTAATAATCTCTATCCTGGACTTACATAAATATCTCCATAGGATTCTCAGTGTCCACAACAAATGAAGGCCTTTCTTCTGAACTGATGTCATAGGTCTGAGACCACCAAAGTTCTTCAAAAGGATGACACAGACATTTGCAGCTTACAGGACATATGTTCTCTATCATAGTCCTATTTAAGTCTGACATTCTAATGTGAAAACAACCATAGAGAATATGCAAATGAATGTTGTATTTCAATAAATCTTTACTTAAAAAACTTGCTTTGGCCTAGAGGGCTGCTGTTTGCTGCCTCTCAGATGCGGGCAATAGTTGATTCACATTTGTTAGAGTTAAAGTTTTATCTCATTATAGTTAAATTTTCATCTTGGTTAATTTACACTCTGGAAATGCCCAATGAAAGTATAGATAAAATTGGACTAGGTAGACACAAAGAAAAGATTCACATTTGCATGACAACGGTAACCATTTCTTTTCTATGGTTTGCTCTCCCTGTCAAATAAGACAATGTACAAAATATTTTTCTGGAAAAAAATTAACTCAGAATTTTATCCTTTGTTTTAAATGGAATATAAAATGTTCACAGCTGAATTTCTTTCCTTACTAACTACATTGAAGCACTATGAAATAAAGTGAATTACTATTAATTCAGCCAAGTCAAACTATTAATTCACTAAAGATATATTAAGAGTCTAAGTCTTTTGATTTACTGTTCTGTAAAAATTCCATTTTATGGATAATTAAGGAAACTAAGAGGTCATATTTAATTATGTGTCACTTCTAGAAGATTTTTCTTCTCTGGAATAATTTTAACAGGTTGAGGGAAATAATCTAAGGATGATTCTGTTATCTACAGAAACCATAACCTCTTGGTCTTTCTGATTACTAAGTGTTGGTATTAGCTGCTTAGAGGGGCTTTCGATTGACAAAGTGATGACCTGTCTTATTTTCAAATATTTTTTCTAGCATTTCTAAAAGATTACCATTCTGTCTTTTTGAGATAATTCTTGAGCCGCCTGCCTTTTCAAACCAATGTAAGACATCTTTCAAAGATGAAAAAATCCACCCATCCAATATTACAGTCAGCTACAACCACCAGAGAGTCCCAGAAATCTAGGAACACACCCAATCAGTGAACCTGAGGGCCACAGAGTGGCAGTGAAGCATATGAATGGACCTCAGAGAAGCCAGTATTTATAAACTCAGTGCTTTATAAACATACTTGCTGTAGTACTAAGGCCAGTAAGACTAAACTGAAAGTCTCAGGATGTCTTAAGTAAGTAACAGCATTAGTAAGTGTAAACTATCATATTTTCCATTAACTATTTTATAAAAATATTTTCTTTGCTATCTAAAAGCTGAGATGATTAAATGAATCAGTAATTGTGAGTCTTGAACTTCTAGAGTAAATGGGAATTGCCTGACACATATATCTATAACTTAGACCATTGGATGTCTCTTTCAATTACAGATGTTAGTATGACTAAGGTATAGTGGTATATTTCCTTGTCATTCCAGAACTTTAGAGGCTAAGGCAAGTTTAAGGTCAGTCTGGGTGACATAATATCTCTTCTGAGACTGAGTGACATAATGTAACTAAGCAAAAGAAACCACACACACACACACACACACACACACACACACACACACACACACACATATATATATACATATATATATATAAGAAACCACATATATATGGTGGTTAGATTCTCAGGCTATCTATCCTACAATCACCATGATATAATGAAAGTAAATGAAGATTTGTAGTTATAGCTTTAGCTGATTGAGTATTGAAAAATAGTTTGGCAGGGAGGGTAATGCAGAGGAGGAGCTGATGGAAGAACAATAAACATTAAGGATGTTTGAAAAGGTCATATTGATATCTACTATTTTATAACCTGAAAATATGAATTTAATTGGATTGCTCTAAATGGGGAAATATTCCTCAAAGAAGCCATAGGTTGCCAAATGAAAAACCCAGTGCCAGGTCTGGGAAACCACCCCTCAAGAATTTGGTCAAGGATGCCTCAGAGACCACCACAACAAGACAGACTATTGCCATTGTTCTTGGTTGTCCACCAAAATTTCATGGTAAGTGCCTAGTACTGGAGATACCACATTAGTCATAGCACATGGATAAATCAAGCTGGCACTGACAAAGTAGCTTCATCCCTGCTGGCAGCTTTCATGGTACTGGAAGGTGCTAGATAGGCTGCTTAGAGAAAAATATATCAACAGTCCCACCCAGCTGTAAATCTGTGAGCTACAAAAGTGAACCACATGGCAATAGCATCACATATGTCCAATCAGATTTAAGGCCCACACAGGAGTAAACATATGCCTGAACTATAAATCTAGCCAAGAACCAATGAATGAGAAGTTCACAGGCCACAGGAGTGAACCTACTATTACTATATTGCTAAGTGTACATAGTAGCAAATTGTCCTCTAAGCTTTCATCTCTATATACACAGACTAGGGCAGTTCTCATACCTCATCAAAGAAGTTCCTTTGTGTAGTGGACAGTAGGTATGGAAAAAACTTATGAATAGTCAAAATGTCTGTGTTGTATTTCAGCATATTTGGGGCATCTAAAACATTATCCTTTCCTCAAGGCTCTAGAACCATTTCCAACAATGGAGTAGAAATATTATAAGAGCCAGACGTAAAGCAGGACTCTTTTAAAAAGTACCTTCTGAACATGATAGAACTGATACACTTGTGAACTAAACGCAGCTGTGTTTACCTATACAAGACCCGCACAAGATCAAACCAATCAACATTCCAGCATTAAGGGTAGAAGAGATTTACAAGGCACCACCATCTCCCCTAATTGAGGATCTGCTGGCAGCTGATGGCTTCTGGGAGAGGAGTAGTCATTTTCTTTATGAGTATTGCTCCCACAGGTCAACAATGTTCAAGCTGATGCTCCCACATTCTTGGGTATATGGACAACACCAATTAGACTCAGTGGATTTTTTAATAAATAAATAAATAAATAAATAAATAAATAAATAAATGAGACATGAAGTTGTGGGATACAGTGTAGATGGAGTATATCTGGGAGGAGTGGGTAGTGAATATGATAAAATACATCATAAGCATGTCTGAATGTCCCAAAGAATTAACATAAATGATATATTGAAAATAATGATCTGCTCTGTTCTGGACCCTATATCAGATTTTGCTACTTCTACCTTTTGGTCCATAAAATAAGCATACCAACTTTTTCAAAGGTTCACAACTTGTGATGGATATTAACACATTTAGTGTTACATGTCAGGCATAGTGGGAACTATTTTATGAAACTGTGTGAGAAAAAAATTGCTACTTCTATTTTGCAAGAAAGAAACCAGAAATTATAAATGTTATGATGACATGAACAAGGTCAATGTAGATCAGGCCTGAAACCAAAGTCACAGCAGTCCTGTCCAACTTTGGAACTTATCATCTTAATGCCATGTTCCTCACATTTTTGTTCTTTTTAATCATATTAATATTAAACATAAGATCCACTATCTTAAAAAATGGTGTGTTAGGGCTGGTGAGTCAGTAGAGTACTTGCTTTGCAAGCACAAGGACACATGCTCAATCCCCTGAACCTATGTTTAAAAAGGAAAGAAGCTAGAGAAATAGTTCAGCAGTTATGATGATTGGAGTCATCTGATTCACAAATGCCTTTAATCCAGCTTCAAGGAATCAAATGTTCTATTCTGGCCTCAATAGACACAGACACACAGACACAGACACACACACACACACAGACACACACACACACACACACACACACACACACAATAATAATAATAATAATAATAATAATAATAATAATAAATAATAATATTGCTAAAAAGAGGAAGACACTATCTCGGGAAAAACACCACAGGCTGTACTCTGCTCTCCACATTCACATGCAAATATCAAGTCATGCACCTGCATACTTTTGCACCTGAACACAGAAAAATACACACACAGACACACACACACAAACACACACAAATTGAAGTGTACTTTACAGCACCATTTTGACCAGGCACACTGTTATATGGCACATCAACAGAACTTGGTGGGATTAGGTATCTGCAGTGTATGCCAGCTGTATCAAGTAATGTCCTGTTTCTCTTTCACCCAAGTACTGGAAGCCACAACTGTATTATTAACTTCTATATTCTTTTTGTTTGTTTGTTTTTTGTTTTTCAAGACAGGGTTTCTCTGTGTAGCTTTGCATCTTTCCTGGATCTCTCTCTGTAGACCAGGCTGTCCTTGAACTCACAGAGATCCACCTGGCTCTGCCCCCTGAGTGCTGGGATTAAAGGCATGCACTACCACTGCCCAGCAATTTCTATCTTTTAATGATAGCTTTCAATTGGATCCTAGAGAGTCATCTCCAAGTCATCTTTCCCTGGCCTCAGCACCCCTCAGATACCCCTACCTTCTTACTATCTCTCTTAAGGAAGATTCCTTCTGATTCTCTATCAAGCTTCCCAAACTGATCTTCCTTTTCCTCTTCAAAATTGAAAGAAGCCACACATTTCTTTATCCATACTTTGGTTGAGCAGCATCTAGGTTGCTTCTGGGTTCTGGCTATTATGAATAATGCTGCTATGAACATAGTTGAGCAAGTGACCTTGTGGTATGCTTGAACATAACTTGGGTATATGCACAAGAGTAATATTAATGGGTCTTGAAGTAGACTGATTCACAATTTTCTGAGAAACCACCATACTGATTTCCAAAGTGCCTATACATGTTTGCACTCCCACCAACAGTGGAGGAGTGTTCCCCTTGTTCCATATCCTCTCCAACATAAACTGTCATCAGTGTTTTTGATCTTAGCCATTCTGACAGGTATAAGATGGTATCTCAGGGTCATTTTGACTTGTATTTCCCTGATGACTAAGGATGCTGAGCAATTCCTTAAATGCCTTTCAGCCATTTGGGATTCTTCTGTTGACAATTCTGTTTAGATCTGTAGCCCAGTTTTAAAATTGGATTGTTTGGTATTTTGCTGTCTAGTTTTTAGAGTTCTTTATGAATTTTGAAGATCAGCCCTCTTTCAGATGTAGGGTACGTGAAAATCTTTTCCACTTCTGTAGGTTGTCATTTTGTCTTATTTATTGTATCCTTTGCCTTATAGAAGCTTCTCAGTTTCAGGAGGTCCCATTTATTAATTGTTACTCTTAGTGTCTGTGCTACTAGTGTTATATTTAAGAAATGGTCTCCTGTGCCAATGCTTTCTAGGCTATTGCTCACTAGCAATAGTGGTGAAAGTGCCTGAACTGGCCTACCATAGTAATCATATTAGTGGATACCCTAACTATCATCATAGAGCCTTCATCCAGTAACTGATGGAAGCAGATGCAGAGATCTACAACCATGTACCAGGCCAACCTCTTCAAGTCCAGTCAAAGAGAGGGAAGAGGGATTACATAAGCAAGGGGGATCAAGATCATGATGGGGAAATCTACAGAGACAACTGAACCAAGCTCAAAGGAACTTGCAAACTTTAGACCAACAGCTGTGGAAACTGCATGGGACTGGACTAGGCCATCTGTGAATGGGAGTTGTATAGCTAGGTCTGTTTGAATGTCCCCTGGCAGTGTGTTCAGGATCTATCCTTGGTGCATGAGCCAGCTTTCTGGATCCCTTTCTGGGATACCTTGCTCACCCCTGATAAAGCAGGGAGGAGCTTGGTCCTGCCTCAACTGAATGTACTGGGCTTAGCTGTCCCTGCTTGGGAGAACTTACCCTGTTAGAAGAGGGGAGGTGGGGAGGGGAAAGCAAGGTGAGAGGGGAGTGGCAGGAGGGATGAGAGGGGTATCTATGGTTGGTACGTAAAATGAATTTAAAAATTTAAAGGAAAGGAAGCCACACTTATTGAGTGAGAATCTTAGGTAAGCCAATCACTGGCTATGTGGCCTGAGAATAGTTATTTCACCTGTCTGGACTTCGGTTTCTATGACTGTAAAATTTGATAGATTTAGGTAGATTTTTTTCCAAAATAAACTCTGAAAAATTTTTCATGTGGAAATGAAGGTTTATCAGGAGGTATTCTTGGAGAAAACTGGTTGGGTAAGGGAGATCATGAGCAATGATGAGAAGGGAACATGAGATGCTAAGCAGATCCCACAGAAGAAAATACTGAATTACAGCAGTTTGGCAGGCAGTGCAGAGCATATGTCAAAGCTCTCATAATCAGGGGCTCGTGTGCAAGTATTGACAAAAATGCTTCCAAGAGGGGCTGGTGAGATGGCCCAGTGGTTAAGAGTACTTACTTCTCTTGCAGATGACTAGAGTTCAGTATCCAGTACCCACATCAAGCAGTTCCAAATGCCTGTATCTCCAGTTCCAGGGTATCCAACATTTCCTTCTAGTCTCTTCAGTACCAGCGGTCATGTGCATAGACCCACACAAAGATGCACAAACACATATAATTAAAAATAAAAAAAGTTAAGCCAGGTTTAGTGCAAATGCCTCTCAGAACTCAGGTGGCAGAGGCAGGTGGATCTCTATGAGTTTGAGGCCAGCCTGGTCTACATAGTAAGTTCCAGGACAGCCAGAGCTACATAGTGAGACCCTGTCTCAAAAGAAAGAAGGGAAGAAAGAGAAGAAGGAAGGAAGGAAGGAAGGAAGGAAGGAAGGAAGGAAGGAAGGAAGGAAGGGGAAAGACAAATATTAAATATTTTTAAAGTGCATATGACAATGTGTAATTCAAAGAAAGTACTCTGCAGTGATATTTTAATTGTGCTGAAGTGTGATTTTATTTGTGTGTTTGTAAATAAAGTTTGCCTGGAGATCAGAGGTCATAGTGAAGCCATAAACAGAAGTCAGGCTGTGGTAGCCCATGCCCTTCATCCTATCACATGGCAATCAGAGTCTCTGTGTGACCGAGGACACACCACATGCACCTTTAATCCCAGTACCAACCATTAGAGACTTGGAGGTCTGTATACATAGGCAGTGACAAGGAAGTGATGTGACTGGGCTTAGAACCAATGAGAAGGCAGAACAGGTAGGCAATAAAAACACCTCTGTATTTGGCTCTGTGTTTCTTATTTAATAAGACTGTCTAGAAATTCGTCTACAGCACTCCTCTAAGTTTATGTTAAATAAAAAATAGTGAAATAGCTGGGTGGTGGTGGCACATGCCTTTAATCCCAACACTTGGGAGGTAGAGCCAGGCAGATCTCTGTGAGTTTGAGGCCAGCCTGGTCTACAGCGCAAGATCCAGGACAGGCACCAGAACTACAAAGAGAAACCCTGTCTCAAAAACAAAACAAAACAAAACAAAAAGACAAACAAACAAACAAAAAAATGATGAAATATGGTGATGTGAGAAGTTCCTCCAAAATAATAAGGAAAACTAAAGAAAACCTCTTCTCTTGGTCTTTTATAAATGTGACTATACCAGGAAGTTGCAACACCACTGACAGATGCAGGTCAGAGTATAATAACAAGGATCCAGAAAGAATTATTAATCTCTCACTAAGTCAGTTTGCCTATAATATGGAGCTAAACAAGGTAAAAAGTTGCAGGTTCTAAGGTCTCTACAAAAGTTCAAGTCATACTCTTTCATGGGAAATAAAAGCAACCACAGTGGAAGTGAGTAGCTCAAGTAAGCCAGGGAGCCCTGTTTCCAACTGATTTTTTCTTTGTGTGTGTGTGTGTGTGTGTGTGTGTGTGTGTGTGTGTGTGTGTGTGTGTATACACATACTTGCATTAACAGTGAATACCTTCCTCCACAGCTTTCCACCTCTTTATTGAAACAGTGCTTCTCAGTTGACCCAGAGCAGGCTGATCTAGCCAGCTTGCTCTGGAAATTCATTTTTCAGGCCTCCCAAGAATTAGGACTACAAATACCCACAGCTGTCCTGGTGTTTACAGAGGTTCTGAGTATTTAAAGTCCAGTCCTCTGGGTGCACAGCAAGACTTTTATCTGCTGAGCCACCTCCCTTGGTCCCTGCTGATCTGATGCATTGTTTCTACTCTCTCAGCTCACATCTTTCATCTACAGCTCACTTACAAATCAGTCCTCTGCAGCTTGTACAAACGCCCAACGCTCAGAAGAAGGCAGCCTTCACTCCTTGGACATGCCACTGTACACAGAAAATAAAGCATGAAAGATATAGAGAAATGGATCAACAGTTAAAAGCCTTTATTTCTCTTACATAGGACTCAAGTTTGGTGTCTGGCACTCATGTTGGGAAGTTCACAACCCTGAGTAACTCTAGCTCCAGAGGATCTAATACCCCTTTCTGGCCTCTGCAGGCACATACATACATGTGTACATACATATACACAGACATACACATAAATAAAATAGATATATGAAGCATGGATATTAAGGAAACTAGACATGGACCACGAGGATTTGGGCTCTCTTATCTGTAACATTCAAACTCTGCATAATCAATCAGTTTGCCAGAATCTTTCCATATCAGCATGGCTTCTTTGAGAAGCCTCAACTTACATTCCCCATGCTGATTTTAACCTAAGAAAAACTTAACCAAAGTTTTTCCAATTGAATAGCACTTTATCTTGGTGCATGTGGGAATATGAATGCAGCTATATATGTATATATGAATAGTGTGTGCCATTGTTAATCTATAATTAATTTTCAAACATATGGTGTTCATGCTCTTAAGACAAAGACAATATAGAGTCTGTTAGGTAGTTAATAGTACAGATATGCATATATACAGCAAAATCTATTATGGGTGCAGGGAGATAACTCAGATGTGAGAAACATTGATAGAGTAAAAGTAGAATGAGTTATAAATAGAAGACCTATACTCAATTGCTATGAAAAACTAAAAGGCAGCATTGCAGAGTGAATCACCCACTTAACTTACCTGGATTTCTCTTCAGAAAGATAAAGCTTTACAGTAAGAAGCTCTGAACCCCCATTAAATGCAAACGCTCTCCCTGGGCTGGAGACACAAGTTCCCTCACTATCACTTGCATTTAAAAGGGGTTCATCAGATTTTCTCTATCACAGATAGGTCAAGGCAAGTCCCAAGACAACTAGATTAGCTTAGATATGAGAGTCTGTATTGCTGAATAATCCACAGATATTGATAAAGGAATTATTTATTTAGAAATTATTTGGGGGAGAACAATTTACAAAATAGGATAATGCAATTCCATTGTAGGGTCCTGGAAGGTGAATGGTCTGTCCAGGCTTCTTCTGCTGCCTGAGTCAGTCCCCACCATCCATGTCCTCAAGGGTGAACAGAAGAAGGCATGTATGCCTTTCAGGTCTTAAGGGTAGCCCCGAGGCCATGACCTAGGGGCTGGTTTCAAGGTCATAGGTAGAATAAGTATCCACTACAAATCTGAAAACATGAAAATTGCAGAACCCCTCAGGGAATTGTAAGGTAACTGGATAATCTAAAATAAGATCAATATCTTAGGCAGAGATAAAGATAAAAGAGCATCAAAGAATAAAAGCCACAGAGAATACAGGTCAGGTTGGATTTCTATTGGCAGCAATGTGATCCTCTATGAAGACAACATAAATTTTAGAGAAAAATAAAAACAATGATTTTTTAAATGAAAGAATAGAGATTTCCTTGGTGATATGTTTTTATTTCTGAGAGTGTACTATGGTTGATCTCTATTAGTAGTTTTAGAAAACTGCTATGTACCTTTGAATGAGCCCATATGTAAAGCTTACTTCTCCCAACTTATACTTCACAAGGGAAGATGCCATGTCTGTCCTTCTGGGTCTCAGTTCCATGACTGGTGGACCAAACCCAGGTCTGACCCCTTCTCAGGAAGTCACAAGCCCAAGTTTCTACTGTGGATTTACAAGAGCTTTTGTGCCAAACTCTCCTTCCAGAGGCTACCTTCCCATCCTGTACTAGAACATCACTTGTACTTACAAATCACATGGTCAAGATTATGATATAGCCATCAAATGATATAGCCATCAAATGAAATAAATAGGATCAGAAAGGAATAAAATTCAAGGTCTTGCTTTCACCACAATTAACCAAAGAACCAAGCTAAAGGCCTTAGGAATCTTGAACAAACTGAAAGAGAGAGCTTACTTTTGTCTAGATAATTAGGTATTTTTAGAGTAGGGTGTAGATGTAACTGGCTTGTTAAATAAGAAACACAGAACCAGTTGCAGAGTTAAAAACCACGAGGTCAGAGCAAGAGTGGAAAACCTTACCCTTCACTGCTTCTGCTGTTCTTCCTCTCTGCAAGCGAACTACTTCTGTGTGTCCTGTCTATTTATAGACTTTCTGTTCTGTTTTCTCATTGGTTGTAAACCCAGCCACATGACCTCCTAGTCACTGCCTGTTTGTACAGACCTCCAGGTCTTCTATGGTTGGTATTGAGATTAAAGGCATGTGTTGCCATGCTGGCTGTGTCCTTGAATACACAGAGATCTACCTAGCTCTGCCTCCCCAGTGCTAGGATTAAAGGCGTGCATCACTCCTGCTCAGCTTCTGCTCTGGCTTGCTCTGACCTCAAGGCAACTTTATGAACATACAAATAAAACCACATTTCAATACAAATAGAATATCACTATATTTCCTCTTTTCTATTTTAATAAAAAGAAAAAAGGAAAAAGTTATAACTAATATAAGAAAAACTATATACAAAAGTACAATAACTATATATACCATATTACAAACAATAAATACCTAAACAATGTCTAGTCCATTTGCATTTGACAAATTCAGAGAAAATAATTCTATTATCTATCCTATTTTGGTAAGTCCAAAATGTACCTGATTCACTTTCTATCCTAACTTATATTGCTAATGGAACTGTCTTATAACGTCTTTCAAATTTATACACTTATAGCTCTTAGTGAGTTTTTCTGAAATCCTTAACAAAGATAATTATAACTATAACTAACTGATCTTCAACTCCCTCAGAGACCCAAGAAGGAAATAATACTACCTAAAAAATAAAAACAGGAAATGCATGCAAGCAGCTTCCAAAAAAAAAAAAAAAAAAAAAAAAATGTGAGTTGACAGAAACAGCCAGCTGCCTGGACAGTCACCTGAGGTTTCTCCACAGTGTTGGGGTATCATGTTCAGCTTATAGGCTTAGCATATCTGACAGACTCTTTTGTGAACTAGGATGTATACAAGGTCAACAGTTTGACCTCACAATTGGTGAGAGCAGTCCATGTACCAGAAACACCTGAATTCCATTAGTGTCATGTCATGATTCAGCATTTTAAATTCTGGAAATTATTGATGTTTTTTTCAATTCAGCTGTCCATTTTTCTTGGCTGTGTATATGTGGCTTCATCTCAGCATCCCGTTCTTCTCCGCATCCCTCTAATAAATGCCAGTCTACTATTGAGAGGGGTGAGCTTAGTTATTCTTCAAGAATAAGTGTTTCGGCTGCTGTTACATTGCACATCAGAAGCCATCGGCCCACTCCCTGTTCAGCTGCCTTCTAAGAAAAGGGCACTGTACCTTTTACAGATTGCAAAGTCCACTCACTTCAGGGATGGTGCCATATTGTCCTGGCTTCAGAAGATGCCTTATGCTAAAGCCACAACCACACTTGTTTTGGCAAGAATTGGTAGTCCTTGGTTTCATGTCCTGTCTGTCCTGTTTGTCAGCAGTTGATTCGAGGATACTTTGTTGTCCAGTGGCTAACTTTTGCCACAGTGAAAGTTAACTCCATATGCAGTTTCTTCAATGCCCATATTTTCTCTGAAGTAGAATGTTACTGCCAGGAGCCAACATGTCTCATAGTCATAGTAAAAAAGAAAAATTCCTAAGTTATTAAAACATTTTAAATGCCATATTCTGTAGATCTCTGAAGGGTTTGAAGATGACCTGTCTATCTAAAATATATCTGTTTGATCTTGAAAACACACCTAACATGACTACAAGTTCAATTGTAATGTCTAACCACCAACTTTCATTTCTATATATCCTAATAGTTGGTAATACTAACATTCAAGGATTAGCAAATTGCATTACATTGTTAAATGAATGGTATAAATACAGTATCTTGAGCAAGATTAGAAATATGTATATGGCATATTCTAACAATCTCAATCTCAATAATAATAATAATAATTTGTATACAATATAAAACAATCCAATCCAATGTAAAGTATTTAAAACTAGTAATTGTCTTTTTCTTTTTTCTTTTTCTTTTTCTTTTATTTTTTTAACAAACACCTTTTGCCTAGCCCTTTTCCTAACCATTAACAACAACTTGTAACCAACCCTCCTAAACAATAAAAACTATCCCAGACCCAAAACCCATAAAAAGACCAAAAAACCACCCACCCCACACCACCCCTTTGGGAATGTGGGCGTCATATTCTTAAAATTGCTTCCTGCTGGGTATGGGCGAAGTTGTCTTTATCCTGAAAAGAAAAATTTTGGGTTAATTGACAAATTCTAGGAAAGGTAACTATATTCTTTGTTATCCATAATGCCAAAGTTCAAGGTTTATCTCAAGTCCTTATTCAAGTAGTCTTTGAAACTGGATCATCTCAGCTAGCCATCTCAGAATTGCTCTAAGCACTTTGTAGTCCAAAGCTGATCTGTAGATAATGTTTGTCAGCTTAGTGATATTACTATTGTCCATGTGGAATTGTCGTTGTGGGGCCCCATCTTCTTCCTGGAGATTTCATTTGATGTTAGGCCTGGCCGTGATTTCCTGCAGAAAACTGAAAAGAGACTCGAACACAAAGACATGTATAGGCAGGTAATTGAAGCCTTTTCTCTAGAATTAATTAGTACTCTATATGACCATTATTATCTTAACAAAGTTTAATATAGATAGATAGATAGCTATAGCTATAAATATATATAAATATATTGTAAATTTTGATATAAAATTCATACTTTAAGAAAAGTTTAAAGAATCAGATTAGAATCAAAGAATTGAGATTAGTAATAGAATAGTCCCTTAATTAATTTGGATTTTCTCCTGTCCCATGTCAGAAGATGGCTCTTTCTTCTGGTATGATCCAGGGAGTTTTCATTTTCCTTTTAACAACATGCTTGAGTTTAAAGGAGGAGAGAGCCATTTTCCAACTCCAAAGTCAGCTTTAAACTTTAATTGAACTGGGACTACAAGAAGACCAATAGTATTAATTTTTTAGAGAAGAGCAGAAACAAACATTTAGAAAGATTTGTGAAATTTTGTAGATGATATTCCAATAGGCCATTTTACTCTTTTTCCTGCACAGATGATTTGTCCTTTTTCTTCAGTTGTCTCATTTGTTCTTCAGATTCCTTAGCCTTCATTCTCCTAAAAAAAACCAAAACAAAAACAAAAACCCTTCCCCAAGACTAATTTTGGGGAGGTTCCCTTTTGGCAAGTTACATCTGATTAAATGAAAAGGTATGTATTAATGGTATAAGTGAGTTTAAACTGGATGGTCATGTTGGTTGATGAACTATCACCTCCTCTAATTAAGAGGTCTCTCTTGTTCAAGTCGAACCTTTATCAATTTTGATGGTACCCACAGCTTATCTTCTCCTGCAGAAACAAAAGCAAAACCTCATCCCCAATGTAACACATACCCTGGTTTCCATTCTGAGGTCAGCACATCCTTGAAGTATATAGGCTGATATAATTCTGTAGTTTTTTTCTATTAACCAATGTCTCTTGGCAGCTGTTGTTCCTTTCTCATTAGCATTGAGAAAATTCAAAGTTAATAGGCCATTGCACAGTCTATTTCTGGGTGTTTTTGTTACCTATTTCTGTTTATTTATTCTGTTGGATCTTTCTATAACTGCTTGGCCTGTAGGATTATGTGGTATTCCTGTAATATACTTTATATAATAATAAGCAAAAACTGTTTCATTTTAATAGAAAAATATGCTGGAGCATTGTCAGTTTTAATTTGTGCAGGTATACCCATGATGGCCATAACTTCTACCAAATGAGTGATTACAGAATCAGCTTTTTCAGAACTCAAAGCAGTTGCCCATTGAAATCCTGAATAAGTATGGATAGTATGGTGTACATATTTCAATTTTCCAAATTCTGCAAAGTGAAACACATCCATCTGCCAGATTTCATTCCTCTGAGTACCCTTTGGGTTACATCCTGCTGGTAATGGTGTCTGATTGTAGAAGGAACAAGTAGGAAATTTCTTTATAATTTCCTTGACTTGTTGCCAGGTTATGGAAAAATCCTTTTTTAAACCTTTACTATTGACATGATGTTTCTTATGAAATTCTGAGGCCTCCAGCACATTTCCTATCAATAATTTAACAATCTCATCATTACCTTGTGCTAGAGGGCCTGGCAGACCAGTATGGGATCAGATGTGAGTTATATATAAAGGATGACTCATTTCCCTGATTGTATCTTGTAATTGAATAAATAGTGAAGTTAATTCTGAAGCATCAGGGATAAATTCTGCAGTCTCAATATGTAATACCACTCTTTAAGCATATTGAGAGTCAGTAACTATGTTGAGAGGTTCTGAAAAATCCATTAATACCAACAGAATAGCATACAATTCTGATTTTTGAACTGAATTATAAGGACTTTGAACCACTTTACTTAAATTTTCTGATTTGTAACCTGCCTTTCCTTGTTTGTTGGCATCTGTATAAAATGTCTGAACTCCAGATATGGGTTTTTCATGTACAATTCGAGGCAAGATCCAATCAGCTCTCTTTATAAGATCAATTCTATTGCTTTTAGGATATTTGCTGTTAATTTCTCCAAAAAAATTACTACAAGCTCTTTGCCAAGGTTCACTTTCTGTCCATAATTTTACAATGTCCTCTTTAGTTAAAGGTACAACAATTTCTGCTGGGTCTATTCCTGCTAATTGATGAAGTCTCAATTTTCCTTTCAAAATTAAGTCAGAGATATTTTCCACATAAGTTTTTAATTTTTTATTTGGTTTATTTGGTAAAAATATCCATTCCAATATAATATCTTCTCTCTGCATTAATATTCCTGAAGGAGAATGCCTAGAAGGTAAAATAACCAAAATGCAATCCAGCTGTGGATCAATACGATCCACATGTCCTTCATGTACTTTTTTTTCTACCAAGGCCAATTCTTCTCAGCTTCAGGTGATAATTCTCTTGGACTATTTAAGTCCTTGTCACCTTCTAAGGTTTTAAACAAATTATTCAGGTCATCGTTTTTTACCCCAACAATAGTTCGTAGATGAGAAATGTCCCCAAATAATCTTTGAAAGTCATTAAGAGTCTGTAGGCAATCTCTCCTAATTTGCACCTTTTGAGGTCTAATTTTTTGTAGCTCTATTTTATATCCTAAATAATTAATAGAATCTCCTCTTTATATCTTTTCAGGAGCAATTTGTAATCCCCAGCAAGGCAATATTTTCTTTACTTCTTCAAACATTTTTTCTAAAGTATCTGCATTCAAGTCAGCTAGTAAAATATCATCCATATAATGATAAATTTTAGATTTAGGAAATTTTTTATGTATCACTTCCAAGGGCTGTTGTACAAAATACTGGCACAGGGTTGGACTATTGAACATTCCCTGTGGGAGGACCCTCCATTGAAATCTTCTAACCGGTTGAAGTAGGTACCATGAGAGCAAATCTTTCTCTGTCTTTTTCTTGTAAGGGTATTGAAAAGAAACAGTCTTTTAAATCGATAACTATGAGAGGCCATCCTTTAGGTAACAGAGTAGGCAAAGGAATTCCAGATTGTAGAGAGCCCATTGGCTGAATTACTTTGTTAATTGCTCTAAGGTCTGTTACCATTCTCCATTTACCAGATTTCTTTTTAGTAACAAATACAGGAGAATTCCATGGGCTAGTAGATTCTTCAATATGCTGAGCATTTAACTGTTCTTCTACCAGCTCTTCTAAAGCCTGGAGTTTCTCTGTTGTTAAAGGCCATTGATGAACCATACAGGCTTCTCTGTTAACCATTTTAAAGGTAGAGCTGTTGTCTTTGGAAAATCATCAGTTTTTGTGCCCTGTTCTTGTATAATATAGATGGCTAGTGACCACTCATTAGAATAATACCTTCTAATATTTCTCTCAGAAACATGTGCTAGTTTATGATTTATTTCTGAGGTTGGAGGGATGTTAATCTGAGTATTCCATTGTTGTAACAGGTCTCGACCCCACAGGTTCATAGCTATATTTGCCACATATGGTTTTAATCTGCCTCTCTGTCCTTCTGGGCCTATACATTTGAGCCATCTTACACTCTGTTTAACTTGAGATAATGTTCCAATTCCTAACAGTTGAACATTTACCTCCTGAAGAGGCCAAGATGGATGCCAAAATTCTGGTTCAATTTTGGTCACATCAGCACCTATGTCTACCAGACCAGACAAAAATCACCATTTATTTTTATTGTTAATTTTGGTCTTTGTTCATTTATAGAAGTTTGCCAAAAAATTTTCTTTATTGTTTCTCCTGAATTTTCTGTTCTCTCTGTCTCAGTTGTTCCATTACTCTGAGTAGCCTGGTTTATTCCAATAGGCATTTGGTTATTTAACTGCTCTGAGTAGGGGTCTCCTCTACGATTGCAGGAAAGGTATGAACTGGATTCACTATAGGGGCCTGCCTGAGGCCCCTCTGGGAGTTTCCCAAAGACTGAGGCAAAGTATTACCTTGTCTGTCCCTTGTTGATCTACATTCATTGGTCCAATGTCTTCCCTTACCACACCTTCTACATACTCCTGAAGGAAGGGGCATTCTGTTGCCATTGTTCCTTGAAGAAACATTGTTTCTAGAAGTGCACTGTTTACAGTCCTTTTTCAAATGTCCTTGCTTTCCACATCCAAAACATCTGACATTCCTCAAACCTCTTGAAATTGCTTCTCCTACCCACATATTATCATGATCATGAGCCGCAACATTAACCGTGTCTCTAATCCAATCTTCCAAGGGTGCAGATCTCGCCTTTAATGGCCTGGTTATTCTCTTGCATGCTGCATTTGCATTCTCAAAAGCCAAAGATTCAATTATTATCTGGCTAGCTTTCTGAATTTGGGACCATTCTCTTTACTGCTGAAGTTAGTCTTTGTAAGAAATCTGTGAAAGATTCTTTTGGGCCCTGTATAACCTTTGTAAATGACTCAGTTTTCTTCCCTGGTTCCTCAACTCTGTCCCATGCATTCATGGCTGCCATTCGACATAGAATTAGAGTTTGCATATCATATAAACATTGTGTTTCTACTGCAGCATATTGGCCTTCTCCAACAAGCTGATCCTGGAAGATTTGTATACCTCTATCACTACATTGTTTTGCTATGTTTTTAGCTTCCTTTTTGAAGCACATTTGCCACTGGAGCTGCTGTCTGGGTTCCAGAACCGCCTGTGCCAGCTTCTGCCAGTCCTGTGGTATAATCCTATCATAAGTTGACCAGGATTTTAACATATGCTTTACATATGGAGAATGCATGCCATAAGATACTATTGCTTCCTTAAACCTTTGTAAGTCTAACATTTCAACTGGAGTCCAAATATTTTGTGTATTCACTTGACCAGGTTGCTGTTGTATGGTTACCGGATAAATTAAGGGTGATTGTGTGAAACCAGGCTTTCTTTCTGTAACCTTATAATCCAATCCTGAAACAACTTTACTGTTAATTTCTTCTGTCTGAATCTGAATTTCTCTATAATTAATTTTAACAGGTTTTTCTGAAATTTTTATCCTGGCACTTAAATTGACCATCTTTTTAAATAGTAAAATAAGGATAAGAAGATTAATAAGGTACATAATTCAATCAACATTAATCTTCTCATATAGTTGTTCCATTATCAGACTGCCTAAAATTTCAAACAAAGCCCAATTTTCTTCCACTGTACACATAAAACCCTTTTTTTTTTAAATGTGGAAAAAAATCTGTTTTAAATAGTTTCCTTTAAAATATCTCATATAAATGACTTACCAATTCTGTGTAGAACAGTAGAAATCCGAGGGAATTTCAAAACAGCTACCTAGCATCCAAGGTGGGAATCCAGAGAGAGAGAGCAAGAAAGCAAGAAAGCATAGCCACTTTCTGGCTAAAAGCTTGAATCCAACCTCTTCAATGTTCCCGTTTGAGCCAAATCGAGCCTGGGCTCTGGCTTCCTTAAGCTCTGATTGACCATGTTAGCTGGCGTTTCAGCCAAAGCAGCCTATCTGCAGTTGTGTGTAGCTACTGCAATTAGCAGTAGCTCCTGCAGGCCTTAGTTGTTCGTAGCACCAGCTTTTTAAGCAAGTAACTCCAGCTGCGGCTGTAACTGCTCATAGCTAAGGTAGGTTGGGCCTGAGTCCTAAGCTGAGCTAGGCCTGGGTTAGGCCGGGGCTAGGCCAGAGCTAGGGAGCTGGGCCCACCCAGGCAGGAAGCCGGACCCACTGCCAAGGCAAGTGGTTTTTTAATGAATTCTTGCCATCTTGGGCACCAAATGTAGATGTAACCGGCTTGTTAAATAAGAAACACAGAACCAATTGCAGAGTTAAAAACCACAAGGTCAGAGCAAGAGCGGAAAACCTTACCCTTCACTGCTTCTGCTGTTCTTCCTCTCTGCAAGTGACCTTCTTCTGTGTGTCCTGTCTATTTATAGACTTTCTGTTCTGTTTTCTCATTGGTTGTAAACCCAGCCACATGACCTCCTCGTCACTGCCTGTTTGTACAGACCTCCACTCCAGGTCTTCTATGGTTGGTATTGAGATTAAAGGTATGTGTCTGCCATGCTGGCTGGTCCTTGAACACACAGAGATCTACCTAGCTCTGCCTCCCAAGTGCTGGGATTAAAGGTGTGCACCACTACTGCTCAGCTTCTGCTCTGGCTTGCTCTGACCTCAAGGCAACTTTATGAACATACAAATAAAATCACATTTCAATACAAATAAAATATCACTATAGTAGGGTTAGAACCTGACATTTATTTATACTATAAGAAGATTGAGCCTGCTAATTTCAGAGAGCAATCCTCATCATCCAGCAAATGATTTAGAGATGCTGTGGAAATGTTGAGAAAGATGCTTAAAGTGTAACTTCTAAGGCTCATGACTGAACACAACCATCTAGCTCACTTCTAATATTCAGATTTCTTAAGACAAAATGATGTCTACTTCAAATCATAAGGGAGACAATCCCTATGCTTTGCCCAAAGAGAGGAGCAGGTGTTAATCTTTGTGCAAATGCCATGATGGAGCTGGAGAATTCTTATGATTTCCTGGATTTATAAAGTGTCTCTCTAAACTCTGAAAACCATAAAAAGGAAAATCAGGCTAGCCAAACAGCAGGGAGAGGTGCTTCTCAAGAGACCCAGACCCACTTTCTCAGCCTTGCAGCTCTCATTTGGATAAATGTGATTAGCCATATATCCAACTAATCACAGCAATTAAGCACACATTGAATATATTACTACTGCAGGTGGAAGGCAAGAAAACATTGTCTTAAACATCTCCATACTGTCCTTAATTTGGAAAGATGATGAAATTGCTATTGGCCGGATTCCTCCCAGATATATAAGACAAAACAGTTCTTAGGCACAATGAATGCAAATGAGTGTGGTATATTAAACATATGCACATTTTAGAACTTTAAAAATGTATATTGTTCATGCACTAAGGACAGGTCCTGGTCCCACAGCCTGGGTGCCTCCCAAACAGATCAAGCTATTCAATTGTTTCACTCATCCAGAGGGCCTGATCTAGCTAGGGGCTCCACAGCTGTTGGTTCATAATTCATGTGCTTTCTTTCGATTGGCTATTTGTCCCTGTGCTTTTTGCGATCTTGGATTCAACAATTCACGCTCTTGCAGTCCCTCCTCTTTCTCGACAGTTGGACACCTGGAGCTCCACCTGGGGCCTGGCTGAGGATCTCTGCATCCAATTCCATCAGTTATTAGATGAGAGTTCCAAGATGACTGCTAGGGTGTTTAGTCATCTGATCACCAGATGAGGTCAGATCAGGCTTTCTCTCGACCATTGCCAGCAGTCTACAGAGGTTATATCATTGTGGATTTCTGGGGAACTCTCCAGCACTCTGCCTATTCCTGTTCTCATGTGGTCTTCATTTATCATGGTCTGTTATTCCTCATTCTCCCTTTCTGTTCTTGATCCAGCTGGGATCTCCTGTTCCCCTAAGCTTTCTTTCCCTCAAATCTTGCTCTTCATTACTCCCAGTGTCGTCCAGGTTGTTCATGTAGATCTCAGAACCTTGGGCTTATTCAGAGACACATGCTCAGCCTGGAAGGAGGGGACAGGACCTGCCTGTACTGAATCCACCATGTTTAAATGAATACCCAGGGGTGTCTTGGTCCTGGAGTACATGGGAATGGTACTGTGGATATCGCTCTGTATAAATAAAGTTCTGATTGGCCAGTGGCCAGGCAGGAAGTATAGGCGAGACAAGAGAGAAGAGAATTCTGGGAGGTGGAAGGCTGAGTGGAGAAAGACACTGCCAGCCACCGCCATGACAAGATGTAAGGTAATGGTAAGCCACGAGTCACCTGGCAAAGTATAGATTTACAGAAATGGGTTAATTTAAGATAGAAGAAGTAGATAACAAGAAGCCTGCCACGGCCATATAGTTTGTAAGCAATGTAAGTTTCTGTGTGCTTACTTGGTTGGTTCTGAGCATCTATGGGCCTGGTGGGTGAGAGAGATTTGTCCTGACTGGGCCAGGCAGGAAAACTCCAACTACAGAATGGAGGGGAGGGCCTGGGGGGAAGGTGGGGTTGGGGGCGGGAGGGGGGAGGACAGGGGAACCCATGGCTGATGTATAAAATTAAAACACATAATTAAAAAAATAAATAAATAAATAAATAAATTTTTAAAAAAAGAACAAGAATATATATATAGTTAACATAGGTGGATTTGACGTGGTCTTCTTTTGTGTTCCTATGTAGGTATGCTTTAAATAATGGAGGATGACATACAGCAAGAAAAGCCAAATAAGTCCTCCTATTAGAAAAATATCAGAAAGGAATGGAAAATAAAAAAGAAATGGAAAGTAAAACTTTTTTTTTTAATCAGAAAGCACTAATTATTTCAGGTTTTTTTAAAAGAGTTATTGATTTTTATTTTCTTGTATAGGTGTTTGTCAGTATGTATGTATGTGCACTATGTGTGTGCCTGGAGCTTTTGGAAGGCGTCAGATCTCCTGGAACTAGAATTAAGTTGGTTGTGAGCTGCCATGTGGGTGCTGGGAACTGAACCTGTGTGAGAGTACTAAGTGCTCTTAACCACTGGGCCATCTTTCTAGTCTCTATAACAAAGTCCTTTTCGTGTGTGTGTGTGTGTGTGTGTATGTGTGTGTGTGTGTGTGTGTGTGTGTGTGTGTGTGTTTTAATGTTTCAAATTTAAGTTGCCACATTCCATGTATTTGTGATAGCAACTTTGTTCTTAGAAAGGTTTTATTACTTCTAATGTGAAAAACAAAACTGGGTTACAATTTTTGTCACTGCAGCTTAAGTCTGTTTACTACTTGGCCTGAACAACCCATTCTGGCAGGCTCTTAACAATATCAGCACAGCACCTGAGCTGTTACAAGGCTCAGAACACTACAAGCACTATTTATTATCTTTATTTGCCACTTCTAATTTATTAAATATGATATGAAAGACCCATGTTTTGCCATAACTACTATGACCTTAGAATTATTATTACTAGGTAAAAGCCAGGATACCTAATTAAAGTTAAATTTTAGATAAATAACTAATACATTAGTGTAGTATCTTAGTCCATTTTCTTTCATTTTCAAAATAGATTTTCTTTGAAATTTTAAATTCAGGAGCTGTGTATGACTTACATTGATCTATTATGGATAGAACATCATTAGGAAATTTTTTTGATGAAATTTCTTCTTTAATATTCTGAGTTAGCATACAAAGTGATGCGTTTCATTATGACATTTTGATATAAATATATCATTATGTTATGTCCTAATTCAACTTCTCCACCATTGCCCCCTCAAAGCCCTGTATCCCTCTGGTTCTCTTCTTTCCACCAAATGTCAACCTTTTGCTTTCATTTCACAAATATTTAATTACCCTTTATTTTTCCACCCTACTTAAGATCTCTCTTCCTCCCTCTCATGTTCTCTTTCCCATTTTCATGGCCTGCATGCAAGCATACACATGCATACATGCACATATCACACATGCACACACAAACACACACACACACACACACACACACACACACACACACACACACTGAGAATGAGAGAGATTTCACATCTATTATAGGTTCTTCATAGAAGAAGCATGCAATATTTGTTTTTCTGCATCTGGCCTTTTTCACTTAGCATAATCATTTCCAGTTCCATCAGTGTTTTTCCAAATGGCATGATTTCCTCTTTCTGTATGGCTCCATATAACTCCCTTGTGTATATGCACCACATTCTCTTCATTCAGAAGCTGGGGTCCCAGAATGGATAAAAAGGAGAACGCAACTGAGCACCAGCATTCATCTTGCACTTTCTGACTGAAGATGTGGTGTGACCAGCTGCCTCCACTCCTGTCCCCCGGACATTTATGAAGACCTGTGTGCTCAAACTGTCAATCAAAATAAACTCTCCCTTACTCAAGTTGCTTATGGCAGGTGTGTTGTCACAGCAGCAGAGCAAGCAACTACTACAACATGTGATGCTATTTCTAGAGGAGACTGGCAAGTAGGGAAGCAGTCCGTGGGAAAACACCCTCTCTGATGGTGACCGGCCACATCCAACAGGCTGGGGATCCTGATGGAAAAAAAGCAGAAGAAAAGCCCACGGAGGCAGACTCACTAACTCTGTGTGCACTGGCTAACATAAGGTGAGCAGTTTTCCTGTACCATGCTTTCTGCCCTGATGGTCAGCCTTTCCCTAGGCCTAAAGCAATGATACCAAATGCCCAAGGAATCCAACCTCTGAAATCATAATCCAACATACTGCCTCCTTCAAACTGTTTTTCTTCTATGTTTGTCACAACAACAGGACACTGGCTAACACATGGTGCAAAAGCTAAGGCTGCTATTTGTAAACAGTAGGAAAAAGGGTCTTCTTATTTTAACTTACATTCTCAGCATTTCAGTTCTGAACCCACATGGGTTTTCAAGGTGGTTCCTCATAACAAACAGTTCTTCAATTTTCTGTTGTGAAGCTAGCTTAAAAAAAAAAAAAAAATAGAGTCACTATATTCAGGGCCACAGACAACAGATTCAAGGAGCTATTCTGAAAGGGGAAGCTGAAATTTCTACATGAAATGAAGTAAGAAAGTCTTCAAAACTAAACACCCTAAAATGTAAGCTCCAACTGCCATGGGTGAACTTTTCACTTAGAGATGTCCATAGCAAGCAGTCATAAACAGCCAGCTATAAAACAGCTTATAAACAGCCATCGCCATCACTGGCAAACAACTTGTACAACCTGGCTAGATCCTTGTCTGTCTTCATTTCTCTTTCCCTTTGAAAGCAGTACAAAAATCTGAATTTCTTTGCAATGCAGTATACGTCTTTGAACTAAATTTGCATTCTCAAAATATATAATTGTGTGTGTGTATATATATATATATATTTTTTTTCAGATGTTAATACTGTGGCACTGGTAGGGTCTCTTAAAATTCAACTTAATTCTGGCACTAATTAAAGCTAGCACAGACTTCATCATTAAGAACTCAGTCCCAAAGGACTGCATCCCATTCCAAATGCCAATCACAAAAACCCTAGGTTATTACTTATGGTGCTTCTGACAGGCTAGGATAAACCAAGAGTTGCCACAATCTTTTTCTGAGTTCTGTCATTTGCTGAAATGATCACAGGGAAATACTGTGATTACTACAATGCATGTGAAAAGAAACATATCATTAATGGCCATAAGGAGGGGGTGCAGGTATATGGGAGGATGGTAGAGTTTCCAGACGAGGTATGTGAAGTTCAAATAATTCCATTGTTCCTGTCATCAGCAACACATAAGCTCTTTTTTCTCATTTTTTTTATTTTATAATTTGATTTAATTTTACATATCAGCCATGGATTCCCCTGTCCTCCCTTCTCCCATCCCCCCCTCACCCTCCCCGGAGCCCATTCCCCATTCCCATCTCTTCCAGGGTAAGAACTCCCCTGGGGATTCAGCTCAACCTGGTAGATTCAGTCCAGGCAGGTCCAGTCCCCTCCTCCCAGGCTGAGCAAAGTATCCCTGCATAAGCTCTTACAACCCAATTGTTTGGGGGTTCTATCAAGGAATGGCTATAGTCATGGGTGATTAACCTATTGGCCAACCTAATCTTGTCACTCTTTCCTTTTACAAAGAATGAGAGTAAGAAATAAATTTTAACTGTCTGTGATGCTTAATATTGATCCTCAATTTGCCAAGGTCGTGAATCATCCATGAGGCAAGCCTTTGGGGAAACCTATGAAAGATTTTATTGATTAGGTTATTTGAAATGGGAAGACTCATCTATATGTCGGCACCTCCTTTTACCTGAGACCAAGACATAAAGAAGTCTGAGGGAAAAGTCTGTGTTCTGCCTGCTTGCCTTAGCATCTTGCTGGTTAGTCATACACTGCTAAAGAGTATCCTGTTGCTACTACTGTTGTTGCCATTGACAAATTGCTGCTATTTTTTTGATATCAGAATACAGATTCTGCCTCATAACATGAACTGAACACTAGTGGCTCACCAGGAACACTCAAGACCTTTAGCACCAGGTTGAGATTGCTGAGGTATCCACCCTCATAGACTGACCAGCTACTGGTTCTCAAATTTACAGGATTGAAGACAGTCATTGTTGAGAAACACAGAGTGTACTGTGTAAGCCTATCAAATAAATCAAATAAATGCATCTTTAATATATATTCAGTCTATAGGTTCTTATTCCTCTAGAGAATTCTGATTAATACATTCTCTACTTACAAGGGTCATTCCATTGGCAGCCATCCTTCATCTAAGGTTATTGACACCAGCAAACATACTCATTCTCTCTCTCTCTCTCTCTCTCTCTCTCTCTCTCTCTCTCTCTCTCTCACACACACACACACACACACACACACACACACACACACACACAACACACACACACTTCACTAGAATGTTAACAAATATTTCAAAAATTCCAAGAATTTTAGGAGAACTGTACCAGAAAATTGGGTCAAAGTCAAAACTTTAGCACAGTTTCAAAGGAAGAGCTAAGAACAAAAACTTATGAGCCTGCTTTCTTCATAATCTTTCTCAACATTCAAATAAAAAGGTTCAAATTTCTATTTTGGTGGCCTGGCTCTCCTGATGTCAATAGAGAAATGCATGTGAGGAGAGAACTCTGGAGCAGAGAGGAAGATATAGTTAAGATTGATAAGTACTGAGGGTTCCCTAGAAGAACAGAAAAGGGGAGTGGGCAAAAGATAAGACACCAAAGATTGGCAAGGATATAATTTTTGAGTTAGTGAGATATGGACGTTCTGAGGGGACATCTTTATTTTAAGCAAATGACCATGGCAGAGATAGGGATAAACTTTTAACACATTTTAGTCATAGAGTTGTCTTCCTCTAATGACAGGATTCCAAAGAGATATCTAAGGATTATGACTAATTTTAGTGAGAATGTTTCTGTGACAATGATAACATAGAAACATTGGCCTGCATAGAAACTATCATATACTAAGAATATATACAGATTCATTTACTATGGATCATCAAAAAACCAGATAGAATTAGATATGCTTATTATTCTCTCTCTCCTACAATCTTCCCATGTCCATGAATGTCCCAAATTTTCATATTATCATGGGTTTAAAATGCTATGTAAAATATATTCTTCCAAATAAAAAAATATAATCATCGTTTTTTTAAAAAAATGTACCTAAGAGAAAATCACCCAGAAAGGAATAATAAATAGATTTGTGGGAGTTGATAAGATGGCTCAGTGAGTAAAGATATCTGCTGCCAAGTCTGATGATCTGAGTACAATCCTCAGCTAGCAAGAAGCCTGCCATAGGCCATATAGTTTGTAAATAATACTAACACTTTAAATGATTATTTTATTAGTGTCTGTGGGACCATAGGCCCAGGTGGGACTAGAGAAGCCTTCTGGCTACACAAAAACCAATGACTTGGATGACTATCAGTCCAACCTTGAGAGAGAAGGTATGTTTGGGGATGTTTCTCAGTCATTGAAGAAAACATACCCCTTCAGAGTTTCAATCTCTGAAAAGCATTGTGTCTTTGGAAATAGGGAATTATTTTCCACATCTGGGATGTAACCAAGGGTGACAGTAATAGGGTGTATGTTTTGGAAGTTCTTTGGGCAGCTGTAGCTTACAACACAATAGAATGCTCTTTAATGTATAGTATTATGTCATCTGCAAATAGGGATAATTTTACTTCTTCTTTCCATATTTGTATACTTTCAATTTCCTTCTCTTGCTTATTGCTCCAGGTAGTACTTCAAGCACAATGTTGAAAAGTATTGGGAATAGTAGACATCCTTGACTCATTTCTGACTTCAGTGATATTGCCTTAAGAATTTTTCCATTTATGATCATGTTGACTGTGGGTTTCTCCTATACAGGTTTTATTGTGTTGAAATATATTCCCTCTAGCCCTACATTCTCTGAAACTTTTATCATGAAGTCATGCTGGATTTTGTCAAAGGCTTTTTCTACATCTATTGAAATATCATGTGATTTTTTTGTCTTTAAGTCCACTATGTGGCTTATTACATTTATTGACTTGCATATGTTGAATCATCACTGCATTTTAGAGATAAGATGGTCATGACATGCATTTTAATGTATGTTTGTATTCTATTTGCAAGTATTTTACTCAGTATTTTTAGTCTATGTTCATCGGGGATATTGGTTTGTAGTTTTCTTTTCTTCTGCCTTTACCTGATTTGGGAATTAGAATGATACATGCTTTGCAGAAAAAGTTTGGGAGTTTTCCTTGCATTTCTATCTATTCTTTTTAATAGTTTAAGAAGTGGACAGAAGAGAACTAAGACAAACCAAGTTACTACACTAAAGAGGGTTTGTGTTCTAATACTGAGAAGCATAAAACACACAGGTGTAATGTGGTGATATATTGTGTACCCTAATAAACTTATCTGGGGATCAGAGGAAAGAGCCAGTCACTAGAGTAAACATAGAGGCCAGACAGTGGTGGCACACACCCTTAATCCTATCACTTGGGAGGCAGAGATCTATCTGGATCTCTGTGAGTTCAAGACTACACTGGAAATAGCCAGGCAGTGGTAGCACACACCTTTAATCCCAGTACTGGGGAGCACACATGCCTTTAATCCCAATATGGCAGGACACAGAAAGGTATATAAGGTGAACAACTTTCACCCCATTATCCAGCTCCAGTTTTTTTCTTTAATAATAAGACCATTTAGCAATTCATTTTACAATGTAAAGCAAAGGAACAAGACATGGCAGAACAAGAAATGCAAGAAAGGGCCAGCACATTTGAGAAGTGATAGGAGATAAGGAGTTAGCCAAGGTACAGAGCAAAAACAGAAGGTCATCATACAGAGAAGGAAAAGGGAGAAGTTTGGATGTAGAAATGACTCTGTAAACTCGTTCACTGGAGAGAATAACAGTATACCTGTAGCAGAGTAAAATGGAGTGGCTAACGGTAAAGTGGGGAGTAAAATGCAGTGGCTAATGGTAAGGTGGGGAGTAAAATGGAGTGGGTAATGGTAAGCATGCAGTCTTAGTTTAGAGCATTGCAGGACACAAGAAGAAAGTGGGTGGATTTCAACTGCATTCTGAAGACAGAAGCAGGAATGTTGGTGCATCAAACAGCTGCAAAGAACAAGGGAAAATCAGCAAGTCCAGTCTCAGATTTGAATAAGGAGAAAACAAACAGGAATCGCTGATTGTGCAAAGCCTTTATTTACTTTGCCAAGGTTTTTTTTCTATTATAGTTCATTTAAGGAACATTATCAAAATAAGAGTCACATATTTAAACAATAAAACTATATCAAGAATCCCTCATGAAATGGAGTAGTTCCTACATCTTCAACGCTGCCTTTCTCCTAATTCCTTCCATATCTCTCCCTCCTCACAGTTTCCGTCAGCCACGTTCATAATGTCAAAGCTGATTGTACATTTTCTTGTGTAATTGTAACAGTATTCTATATTTTCTGTGTATTGAATTGACTTCAAATAGACAAAATTGTTTTTACTGTGTCTCAAAAGACACTTCTTACAAAACCAGGGAACATTATAATGTTTCTGTCTGTGTAGCCTCAAAGTTACAACTTCTGTGACACTAAGTGGGGAGCATCTTCCTTCTCTAGAGGATCAATTACCCTGAAATACACAAATGCTTGAATTTACATGTTGGTCCTCACTAAACTACAGATTCCACATTAACACCTGGCATACTAGATGAAGATAAAAATACATTCAGAATGTATTTTATTCTGAATAAGATACAATGATGTATATCTTTTCATCTGAGACTTCTAGTATAGTCATTTTAAATGAGTCAAACCTTATTCAAGTGCATATGAGAAAGAAGAAAGAAGTTAGAAATATGACAAATATGACTCAGGTCTGCTGATTTTCTCACACGCTGCTTATTTTTCAACTAAAACTTTATATAAAAAGCATCACCAGACTCGAAGTCTATACATCTCCATAAACTGCTATATAGTTAGGAGTGGGGGCTTGAGAGTCCTTTCCAACTCCATGGTGGAATGTTGGATGACTTGATCTCATGTGAGTTTTGGAAAAGTTAGATTTTATTCATGTGTGTGTGTGTGTGTGTGTGTGTGTGTGTGTGTGTGTGTGTGTCTCTGTTGCAAATATCTGATTGAAGTTTTACTATGTCTAATTGTATAGAAGCATACTGCTTCTTACAGGGTGGCACTGTAGCTTCCCAATCTGATTTCTAGGTCTCTCTCTCTCTCTCTCTCTCTCTCTCTCTCTCTCTCTCTCTCTCTCCCTCTCCTCTTTATTCACTTAGCATCAAATATAGTCTATACATTTTTAGTGTGTGCTTTCTCATAAGAGCTCCCCAACATTTCTGTCTTCTAGGCATCTATTTTATGGAAGGTAGATATTTAAGAAATAGGTCCTTGCAGGCTGTTATTGCTAAAACACGCAGAAGGACTCCCATAGAACTTGGTCAATGCAAAAAAGAAGGCTCTCAAGTTTCAGGCACTCTCTGCATTTTAGAATCACCTTTTCAACCATCAAATTCCCAGTTTTACATACATAAGTCTCAAACAGGTCTGAATTACTTGCCCCAAACTAACTTCATGACGTTTCTGTCTCAATCCTGCACTCCTATTAGTTTACCTTAAATACCCTGGAGTCGATAATTTATAAGAAAAGAGATTTATTTGCTATAGTCCTATAGGCTGAGATCTGGAGTTCAGATCTAGTGTCTGATAAAGGATATCATTTTCCAAGATGGTGCCTCCTTGCTGTGTACCACATGATGGAAGAGCAAGACACACCCTTACAATTTAGTCACCTCCTAAATGTCTCGTCTCTTCATACATGGAATATGAGGTCATCAAAACATGAATTTACGGTGGGTCACAAAATTAACCCATAGCAGAGAATACAAAACAATTTAAGATCATTCCCTTGTAGGCAGACTTTTCTGTCCCATCAGCAAGCTTCAAAATAACCACATAGAGGTTTATTAATTATGAAAGCTTGGCCAATAGCTTAGGCTTGTTTCTAACGAGCTTGTATAACTTATATTAACCCATTTCTATTCATTTATGTGCTGACCCGAGGCTCATGGATTGTTACCTCATCTATACATCCTGCTTCCTCTGCTTCTGACAGTCTGCTTCTGGAAGGCAACTTTCAGTATCTCCACCTTTCTTCACAGCATCCTCTCTGCCCTGAAAATCCTGCCTTGCTATATGCCAGTCACCTCTTTATTAACAATGAGAGCAACATATCTTCACAATATACAAAAGTATTATTCCACAGCATCTTCTTGCCCACAAAGAATTCATAAAGCAAGAAGATTCATAAGGAAAAATATTATATCTATATAGTGGTTAGTGTGTATATTTATATAATAATTAAATATAAAATATATATTCAAAAGGACTCATTTAAAATTAGTCATATGCTTCTTACATGTAACTTTCAAACATTTGTCTTTATAAAGCAAAATAGAGAAATAGAAAAACTTCAACCAAAAAAATTGCAAAAGGTAGACAAGAAGAGTTTTTTTCTAAGAGAAAATACAACCGTCCAAAGACCTGCATAAGATCAAACTAAAGTAGAATGCAACCATGAGGAAGAAGTGTCTCAGGAGCACCCACTGCTAGTGAAAGAACAAATGGTGGCTTCTGGGAAGAGTCATTATTCTTTAAAGGTAAAGCGATTCAAGATCCAGTGGAAGGCCAAACTCTCATGAGTGTGTGGGCAGCATGAATTGACCGGGTGAGTTATTAAAAGAAAAGAAACGAGGATGTGCTATTGGGAGTGGGGATGATCAGGTAAAAGTAGATCAAAGAGTACTTGAGGAGAGAGAAAAGGTGTTCAAGTAGACTCTGCATGCATGAATGAAATTCTCAAAGCAGGAATATAAATGACATTTGAAAAAAATAGTGACACACTTTATTTTAAAAATTACCAACGTTTTCCAAATAATAATAATTGCTAGTTATAATGAAGTAAGATGAGAATGCAATACCTAGTTTCTGAGTGTTTTCTCTATATTAGAAATGTTTCACTCCCATCTGGTCCAGAGGTGAGTGGCTGGGGTTATAGCCAGAGAGGCAAATGCCCCTGGGTCCCACCGCTGGACACAGGCCATCCTGGGAGGACCTGACAGACGTGGCCCCAGTTTCCGGCCAATCAGCAGGCCCTGCAGGAAGGCTCCCATTTTCCAAGACTGCAGGCAGACACTGCAGTCTCCACACCCTGCCCCCACAGCCATCTGCCAGTGACCCCAGCCACTTCCTGAGAATGAGAGACCAGCCCCCAGCTTCCATCCTGCCCTGGAACTCCCATCTGGACCAGAGACCAGAGGAACTCCCATCTGGAGAAGAGGAGCTCCCATCTGGACAAAATAAGGAGACCCCCAGGGACTTCCCGAGACTCAGAGTCCAGCCCCCCAGCTCCTATCCAGCCAGCACTCTCATCTGGACCAGAACTCGATCTAGCCCAGAGCTTCCATCTGGACCAGAGAGAGGCTCCCTAAATCTGTCAGCTCTCTCTGGACCAAGTACACTGATAAGAACAAGAACGAACCCAAGAGGATGGGCAGACGTCAAGGCAGAAGTACATACAACAAAATAAAGAGCAATACAGCATCACCAGAACCTAGCCCTTCTCCAACAGCTAGACCTGAACATCATGGAATGGAAGAAGAAGAAGAAAACAACCTTAAAGTAACATCATGAAGAGGCTAGAGCCTTATATAGAAGAAATCAAAAATAAAGTAGAGGAACAGACAAACAAAAAATGGGAAGAATGCTATAAAAAATAGAGGAAAGGACAATTAAAGCAGAAGAAAACAGTAAGTCCTTGAAAAAAAAATCACAAAAAAGCAAGGGAGACAGTCTAAGACCTGAAGAAGGAAATAGAAAAAATGAAGAAGACACTAGCAGAAGGAATGCTGGAAATAGAAAATCTGACTAAACAAACAGGAACTTCAGAGGCAAGTAAACCAACAGAATGCAAGAGATGGAAGAGAGGATCTCTGGTGTTGGAGATATGGTAGAAGAAATACATTCATCAGTCAAAGAAAACACTAAAACCAACAAAGTCATGAGCCAAAATATCTAAGAAATTTGGGACACCATGAAAAGACCAAACCTACGAATAATAGAGATAGAGGAAGGAGAAGAATACCAATGCAAAGTCACAGAAAATATATTTAACAAGATCATAGAAGACAACTTTCCCAACTTAAAGAAGGAAATGCCTATGAAGATACAAGAAGCCTATAGAACACCAAACAAAATAGACTCCCAAAAAAAGTCCCCTCACCACATAATAATTAAACAATTAAACGTACAGAATGAAGAAAGAATATTATGGGCAGCAAAGGAAAAAGGCCAAGTGACTTATAAAGGCAAACCCATCAGAATAACACCCGATTTCTCAATGGAGACTTTGAAAGCCAGAAGGACCTGGACAGATGGAGACACTAAGAGATCATGGATGCCAGCCTAGACTAATATAACCAGCAAAACTTTCAATCATCATGGATGGAGTGAACAAGACCTTCCAAGACAAAACCAGATTTAAACAATACTTATCCACAAACCCAGCCCTACAGAAAGCACTAGAAGGAAATTCCAACCTAAGGAAGGCAGATACACCCATGAAACCACAGGCAATAGATAACATCACGGCAGTAAATACCAAAGAAGAGAAGTACACACACACTACCACCAAAAAATTAAAATAACAACAGGAATGAAAAATCACTGATCATTAATATCCCTTAATATCAATGGACTTAATTCACCTATAAAAAGACACAGACTAACAGAATGGATACGAAAACAGGACCCATCTTTCTGCTGCATACAAGAAACACACCTCAAACTCAAAGACAGACATCTCCTAAGAATAAAAGGCTGGGAAAAGACTTTCCAATCAAATGGTCTTAAGAAGCAAGCTGGTGTAGCCATCCTAATATCCAGCAAAATAGACTTCAAACTAAAATCAATCAAAAGAGATGATGAAGGACATTACACACTTATCGCAGGAAAGATCCACCAAGATGAAGTCTCAATTCTGAACAATTATGCCCCAAACACAAGGGCACCCACATATGTAAAAGAAACATTACTAAAGCTTAAATCACATATAAAACCCCACACATTAATAGTGGGAGACTTCAACACCCCACTTTCACCTCTGGACAGATCGGCCAAATTGAAACTTAACAGAGACATAATGGTCTTAACTGATGTTATGGCTCAAATGGACTTAATCGATATCTACAGAACATTCCACCCAAACAAAAAAGAATATACCTTCTTCTCAGCACCCCATGGAACCTCCTCTAAAATCAACCACATACTTGGCCACAAAGCAAATCTCAACAGATACAAAACAATTGGAATAACCTCCTGTGTTCTATGAGACCACCATGGATTAAAGTTAGATTTCAACAACAGAAAAAACTACAGAAATCCTACAATCTCATGGAAACTGAATAATGCTCAACTGAATCACCAATGGGTTAAGGAAGAAATAAAGAAAGAAATTAAAGACTTCCTAGAGATCAATGAAAATGAATACACCACATACCCAAACTTATGGGATACTATGAAAACAGTGCTAAGAGGGAAATTCATAGCACTGAATGCCCACATAAAGAAGCTGGAGAAATTTCATGCTAGTGACTTGACAGCCCACCTGAAAGCCCTTGAACAGGAAGAAGCAAAGTCTCCCAGGAGGAACAGATGCCAGGAAATTATCAAATTAAGAGCTGAAATCAATAAAATAGAAATAAAGAGAACAATACAAAGGATTAATGAAACAAAGAGTTGGTTCTTTGAGAAGATCAACAAGATAGACAAGCCCTTATCCAAACTAACCAAAAGACAGAGAGAGAGCATCCAAATTAACAAAATCAGAAATGAAAAGGGGACATAACAACAGACAATGAGGAAATCCAGAGAATCATCAGGTCATGCTTCAAAAACCTCTACTCCACAAAATTGGAAAATCTAAAAGAAATGAATAATTTTATGGATAAGTACCTCATACCTAAGTTAAATCAAGACCAGATAACCCATTTAAATAGTCCAATAACCCGTAAGGAAATAGAATCAGTCATTAAAAGTCTCCCAACCAAAAAAAAGCCCTGGACCAGATGGTTTCACTGCAGAATTCTACCAGATCTTCCAAGAAGACTTAACACCAATACTCTTTAAATTGTTCTACACAATAGAAGCAGAAGGTATATTATGAAACTCCTTCTGTGAGGCTACAATTATCCTGATTACTAAACCAAACAAAGATGCAACAAAGAAAGAGAACTACAGACCGATCTCCCTCATGAACATTGATGCAAAAATACTCAATAAAATTCTGGCGAACAGACTCCAAGAACACATCAAAACAATTATCCACCATGATCAAGTAGGCTTCATCCCAGGGATACAAGGGTGGTTCAACATATGAAAGTCCATCAGTGTAATACACCATATAAACAAACACAAAGAAAAAAACCACATGATCATCTCACTAGATGCAGAAAAGGCATTTGACAAAATCCAACACCCCTTCATGATAAATGTCTTGGAGCTAACAGGAATACAGGGAACATACCTAAACATAATAAAGGCAATCTATAGCAAACCAATAGCCAACATCAAATTAAATGGAGAGAAACTCAAATCAATACCACTAAACTCTGGAACAAGGCAAGGCTGTCCCCTCTCCCCATACTTATTCAATATCATACTTGAAGTCCTAGCCAGAGCTATAACACAACATAAAGAGATTAAGGGGATGCAAATTGGAATGAAGAAGTCAAGCTCTCCCTATTTGCAGATGACATGATAGTATACATGAGTGACCCCAAAAATTCAACCAAGGAACTGATACAGCTAAGAAAAACCTTCAGCAATATAGCAAGATACAAGATCAACTAAAAAATATCAGTAGCCCTCCTATATACAATAGACAAAGAGGCTGAGAAGGAAATCAGAGATACATCACCCTTTACAATAGCCACAAATGATATAAAATACCTTGGGGTAACTCTAACTAAGCATGTGAAGGACCTATATGACAAGAACTTTAAGTCCCTGAAAAAAGAAATTGAAGAAGATGTCAGAAAATGGAAAGATCTCCCATGCTCATGGATAGGCAGGATTAACATAGTAAAAATGGCGATCTTATCAAAAGCAATCTACAGATTCAATTCAATCAACACAATTCTTCACAGATCTGGAAAGTATAATACTCAACTTCATATGAAAAAACAAAAAACCCAGGATAGCCAAAAGAATTCTGTACAATAAAACAACTTCTGGAGGCATCACAATCCCCGACCTCAAGCCCTACTATAGAGCTACCATAATAAAAACAGCTTGATACTGGCATAAAACCTGACATGTGGACCAATGGAATCAAATTGAAGACCCTGGCATTAACCTGCACACCTTTGAACATATAATTTTTGACAAAGAATCCAAAAATGTACAATGGAAAAGAGAAAGCATCTTCAACAAATGGTGCTGGCATAACTGGATGTCAATGTGTAGAAGGCTGCAAATAGATCCATATCTGTCACCATGCACAAAACTTAAGTCCAAGTGGATCAAAGACCTAAACATAAATCCAGTTACTCTGAACCTGATAGAAGAGAAAGTAGGAAGTAGTGCTCTTGAACGCATTGGCACTGGAGATCACTTTCTAAATATAACACCAGTAGCACAGACACTGAGAGAAACAATCAATCAATGGGACCTATTGAAACTGAGAAGCTTTTGTAGAGCAAAGGACACAGTCAACAAGACAAAGCGACAGCCTACAGAAGGGGAAAGAGGTTTTCACCAACCCCACATCTGACAGAGGGCTGATATCCAGAATATATAAAGAACTCAAGAAATTAGACATCAAAATGCCCAACAGTCTAATTAAGAAATGGGCTATAGAACTAAACAGAGAATTCTCCACAGAGGAAGTTCAAATGGCTAAAAGACATATAAGGAAATGCTCAACATCCCTAATTATCCAGAAAATGCAAATCAAAACGACTCTGAGATACCACTTTACACCTGTCAGAATGACTAAGATCAAAAACACAGAAGACAGCTTATGCTGGAGAGGATGTGGAGCAAGTGGAACTCTCGTCCACTGCTGGTGGGAATGCAAGCATGTACAGCCACTTTGGAAATCAATGTGGCGCTTCCTTAGAAAATTGTGAATCCATCTCCCCCAAGACCCATCTGTAGCACTCTTGGGCATATACCCAAGGAATGCTCAATTGTACCACAAGGGCATTTGCTCAGCTATGTTCATATTAGCATTGTTTGTAATAGCCAGAACCTGGAAACAACCTAGATACCCTTCAACTGAAGAATGGATAAAGAAAATATGGTACATATACACAATGGAGTACTATTCAGCAGAGAAAAACAATGACATCATGAGGTTTGCAGGCAAATGGATGGATCTAGAAGAAATCATCTTGAGTGAGGTAACCCAGACTCAGAAGGAAAAACATGGTATGTACTCACTCATAGGAGGATATTAGATTTAAAACAAAGATGACTTGACTGCTACACAACTCCAGGGAGTCTACCTAGAAAATCGGACCCTAGGAAAGACCCAGGGATCACCCAATGACAGGGAAATGGATGAGATCTACATGAACAACTTGGACGATAGTGGGATTAATGAAGGGCAAGATTTGAGGGAAAGAAAGCTTAGGGGAGCAGGAGATCCCAGCTGGATCAAGAACAGAAAGGGAGAACGAAGAATAATAGACCATGATAAATGAAGACCACATGAGAACAGGAATAGGCAGAGTGCTCGAGAGGTCCCCAGAAGTCCACAATGATATATCCTCTGTAGACTGCTGGCAGTCATCGAGGGAGGGTCTGATCTGACCTAGTCTGGTGATCAGATGACTAAACACCCTAGAATCGTCTTGGAACTCTCATCCAATAACTGATGGAATTGGATGCAGAGATCCTTGGCCAGGCCCCAGGTGGAGCTCCAGGTGTCCAACTGTCGAGAAGGAGGAGGGACTGCAAGAGCGTGAATTGTTGAATCCAAGATCGCAAAAAGCACAGGGACAAATAGCCAATCAAATGGAAGCACATGAATTATGAACCAAAGGCTGTGGAGCCCCCAGCTGGATCGGGCCCTCTGGATAAGTGAGACAATTGAATAGCTTGATCTGTTTGGGAGGCACCCAGGCTGTGGGACCAGGATATGTCCTTAGTGCATGAGCTGGCTGTTTGAAACCTTGGGCTTACACATGGACACTTTGCTCAGTCTGGAAGGAGGTGACAGGACCTGCCTGTACTGAATCTACCAGGTTTAAATGAATCCCCAGGGGTGCCTTGATCCTGGAGGACATGGGAATGGAGGGGAGGGCCTGGGGGGAAGGTAGAGGTAGGACAGGAGGGGTGAGGACAGGGGAACCCATAGCTGATGTATAAAATTAAAACACATAATAATAAAAAAAATTCATATCCTTGTTCCCCAAAGCCTTTAAGTGAGATACCTCATCATTTTATTTTCAGACTAGAAAAATAAAGTAGGCCAGTAAGATAGATTGCTTAGCACGTAAAAGTGCTTTCAATCATGCCTGACAATCTGAGTTTGGTCCTTGGTACTCACATGTTGGAAGGAGAGAATCAACTTCCACAGGTTATCTCTAACCTCTACATATATGTGATGGCATGTGTGTACCCCCCCACACACACATACACACACACACACACACATGAACATAAGTAAATAAAAACCAAAGAAGAAAGCACACCCAAGATACATATTTTAAATGGTAGTTCATTAGGTGTCAATTTGGGTGTGCCACATTGCCTGGACATTTGGTCAAATGTTATTCTGTATACAACCATGAAGCTGCCTGTTTAAGAATAGCATGTAAATCAATGAACTTTGAAAGTGTAGGAAATTGTACTTCATGACATACATAGGCTTCAGCTAATAAATTGAAAGTTTATAAACAGAACAAAGCCTGCCCTTTTCAACACAAAAGTAATTCTACCAGAAGACTGACATAGGAATGACCTATAGTAATCATTCACTGGATCTCCAGCCTACAAGCTCACCCATCAGATCATGGACTCACCAACAATTCTTTGTATCTATCACATAATCTGTGGCTCTTTAAAGTCTCATCTCTATTTTCTTTCTCTGGATACACACATTTTTTATGTGTTCAGACATTTTTATATCCTGGTGACTTTGCGTCTTTGGCTAACCCTAATGTTCCATGTTCTTTATATGTGGTAGATTCAGCTTCCAAATTCATCTTTTCAATAAGCCATCCTTCCTTATTACTTATTATAGCTTCCGTATAGATTCTTTGTTAGTAAAAAAAATATATAAAAAACATTTATGTAACCTTTTCGGATGACACTTTGGCTACATACATGTCTTAGTCACTTTCTATTACTATGAAGTCACACCATGACCAAAGCAACTCATAAAAGAGAGAATTTAATTAGGGGCTTGATTACAGTTTCAGAGTGGTAGTCCATTATCATCATAGCAAGGGCATGATGGGATTATGGCTGCACTCATAGTGATGGAACAGTAGCTGAGAGCTACATCCTGGTCCACAGGCAGAAAGAGCAACACTGGCCTTAGCATGGGCTTTTGAAATCTCAAAGCCCTGCCCCCAATGACACACTTCCTCTAACAAGGACATGCCTCATAATCCCTGTCATGTAGTGCCACTCCTTGATGACAAAGCATTCAAATACATGGGCCCATAGCAATCATTTGTATTCAAGCAACCACAATGCATTAACAGCCTTTTAAGAGTGCATACATTATAGGGGTTTCTCCTAAGTAAATAGTCAAATTCCAATGACAGTTTGTGTATATACTACTGTTTTCGGACTAAGAAAACTTGAATACATTTGCATTTTCAATGGACAGCATTAAATAAATTATGATACACAAGAGCAAATGTTAGGAAGTCATTAAACCACTCTTGATGACAAAGCCAGAGAGAATTACTCAGCAGAAAACATCAAATTTTGGGGATAAAATGAACTTTACCCATAGTGTCATAGAAACTATGTTGAAAATGAAGCATATTCACAAATACACATTGGAAAATGCAGAGAGAACTATATAAAAAACTCAAAAATTTTTATTCTGGGTCATGTCATTCAGGCTCATTTTCATCTTTATAATTTTCTATATACTTCATGGGATTTGTAAAAATTGTTACTGCTGTGTGTATATGTGCATGTGTTTATGTGTATATGTCTTTTTGCATACATGTGTATGTGTTTGTATGTGTGTATGTTTTTAACCATAGCAAAAAAAAGACAGCAAAGAGAAGGCCTCAGTCTTCATGAGAGAAATGTGGGGCACATTAAGAAAATAGTCTCTTCCTATAAAGTTGCCTATATATACCTTGGTGTGATTTCACCAGTAAAGCACAGACAGTTAATACTGCCCATTCAAAGTTATCAAAGCTATGAATCAAAATCCATAGTGATTTTGAAAGATTCATGAAGATATTATTTATGCACCATGCATGCATGTAACCCTTTTTTAAAGTATGTTGCTCCATGATTTTTGAGAACTTCCTGGAGTTGTCAAACTATAAAAACAATAGTGCTTGACATATTTTACTCATTCTACGTAGAAATCCCTACATCCCTACCCAAAGACACCAATTTCTTCTCTCTTCTTCCTCCTCTCTGGAAGTCATTAATCAACTTTGCTTCTTTATATAGTTGTACGCTGTGATATTTTCATACAAATGGAATTATACAATTTATCCATTTCTGCCTAGTTCCATTCTCTTAGCATATATTGGAAGGTTATCCATAGGGTATCATGAGTCAATATTGCTTTCCAAATAATATTATACAATAGGAATAGGCTATATTTTATTCATTCATTAATGAGTTGATAGACATTTGGATTTTTTTTTTAGTAGTCAGTGGTAATATTTCCATGATCAACAGTGTACAGTTCTTAAGTACAATGGCTAGGCCAAAGAAATTGGCTTTTTCATTTCATAATGCACAGGTGATGTATAAATATTCCAACTATGGTTAATGTTTTAAAATACATTTTTGAAGAAAGTTCCTCAGGTAGGTCAGGCTGACTTCAAACTCTCTATATAGCCAAGGATAACCTTGCACTGATTCTGCTTTGCCTGCTTTCTAAGAGGTAGGATTATAGACCTCCACAAGCATGTAAGTTTAAATATTTTAATTCAGACACATTCTATTTTTCTATCATGGCTATATGTTTTAAAGTACATACACATCACCCATCTTAGAAAGGTCAAGTATAGCTGATTAGCAAATACATCACCTCTTACACTAATTATGGATCCTTTGTTATTATTATATATCCATCAGCAATGAAGTCAATGCCCCACAGACATGAACAGAGGCCAATCCAATCAAGACAAGTCTTCAATTGAGGTTCCCTCTTTCTAGGTGACTCTAAGTTGTATCAGGTTGAAAAAAGAAGTTAACAAAGACAAATATAATGCACCAAACCCACCTCTGGGTATATATTAAAGACTGTAAAGTTAGTATATGGGACAAATACCTCAATATTATTGATACATTTTTCACAGGAGCCAGATCATGCAATAAGTATGTGCAGCCATAGATAATGCATAGACTAATTAATGGCTTAACTATATACTTTTCAATTATTTTCATTTCTCTAACACTTTAAAATGCAATTTAACTTTAAGCTAACTCTCAGTGACATATGAAATCTTTATCTATACAGCTCTATTATCCTGCTCCTTTAACACTTTATTGCTTTATGTATCACTTGTATACATGTTATAAACCCCAGCTTTGCTATAATTACTTTGTCTTTGTGTAGCTTTCTATCTTTTTTTTAAAAGTTTTTCAAGACAGGGCTTCTCTGTGTAGCTTTGTGCTTTTCCTGGATCTTGCTCTGTAGAGCTTTATCTTTTAATGAAGCTAAGGATATAAAGGACTACATATTAGTAGAATCACTAGTATCTATGCATTATCTATCATTTCTAGTTATTTCAGTTTCTTCTGCATTGAGTTTCTACTTAGCAACATTTCTTCCCCCTAAAGCAGCTCATTTTCAGCAGAGAAATGGCTTCATTGGGAAAACTCATTGAGGATGCCCTTCTTTCAATAGTCAACCCTACTGAATTCTATATGGAAGAAATAGTTTTGGAAACCTTAAAGCAGCAGCATTCTTAAGGAATCATGAGTTTAAACTGTCCAGATAAGGAATAAACATACCTGTTGGATACATATAGTGTACACTTTTATATACTGTCGTCATACAGGCTTACACTCACTCATAAACTTGGTGCACCAACAACCAAAAAAAAAAGTAGGAGTGAGACCCAACTAAGAGCTGGCCCAGAATGCTTCATTCTTTGGAGATTGTGGTAGTTTGAAAGAAAATAGCCCCCAAAAAGAGTGGCACTTTTAGGAGTTGTGGCCTTGTTGGAGTAGGTATGGTCTTGTTAGAGGAAGTCAGGCTTTGAGGTCTCATATATGCTCAAGTCACACCCAGTGTCTCAGATACTTTTTGTTGCCTATAAGTTAAGATGTAGGAACTCTCAGCTCCATCTCCAGAACCATGCCTGCCTGCATGCCACCACACTTCCAGCAGTCATGATCCCAGACATGATGATAATAGACTAAACCTCTGAACTCTAAGCAAGCCACCACAATTATGTTTTCCTTTTAACAGTTGCCATGGTCACGGTGTCTCTTCTCAGTGCTAGAAACCCTAAGACAGAGATGAAACCCAAAAAATAGTAGGAATGAACCCCTGAAGACAAGCCCCTGCTAGAGAATAAAGAAAACAAACAAGCCATTTAACCAACTCAGATTTGGGACCTATATAACCTTTAGAAACCTAAGAAATACACTTGAAATCTAACAATTGAAAACTCCACTAAAAATGTGTGCGTGTGTGTGTGCGTGTGCGTGTGCGTGTGCGTGTGCGTGTGCGTGTGTGTGTGTGTGTGTGTGTGTGTGTGTCTTACAGAAGGCCTTCCAGCAACAATAAAAAGGTCCTTAGAAGGGATGATTTTTAAAATCTTATTCAGAAAAAAAAATAGTAAGCAAGTAACTTAAATATCAGACAGAAATGCAAGTTTGGGCCATTTGGAAGCTTGGAATTTATTTAACATCAAGATCTCAAACTCAATTTTATACTCTACTGCAAGGCAGAAACATTATCAAAGCATATGGGGGAAATATTGGGAAAACTTCATTCTCTTAGTCTTGTAATTTAGCTTGCAGAACACTTAACTAAAGACTGACAAATAGCTAGGATTGTTGCAAAGAATGAGAATGGCTGGCAGAGAAAATGATTTAAGAAGTAGGACCGAGAAAGTGGCCTTGAAAGGATGAGAACACATCAGTGTCTTATCTCTGCCTGATTCAGAGAATCCCCACAGGGTCCCAGCAACATCACTATTCCCTAGGAATGAAATCTGAAGGAGTACATCACCTCAAGAGGCCAAAAACACATGGTCTACATCCCATCTCATATCAGAAAGAACAAGACAGAAAATGTCTGAAACCAAATATCCTTCCGTGTGAGCCAGCAGTGTGGCAGCAAGTCTTTAAGACTGAGATGAAGCTCTCCTTCTCATTTTTTGACTTTTTCATATTTGGGTTCTTCCTCCTCTGATATCAGCAAGAGTTCAGTCAGCCACTCTATTTAGGGAGGGATATAAAACCAATAGCTATTAAGAGGTGATCATTAAACATCTTAATTTCTACCTACCTATCCACCTACTCACATTATTTGGGTCCATCAAGTAGCAACTCTTATGTTCCCAAAGAACTACCTTGAGTGGGTCTTTGGCCTCTGCAAATAGGCAGGCTCTTGCTTCTACTGGAACCTCTTTCTCTTCCTCTATGAGTCCATTGCTCCTGTTTATAAGGCTCATTTCAGGTAGTCCAAGCTTTAGAATCGATCTAAGCAAAAGCAAGGGCTGCTTCCTGCAAGTTCACCAGAACCTGGGGATTCTTTCTGAAAATGGCCATGCTACAGATCTGAGTTTCCTCCTCTCTAAACTGGCCCTCGAGTTTTAGCATTACTTAGAATCATCTGTGAGGCTTATTAAAACACAGAATGCTTGCCCCTGTTTGTATGTTATCCAAGTAGGTCATTATATTTGCATTTCTTACAAATTCTAGGTGGTATACTTTAGAACCACAGATCTATGTGGCAAGCTCCAAAACCTGCATGTGTTCTTGTCATCAGCACATAAGCAGATTTATGGCATTCAACTTTTCCTTGAAGGCTTGCTCAATGACTTCATGTAATAAAACTTTGCTTTACTTCCACAGACCACTGCACACTAAAGTAACTGAAGTAACATAAACGCAAACAAGGCAACCATCCAGTGAAACTATTTCACAAATGAGAATAATTTTCCCTTTCTGATCAGTTAATCATAAGTTCACTTCATTGTGGTTGTTTTGCAGATATGAATATGTACAGAATAAGTCCAAGAACCAAAACTAAAGAACTCAGAAGGACTTATGCTTCTGACACATGTGTGTGTATTCTCCTTTTATAATGAGTGTTGCAAGGGAATCCTACAGTATCCAGTGGACCCAACGTAAGTACAGGGTTCTTCTGAAAGGCGAGAATGATAAGGGCAGGTCACAAGACACTATGTTGGCAGTTTTGAAGATGAGAGAAGGGACGAAAGAAGAAAATTAAAAAGTGAATTTCCTTCATGATCCCCATAGGTAACCAATTCTGCCTGGGAAATCCTTTTGAAACTTCCATTGTGTAGAACTACAGGATAATACAGGGTATTGTTTTATTTGTAGAAATTTGTTGCACACAAAGAAAGGAGGGTGGAATTGAACTAATCATCCCATCCCTGTGTCCCAAGTTCTGGGACTATACAAATATGCCATCACTTCTGGCTATTTCTGCTACTCCTTAATGACACTTTACATAAGGTGACTTTAGGCTTGATCCAAAGCTAGATTTTATGATTTAATGAGAGCTTGGTATCACGGCTAGTGATTGTGTGAACTTATATCAAGTTTTTTTATATCCTGAAGCAATCAGTGAGAAAGAAGCCTGTGTTAATTTTCATTTTGTTTCACCAAGGCCTAAGGAAACAGGCTTTAAACCCTACCACCTGTCACTCTGACCCAGAGGGATAAGGAACAAGATTAATATGACCAATTCTGTTAGTGTAAAAAGTGGAAAATTCCTGGTCCAGAAAGCAAATGTCTATGACAGTATCAGCATATACAGGAGGATCTTATGTGCTGTGTCTTTCCTCCTTTGAAGGACATGGGGGTAGTTTTTGAAAGCCAGCCTTTCAAAAGAGCTAACCATCATGACTGAAGCACAGAGCTAACTGTAACAAGAGAAAAAAATGACAATAACAATAATATATCTTTAAAGAGACCCCTTGTCTATGTGCCAGACACTGCATACGGCATACATTAAATTCTGCTTCACCACAGTCCTAAGAGGCACACATTGCACTTATCCTATTTTACATATTCAGAAACTATTCTCAAATAAGACAGAGAAACTTCAAATCCAGAGTTTGGGCTCCAAATGTTGTGCTTTCTGCCATTATGATATTTGTTCCTACTGATTAGAAGTTCACATTTTCTCAGAAACCGGATATGCTCCTTAGAACATTGGTCTTTGGGTATAAGCATTGCTTTTTCTTAGACAATGGCCATAAGAAAGATTTACTTTATTGTCTTTTAATTGTATGCTTACTAATAAGTAGTTTGGGGTTATTGTTTTAGATAAAGAGAAATTAATATGTACAAGGTTAAAAATGAGTCATCAAAAGGTTTTTAAGAGTAATGAAAATTTATCTTTAAGAGCTCTACAGAAGATAATAAATGACTTTGGGATGTTCGGTCACAAATGAGACATCTACTCACACCCCTTTCTCAAAGCTCAGAAACCATCCCAGGAGAGAAGATATAAATATTGTAGGAAGCAAGCATCTGGAGGACCAAAGGAAAGGAGGGTCTTCTAGACATGACAGGACCACTTCCAAAGCAGCGGTAGAGTCTGCACAGGACTTGAAACATCAAAACAGTCCACATCCCAGCACAGAGTGGGAAGAGGTGTGTGGTCCTTGGCAGGTCAGCTATGCTGTAGTAGATGACCCCAACTCCAGAAGTATATGAACAGTACAAATAGGAGTTGCTGGTTTAAATAAAAATCATAATTTAAAAGAGTCGTATAGGAGAGTGGCACTAGTCTGGAATGGCTATGTGTTATTGCTGTTGTTTGTCTATTTGGTTTTTATTTTTTGTTTGGTTTTGGGTTTTTTTCCATTTTTCTTTATTAAGCAATTTTCTACTCATTCTACATACCACCCACAGATCCCACCTCTTCTCTTCTCCCATCTCCCAGCCCTCCCTCCCAAGCCACCCCACATCCCCACATCCCCACATTCCCCAAATCAAGGTCTCCCATGGGGAGTCAGCAGAGCCTGGCACACTGAGCCTAGGCAGGTCCAAGCCCCCTCCCACTGTACCAAGGCTGCACAAGGTGCCACACCACAGGCACCAGATTCCCAAACCCTGCCCATGCACAAGGGACATAGTCCGAACCCCTTCCTGGGGGCTCCTGAAACAGTTTGAGCCAAACAACCATCTTCCATATCCAGAGGGCCTAGTCCAGTCCTGTGGGGACTTCACAGCCACTAGTCTATAGTTCATGTGCCTCCAATAGTGTGGCTAGTTATCTCTGTACTTCTTCCCGTCATGATCTCCATGTTTCCTGCCTCCAAAATCCCTCCTCTCTCTCATTTATTGGATTCCTGGAGCTCAGCCTAATACCTGGCTGTGGATTTCTGCATCTGCCTCCATCAGTCACTGGACAAAGGCTCTATGATGATAGTTAGGTCACCAGGATGGACCAATACAAGCATCCTCTAACTGCAGTACAAGGTGGTATCATCCTTGGGAGTTTCAGAGAGCCTCCCCAGCACCCTGCCTCTTCCTTTACCCATGATGTCCTCATCTATCATAGTATTTCCCTTCCTGCCCTCCCACTCTGTCCCTGTTCCAGCTCTACCCTCCTATTTCCCATTCCCCACTCCTTGCCCTCTGCCACCCCCGACACCCAGTCTGCTCATGTAGATCTCATCCACTTCTCCTTTCCTGGGTCATCCATGTGTCCCTCCAAGGGTCTTTCCCTGTTAGCTAGCCTCTCTGGAGCTATGGGTTGAAGTCTGGCCATCCTTTCCCTCACATCTGGTATCCACTTATGACTTTTGTTGTTGTTTTGATACAGAGTTTATCTGTATAGCCATGGCTGTCAGGGAACTCGCTCTGTAGACTACGCTGGCCTTGAACTCAGAGATCTTCCTGGCTCTGCCTCCTGAGTGCTGGAACTAAAGCCATGTGCCACCACAACCCAATTAGAATAGCTGTTTTATTTGTTCTGTGTGAGGCTCCTGTGGCAGTGGCTGAAACACATGCAAACTGGAAGCATAGAATGTGGATTGAAATTTTCTTACATCATACAAGCCAAGAAAAATGGGAAAACATCTACCATAGAGTATGAAAGTAAATTTAAATTATAACTCAATAAAAGTAAATTAAATCTGTTTTTACATTGAATCTAAGAAATGACATATTCTATAGGGAAATAATCCTGGTACATCTTCATCAAACAACAATATTGTTATTGTCAGCTGAAGTATTTCTCCTAAAGATGTTAGCAGGTGCTTAACAACATGGAAAGTGATGTAACTGGCATAGAGGGATGGCACCAATAGAGCCCCTCAAGGCTGACTATCTGCAGCCTTTGATATTTTTAAAAACACAATACCAAGGCTCTGTATTCTAGCACCTATTAGTCTAGATTTAAATTTTAATTAGCCATTGACATTTGCAAATGTCCTATCATTTATCATTGTTGATGTGTGTCTCTTAGGTAAGCATGTCTTTAGAAGATGTTTCAGCTGATTTTAAGAACAAAATTTAATATGAGCAACGAATTAACCTCTTTCTACTCTTATCACAAACTATGTCCAGTACTGCATTTGGTACTTTGTTTTGTTACGTAGCTGGCCAGATGGCCAGATCTTTCAGTTCTCAGTACAGTCTAAGATTTTGATGATGTGATTTATTTGCTCCAAAAGAACCAAATGAAGCAGGTGAAATGATAAAAACAACAACAACAACAAAAACAAACAAATGACTTCAAAAGAGCAATTAAGCTCCTAGTAGTTAAAATGTAGTTGTTTCCAATTCTAGGCACATTTTAGTATATTTCCCAAGGTTGAGGAACTGTAAGCCATAAGTTTCCTAGTTAATTAATGTTTATTGTCTCTAAATTCTATGCTAACATTGTGTAGATCCCCAAGTCACAACTAAGAGAATTTGCAAGATTAAACATGTAGATAAAAAGCACACTAAATATTTGATGTCTATGCTACAAAAAAATGTTTTCTATGTGCCTAATATCATTTCAAAGAATAAAATTCCACCAATAAGTGTTTCTGGGGTTGCTTTACAGTATTTATGCTACTTTCAAACATCTTTTTCCTGTATAATGCAACATATGTCTTTTTAATACTGATAATTTTTATACAATTACAATTATTCTTAAAACACTAATTCATGCTGATCACTGGCTGGATCCAATGTGATGTCATCTTTCTTGTCTACAAAAATCAGTTCACTGAGCTAAAATTAAATGCCATTTTCTTGTAAGCCTCTGTACTTTTAGGTAAATAAATTCATGTAACAGAAAGGAAATGTGTCTATTATGTGCCTCAAACTATGGCTGTCTTAAAAACTGGAAACACACTGTGGGGTAGAAAGTTGTCAATGAACTAAATCATGCTCAAGAACATAGCTCTAAGGTTTTGTAACTGTGCAGTGCATCAATCCACACAAACAATAGCCATTTGAAATCTGATCCTTTTTTGTCTATTGTTTCCTATTTTAGAAAATAATCACAACACTGAGAAAAAACTATCATCAACTGCTAATTTCACTGAGAAGAGAGACAGACTACAGAGTGTATCAATAGCAGGACAGGAAGGAAAGGACTTGTAATGAGAGCTGAGAATTTAATTCCCTAAGAAATTCTCCACTTAAGTAAAAATTTGAGTTTCTGTGTTGTCATCACTAAACACTATTCCTTTAGTGATTCACAGGGATCTGCTAAGGTAGAAGCTGAATGCTTTGTCTCCAAATACACACACACACACACACACACACACACACACACACACACACATATATATGTGTGTGTGTGTGTATATACATATATATGTCATTTTCTTGTAAGCCTCTGTACTTTTAGGTAAATAATTATATATATATATATATATATATATATATATATATATATATACAGCCTCTTATTGCTGACAGATATGGAATAGTTCTGTTTGAAAAACATTTCTCAAGAGAAGCAAGCTCTCTCTACATTGCGCCTTGGGCAGCTGGGATGTGTTTATGTGTAATGTCTATCTGTTTAAATAGTTAGCATATACATATAAAGACCATAATTGACAAGACAGGGCCTGCCTCGTGCCAAAAGCCATACATATTTATAATGATGCTTCTAGGAAAGGTACAAAACCCTTTCCTAAAACCCTAAACATATTGAGGTTATGTGAGACACATGTATACAAAGCAGTTGTATTCTGCATAAGGTGCATGATTGGGAATCCTTATAAACAGCAGGATAAAAAAAAAATTCATTAAGGTGGTGGGCCATCGATTAGGAAATAAAGGCTTTTCTCACTACACAATGAGACTTCCTTTGCAATGAACACTCCCAAGTGACACAGCTGTTGCAGATCTCTCTTCCTAGGTCCTTCTTATCGGTGTAATCCAAAGAGAGTTTATTGGTTATTTAAATAAAAAAAAAAAAAAAAAAAAAACAGAATAACCACCAAAGGCAGACAGAGGAGGAAAAGGTTACAACCCTTTCAATAAGCTTGCAGTCAAGTTCCACCAGTCCAATCTTGTCAAACGACCCAGTGGTGGTCAAGCAGTGACATGATCTATAAACACATGAATGGTAGCGCTTCATCTGCTGTATTATAAATGGAAATAAAGCAGTGTTGTTAAGCACAGCTCCAATGACAATCTTCACCTCCATCAAAACCCAAGTACTTATTTAAACCTCAGGGACTCTGCCATTTCTGCAACCTGCCATGGTGTTAATGAGCTCACTCAGAGACAGCTTAATATAAATCCATGTGAAAACTCAGTAAAGCTCAATAAATATTCACATGGAAAATGAAGTGGGAATATAAAACATTGTTTAGAGGAATTGACAGAAGACAGCTCATTCAGAAACTTCAAGGCCATATTAAGGGTTTTGTTCTCCGTGCTAAACAGATGAGAAAGTACTAAATAAAGGGTTTAGAATAGGGCAGGAATAAGACCTTCTTTGCCTCTATAATGTACCTCTGAGCAATGGCACTGGCCCTTCATTATGGTGCTAACAGAAAAGAAAAGAAAAGAAAAGAAAAGAAAAGAAAAGAAAAGAAAAGAAAAGAAAAGAAAAGAAAAGAAAACATTTATTCCCTCTAACAATCTCCAACCCTACCCAGAGGCACCAGGATGGTGACTACTCTTGACTTTTCTATGACTACTTAAATGAGTAAAACCTGATTCATGAATCTATGAGCTTTTTCTACAAAATCTTCCAAAACAGATGCAAGTACACTGAATTCTTTTCTCATATCAAACTAACACCTAGTATATAATGCTTGCAGATTCTTTTGGGGGATATACTTTTATTATTTTGTATTATGTACATCTGCAGTGAGAAAGCATATATGCACACAAGTGTAGGTTCCTGCCAAGGACAGAAGAGGGTGAGAGATTCCCCCATCACCACTCCCTCCAAGCTGGAGTTACAGGCAATTGTGAGCTGCCCAACATGGGCACTGGGAAATAGAGTGGGCTCCTTTTCATGAGCACTTTGCTCTTAACCACTGAGCCATCTGTGCATGAGAAAGGGTTCTGAGACATCCTCAAGTAAGTTGTGGACCACAGAATATGTGGGGGAAGAGATGAGAATGATTTATCAAAACAGATGTTTCCCAGCTGCAACAACAAAGCAAAAGACAAAAAATGAAGACAAAAAACTACTCTTCTGACTCTCTTACTGTGTGCTCAAGAATAGCCAACACAGCAGTATCACATTCTCCCTTTACAACCAACCAACCAACCAATGACAGCAAAACTTTACTTTCTGAATGATTCCCCCCACCATAGTTCTTTCGAGCCCTGTGGTATCCTGCCTCTCTTATCCACAGCCATGGCAGGCTCTGTGCAAGAAATTCAAGTTATCTTCTGCTCCAATTTTTATTATAGAACACCTTGGCTCCTTGTGAACATTTTTTTTTTGTCTAGTACCTAGGCTGAGAATATGTCCCAGGACTGGTCCTTTTATCTATGGGTACCATCTGTAACAACCCAGTAAACTTTTATTTCAGAGAACATTTTGTTTTTCAGTTTGATATAACAGGTTCTTCCTTATGAAATCTGAGTTTGCAATAACAAGTCTGTCTTGTGCTGGGTCTCAACAGGAGCCTCTTCCTTAAAGGTAATCTGCCCTGTGGTCTTTTCTCCTCTGCTGGCATGAAATCTTCTTTTCATCACCTCATTACCCCTTATACAGACTAACAGATTCTATCCTTGACCAAACTCCAGGCAAGCTCTTTGGGCATGTCCCTTAGGAGGTTGGCTTTAACAACAGTCCTGCAAAGACAGTGTAGCTGGAATTCCTCACCCTTAATATCAGATCACCTTCCATATCTAATTGGCTTTCACATCCTCCTGCAACCCCCAGATGACATCCATTCACCCTGGTCTGCCTTCAGCAGGAATCCCAATAGGCTAATTTATCCAGAATTCCCCTACTCTCTGTTTCTTCTAAGTAATTTTCCATCTACTGAATCACACCTTGTTTCTAGGTTACCAATTTTCACTTGTGTTTGAAGCTGAGCTACATCTCTCTCCTATACCTCAAACAATTTGTATTGGTTCCCTACAACCAATATGATAGTTCTTATGAATAAAACCCACATTGACAAATGCCATAAATAATATGTTTTCTTTGGAAACACACAAAAGAAGTTGCATTTTCTTCAAAGAAACAAGTCAATATTTCTCTTTCAAGAAAAAAAAAAAGAGGTTTATAGTTTCAGATAAGAAAATATGTGACACTTTGGTGACACACAGAAATCAAACTGGGGATTAGCTGGAGCCTTCCCCACCCCTGGCTAGCCTTCTTACAGAGCCAGATAGTGTTATGCAGGCTGCTACAGGAGAAAGCCCTCAATGATTTAGCCAGCTTTCAATTCTGCAAGGTACAATAATGACCTGCCCTGCAAAATGTGACCTCCAGTGCAATAGTGGCATGACTAACTAACCATTTTGTTATTGGATTACGGGCCTTCTTCACAGGAGGGAATTCCTGCCTACTTCTGTCAGCCTGATAAATAAAGACAGCTTTATTGATACAAAAATAGCTAGAGAGACCACAGGCCTTAGGGAGAATCTACTACTATTGTTTTGCCAATTAGTCACATTGTCAAACTGCTTTCTAAATACCCCTGTTTATAGTCACAGATTAATGGGGTGCCCATCCTTAACCACAGAAGTTTTCTGCAGAAATGGACACTAGTGCAGTTAATGTAGAAAGTTATAACTAGCCAATGTGCCGAGAATACATGGTGGTGTAGCATCATCTTGCAAATATCCTTTTTACATTTGTTTATTTATTTGTGATTAAAGGAGAGCACACACCACAGCACATTCAGAGAGGTCAGAGGACAACTTATGGGAAGAAATCAGTTCTTCCCATCTACCATGTGAGTTCCAGGAATCAAACTTAGATTGTAAGGCTTTGTGGCAAATTGTCTTTACATGTTGAGCCATCTAGCTGGATCCAAAATGTTAATTACATTTATACAAAGATTTCCAGGATATGATTCATAAATAAGTTTTCTAGGTGAGTGTGTAATAACTAAAAGATTTTGCTATGTATGAAAAACGTGCCACTCAAAGACTACTCTAAGCCTTTGGGAGACAAAGCTAAAAATAGCACTTCAAGTTTGAGACCACAATGAACTACACGGGAAAACCCTATCTCAGAAATGAAATTAATAACAGTAAAAAATATAGAAATAACTTTGTTTATCTATATTTCTCTATAAATGAACAACCTTATTTTTCTACCAGATACAAATGTATTCTTTAGGAATAGGCTTTTTAAAACATGCTATATTTTAAGAAAATATAATATAGGACAGAAAGAGAAATATAAGATCACAAGTTGTGAAGGAAAATGTTCACTTAAATTGTGAAATATGGGTGGCTCAGGGCCCTTTTTCTTTTCTTTTCTTTTTTTCCCCAGGAGCTGAGGACTGAACCCCTGGCACTTGCTAGGCAAGCACTCTACCACTGAGCTAAATCCCCAACCCGGCTCAGGGCCCTTATGTTCTGACAAGAACAATGACACTCACTTTCTGAGCCAGGACAGCATTTTATTTGAGAATCTCCTTCAGTAGAAATCTTTATGAGTCCCCCAAACTTTAATATTTAATTTTTCCCTATAGGAATCAAAGTCTCCCAGTGAAAATGTCTAAGGTAAATTAAGGAAGATTGAATTAACTGGCTTTGTTGTGTTAATATTCAAAATGATGATCTGTCAGGATGTGTCAGTCTTCACTTTCACATCAATAAGTGGCTTTTCAAAAGCTCATTGTCCATGCATTTTTAATGATATATATTTAAAGACACAAGAGATGATTATGAAGGCATGACAGAAGAAGGATGTGAATAGAGTTGGATGGTTTCACTTCTGAAGCAGTTCTATTGACATATAATTTGCACACCATATAATTGAATCATGTAAAGTGTACAAAAATCAATGGGTTTTAGCATATTCACTGTAAATGAAGTCACCATCATAACTAATTGTAAAATATGTTCATCACCCTCAAAGTAAAATATGTGCAATTTTATCCTCCTCTTCCTCCAACCTGTCAACCAGTTTTTGTGTCTCTATAAAATTTGCCTCTTCTGAGCATTTCATATAACATAATTAAACAATATTTAGTCATTTTAATGTACCATAGTATTTACAGGGCTTTCCCACATTTTAACATGTATCAATACTTCATTTTTATTGCATTGCTTAAATGCACTATATTTCATGCATCTTCTCATAGGTTGATGGACTCCTTCTCTAGGGACAGTTATGAAGGACGCTTGTAAGAATATTTGTATGCAATTGTTATAGGTGTATACAAGAGATAATGTAGGGAAACATTGAAATTTACAGGATCTTGTATTTCAGGAGAAAATTATGTCAAGGACGCATAGTTTGTAGTAGAAATGGAGAGAGTTTATTAAGAAAGAGAAAGACACTCCTGGGAATGGGAGTGGGCTAGTGATCTGGGAGAGGTATGTATTCAAAGCACTGGCCCATTAGTCCCGCACTTCTTTATGAGTTGTGTACACTGTGCCTGTCTTCTGTGAAGCATGTTCTGATTGTTACATGAAGCAGAGGGAAAGAATTTCCAGTCCTTTTTGCCAACTGTCTTTCTCCATATAAAATGATGATGTCTTTCACTACCATCCTTCTCCTGCCATTCAGATTCCTTTGTGGCCTTGCACTTCTGTCACTTCTAGATAAGCACACGGGCTGGAATAGCAGGGTCAGATGACAACAACTTCCAAGTTTTGAGGAACCAGCAGAACTCTGTCCAAAATAGCTAGAGAATTTTCCATTCCCACCAGCAATATCCAAGGGTTCCAATTTCCATCATGAATTCATGGATTATGACCCATGTTCAATGCTTGACAACTTGTTAAAACAGAATTTTAGGCAGACACTGAATAATGTTGTTAGGAAATAACCTGTCCAAAACTTTTTTGGGGAGGCTTTGCATATATTTCCCCAGCACACCTTTTCTCCTTAAAGAAAAGATCTATTCAATTGCAAGGGAAAACATTTGGCTAGGCAGCAAGCTTGAAAACAAAAGTGTCAAACAGATTTCTCTTAAACAAATAGTTATTCTGTGATATCAGGCTGGAAATCTCACCAAACCAATTCCCTGGAGTTTCGATCCTTATTATTAGATTCTGCTTAGGTGAGAATTATAATTTTGAGATTTCAAGCACAGTGTCTCTTTTAGACTTCTTCTGTCACTTATTTGATTTAAATATACTCATGAACACAGACACATCAGAAAGGTGATTTTTCACCTCAGTTTTCCATTTTCCCATCATATAGCTGTTGTACCTTGGTGCATTTGTTTGGATGCAATATTTTTTTGAACAAACCACTTATATTGGGTGTCTGAAGTAGTATATAAATATCTGTCCTATCTGAAAATATCTTTCATTTATTTCACAGAGAAAGAAAATTTTTGTCTCTATATGGGAGGATATTCTATAGTCTCGCTATTTATTTGTTTGTTTGTTTGTTTGTTTATTTATTGACTGAGTGACTGGCTGACTGATTGACTGATTGATTGATTGATTGATTTTTCAAGACAGGGTTTCTCTGTGAAACAGTCCTGGCTGTCCTGGAACTCACTATGTAGACCAGGCTGGCCTCAAAGTCACAGAGATCTGCCTGCCTCTGCCTCCCAGGTACTAGGATTAAAGATGTACACATCCACTGCCCAGTCTATTGCTGTTTTCATTTTAGACAGAGTCTTGCTATGTAGCACCAACTATCCCCAAATTTGCAATCCTCCTGCCTCAGCCTCCTGACTGCTGGTATTTCAGACATGCACTATATACCCAATTTACCATATTGAATGCAGGGACAGAAGTTTGAATGTAGTTGACCCTCATAAGTTCCTAGAAAGTGGCACTATTAAGAGGTATGTCTTGTTGGAATAGGTGTGACTTTGTTGGAGGAAGTATGTCACTGTGGGTGTGGGCTTTGGGCTCTCTTTTACTCAAGCTATGCCTAGTGTGGACACAGACTCCTTCTGATGCTGGCAGATCAAGATGTAGAACTCTCAACTACTTCTCCAGCACCAAGTCTGCCTGCTGCCACGTCCCACCAGATGATAATGGACTAAACCTCTGCAACTGTAAGATAGCCCCAGTTAAATGTTTTCCTTTCTAAGAGTTGCTGTGAAGCCAGGCAGGGGCAATATGTGCCTTTAACCCCAGCCCTCAGGAGGCAGAGGCAGGAGGATCTTTATGAGTTCCAGGCCAGCCTGATCTACAGAGTGAGTTCCAGGACAGCCAAAGCTACACAGAGAAACCATGTCTTCAAAAAGAAGAAAAAAGTGTTGCTGTGGTCATGGTATCTCTTCACGGCAATTGAAAGCCTAACTAAGACAGCAGGTATATGCTTCCATCTTCTACACTGAGTATAACAGTATAGAGAATTATTTTCACCAACTGAAACTTCAGCCTTTGAAAATAATCTTTAGGGAGGAGGGGGGTCTGTGGATAGCATGGAGTGGGTAGAAAACTTCTTAATAAAGAAAAATGAAAAAAAAAGAAAAGAATCTTTCTATCTGAAAGATTTCACAATCAGTTTTTATATACGCAAAACTAATCAATTTGTGTCAGAAACATGTCTTTCCTTGTTAATTCTGCCTACAAATCTTGGTTTCTTCACAGTCTCTGTTTCAACTCTTTCTTTACTTTTTTCCCTATTATTTCCTTCTTCCTTTTCAGGAACAGTAGTTCATTTATGAGACTTGATTCCAAACATCTTATCTCTCCCTTGGGCTTTCCACATGCTCCAAATGCAAGCCTATGTCCTCGCTCCCTTCATTCTTTTAACTATCCAACACATTAATTTAAGCCTCTATAGTATCCATCCTATTTTCCTTTGTAAGGCATCCTCATGTGTTCTGATGTGAATTTATCTGCTCTTGAGGGATGTGTCTAACTGTTTCAGCATCTACATGTTCAAATTCTTGTTTTCCTCTTACAGCAGTTCTATGACCGAGAAGCCACTTTTTGTTGCTTTCTTTTAGCAGGTGGTATTTTTGTTTTTAGTAGGTTTTGACATAGGATCTCTCTATATACTCTTAGCTGCCCTGGAACTCACTATGTAAAATAAGATTACCTCAAACTCACAGATATCTACCTGCCTCTGCCTCCCAAGAACTAGGATTAAAAGCATACATCACCATGCCAGCCTGTGAGAAGCAATTTTTTTTCTCTTTACCTTTCTTTTTTCTTTCCTTTTGCTTCTTCTCCCCCCCCCCCATTCTGACTGCAAAGTTGAAAGAGCTTTCCTTTATTTACTATTGTCTGTTCCCTGATGCTCTGAGATAGCTCCATCCATATGCCAACTTACAGCCTACTTCAGTCATATACACAAGGAACAATATTCAGTCTGGTGTTCTTAGATGTAACATAGTCATCCTCTTGCTTCAGCAACAGCTCAAGATTACTCACTTATATAATTGTCCTCTAACCCTTTCACAGTATGAATTACAGAGAACCTTCCCAATACCTATCCTGAGGCTATGCACCCCTCCTGAGAGGGAAGGGGGTAGTTTCTAAACCTCTGGTGAGTTCTTAGTATTAGCCATGGCCACACTTTTCAAATAGCTCCTCTGTTTTGGTTAAACTGTGACAATTCTACTCAGCACAGTTATTTGGTATTTAGAAAGAAATTAATTGCATTTTCTAAGTTCTTGAGTGTTATACTCCAAAGATCCCAAGTAATGACCAGCTAAGAAACATATTTATTGGTTACCTAACATAATCTAACTGACAACTTACCACTTACCCCAGCAATGATAACTGCAGGCCAAAAAGGGATCCTGTCCCTTCCTGCCCTATGTCTCCTCCAACTTAGAAGAGAACAGTAGGATCCAAATTCTTACACAGGCTCCCTGTGCAGGATAGTTGCTCAAAATAAAAGTCTACACTGCCTTAATTCACACATTTTCCCTTGTCTGTCTTTGCTTCTCACTGATTTAAGTTCTAATTCTCTTCCCAGAGCCCTGTCAACTGACCTCTAAGTTTTAAGCATATGAAAGAACTATGGCTTCTTCTTTTCTCTTATCTTTATTTATTTACAATACAAAGTAGTCAGCCCAGGGATAGTAGGTACACAAGTCATAGTATCTTGTATAGAGCTGTAACTTGTGTCATGTCTAGAGCCTAAAGTAGATTTCTCTCCTGTGTACTGTCTCGCACCTGCTAACCTGGCAATTTATGACTTGGGGTAAAATTACAAATAATTTTGCTAGAAACAATAGTGATGAACTTTATTATAAAGAACTTGCAACTAAAAACTTACACAGAAAAAGTAGGCAGATCAAAAGTCTATACATCTCAATAAAACATTAGCATAACCATTCTCCACTGTGGAATCTCACATTAGATTCTAAACTTCCACTAAATGTATTTTACGCTCTTCTCCACCATACACACAAAAGAAGGCCCAGAAATAATGAATGACAATTTATAATTTTTAAACATAAATTTGATTTTTTTATTTTTATTTTGTAATTAATTAATTATTTTTCTATTATCAGCTTGATACAGTATAAATTCTTATCTTAATAGTGAAATGTTTCATTGAGGCTTACTCAGTAATTGAGTAAAACCAAACTTTATTATAAGTCACAGTCATCCTAGGGCCCCCCATGCTACATATATAGCCTCCATGGCTCTGTGGGTTACAGTCTGATTGTTCTTTGCTTTATATCTAGAATCCACTTATGAGTGAGTACATACCATGTTTGTCCTTCTGGGTTTGGGTTACCTCACTCAGGATGATTTTTTTCTAGTTCCATCCATTTTCCTGCAAATTTCATGCTGTCGTTGTTTCTCTCTGTGGAAAAGTACTCCATTGTGTATATGTACCACATTTTCTTAATCCATTCTTCAGTTGACGGGCATCTAAGTTGTTTCCAGGCTCTGGCTATTACAAATAGTGCTGCTATGAACATAGTTGAGCATGTATCTTTGTGGTATGATTGAGCATTCCTTGGGTATATGCCCAAGAGTGGTATGGCTGGGTCTTGAGGTAGCTAGATTCCTAATTTTCTGAGAAACCGCCATACTGACTTCCACAGTGTTTGCATTCCCACCAACAGTGGAGGAGTGTTCCCCTTGTTCCACATCATCTCCAACATTGACTGTCATTAGTGATTTGATCACAGCCATTCTGACAGGTGTAAGGTGGTATCTCAGAGTCATTTTGATTTGCATTTCTCTGATGATTAAGGATGTTGAGCATGTCTTTAAATGTCTTTCAGCCATTTGTAATTCTTGTTTTGTGAATTCTCTGTTTAGCTCTTTAGCCCATTTTTTAATTGGATTGTTCAGTATTTTGATGTCTAGTTTCTTGAGTTCTTTATATACTGTGGAGATCAATCCTCTGTCAGATGTGGGTTTGGTAAAGATCTTTTCCCATTCTGTAGGCTGTCTTTTTGTCTTAATGACCATGTCTTTTGCCCCGAAAAAGCTTCTCAATTTCAAGAGTTCCCATTTATTAATCGTTGTGCTCAGTGTCTGTGCTGTTGATGTTATATTTAGGAAGTGATCTACTATGCCAATGTGTTCAAGGGTACTTCCTACTTTCTCTTATATTAAGTGTAGTGTAACTGAATTTATGTTGAATCCTCTTGGGTTTCCTGAGCGCTGTGTGTGCCTTGTGGCTGCTGCTGAAGCCCAACATGGCAGAGACCTATTGGACCTTCATGAAAAACTCTCCCCTTCTGATGCCAATGGGGATTGAGAGCCCAATATGGCCAGCTTTGACAAGCATTAACAAAAGCCTAAGAGCTGTAGTCATGCAGTTGGATTCTCCAGAAGTTAATTGTATGGTAACTGCTTTTATAAGTATGTTTGAGAACATGTCATCTAGACATCTTGGAGATTAAGGATAACCCTGAAGGTCACTGACCTCTATTTGTTAACAGTAGCATGCCAGCTAAGCCTTTTCATTTTCACAACCCTCTTCAAGCTGGTGTAGTGCCTACTTTTCAGGAGTGGCTGTGTGAAACATTTATTAGCCTCCTGAAATTCATTTAGCCCCCTTTGAAGATACTTTAAAATTTATGAGCCTGAATGTAGCCATTATGAGACCATTAGTTTAGCTCCTTGTGAGCTGCCTGTTTTTTCTTTATGGTTCTTAGTTGTTCTTTTGCAGAGCTGCCAGCTTAAGTCATGCTGGGATCAAGAAAAACGGGCCTTGGTGGTTCATGTTCCTGGATTTGTATCCATGCAAGTGGATGCCCACATGTTCCAGAAGAGAATTTGACATCACTACTGCCATGGTTGCTGTTATAGCAGTGGCAGCCACCACTGCTACTGTTTCTGGGATTACCATTTCATAATTGGCTACTACAGCCAGCACAGTGGAGACCCTGGCAGCAAAAGTAGCTACCACAGTCAGTTAATCTTTCATTCTATTGGGCATGATAAATTTAATTCAATAGTTACATACATTTTGATTGGCTTTGAAAATTATAAATTTACAAACTCAAGTTCCATTTGCTTTTGGGATACCATCTTACAAGGACTCCAATTTGTAGTAAGGCTCATTAAGAAAGGGAATGTCTCAGTTGCCTTTAGCCTAGTGGCTATGTGTGGGATAGGACTTCTGTTGGTCTTTTCTGTGTGGAACACACAGATTGCAAGCCCAGCACCACTTTGATATCTTTGGCAGCAGTTAACTCTGCAGCTCACACATAACTGAACCTGTATGATAATGAGTATTCAGAGACAGGTAATACCTAGGAGGCGCTCACCAACCTAAGACAGAGCACCTGTGTGGCCTGCGCAGGTGTCTTCATGACGGGTAAGGTGACCTGCTGATGTCCCACACAACCTAAGTCAGAAGCTCATTTTTTAGTAAAGGGGGAGGGGACCTGTAGGGTCCTGGCCCCCATTTTAGGTAACTGTTGCCTTGTTTGCTGACCTTTACCTTGATATCCTCCCTATGCTAATTCCCTGCCGGGTTCCACCCTCCTGAATGTTTAAGGGAAGTTCCTTGTCTATGTATCCTGCATATTGGGCATTAACAGCTTATATGCAAGATTGTAAAACATCGGTAGCAAACTTCTGCCCTCCAGGGTTCTCCCATGGTGCTGTAAGCCTGTATTTAAGACCTCCTCCCTCCTTCAATAAATAGCATTCAGCATTAAAAAAAAATTGCTGCACTCAAATAAATAATAAATAAATTTGGCATAAAATTTATAACCATAAATACAAATCTTAGAAACTTAACCAATAATGTGGCCAATATCTAAAGTTTTCTTCCCGTAGGTACCACAGACAATAAATATAATAAAAAAATTCTGAGATGACAACAATTCTACAAATAAGGCAATGAGTTGAAAAAACTATAAAGTGACCTGAAAAATGTCAACAGTTGGCTACAGAGTTTAGAAAAACTCCTAGTTTGTAGATAAAATTGCAACCAAATGCAGAGATTCTGCAGAGTGAAAGCATGCAATTAAATGCATAGATTCTGCAAAGTAAAAGCATGCAGTCACACAGAGAGATTTTGAAGCCTAGGAGCATGCACATCAGTGGTACCTTACAGTGATGTGAAGCTTTGTCACCTGGAAAACCCAGAACTGAGACTCCAATGCAAGCCAAGTGTAAATACTTGAACGAAAAGCTTCTCAGATTTCACAGCTCCTGAGTGTGTGCTTTAGCATGTTTCCATTGTGTTTGCATTTCTTTGTTTTTTGTTTTGTTTTGTTTTAGCATCAGTGCTCAAAAAGTTTCTGATTTGAGAATATTTCATATTTTAGATGTCAGGTTTTCAGATGAGAGATGCTTGACCTCCACAGGCTTCACTTTTCTGCATTTCACGTTCCTCCTTTGTGTGATGAAGCCCAGAATTCCTAATACAAGGAGTTCTTACTGAGAACATTTTCTGGGACCTGAAACGTAACAGGTAGGGAAGAACCATCAACTTTCTGTAGTTAGAGTTTTCTTACCTGGCCCAGAGTCAGGACAAATCTCTCTCACCTACCAGGCCCATAGACGCTCAGACCCAACCAAGAAAGCACACAGAAACTTATATTGCTTACAAACTGTATGGCTGTGGCAGGCTTCTTGTTATCTACTTCTTCTATCTTAAATTAACACATTTCTGTTAGTCTGTACTTTGCCACATGGCTTGTGGCTTACCAGTGTCTTTACATGTTGCTTCTCATGGCGGTGGCTGGCAGTGTCTCTCTCCAGCCTTCTACTTCCCAGAATTCTCTTCTCTCTTGTCCCACCTATACTTCCTGCCTGGCCACTGGCCAATCAGAACTTTATTTACACAGAGCGATATTATGCTTTCTTTCAAATTATTATTTTTTAAAAACAAAACTCACTTGTGCAGTATTTGCTTTGCTCTAGATAATCCCTCCTCCATGAAGGCTATAAACTCATAGGAAACTGGGAACTTGGTCTGGGTTCACTCAACTACTGAGTTCACAGGTCCCAGAATGTAAAAATCACAATATCAATATTTGTGCAATGTTGAAGTGCAATGCAGGCTAACCATGACAATGTGTCTTAGTTTAAGGGCACCATTAACATTCAAAGGAAATGATGCTACTCAGAATCCAAATCTCTGTGCTCTTTGGTCTTAATTTTACCATGTTAGTAACCTCAGATGACTCCCTACATAGTGTAAATGAGCACCGCTAAAGTTTTCATCTTCTTTCACACAACCCATCCTACTGGGTCAGGTGGGGTGAAGCAAATGGTACAGAATGTCCTCCATCATTAGCCTGATAGTTCATTGCCCCATTCCTGTTAGCAGTTCAGAGTGGCCTAAGGCAGCAGAGAACAAAAATGCTTTACAAAAGTGCATTAAGATTTTCATCTCCCACAAGAGACTATTAGTACAACCATGGTGATCTCAGACATGAAGAGGTACAGGACAAGTAGCTCCAGGGCAAATTTATGCATATATGAGAGGGACCCCTGGATATCTTTTTGTGGAACAAGAAAAGCAAATGTCTTCATTTCAAGGAAGAAGAAACCAAGTTTCAGAGAGGAGAAGCCATCTGCCCGAGGTCACACAACAAGTCAATGAGGAAACTGGGCCTGTCAAATATGGAATAATAACTTTCCAGACCAAATCATCATCATCATCCCAGCCATGATGCAGATAAAGGTGCTCTATAGTCCATCACTGACTGCTTTCCAGGGGCTGGGTCCAATTCCATAATACATTTTATCTCATGTAATTTCCTGTCCACTTCATTAATTCTATTACTTAGTATGTGAGAAAAGTTGATGGGAAAATAAATTTGACAAAAGTCACATACCAAGTGAATAATGAAATCATCATACTTTCCTATCCTGAGTTAAACACTTCTGAAATTAAAAAAAAAAAAAAAAAAAAACTGAGGTTTTTTTGTTTGTTTGTTTGTTTGTTTGTTTTTAATTTCCTCAAATCTTACTTCTGGAAGATAATGCAATGAATTAAGAAAAACAGTATGAGTTTTATGTGTATTATATGTGGAGGTCAAGCATCTCTCATCTGAAAACCTGACATCTAAAATATGAAATATTCTGAAATCAGAAACTTTTTGAGCACCTTGTGTGGTGGTTTGAATGAGAAACGTTTCCCATTCCTGTTCTTGGTGCTGTTTTACAGAACCTTTAGGAGGTAAAGTCTCGTGTGTCAGTGAGGGTAGGCTTTGGGAACTTATAGTCTGCCCCCACTTCCTGTTTCCCTCTCTGCTACCTGTGTAGAACCAGCTTCCTGGCCCTGCCACTATGCTTGTTGCTATGTGTTCCTTGCCATGATGGATTTTATTTCTCTAGAACTATAGGTCAAAATAAATCTTTTCTCCTCCAGTTTGTTTTTGTTCATGGTATTTTATGACAGCCACTGAAAAGTAAGTAATATACCTTGCCTCTTAATAGCTCCTTCCAGATCATACTTCACTACCACGTTACAGTTCTTCTCCTATTATAGCCAGTTCCTTAACCTTGTAAGATTAACCAAAAAGACTAACCACAATGTCAGTACTAAAAATATTAAATTCATTTTGGACATTCCCTCCCAAGGCATTACAAAAATTCTTTCAAGATGATATTCTTATTCTTATCAGACCAATAACTCAAGTTTTTCTAGACCCATGGATTGCTCTTGTGGATTTGGAAGACACTTGTAGAAGTGAAGCCAAAGCCCTGATACACTAAAATGTAAAGTCTGCTTTACTAACAGCCTTTGTTAATAACACTGCTACTTCACAATTTAAGTTAAATGTATCATCCTTAATAACCTCCCAATACCTCCTTTAGTAACCTCCTGATTCCCCAAGTCATCTTCAGAGGCTTCTTAGTACAACAGATTCTCCATTACTGTTGCAATAACATATTCTTCAATGCACACACACACACACACACACACACACACACACACACACACACACACAAATACGTAGGAATCTATTTTCTTGACAAACAGTTATCAAGAATCTAGTAGCTGCCAGATCCTCCACTCCACTGAACATTAATTTGAGACTATATATCCAGGCCATAGAAGTTATTTAATTAATATTTATGTTTAAGTGAAAGAAATATGTGAATGAGAGGACAGATAGGTGAATGGATGTGCTCATAAAACAGGTCTGCTTTGCTGGAATAAGCTGGTGATACCCAGTATTGGTCTAGGTTGCCTTATTGAGAAATTAATTGAAAATAGAAACACATGTAATTTTTCTCTTTTAACATAGGAGTATCAGCTGGCAGGAGCACACTATCAGGGAAGTTAGGCCCCAGCCCTTTTCTTCCTGTTAAAAAGAAGTTACAGACCAACAGTTTGAGAGTAGAGCTTCATATCAGCACCTGGTTACCTGTTTAAGAGAGTTCCAGGTTAGCCAGGAAACACACTGCTTTTCTCCTCATTCAGCAAGTCTTGAAAGGCCAATTAGGCTCTCAGTATTAATCTGAATTTCTGTCATAACTTCCTCCACGTCAGCACAGATATGATTAACAGAATTTCAGAGAGGTTCATAAGCCATGTCTCTCTCTTTCTCTGTATTTATTACAAGTGACAATAAAGTTTATTGTTATGGAAAAACACAGAACAACTTTTACAAAATGGTAAGGTAAAACACTCTTCAGGAACTAAGAGAACACTGTCAAACTCTTAAAATTTCCCTTGATTGTTTCTTTCCTCCTTGGCTATAGAGAAGCTATACAGAACCTCTTAAGATAGAAAATTCAAGAGATATTTTTTCCTCTCTCCAGTCTCTTAGATGCAGTGATCCATGGTACTGAGAACACTAAAAGGGATGAGGATTGTCCTATTGCTAATGAGTCTTGATATACATGCCTTGGGTAAGCATGAGGAAACAGCACCTTGCATCTCTACCTCCTTTTCTGAGCATAGATACAAGGAGCCACAATTACCATAATTCACCTTTCTCACTCAACACCATGGTTTAAATAAGAGAAGTCATACTGGGAATTAGCAACTAGAAGTGATACAGGGCAAGTGAGGTCTTTGAGAGCAGCAAAGCCTCTCTCTTTCATCTCACATAAGCATAACTGGGGAGTTAGGGTCCAGAAGAATCAATTGTCACCAAGGAAACCTCAAGCCAGTGACTTCTAGGTTCTTTATCTGGGTAACTAAAAGAATGAAATCCACAGACAATAGGAGGACGCATTTAGAAAGGAACTTTTATTATAGGCTTAAACAAAGATTCATACCTATTGCTTAGAAGCAGTCAGTGGAAAAAACATTGCTGTCTCCAAAGTAAGAAAAGACAGAAGTAGGACAATCAGAAAACACAGCTTTCTCCAACAACTCAAAGGATTGTGGTAATAAGAAAAATGGCTGGTCTAAAATATAAATAATGATAGGCCAGAACACTGAGCCCTGCTTGTTGAAAGCAAACATTCCTGGACAAGAATTTAGACTTTTTTTTTTCATTTCTTTCTAGCACACTATGAGTAGAAAAAGCCACTAGAACTGGTATGTGGGTGCTTACAACCCTAGCACCAGGAATGTATTAGACTGACATTGGTTAAAGATAAACTAGGAACATTCCAGCTCAAATAAATTTGCTTTTGTCTTGATATATATGCCCCTCTTTTTGATCAAAATCAAATACTCTTTTTCTGGTCAGGACTCTGCTTGTGTTAATAACTCCCCCAAGATACTTTACCCTGGGAAGTCTTGGATACACTTGCTTCACTGTGCCCTAGAACAAGTGGTTATTGTTCTTAGTAGACTGAGAGAAATTCCTGCTGGCTGGGAAAGAACAAGAAAGGGTCCTCTTCCATTCAGGGAGGGGCAGCCCATCAGCTGGTTGCACAAAGCAACATTTGAGAAGGCCATAGGAGAGGCCACGAGAGACAGATGCCCAAGCCTATGTCAGAACCTCAGCTACTATCACTACCTGATTAATGCTCTACCTAGTCACACTGACATGTAAACAAGAGAGTGAAAGTGACCTTTTATTTGGGAAAAGGCAAAACCTCAGGAGGAACAACAGACCAGCAACAGCAAGGAATGGGGAGAGTGGACTAGTGCTCACTCCAGAGAGCAACATGAAGGGGTTTTGGGAGCTGTTGGGACTTTCCTGTTGTTTTGTTAGGGTGGCAAATGCGTTATTCTATGCTTTTGTTCAAATTCAAGAAGCCTATGTAGCAAATAAATGAATCGTAAATATATGAATACATTACTACTGGGAGTGAATATGCAAATGGACAGGAGTGGCTACACGTATAAAAGTAGAATTATGGTCCACAATATGTAGCAATACACCATGGAAACCAACTCTTTATCTACAATCAACAGCATAGGGAGTTGGCCTGGCAAAAACCAGACAGCCATCGCTCATGATAATCCAGGGAATTTAGCAGTGACTTCTGTAACCATCAGTAGTCCAAAGTAGATAAGACTTCATAAAATAACTAACAGGTTTATAGTTTTTGTCCAGAGTAAGCCAAATAGATGGTGCTTCTAAGCCACATAGGGTACCAACTTCTACTTATATAGAGTATGCAGTTTCTACTTATCCAGCCTCAGCTTCCCCATGCCAGCAGCCTCCAATGCAGCTGTACCTAAAGACTCAACCATTTTCCTCATTCTAATGCTTTCCATTTTTCTGTCCATCTTTGATGGTAACTGATTCCCTAATTGTCAGATGCTTAGAAAGACTATTCTTTGTTTTTCCTATTTGGTTAGTCTTTCTTTATTGCCAAAAAGTTCTATGTTTTATAGCTAAAAATGTATTCATAGTTTTCTCTTAACTCAATGGAATCACCAGCATCCTAGCTTCTGCATCCATGTAGAAGTTAACTTGCTCATTGAAGAAGAAGAATCCTAAAAGAAAACTAACACCAAGTCACCTTTACCAATAAAGATTCTGACTAGACATTAAGTATGGCACACTGTTTGTGGCTGAGACAGACTAAGGTTCGTTTGCAGAGTGAGGATTAAAAACTTTTAAATTATTTCAGTGCACTATCTTTGTATTGATTTTCCAAATTCCCCTGTGCTGCAATTCATTTGCTGCTTGGATAAAGAGATAATGTGAAATTATTAATGTGCTTTTGCCATAAATAATTAACTCCATCATGGGAAAAACTGGGGAAGTCAATTAAAAAAAGACTTCTAATAGTAATTGATATTTATCTCTTCTGTCTTTATAACTATTAAAAGCTGCTCATAACACTTATTACTGTCACTGGAAGAAAGAATATGTAATTCATCATAATATCAGATGATTTATATATAGATTGTGAAAGGGGCAGTTCTCCTCTTTTGCCATTCATAAAATGGTAAGCTTCCAATAAATCACTTTGCAAAGATTTTCATTCAAGTATCATCTCATGTTTCAGCATAGAAGAAAGAAGCCCTGATATCATGATTATAAATCAAACACATTGACATGGCTGAATCCATGTACTATTCATTAACAGATGTCAGATATTAGTAAATATTCTATTTCTCCTTAATTTTCTTTTCTTTTCAAGGGATTCCTACCCATACGTATTTATTAGAAGTGTAGGCTTTCCCAGCCTTTACCTATATCAAAGGATAGACTGCCAATCCAATTTTACTGCCAATAAACCACATTTGATTGTCTATTGTCCTTTCTTGACCATAAATTATCTCCTGATGCCTGAAATGTTCACCCTGTAGAAGTCTGGAGCCCTCACAGGATATCCCACAAGTGCTCGGGGACCAGGATGAGCTATTGACTCAATGTGGCATGTCCGCTAATTCAGCTCCATCTTCTGCCCATGATGAGAGAATCTCATTGCTACTCTGGATGCAGAATACACCATGGGTACAAACACACATGCAAAGAGCAATTCATCTAATCATGGGTCCTTTCCCCAACTCTGATTCATATCATATACCATGTTCCTAATGTGCTTCTTCCAAAATCCATGTGTTGAAATTTAATGACCAATTTGAAAGTATTTAGAGTGTTAGTGAACATAGGCTACCTAAGACATCCACTACTAGCATAGTAAACTTTTTTTCCAGTGTTCTTTAGTTAGCTAGTTCAAAGAAGAGTTGATTTTAGCCTGTGTAGTTGGAAGGTTTCTCTGGGTCTCACCAAGCTCCCACTATCCCATGGCCTGCTTATAAAATAATCACTCAGGAGCTTATATTTGTAGCTGGAGTTTTCTCCAGTCCTGCCTGGTCCATAGTCAGGACAAATTTCTCTCACCCGCCAGTCCTGCAGCTGCTCAAACCCAACCAAATAAACACACAGAGACTTTGATACTTATATTATTGGTGAAAATCTCTCTC